>NC_051066.1:140276922-140983500 GCF_004664715.2 Peromyscus leucopus | reverse complement strand
TTCCTTCATGTTAGACGAGTCTTAGTCTAATTAAGAGTTGTTGGTTACCACCGAGATATGAGGGCCACTACTTCACCTTTAATGTTGGACATTACTGGGTAGGGCCGAAAGCTTCATAGCACTACAAAAGCTAGTCCTCACGGAGGAGGCTTTCAGGTCAGCCCCAGCTGGTTTCTTCCTCAGAGTCTGAAATGCATGGTGTGTTCAGCAATAGGAACTTAGCGTCTACCCCAGGGAGGCAGCCAGGAGCAACAGCAATAGCCTATGCGCTTTGGGGAGTTTCTTGGGCTAGCTGACCAACAACTTGAAAGGGGGTTACTTGGAGCTAGTACTGTTTTTGTTTGTGTGTTTGTTTGGGGTTTTTTGTTTGTTTGTTTGGCTGGTTAGCTGGTTGGCTGGTTGGTTTTTTGCCTGCTAAAGTATAAGTTTAAAAGGCATTATTAAAATGAGTTCCACCTGCATGACATTTTTTTTTTTTAACAAGACCACTGGAAATGCTTAAATGCAAATGTGTCTAGGGCCATTTTATAGACAAGGACACTGAGAGAATGGACCAGGACAGGAGGTAGCTCTGGAAACATGTGACCCATACAGTCACACAGGGCCCAAGCTCAGAAATGCCCTCACCATCATCCTCTCTAAAAGCTCAGTAACTTTCCAACAGGGGTCACCACAGTGGCACTTTGCATAGTTCCTATGCCCATGTCTAGCTGCTGGCTGTGATCTGACATGTGCTGGAACACAAAATGCATCCTGCATCCCCAGAGGGGCTAGAGCCAGGCCCCACCCGTTCCCCACAGTCTCCTGCTTGGAGACCAGGGTCCTCTCTCTGAGAAGCGGGCTTTCTGCAGGGTGTGTGTACACTTTTCCTTGCCTTTTAATTTGCCCAAACTGACAACAGCTCCTTGTATGTTCTAGAACACTCTATCCACCTTCTAGTAGATTCCTCATTCTTTTCTTGGGCAATGCAAAGTGAAGCAGCCTAACTGGGAGCAGTCTGTGATGGGTGGGAATATTATTAAGGCGCTTAAGACGTTCTTAACACCTTTCGTGCCCACGTTGTCTAAAAGCCTGTCGCGCCTAATCACCTTAGCCATTAGAGTTACATTAGCAGCCACCGTGAGACTTGGTACTGTGAAATATCAGCATGTTGAGAACTCGTAAAATACAGTGTCTCAGAAAATACTCCACCCCCACTCCCCAGTGTGCCAGCTCAGGTTGGCAGACCCCAAGCCAAAGGGGGACTTTCCTGAAGACTGCGGCTGAGCTCGCTGGGTAAAGATAACCTGAGGAAGTGGCTTGGGGTGGCAGAGAGTGCTGCTGTCAGACTTGTGTGTAGCCAGCCCGTAGCTTTCAAACTTACCAAACACACGGATATTTGTAAACAAAAACACATTTCGCTCTCCCTAAGAGGCCTGGATTGGAATTCCAGCTCCGTACTTAAAAGCTGTGTGAGCTCAGGCTAATGACTTTGCCTCTTCGGGCCTTCCATGAAAAGACCTTCATCTGGTGACTTTAAGAGAATCTGTGTGTTCACAGTGTCTCAAAGTTCAGGGAAGTCCAACAGGGTTTGCTGTGTCTTGAGATCCCTGTCAAAACAGCAGCACGCAGAGCTGTACTCTTTGCCCTTCTCTGCTCACAATGCCAGAGTCTTTGCGTTCTTCCCGCCATCTTTCTTTCCTTCCTTCCTTCCTTCCGCCCTCCCTACTGCCCTCCCTCCCTCCTTCCTTCCCTCCTTCCTTCTTTTCTTCCCTCCCTCCTTTCTTTCTTCCTTTCTTCCCTCCTTCCCTCCTTCCTTCCTTTGTTCCTTCCTAGCTCCTTTCCCTCCATCCTCTTCTTTTGCTTTTTCTCCCAGGTAACAGCAGGTCTTGTGGCACCTTCCATCTTGGTAATAATTGGTGTTATTTATAGGTCAGTAAAAATTTTCCTAGAAGGGACAGAGAGTAAATATTTAGCCTCTGCAGCCATGTTAATTTTAAATTATGTGTAGGTGTGTGTGTGTGTGTGTGTGTGTGTGTGTGTGTGTGTGTGCGCGCGCATGCGCACACGCACGCGTGTGGGCATGTGCATGTGAATGCAAGTACCCTTGGAGGCCAGAAACAGGCTTCAGACCCCTGGAGGTAGAGTTAGAGGGGTCGTGAGCCCCCTGACATGGGTGTTGGGAACCGAACTGGGGCCCTCTGGCCATCACTCCAGCGCCCATGTTACTTTTCCTATAGACACTTGTCACTGCATGAACTAGAAGTTGTTGAAGTTCTATGTGAACCATTATGCTTAGCTGTGTGCCAATAAAACTTTATCGACAAAAGTAGGAAGGGAAGACAGAGCTGAGAGCCACAGCTATGGGGTCAACTCTAGTCCTGCTCTTGTAGACAGATTCTAGTGCCCACCATTCCCTCATATTGCCACTTAGCCATGCCCATACCCTGGTGGTGGACATTTAAGTTGTTTTCCAAGCCTGAATTTTCAAATGTGTTTCTAGAACACTGGTCCGGGTGTCTGGATGCCTGTGCCAGGTGGATGTACTCCTCCCACTTGGGTGCTAGGCAATGGGTAGGGCACCAGTGTCATCGTGGGTTATGGTTGGTGGCATGGAGGCAGATGCACAAAACAGAAGGTAAAAGGGACAGAAAGAGATCCACTGACCCATCTGCTTGAACAAAGCAAAGGCTATTGCAGAAACTTGGCCTTCTCAAGGTCCCCTCAAGATGTGATGTGTAGGGAGGAAACAAGCTATAATAATTAGTGTTAACGGCCAACTTCATAGAACCTATAATCACCTGGGAGATAAGCCTCTGGGCATGCCTAGGGGAAGATTATTATGATCGTATTAATTGATCTGGGAAGGCCTGCCCACTGTGGGTGATGCCATTCCCTTGATGGGATCCTGGACTGAAAGGGGACTGGGTAGCAGCATGTGTTCATTGATCTCTGCTTTCTGACTGTGGACGTGATGTTGCTCCAAGTTCCTATGGCCTCAACTTCCCCACCATGATGGACTGTGAGCGGGAATAAAAAAACCTGTGCTCCCTAAGATGTTGCCATCAGTATTTATTGTCACAGCAACAGCAGAGTAATTAACAAAGGACCATGCTCCCTGAGGGGAGGTGAGGAGGGTCCAGTCCTTCTCCTGTACCCTGTCTTAATTAACTACACCTGGCTGCATTCCCACAGAGGTGGAGAACAAAAAGATCCCACTGAACTCGCCGAATCACAGACCAGGGCTGCATCTGGCCCACAGAGCTGGCTCTCCACACTTGATTTATTTTAACTTACTTTAAACTGGTTGCCAAGATTGAAATATCAGGACATTTCACATATAAATCAGGATTCTGCTTTCTTTTGCATATCCAGAAGGCTGAGAAGTGCGGCTCACTCCCTGTGAAGAGCTCAGGCTCAACCAGTAAGGCCTGCCCTGGAAGTCCTGCTGTGCTAACCAGCCCGTGCACATGGACAGAGTGCCGTGACTCAGTTTTTCTGCAGTAACATGAAGATGCCGAGATCTCGTACTTCCTCCCCCGGGGCAGCTTCCTCACCGAGGCCTCACCAGCATGGCCTTTGTACATACCAGGGCGTGCCCCCGACTCCAGCTGATTCCCCAAGGAGACACTGTCTGAGGCTTTGGTCTCAGCAGAGAGGTCTTGACCTCAGGGAGACCCTCCCAGACCTGCCAACACAAAGTGCGACCCCTCCCCTTCTAGCTGCTCCCCCAGACTGCCCCAACTGGACCGTAACTCACAGCGAATTCACTTTGCTCAGGTGTTGTTCGTTCCATGTCTCTGCACGCTCACTTGACTCCACAGCAGTGTCTGAAGAGGCAGTCAGGATCTGACCCTGTGTCCCTCTGGCCCGTCAAGTCTTTTCTCTCACTGTGGTGGAGATGAAACTGAACAGCCACAACCCTGGGCATGGCCACAGTTCTGTTCCAGCAGACCTGACACCCACCTGTGGCTCTGCATTCTCTCTCCCTCATCTGAATGTCCACCGTGAGGCCCCTCTCCTGGGCTCAGGCAAGAAGTGTATGAACAGGAATTGAGTACCAGCGCCGAGTCCCAAACAACACCCTGTGACACACTAGTCACCATTATGCTTTTGCGATTCTCCATCTCCTTCCTAGCAGGTACAAGGTTTCCTTCTGAACAGGAAAGCCAGTTGGGACCTCCGAGTCTTCAAGACGCTGGCTGACTCTAGTTCTTAACATCCTAAGTGCATCCCCACTTATGGACTCCGTGGTGCAACTCAGTCAACCCACCCATTTATTTTATTTTATTTTTCCATTTTCATGGGTGTGTATGTGTGGTGTGCGCGCCCCGTGTGTGTGTGTGTGTGTGTGTGTGTGTGTGTGTGTGTGTGTGTTCACGGGAGTGTGGGAGCACGAGGTTGATGTTGGGAATTTTACTTGATTAATCTTCCACCTTATTCACTGAGGCAGGGTCTCTGAATCAAATCTAGAGCTTGCTGATGCGGCTGATCAGCTTGCTCTGGCGATCCCCTATCTTCACCTTCCAAGGCTGGAATTACAAGTGGGACACTACACCCACCTTGTACTTAGGAGGATCTGAACTCCAGTACTCACATTTGCCCTGCAAACGCTTTAACCACGGGGCTGTCTTCCCTACCCCGACCCACGCCCTGGATAGATAAGGAGAACCGAGGCTTGGATCGCAGGAGAAACCTGCCTCAGACAAGACAGTTGATGAGACCAGCCCAGACCCACTCCACGGCCTGGGCTCCAGAACCTGAGAATACTTAGACCGCCTGTTCACACGATCTGAGCATGTCCTTTGAAGCAGCAATCCCAGTCAGGCCCTGATGCAGACAGCCCAATACCAGGACATTCTGGCCGCAGTGGGTGGCTGCCCTAAGGACCCCTGCTGCCAAATGCGCATGCTCCTGCCCTGAAAGATGACTATCTACCTGTGTTCACTGGCGTGGAAAGCTGTGATAGTTAAGTGGGAAAAAAGCAATCCACTAACCAGCGTTCGTAGTACGGTTCTATTTTTGCTTCAATATATATTTAAACACACAGAGAGAGATACCCGTGTGTGCAAAACTGCATAGAAATGAGCCTGGAGAAAAGAAATGCAACGAAATGTTAAAAGCAGCGTCTCTGGGCAGTGAGATTCTGGATTCTTTCCACTCTCTTTCTCCTTATAATTTTCTGTTTTGTCTATTTTTTGCCACAAGCATGTACTGCTTTTATATTTGGGGGCGGGTGGAGATTTTTTTTAAAAGCAGCTATTTTCATTTTCAGAAATGTGCAATTCACTTTCTGTACTTAGGACAAATCATGGCCTCTCTAGAACCACAGGGCGCAGGCAAGACCTCCCCCATCTTCGCTGTTCTGCCTTCTGCAGCATGGTGGTACCCTTATTTTTGCAACTGGTGGACAGAATTGTGGGGGAAGGGGAGGAGCTGTGAGATGCTCCCCCATCTAAAGAGGCAAGAGGGTGATTGGGGGCGAGGAGTGGGCAGGGAGGGAGCAGATGGGCAGGTGGGAGGCGTAGGCCTGACTGTGGGGCCGAATGTGCCAAGTAAGGCCCAAGCAGGAGGCTCAGTCTCGTGGTTTCCGCCCATCCACAGTAGCCCACAATCTCTACGAGTCCAGCAGATCACTCAAGATTGCTGGGACAGGAAAGCCACTGTCTTGAGCAGTCTAACGGCAGCCTGAGTCTCCCCTTGAAGCCATTCTCTTAAAGGATGAACACTAGAACTCAGGTAGTACACCCTGAAACAGCTGTTTCAACCGGCAGCCATTTGTTCTCGAGGTTTCTGTGTCTGGGGACTCAGGGTGGTGTCGGGCTAGATGTTCCTTGCTCAGAGCTTCTTCTGACGCTCCATACCAGGTGGCAGATGGGCGGAAGCTCTCTGGAGACTGCACCAGAGTTCAAAGTCTCTGGAAAGACCCAAGGCAGTCTTTCAACTGTGAGCCCTTGTAGAATCAAAAAGTAGGTTATGTCCTTCCAGTACACAATGGCACAGGATAAGTATTTCCTTTGTAAAAGAGAGGAATGGGGACAGACAGAGCAAGGAAAGTTCAGACCAAAGCAAACCCCAGCAGTGCAAGCAAAACAGCCTGTAACTCCATGCCAGCATCCTGAGGACTGTAGAGGCACCATCTGGGTACCAGCAGGCTTGGTCAGTGATGCCTGCCCCCCCACATACACACACCCCTCAGTGCCATCACAGCTCTAGCACACGTGGTCTTCACCTTGAGCCGCCTCTCTTCCATGCTTGTAGCTTTCCTCGGTGGATATCACAGGGTCCTGGCATCTCCAGCAACTCAGGGTTCCCACCGCCACTTGGACTTTACCTTCACAGCCTCACACAGCAACTGCTAGGACCTCCCGTAGGGATTCCAGCCCCGTCACGGATGTCCTGGCCTGAAACACTTTCTAGAACCTTGATGCAAGTTTCCGTGACCCTAGAAGTCTGGGGTATCTTTGTATGTCTGTGAAGCCAACACCCTGCAGAAAGCAAGACTATTTGCTGCTTGAGATGCAGCCTGGGCCCCTTGGACGATAGCTGCAAAAACCCGTGGGTGCCTTCACCACCAAACCAAGGAAAACACTCCCATGGGCTGCCGTTTGGGAGCAGAGAATTCTGTGATATTATTCTCATTTCAGGATCTCTCTTTTCAAGTGAATCTACATTTTCACAAGCTGGAACCCTCTTTGGGTAGTTTTACCTTCATTATTTCTATGCAGAGTACAAGATTTCCCCTTAATGGCATTTGAGTTTTTTCGTTTGTTTGTTTGGTTTTTAACAACTGTATCTGTTCCATCTGCACACAGTCTGCCTGCTCTGTCAAAGACTTGATTTAATATCACCCCTGCTCCCTTGCTCACCAAACTGCATGCTTTGATTGGTCACTGTTAGCTCCACAAACCCCGTGAGCAGTAGCCATGCACACTGCAGCCTCTAAACTTCCTCTGTCTAAACCCTCTTTACTCTGAGCTCAGCCTCGACCAGATTTTCAGGATATGTGTGGAACACAGTCATGGTCTTCACCAGAACAGAAGTGAGTGGCCTTCGTCTCAGATCCTGCCTCCTTGTCCTCCTCCCGAACACCACCTCCTCTGCCCTCCTTTCTCTTGACGTCCTGTCTTCCAGACTCCCACCAGAACAGCCGCGAAGACCTACTTGTTTAAAGCCTCTCCGGTCCAGCGCTCCAGACTCCTCCCCGTGCCTCTGGAAGCCAGCTCCGAAGGCCTGAGAACCACTGGTCAGATGAGCTGCAGCCACAACCCCACTCCTGGTAGCAACTTCCTGTGTTAGTTACTTTTCTCCTCACGGTGACCAGATACCTGATAGAAACTGCTTACGGGAAGGATTTTATCTTGGCTCAGGAGTTCGGGTGTGCATGTAACATGAATTCTAATAGGTCTTTCAATAAAAAACCCGGAGCCTGATATTGGGGTGAAAGTTGAAAGATCAGAAACAGCGCAAGCTATAGCCACCACCTCTAACCTCACCAACTCCTTAGCCTGAAAAGGCTCCAGCCAAAAAAGCCTCTAGCTGAAAGGGATGCTTCTGCCAAAAGCCTTTAGTTCCTGTCTCCTCAGGCCTTATCTACCTCTGCCCAGCCATCACTTCCCAGGATTAAAGGCGTGTGTGCTTCCCAGTACTGGGATTAAAGGTGTGTGCCGCCACTGCCTGGCTCTGTTTTTCTCCTAGACTGAGTCAATCTCATGTAGTCCAGGATGGCTTTGAACTCACAGAGATTCAGACAGTTCTCTGCCCTCTGAGTGCTAGGATTAAAGGTGTGTGCCACCACTGCCTGGCCTTTATGTTTAATCTGGTGGTTTGTTCTGTTCTCTGATCTTCAGGCAAGTTTTATTAGGGTACACAATATATCACCACATGTGCAGTCCTCCCCAGTGTTCAAGCATGCAGTCCTCCATGGTGTGAAAGGCATGGCAGAGTTCACAGCATCAGGAAAGTGAAGCTAGCACTTCTCTATCTGTACACACTGGAAAGCAGTGAGCAGGAAATACTGGCATTTGGCTCAGTTGCCTTCAGAGCAGGACCCCAGATCCATAGTACAGTGCTACCCACATTCAGAACGAGTCATCCCCATCAGGGAAGCACCTCTGGACACATCCTCACAGACATCCCCAGAGCTGTGTCTCCTAGGTGACTCCAAATGCAGTGGAGTTGACCATGAAGATGTACTACCACAGGGTCTAAAGGGGAATGGCCTCCTGAAGCCTAATGACCAACAACATGACCCTGTGGCCCAGAAGTTCCTCAGCCGTGAAAATGGTGAGATAAGAGAGTGGGTGAGACAGAAGCAGATGTTGCTCTTTCAGCAGCTGCATGGAGAGGGTAACTGAGCTTCAGAGAAAGGAAAATGAGACTCTGGCCAGAGTGACTGAGCAGGCAAAGGGGAAAAGGTAGGACAGGGTTCTGGGCAGGACAGAAACGAAGGTCCTGTCTCCTACTGGTCAGATTCCTGTCCCCTGTGGTCAAGTGACCTGAGGTTTGCTACTCAGCCACTGAATGCAACAATGCAATGGGATGGATGTACACTGCATGTCTGTAAGATCCTGTCTGCTGCATACATGCCCAGCATCTCTCGTCCCTCAGCAGCCTTGGATGAGCCAACAGCCACAGGGACAGCATCTTGCCAAGAACCCAGGGAAGCTAGAGGTTGATTCTTCCCAGTCCTACAGTTCAGTGTCAGGGAAGCCCACAGCCCCAGGCACCATCTTGCTCTGCTTGGTAGAAGGAGCCTCATCAGCCTGATCCCTGACCCCTGACCCCTTACTTCAGGAGCTCTAAGACCACAAGATGATGTTCTATAAACTGTAAAGTTCATGGTAATTTGTTACACAGCAGGAGGTAGCTGATACCACCGTATACTTGAAGGTTTGACTTCTCTTTGCTGTGTGGGGCCGCCAGAGCCAGCCAATCAAAACCGTCAATGTCCAGTTAGCTATGGGTTTCGGTTAACAAGGACCTGTTTTCAGTATAAACATTTCCTGGGTGCTATTTGGCACATACTTATACAAATAAATTACTCATTGCTTATCCAAAAGTCAAATTTAACTTGGTGTCTGGTATCCCTCCACCACTAGACCTCTTGATAAAGAGGTTAGAGAGCCATCTCTGCCCATGCACTCTTGTGGATACTGCAAGCGACCCTAAAGGCAATGGTACAGGCCGCTTTGGGAAAGTGCACCATGGCTATATCTTTATGCGGATAATTATCTACACTTTGGATTTCTGGGACTCCCAGCAGAGGGCTGTCCACACAGCCCTCTTCTGTCCTCTGGGAATAAGCTGACCACAGCCACATACCTTCTAGAGGCCCTCAGCTCCAGCTCTGGGTGAATAAGATACAACTATCCTTCACAGGCAAACAGCCCAGCAGAGGACAGGCAGGGAGAGAAGGAAAGAAAAGAACAGAAGGGGGAAGGACAGAAGGAGAAAGGGAAGGAGAAGGAGGGCCACGAACCCTTCTGCTTCTCTCAGGACATCATGGGAACTGCATACATCCAGGCTGAGAGATGAGCAGACACTTCCTGGAGAAGGAATGGGAGAAGGGATGTCTTCTTACTTAGCAGAACATAGCAATATACCCAAAGGTCCCATTCTTCTCGCTCTTAGACCTGGCTGAACCACAAGGTTTAGAAGAATGGATGCTGTTGGGTTATGTTCACTTGGAGAAGAGAAAGGGAGTGCGGACGGTACATCAGAGGCCTCTGCAGATACCCATGGTGCCTCTGGGCTAGACACTGCACATCGCTGCCCATGGGTGAGCCAGTAGGATGGACCACTGAGGACAAGAGCCTTTCAACAGGACCCCAAGCCACACAAGCACTGAGGACTCAAGCCCACAGGCTGAGCCTGGACACTTGCTGGCTGGGGTTGATTGTGGTGGTATTGTGCTCCCCAAAATATTGTGGGACCCTAATAAACTTACCTGAGGTCAGAGAACAGAACAGCCACTAGATACAGAGGCTAGAAAATGGTGGCACTCACGCCTTTAGTCCTAGCATTCCAGAGGCAGAAATCCCTCTGGATCTCTGTGAGTTCAAGGCCACATTGGAAACAGCCAGGCATGGTGATTCCACACCTTTAATCCCAGGAAGTGAGGGCAGAAAGGTATATAAGGCGTGAAAACCAGGAACTAGGTGGTTAAGCTTTTAGGCTTTTGAGCAACAGTTCAACTGAGATTCATTCTGGATGAGGACTCAGAAGCTTCCAGTCTGAGGAACTGTCAAGGTGAGGAAGCTGTGGCTTGTTCTTCTTCTCTGACCTTTCAGCGTTCACCCCAATACCTGGCTCCGGGTTTGTTTTATTAATAAGACCGTCTAAGATTCCTGTTGTAGTTGGTGCCAAGGACAAAAACAGGACACCGACAGGCGTCTTCATGCACCTGTGGCCTGGTTCGCAACTCTACAAGGTTTAAGACCCAGAAAAATGCAGAGTGTGGTGGTGCATGCCTTCAATCCCAGATCTCCAGAGGCAGGAGGATCTCTGTGAGCTTCCAGGTCAGCCAGGGTTCCACTGGGAACACACAACCACAGCAATTCCCTGTGGGAGGAGACAGGGGCAGTGCTGTTAGGAGACACTGTTGGGTGTCTAAACAGATTTTGCCAGGCAGAGTTGGGACTATGGGTCTGAGATGCAAACATGGATTTGGGTGCAGGATAGTTTGGGGGAGTCATCCATCCACAGATAAAATGAAGTCATTGACGCCTGCCTGTCAGTATCCATGTTGCTAAGAGCACTTCATTTTTCTTGGGACCCCAACCACTACCATCAGTGTGCTCAGTCAGTCCTTGAGGTTGAGCTGGGTCTTGCTCACCATCCCTCCTTTGGAAAGGTGTGACTTAACAATTGGCCAGTCAAGACACGCCAGCCCCACAGCTAGTGAGTGGGTCAGGGGTGGGTGTGTGCATCAGTCCAAGCCAGTGCATCCCAGCCTCGGCCATTGAAAAAGAAACTTCCTTTTGGACCTAGGGAGTGTGTCAAGACAGCTTTATCTTTTGTTGTCCTGCTAGGTCCTCAGACAGTCTCCACAGACCCAGCTCTTTCTGCTCTGCTGTCCCCACGTGGTTCTCAAAGTAATGCAGAATATGCTCAGAATGCAGTCTAACATCAGGAGGAACATTCTAGAACAAGCCTGCCTGTGTCCTCCTCCCTGGTGGACTAATATGTTCTATAACACTTTGCACAGTAAATCAGGTGATGCCTGGGACAGAAAGCTGGCAGGGTATTTTCAGAGTCCCTCAGCCCATGGTGACACACAGGCCTGACCCCATGTGCCCCTGGGGCTGCATTCCTGAGTTGTGAGGGGTGATTCACCTGGATGCTAGGCTGCCCTTTGCTGTTGACACCTGTCTGTGATGAGAAACAGACCTTGCCTAACCCATGTGTGCATTCTTTTCCACCACACTCTCTGTGTTCACTTCCGGCAGCCCGAGGACCCTGGCTTCTCAAAGTCACAGTTTTCTCAATTCTGTCGTGCCTCATCCCAGCTGACATTTGGTGAAGAAGTGATAAGTAATGAAGCTGGACCCTGACGTCAAGGGGTGGCAGCTGGGCTCTGCTCTTTGCCTGGGTCCAGTGGCCTTGGGTGACCAAGTTGATGAGGTTGTTTCGCATCTGGACTTTGAAGCAATACTGATACCATGTGCTGTGTGCATACTAACTCCCGGGTATTAAAATTCAAAGTGAGCATATGAGTGTTACCTTGGAGTGGGAGGTGGAAACTGGAATGGACATCAGGGTGCTGGTCATGTTGATTCTATTTTTAAAATATTTGTTTTGTGTGTGTGTGTGTGTGTGTGTGTGTGTGTGTCTTCCTATGTGTGCATACCACATTTGTGTGACGGTTAAACCAGAGGACAACTTTCAGAAGTCTGTTCTTCTGTCATGTGGGTCTTGGGACCTCAGGTCACCAAGCTTGGCAGCAAGCACCTTTCCCACTTAACCCATCTTGCTGGTCCAGTTCTTTTTTTTTTTTTTTTTTTTTTTTTTATGTGCGTGTGGTGTGCATGTGTGTATACATGGCGGAGGTGCATGTGCATGCATGTGCATGCAGAGGTTAAAACAGGACATCAGCTGTCCTCTCTCCCTGCCCTCTGCCTTTCCTCCTTGAAACAGGCTCTCTCACTAAATCTGAAGTTAGGCTTGTGGCCAGCAAGCCCCAGTGATTTTGTTTCCACCTTCCACCCAACCTTGGTGTTCCAGGCTCGTGCGGATGCTCCCAGCATCTGATGTGGGTGTGGAGATCTCTCCTCGGGTTCTCGAGCTTGCACACAGAGCACTCTCCCTGATCTCTCTCCTCGGGTTCTCGAGCTTGCACACAGAGCACTCTCCTGATCTCTCTCCTCGAGTTCTCGAGCTTGCACACAGAGCACTCTCCCTGATCTCTCTCCTCGGGTTCTCGAGCTTGCACACAGAGCACTCTCCCTGATCTCTCTCCTCGGGTTCTCTGGCTTGCACACAGAGCACTCTCCCTGATCTCTCTCCTCGGGTTCTCGAGCTTGCACACAGAGTACCCTCCCTGCTGAGACTCCCCCCACCTCTTGTGTTGTCTCTTTCTCTGAGCATCAGTTACCTAGAAACAACGTTCACTTGAAGAAAATCTGCTCACCTGGCTCTGTGTGTGTGTGTGTGTGTGTGTGTGTGTGTGTGTGTGTGTGTATGCTGTACACTGTCCTGTGTGGATATTAGACTCTGATAGAAAATTGCAGGATAAATCAGCAGGTGGCTGTGGTGTACCCTCACAACAGGAAGCTACTTCGAAATAAAAGCAACAAATGCACACACCAGCGTGAGCAATGCTCAAAACAGTTACAGAGACGAGAGAAACCAGACCCCAAGCTGTGCAGACTGAACAAGCCCCCTTCGCTGAGTCCCAGGGACTGAACTCAGCTACAGCTGCACAAGAGCCAAACGCTGGCTGCCGGGAGCGCCAGGTAGCAGGAGAGCAGGGCCATCAAGGACACAGCCTACTGGAGGTGACGTCAGTGCGTGGGCTCATTCTGCAATGATGAGTTCATGAGCGTTTGCCAAGATCAGAACTTACCACACTGTGTAAGGTAGAGGTGAACAGGGCCTCAGAAACACTGCTTAAGACAGAGGGGAAAGGAGGGAGATGTCAGGAGGACCTGGACCTGTGGACCCAGGGGCTAGGGAAAAGAGACTTCTTAGCCATTGTCCTAATGCTGAAAAGAGACACATGACCATGGCAACTCTTATAAAAGAAAGCATTTAATTGGGGCTGGCTTACGGTTTCAGAGTTAGTCCATTGTCATCATGGCAGGAAGCATGGCAGCAGCAGACAGGCAGACATGGTGCTGGAGAGGTCGTCTATGGCCCCATAGACTCACATGTTTGCATGCTTGGTCTATAGGGAGTGGCACTATTAGGAGGTGTGGCCTTGTTGGAGGAAGTGTGTCACTGTGGAGACAGGCTTTGAGGTCTCATATGCTCAAGCTACACCCAGTGTGGTACATAGTCTCTCCCTGCTGCCTATGGATCAAGATGTAGAACCCTCAGCTCCCTCTCCAGTGCCATGTCTGCCCGGACATTGCCATGCTCCCTGCCATGATGACAATGGACTAAACCTCTGAAACTAAAACCAGCCCCGATTAAATGTTTTCCTTTATGAGAGTTGCCATGGTTGCCGGGCGGTGGGGGCGCACACCTTTAATCCCAGTACTTGGGAGGCAGAGGCAGGTGGATCTCTGTGAGTTCGAGGCCAGCCTGGGCTACAGAGTGAGTTCAGGACAGCTCCAAAGCTAGAGAGAAACCCTGTCCCGAACAACAACAACAGCAACAACAAAAATTAATTAATTAAAGAGTTGCCATAGTCATGATGTCTCTTCACAATAGAAACTCTAAGAAAGCATACATACAATACATACACCACACATATGACATACCACACACAGTATTCAAAATCCACATACATACCATACATATAACACACATGATGCCAACAATACATACCTATGCAATACATATACATACAAAACATATATACCAACAAAAAGGCATGCTACATGTACACAGACACACAGCATACAGCATGAAAGCATATAGCACATTACATAGCCACATATAAACATACAGTGACAGACATAGCATACACACATACCACACACACTACAATCAGAGACACATGCAACATGTACACCTATATCCAAAAGCACATGCACACAATGCTTGTGTGTATATAAAACAGGAGAAACACAGCACACACCACACGTGCAGAAACAGGCACAGGACTGCACTTGTGTGTCTGGTAGTGGCATTTGTCAGGAAAGTGTGTAAAATGATACTCGGGTTCTAAAAACAATTAAATAAATAACCAGCAAGGCCAGGATTAGCTATGGGATGGTTTTAGCATGGAGATTGGGTACAGCTCGCTCTGAGCGTCCTGGTTTCCTTGGAGACATTGGCCACACGTTAGCTGTCTGGGGCCAAAAATAAAAGATTTGTGTGAGAGAAAAGCCACAGGACGTTGCTGCGGCCACTGCTATAACACTTGCCATTTGCAAAGCAGACCAGGGTCTCTTCTCTGGGCACCAAGTACAGGCATGAGGACTTGGGTGCACTGAGAGACATGAATACATGACCCAGCCCGGGGTTGCAGAAATCCTGAGTGAGGATTCTGCCTGAGGTGGCTGGTGGCAGGGAGCAGCAGGTTACTGAGCCACCTCAGGTCTCAGGCAGTCACTTTCTGTGCTTTGCAAAGGGGAAACTCAGCCAGCTGAAGGACACTGGAGGTGGGCACAGAGCAAGCATCCAGGATGCAGGAGCTTTGACCATGGTGTGTACGCAGTGGCTGCAGGCCCACATGGAGACACCTCCCTGCCCTCATGCTGGCTGTGTGAATGCTGAGGAGATGGGAGGCCTGAGAAAGCCCATGCCCACCCACCTGCCCACCACACCCGCATCTGGTTTTTTGTTGTTGTTGTTGTTGTTGTTTTTCAGTAACTCCACAGCTCAGGCTGTCACCCTGGCGCAGGACTCGTTGGGACATGGGCACCCTACATACACTTTCACTGCACCCACGGCAGAGAAGAGCCATAGCTGCCAGCAGTTTCCGGAGTAGCATCCACTAGAGTCTTCCGGAAGCTCTTTACATTCCATGTCCAGGCTGCACTCTTAATCAACGAAGTAAGAATCTCTGCGGCCAGACCACGGACACCAGGCGTGGTGACTCCTGTGTGTAGCCACATATGACCTATGGGTCTAGGCGGAGAAGGGGTAAGCTTTCCATAAAGGGCCAGAGAATATAAATGCTTAAGCTCTGTGGGTTGAGATGTCTTTATGGTGTTACCTCTCTCCACCACCGTGAAGCTAAAGCTGGGGTAGGGAAGATATAGATGCAGAGCAGTGTCAACCCTGGGTCCCAGCAAGCTGGGTATCTCTGGGGTGGGGGCAGGGTGCTGCGGAGAGGTGGGGAGATGTGTGTCTGTGTAAAGCAGACCTGTGGTGGTCGTGATGTGAACACGGAAGTAGGAATAACGACAGAGCCTTGGAAGCTGTGGATGTTCAATCACACACTGACAGCGGGGTGTCCCACGGCTGAAATAATGATACAAGGACACTCTGTGACTGGCTCTGGGAAAAGAACATGCAGGCCTGGCCAAGGGAGCCAGTGGCTCTCGAAGACCCAGAGCCCAGCTCGGATGGTGGGCCACTCAGGCGTGGCTGTCTGGAGGGGCCCCCGATTCCAGCACCGCTTGTAAAAGTAGATGGTCCCAGCTCCCACAGTGGGGCTTGTTTCCTAGGATAGGTCCCACTCAACTGAGGTCCTGCTCCTCATTGTATCACCTCTGGACTCGAATGGCTCCTCTCTGACATAGAAGGAACCCTGAAGAGGGATTTGGGGAGAGAGACCTCGGAGCAGGGCAGGACTCTGATGCCAGATCCAGGTTCCTTCTGTAACATCACAGTGCCCTGCACAAGGCTGGCAGTGGCAACGGCGGGGACCTTCTTGAAGGGGAGGGGAATTTGGCATGACAATTACCTAAATCTAACTTCTTATTTGGACCCAGTGTTGGGTTGGCAGTTTTCAGCATACGATAGAGTGACTGTAAACAGAGGTGATGTGGATCTCACTGTATACCCACCCTGTATGGTGGTTTAAATGAGAAGAGTCCCATAGACATGTGTATCTGAATACTTGGTCCTCAGTTGGTAGAACTTTTTGGAAAGAATTAGGGGGTATAGCCTTGTAGGAGAAGAAGTGTCACTGAGGGTAGGGTTCAAAGGCCCCACACATCCCCTCTCACTCTCTAATTCCATCCCTCTGGGACTGTTAGTCCCAAATTAAAAGCTTTCTTTCATAAGTTTCCTTGGTCATGGTGTTTTGTCATGACAATAAAAAAGTAACTAGGGCTGGAGAGATGGCTCAGAGGTTAAGAGCACTGGCTGCTCTTCCAAAGGGCCCAGGTTCAATTCCCAGCAACCACATGGTAGCTCACAGATGTTTGTAACTCCAGCTGTCTGTAACTCCAGTTCCAGGAGATCCAACAGACACACATAAAGGCAAAGCAGTAATGTGCATAAAATAAAAATAAATGATTAAGAGAAAAAGAAAGAAAGAAAGGAGGGAGGGAAGGAAGGAAGAGAGAGAGAGAGAGAGAGAGAGAGAGAGAGAGAGAGAGAAGAGAGAGAAAGAAAGAAAGAAAGAGAGAGAAAGAGAGAAAGAAGGAAAGAAAACTAGCACACTGTGATAACACCTAGCCACACCCCCTGTGGGACCCTGGAATTACATTGTCTGTGTGGGACCCTGGAGTTACATGCTGTCCTGGTTAATTTTGTCAACTTGGTGGGATGTAGAATCACCACACGTCTCAGGGGCTCTGTTGCTGTGATGACCACCATGACCAAAACCCTCTCCTTGGGAGGAAAGGGTTAATTTCCTCCTACAACTTGTAGTCCATCACTACTGGACTTTGGGGCAGGAACCTGGAGGAACCCAGCTTACTGGCTCGCTCAGCCGACTTTCTTCTTTTCTTTTCCTTCCTTCCTTCCTTCCTTCCTTCCTTCCTTCCTTCCTTCCTTCCTTCCTCCCTCCCTCCCTCCCTCCCTCTCTTTATTCTTCTCACATATATTATATCCCAACCACCTCCCCCCTCATCCCCTCCCAGTCCCTTCTCCCACCTCTCCTCTCCCCCAGATCCATTCCTCCTCCATTTCCCTTCAGGAAAGGACAAGCCTCCCAGGGATATCAACAAAACACAGCATATGTTGCAATAAGACTAGCAATTTCTCCTCATATTAAGGCTGGACAAGGCAACCCAGTAGGAGGAAAGGGGTCCCAAAATCAAGCAAAAGAGTCAGAGACAGCCCCCCGCCTCCTGTTAGGTGTCTCATGAGAACACCAAGCTACACAGCCGCAACATGTATGCAGAGGACCTAGGTTAGACTGATACAGCTCCCCAGTTGTCAGTTCAGTCTCTGTGAGCCCCTATGAGCCCTGATTAACTGATTCCGTGGGCTGGTTTTGTGATGTCCTTGACCCCTCTGGCTCCTACAATCCTTGCTCCCTCTCTTCTGCAGGATTCCCTGAGCTCAGCCTAATGTATGGCTGTGGGTCTCTGCATCTGCTCCCATCAGTTTCAGCCCACTTCCTTATAGCACCCAGGGGCACCAACGGGTGGCATTCCCACAGTAGACTGGGCCCTCCCACATCAATCATCAGCCATGACAATGTCCTCACAGACTTGCCCACAGGCCAATGTCGTGGAGGTATTTTTTCAAGTGAGATTCCCCTTCCCAAACGATTCTAGCTTGTGTCAAGTTGACTCAAAAACTAGCCAGCACACCATAAAAACAAAAATCTGGACATGTCTATGAGAGAGTGTCTTAGTTAGGATTTCTATTGCTGTGAAGAGACACCATGACCACAGCAACTCTTATAAAAGAAAACATTTAACTGGGGCTGGCTCACAGTTTCAGCTAAGAGTCCAATGAAGAACATTTTGGGGCATGTGGCATCTGTTCTGTGTCTCATTCTGTAATGAGGTTTTGCTGCACTGAGCTGGCTATTTTGTTGACTGTCTGTAGCCAGGGTTCCTACCAAGACCAGGAAGGATGGGGCAGCTCACACACTGTTCTCGGTTTATATGTGACGTTGCCGAATGGCCATCTGCCTGTGGACTCAGGTTCCAGGGACCGTGGGTAGCTGGGTGGAGTGGACCTCCCAGAGCTGCCCAGGCCATGAGATGCTGCTGGAGGGTGGGAGACGGCAAAGCAGGCCAGCCAGCAAAGTGGCATTTCAATTCGAGGGTCCAGCCGCTGCCCAGGCTGGGCTGCCCTCCACCGATGACTGCTATCGCCATCATCATTACTGCTGGTGTTCTGCTTCCAAATCTGCATTTTTCTATTAACAGATAAGGGCATCCACATCTACTGAAAGTGTTTATTTGTATATTTAATATTTTTGTAGTGCTTAATTCCTAAATCTGTGCTTTCCAGCCAAGCATGCTACCACTGAAGCCCCGCCCCAGCTCCCTCCATGTTTTAATTCAGCTGCTTGAGTTCGGTTCTTACCCTCCCTGAGCCAGTCATCAGACCACTTTACAGGGCTCTGGGAAGGTCTAGATGACGGTGCAGGGGAAGGTCTGCTCCTACTGCACACTGCACACAGTGCCGACAGAGGCTGAGTTTCCCCTGCCTTTGTGTGGTTGTTGCTGCTACCACGGGCCCATACATGATGCAGACCTGGGCTCTTCCATGTGTCACACACAGTCTCTGTGGAAGTCATTGTCCTTTCCAAGTCTGCGGACTGAGTGACTTCGGGACTTGAGCTGTCCTTGGCCATGAACATGGAGAGGTGGCATGGCTATGTGGATTGATGCAATGTAGCTTCTAGATGGACTGATGGAGAACTTCCTAGAAAAAAATCCAGCACACCTCATGCCACAAAGGGGGCCCTGACCACCTGTCCCTGCAATGCTGGGAACTCCTCCCCGCAAATGAACCAAGAAAGCATTGCTGTTGGCTGGACACTAGGTGCTGTTGCCTTCCTGTTGTAATTTTTTGATACTGGAGATGGAACCAAGATGTCAAGCACTCTAGGCAAGTGCTCAGACACTGAGCCACATCCCCAGCCCAGCCCTCCTTCTATTTCTGTTTTTTCTTTACATTTTTTTGAGACTGGATCTCACTAAATGGCTCAGGTGGGCCTTGAACTTTGAATCCTTCTGCCTCGCCTCCATTGTAGCTGCAATCACAGGCCTATGCTACCAGCCCAGACTCGATAACTCACTTCTAAAGAAAGAGGCTGTTTCCTAGCAGAGA
Source organism: Peromyscus leucopus (assembly GCF_004664715.2). Lineage (NCBI taxonomy): Eukaryota > Metazoa > Chordata > Mammalia > Rodentia > Cricetidae > Peromyscus > Peromyscus leucopus. Next base: position 140,964,219 of record NC_051066.1, on the reverse strand, counting down.
GACACTTGCCACCCTGCCAGCCTTGAACAGCTGTCTCTCGTCTCCCCACACAGGCTGCCCTGGTCACTTTGAGCCTGGGACCTCACCAGAGGGGGCTGACAAATGGTGCTGTAAATGTGGGGTATGAAGGCCTACCCTCTGAGAAAGGACTGCACGTGGAGGTGGCCTCCTGAGGGACCAGCTTCCTCCTTGGAGGCCTGGGCTTAAGTTCATCCCACACCACAGCACCCCCACGGAGCCTTCTCTGCACTGGGTTGGAAGTTGGGGTGACAAGCGAGCCAGACAGGCTCTTGCCTCCATGGGGGTCAGTCAGGTGTGAACAAATACAGGTTCTTCTAGTACCCCAAGAGGAAAGAAAGGTAAGGGGATCCCAAGCCAGCGACACATGAGCAGCTGCTTGAATAAGAACATTCCAGGCACACTCTCCAGGGCAGAAGCAAAGGCCTAGGGGTGGGAGGAAGCTGGCCATGTGTAAGGCCACGCGGCCGTCATCATTACTTAAGAGGGAAGGGGGAGGAAATCAGGGTGTCTAGGTGGTGTCTGGGTCCTGCACCCTGAGCCCCAGGCATGGGGTAGGGACATCACTCAAACCCTGGGGGCAGAAGACAGGGCCCACAGCTCTGAAACCTGGCTCTCTTTGGGTCACCTGGGGGTGTTTTGCTGAAAGGAGGCTTGTGTGCCTCCCAGACGACGACGACGACGACGACGACGATGGTCAAGCCTGATTTGTTCCTCAGTAGGGGAAAGGTGGCCCTTCTTGTCTGTGGTCGAGAGGTAATGGAGTTGCTAGCTGCTTAGTCAGATTTGGGGTGAGGAGAAAGAAGGGGAACATTTTCAATTGAGCCTGGAGCAGGCAGTTTTAATTTTGTCTATTTTCTTGACAATCTCTATTCTCCTTTCTCAGAAGAATAAAGGCTGTATGTACGTGTGTGTGCGTGTACGTGTGTGTGAGTGTATGTTTGTGTGTCTCTGTGTGTCTTCATGTATGAGTGTGTGTTTGTGTGTATGTGTGCACTCAGAAGCGAAGTCCCTTCTGATCTGGAGACATAAAGCCTCATAATTGATTTATGGCTGTTCCTCTCACAATCTGGTGACCTGGGGGCCTGGACACTGAAGAATCAAAAAATGTTCACAGAATCTCAGCTGAAGCAGCCAGTCAAGGGCATTAGTGGGAGATGGGGAGGAGGGCAGGACAGCCACACGAAGGAATACTCGTGAGCAGCAGGGAGGCCACAGACACTGGTCCGTCCACATGACCCTCACTTGGGCCTTACAGGAAGTGGACCTGAAAGAACACCAGCGAGCTGTCTGTGGAGTTCACGGGCAGGAGAACTATCCACAGGGGAAGAATTCGGAATCCTGGTTAGTACTGCCTCAGCATCCAGGTAGGAGTCACTGGAACTTTCCAGACAGATGGACATGTCCTGTGCTTTGATCTGACTTCAGGTGGCGTTGCGCTGCACACTCAACACTTCACTGTCCTGTCACAGCAAAGGCTGAAGTGCGGAAGGAACCGACCACAGATGTAGATAGCATTGGGGTGACGGTCCTGTGAAGCAGGATTCCCTCCTAACACACAGGCACAGGAACCGAGGCATTGTGTTCTCTCTGAGCCCGTGGGAGACGGCCCTCACTCTGTCATACTGCTGGCCCCGTTCAGTCTATTGTTCTGAAAGATGTTGCCCAAGTACGGGGGCTGCGTGGCCTCTGCCACCACACAGGGCTCTGTCCTCAGATCACTGCTGTCACCGTCTGAAGTCCTTCCTTCCTTTCTGGATGGGGTTTCATGTCCCCCAGGCTGCCATCAAACTCACTGTGTAGCAGAGAACAACCTGGAATTCCTGATCGTTCTCTCGCCACCTCCTGAGCACTGGGATTACCGGCGTGAGCCACCATGCCCATTATGTGGTGCTGGGGATGGAACCTGTGACTTCCTACATGCTTGGTGAACACTCCCAACAAAGCCACAGCCTAGGCTCGTCCCTTTGGTTTCTGAACAGAGTCCATGCTGTTTTCCACTTATGCAGCTCCACAAATGTGGTTCTGAGCTAGCCCCTCAGTTTCCGAACTGTTCTGTGGAAGAATGAGACACTTGTGTCTCTAGCAGTTCAAAGTTACAGAAGCTACAAAGCAGGCCTAGCCCACGCCAGCTAAGGAAAACCTTGGCTTTGAGCCTCCCCCTGATCAAAACCTGCTGCCTCCAGAAGAAAGACAGGCAGCCATCGTGGAATACCTGCTGTGTGCCGGCACAGGGCCACACCACCTCTCTCCTCCCAATAAGCCCTTGAGGACAAAACCAAGATACTCATTTGGCAGAAGAAGCTCCACCTCAGCCCCCTCCCCCACCTCTCTCTCCAAACCCTACCTCCTCTCAGACAGCCCCCCAAACATGACTCCTCCCCCAGAGAAGTTCAAGACCACTCCCGTAGGGTATTTAAACTCCCCCCCCACCCCACCCCCAAAAATAGACACGTCGTTTTCTGGTCTCTCTTCCCCATCTCCTTTCTGGGAGGCCGGAAAATCATCTAGAACATTTTACTCATTAAACCTGGGCTTTTTCTAATTCCATTTGATTTGGTTTGATTTGGATTGCTGCATCAGCGGAGAGGCTTATGGGGTGCAGAAACTTTTCACTCAGTGGGCCCTGTTACCCTGACCAACATCCCCCAGCCGGATGGCTGATGAAGTGTCTGGTGCCAGTTACAGTTCTTACGTATTTAAGCCGGAGCCCATGTGACATCAGGGCCCAGTGGAAAGTTAACGGGAGCTTGGGACTCCAGAGCTCAGTGGACATTCTGGAATTCCAGGTCTCCACAGAGGACAAAGTGACAAACTCAGGCAGTCACCGCCTGCAGCGGCAGAGGTACCGGGACCCTGCAGGCTTTTCCTAGGTACTGAAGGGACAGACACACGCAGAGGCACTCAAGACCAATTAATGAAGATGGACAGGTGTAACAGGAAGGGTCGGGCAGTGGCAGCTTCTTGGAAAAAGTTTTTTTAAAAAATATTTTTAACAGTCTCATTATGTAGACCTGGTTAGCCTGGGACTCACTATGTAAACCAGGCTGGCCTCCAACTCACAGAGATCCACCTGCCTCTGCCTCCTAAATCCTGGGATCAAAGGCGTGTGCCACCACACCCAGCCTAGAAAAAGATTTTGTAAAATCATTCAGGCCAAATGCAAAGCACTTGTGCAGGCTGTCCTCAGTCACCAGCTGGTGACTGCTGATTGACACTGCCAATGCCCTGGTGGGGAGGGACAGGCTGTGTGCCAGTTATGTGTCCACTCTGGCCCAGCACAGGCCTGGCCCTGTGGAAGGCCTGACTGTGGGAGGAATGACCCAGGGCCAGCCAGGCTGTTCACACTTCCCTGAGCATCATCACCCAGCAGAACCAGGCAGATCCAAGCAGCTGCTTTCCCGAGTCCTAGCAGCTCGAGTTGGTTTCTTAGGACTTTTTCTAGGGCTCTAAAAAATGTAGAGCAATGCCATGATTACAATCGAGGGCACAAGCTTGTGTCCTGGGACACATGAGGCTGAGGCATGAGGGTCACATGTTCAAGGCTGGCTGGAACTACACACAAGAAGGTGCTCTGTGAGGGCCAAAAGCCATTTCTGGGTCCTCAGAAACCCTTGCTGATAGAAACAGGCTCAGCCAGGCTGAGTCACCTGGCTCGGATCCTAAGCCATGGAGGTGGGGGGATGGCACCCACACTCAGGAAGGGAATCTGAACTTGGGGTTGGTCCTTCCCAGGCCTTTATGGGCAGCCTGTGATGTCATCGGTGTCTGGCACCCCAGCCTTGTGAAAGGAGCCTCAGGAGGAAGTGTTTGTTTGCCATGTCCCGGGATTCCTGGTCCCTCTCCCCGCTCCATCCTCCGTGTGTTAGAATCCCAGGCAGGCACCACCATGCCACTTCATGCATCACTGGGGATTAGACACGGGGCTCTGTGCATGCAAGCACTCGACCACATTTGTTTATTAATTTATTTGTATTTATAAAGACAATGTCTTATTATGTAGCCCTGGCTGGCCTGAAACTTGCTGTGTAGACCAAGCTGGGCCTAACTCACAGAGATCCTCCTGCCTCTGCCTCTAGAGCACTAGAGACAGGGACCACCACAACTGACTTACCTGCTACCACTTTTTGGGGGGTGGTGTTTTGAGACAGGATTTCTCTGTGTTTCAGCTCTGGCTGTCCTGGAACTTGCTTTGCAGACCAATTTGGCCTCAAACTTATCCACCTGCTTCTGTCTCCTGAGTGCTGAGATTAAAGGCATGTGCTGCCGCCGCTGCCACCGCCACCACCCAGCTCCTCTACTACTTTTAAAATTGTTTGTAGTAGGAAACAGAACAAACACAACATTTGAGAGACTTAATTCTAATCATTCTATTTTTTTCAAATTTTATTTTGCTTGTGACAGGGTCTTGTGTAACCCAGGCTGGCATGGAACGCTGTGTAGTGGATGGAGGCTGGCCTTGAACTCCTGACCCCTCTGCCCCGCCTCTCAAGTACTGGACAAGTGTGCACCACCATACCCAGCCAGTGGCTTTATCTTTGAGTTTCTTTATTCAACTATTGCCTACCCCACCCCATTTTTTGCATTTTTTTCTTTTACAAACGAATAAAATCAACATTCTTGTCTTTTGAGGTAGAAACGAAGCTGTAGTCAGGGCCTTGACTACATTGCTTTTTTCTGGAGGAGGGAGGTGGTTTGAAACAGGGACTCACATGGTAGCCCAGGTTGGTCTAGAGCTCTCTGTAGCCCAAGTGTACCTCAGGTTTGTTACAATCTTCCTGCCTCCACCTCCCGAGAACATGGATTGCTGGCATGTTCAACAGGCCTGGCCGCATGGTGCTTCTTTCCATCCGTTCAGTGAGCTGTTATTTAGTAAGTGCTGCCCTGTGCTAGGCACTGTGGGGAGCCTCGGGGGCAGGGGAGGCCAAAGCAGAAGCTGCCCTGCCTCTATTTCATAATGCAGCACCCGTTTCTTTGCGAGACAAAAGTCTGAACATTCTTTCCCGGTGACCGAGGGCACTGTCCCTTTGCAGGAGGCTCCTGCTGCAGATTGGAGGACTGACAGGTCCCTCCAGCCTGGCTCAGAGCTGCAGCTGCAGGGCCTGGCATGCTGACCTGGCACCACACACTCGGGAGGAAGGGGTTGCGGGGTGCTGGTGTGCCAGATTCCTCTGGCATTCTGGAGGCCTTGGGAACATTTAAGCAGCTATTCCTGGGACCAGACACTAAGGACAGGCAGGGACAGCCAGCTGGGAGTAAAGACACATAACAAAGCATGTGACAAATGCGGGAGAGAGTCTCCCAAGGGACTAGGGGAACATGGGGGCTCAGTGCGGCTTGTATGGAGCTGTGAGTCTCAGAGAGACCTTTCTCCAGAGCTTCTCCCAGCCAGGCCGGCCGTCCTATGTCAGTTCCCCACTGGATCCTAACAGTGGCCCTGCCAAGTAGGTACATTTCAGAGCTCATTTAAGAGCGGAAACTGAGGCCCAATGTCCCCAAATAAGGACAAACTGTTAGTAACAGATACTTATGTAACCTCACAGCTCTGGAAACCCAGAATCAGGGTCTGAGAAACCAGCCCATGAGCATGTGAGCCCCTCCAAGGGTGAACTCTCCCGGGGCAGGGCCTGGTATAAAGGACAGCCCCACCTCATGCTTTGTGGCTGACTGCCACTGGGCACACTCAAGCCCTTTCCACCAACTTCCTTCAACACCTTCCACAGGGTGCCAAGCCCCAGCCATGGCCTTGCACCCTGCATGCCCGTGATCCTAGCATTTGTGAAACTGAGGCAGGAGGATCAGCCTGGAGATGGATGCTGTCTCAAAGCAAGGAAGAGAAGGAGGCAGGGAGGGAGGCAAGAGGAGGGAAGGAGGGAGGGAGGCAGGGAGGAGCAGGGAGGGAGGCAGGGAGACAGGGAGAGAGGGAGGGAGGGAAGGAGGGAAGGAGGGAGGAGGCAGGAGGGAAGGAGGAGGGAGGCAGGGGGAGGAGGGGGGGGGGGGAGGGAGGAGGGAGGGAAGGAGGGAGGGAGGCAGGGAGGAGGAGGGAGACAGGGAGGAGGAAGGAGGGAGGAGGGAGGGAGGCAGGGAGGGAAGGAGGGGGGAGGGGGGAGGGAGGCAGGGAGGAGGGAGGGAGGAGGAGGGAGGCAGGGAGGGAGGAACAAAGCCATTCACAGTGTTTTCCTTGACAATGGACACAGATGTTTGGTAGGTACCTCTGACTCATGAAAGCAGCTTGAAGACAGTTCTTTTGGGGAGTGATTTAGATGTAGGTTGAATATCTGGACCCTTCCAGCTGGCCTCAGGCTCATCCTGTGCTATAAAGGTATAGACACTAGGCTACTCCAGGCCACTAAGGAGCCTGAGGGTCTGGGTCTAGAGTCAGGAGAAAGCCAGGGCTCAGCTCTGGTTTTCATAAACACCTGACCTGTTGTCCCTTCTGGGCCTCAGTTTACTCATGACAGGATTGACTGGAAGGTTCCCCTCTGATCTTCCCTCTTTCTACTTCCTGTCCTCCTGATGGGGTTCCAAATCCTGCCTTCTCACTGAATCAGCTCTCCCCTGGAGTGGATACACTGTGAAGGACAGGGACAGACAGGTGACACTCTTGGGCATGGACATTATAGCCATTGAACCGAGCCTATCTGGCTCACTGTTGGGACCTTCAACCACAGTGGCATGCACTCAACCCATAAGTTCTTGTGTTCACACCTAACACATAATACACAACCAAGAAATCTGGCTACTGAATTTGCAGATACACACCTACACACGAATACACATGCACACAGACACTCCATACCACTCCACGGACCAGAACTCTGGATCTAGCTCCAGGCAAGTACTTGTTCTTGGTAGGTGCTGAGCAAGCTTCTGGGTACTTGGTGAGCAGTCACTGGGAAACGGAGATGAGTGAGCAGGGAAGGAAGATTGGCTAGCAAGGAATGAAGTTGGCTCCCAGTATGGTCAGCATTGCTTATGTGGTCCTCAGGCTTCTCCTCCACAGAGAAGGACAGAACCCCAGTGCTCCACAGAGCTTAGTCAAGGCCATGGGAACCAGCAGGGAACAAGCCACAAGGGCTTGTCTTCCTGGAGTGTCCAGGCAAGGGACAGCAATCATGTGACTGTAGTGGGTAGCCATTCCAGCTTTGATCTGGAAGTTCCAACCCCCAATGAGGCTTCAGTAACTGTCACGCCTATAAGGCAGGGCCTAGAGAGGACCCTGAAGACCCGAGATCCAGTTGCGCCAACTCTCTTGGTTCCCTGGAGCTGGAGGTAGACTGAGCAGAGTTCTCCAGAGAACACCATTGGACTGCGCTGCGTCTTTCCCAGACCCTGCAACCTACCTATCCCTTCATTTTTAAGTTATGCCACTAAATAAACCTCCGTTTTAACTACGTGGAGTGGCCTTAATAATTTCACCAATATGTGACAGCAATCATGACCTCACACGCACGCACAGGCTGCTACTACAGCCACTATTCTTCATCCTCATTGTGAAATTCTGTCCCACCACCACCCGGGTTCGGCTACATGAGGTCACTGGGTGAGGTCACCTACAGGGGATCCAGAAGTGTCTGTCTCTCAGCTCACCAGCTGCTCTGACAAATTTCACTTCTGTAGACACAGACATTCTGCCCCTTAGACAAGCTTGTATGAACAATGTAGAAGGGTGAATGTAGATCTTGGGGTCCAGGGGCTGGGGTGGCCTGAGATGTCCAGCACCACTGAGGTCAGGTGCACCCCTCCCCTTGTGGTTACGGACCCAAGTCCCTGTCTTAACACCTCTTCCCAAACTCACTCATACCTCAAACCTCAGGAACCCTCCTGTCAAAAGGGAACAATAACACTTTGGACTTCAGGTTTTGGGGGACAGTGTGAGACCCTGGGGAATATTTATGAAATTACAAGGAAGCATGTGAGGGTCAGGCAGGCCCAGATCAAGGCCCCAATAAACATTAAGTAAATCAAGACTGCAGGAAGTCCGGAGAGGCTAAGCAGGGCTAGATGCATGCTGGGAATGACCTGGGGAAAATGCCTCAGCTAGAAGGACTTTCAAAGGTCATAAGCCAGGAGAAGAGGTGGGTAGGTGTGTCACCAGACCACTGAGGGCTGACTGGGCCTGCCTCTCTGAAGGCAGGTTGGACCCCAGGAAGGGAGTGGTGGCCGGAGTGTGGGGGAGGGCTAGCCCCAGGGAGTTTTCTCAAAGCAGGCTCTCTGTTGATGGAGCTCTGACTTTCCACAGTGCCCAACCATAGGCAGCCAGGGGGCCCCATGAAGAGATTGCCAACCTCCACCAACTCCAGCCAAAACCCGTGCTGTCTCCTACCCATCCTCATCTGGCAGCCAGCTTGGATCTGGCATCTGCACAAGGCTGGCCACAGGAGTTTTGAGGGCCCTTGCTCAAAAATTATTAATGATCATAGAGTTTAGACAATGCTGAAGAGCAGAGCAGGAACTGAGCCTGAGGTCTTTGGGCTGAGCCTGGGGTCCAGGGAGAGTGTGCCTGTAGAGCTTAGGGAAGGATCCTGCACCCCAGCCAGCTTCCCACTGCGGCTGAGAGCAAAGCAAAGTCCCCTTACGGGCAGGACAAGCCCTCTTCTCTCTGAATGTCCCTCTGGAACAGATCCAGCCCAGGGGTAGGGCACAGGGCCATGCTGTCTGGAGTCCCTGAAAGGCCTGTCCCAGCAGTTGCCTGGGGACACAGACCCATTTCACAACCCTGTGACCAAAGCTGGAGTTGGGAAATAGATCCCAAACTCCAGACTTTCTGAGACCAAGAGAGCCCTCAGCTCCCATACCACCCACGGCTTTAGCCTTGGCACTTGCTGCCCTCCCTGTCACTCACACCCCAGCTCCCACCTCCCAGAAAGGCTGCCCCAGCATCCCGGCCACAGTCCTTTCTTCTGTCTGATCTTCCGGCGTGTCTCTCTGAGTTATCACCAGATTCTCACGTTCACACAGGTACAGTCTGGACTGTCACCTCCAAGAATATTCACCTCAGGAGGGCCAGGTCCCAGGACAGGCTGGTTTCCACCTGGCCTTCAGAGGGAGAGGAGCCCTCCACATATGAACTCCTTCTCTAGGCTTTGGCTCCAGCTTAGCACCTGTGTCTGAGGTCCCAGCCTTTCCAGCTTTTCAGCCCGAAGCCAGTGAACCACACAGAGCCCAGCATAGAATAGGAGGGCAGTTATTTGTCTGAAGAACAAATAAACAAGCCAGTCACGATGGCATAATTACTCAGGAGTCTGAGGCAGGAGGATTGCAAGTTCAATGCCAGCCAGGACAACTTAGACCATGTCTTAAAATAAGCAAGCAAACACACAGACAGACAGATAAAATAAAAAGAAGGGTATGGATGTAGCTCAGATGTCAGACCTGCCTAGCATGGAAAGGCTCTAGAATCAACCCCAGGTACCCAACAAAGGGAAAGGAAGGAGCCAGAGCTGAAGGGGAGGAGGGAGGAGGGACGGAGGGAGGGAGGGAGGGAGGGAGGGAGGGCTCCCTCAGCTTGGTAGTGAGGAGCACACCACTCCTGGCAGAAAGAGTGCCCCCACCTCCACTGAGCACCACCTTGACCCTGCACCACTCCCTCTGGGCAGAATGTGCCCATCTTGACAGTACGCCCTGCCTCTCACAGACAAATTCTCAGCACATTCAGGGATGCCAAGGTCAGCAAATAAAAACCACCCAGCCACCCAGGTAACTTCGAACTTCAGCTGAGACGCACACTTTAGTGTAGATCTGTCCCAAATACTTTGTGGAATATATCATGCCGCACATGCTTTACCTGATACACAGACTTAATCGCCTGCCCTGGGTTTTCTCCGGCAGCCCTCACACCCAAAGGCCACCATGAATGCTGGTGGTACAGCCAATGCGCCCTCCAGTTCTGCCCTCCTCTGCTGTCTGCCTTAGCCAGGGGCCTGTCTAGAAGCAGGCCATCAGTCTGCTGGCCTGTAAAATGGACTTTAATGACAGCAGTCTCCTCTCTCCCCCAGGGGTGCCCAGAGGATTCAGGAGTAATAATTGCCATGCCCTGCCCGCCCGCCTACCCACCCACTCCCAAGGCCCTGAACTCCTCTCCCATTATGATCTTGCCACGTGTTGGTGCCATCAGGTGCCCCATTTTGCGGAGGAGGAAACCAAAGTCAGAGAGGTGAAGACACTCAGCTGAGGTCACACAGCAATGCCTACTCAGTCTTTGAGCGTCTGTTCCAACCATCATGCTGGACACTCAGTTTTACGTCTTCCAAGTAGGGCCAGACACTGTGAAGCCATCCAGTCTCAAGTAATGGATCGACATAGTAGGGTCACACCGTAGCATCCAATAAATGGTGGCCAGATCAATGGGTGGTGAGAGCAGTGGGAAGTTTGGTTGCTTTTCACTTTACTGAATTAATTGGCTGTTTTCACCTGCTGCCATTCAACCTCCACGTGTAAAAGCTACGACATGGACTGGAGAGATGGCTCAGTTTAGAGCACTGCTCATCTGGAAGACCTGAGTTCAGTTTCCAGCGCCCAACAAACAGCTTACAACCACCTGCAACTCCAGCTGCAGATCTGAGGTGCCCCGCTGGACTCCCCAGGTACCTACAGACACTTGGCATATACACATAAAAGGCCAGTGAGATGGTTCAGTTGGTAAAGCAACTCCGGCTGCCAAGTCTGAGGACCTGGGTTCCATTCCCAGGACCCACGTGGACAGATAATGAACTCCTGCAAGTCATTCTCTGACCTCTGACCTCCACATGTGTGTTGTGCGCACACACACACACACACACACACACATTAAATTTAAAAAGGCCTTATTTCCAGTACAACCAAGGTCAAGACATTGCCCATGGACAGACAAGCCAGATTCCCCACAAGAAGTCCTCCTCAAGACAGGTGCACTCCTGAAGTCCTCGGCCGAGGTCCCAAGTCCCAGGGGAGCTTGTGGACTGAATGATTACTGAAAGGAGGGTGTAGCTAGCAGTCTCCATTGACCTCAGAAAGAATGCTTTTTTTCCCTATAAAAGGTAGCCTGCCAATGGCCAATATTCCACAACACACACCCCCATACACACACATACACCTTGTAGACACTTTTATGCAAAGGAATTCAGACCTTTAAATCCCTCCAATTTATAAAAATTTTATGTAAACTTCCCACCTTTGGTTTTAGCAAAGCAACACACACACACACACACACCTTCCCGGAACTCTATGGCCCTGGAGCAGCTGATCCCCCTTCCTTTTCTTTGCCATGATTCTCCTAAAACTAGTCAATCTTGAAAGACTATGAGATTGGACCCCCGCCCACAGGGAAACGACCCAGTTACCGCCTGTGTTAGAATAAGAACTAAGTGAACACCCTGACCAGTCTGGGTCAAGGCCCAATGATTTTTTTGGGGGAAAAAGTGCCTTGGGAGTTACTTCCAATTTGTTTCTTGGTGCAACTCAGAGGTTAGTCAGTCCCGACAGCTGAGGTGAGCAGGCCTGGGGTGACCTTACCACCCAGCCAGCTTCTCAGTACCCTCCCAGACAAGGTTAGTTTCCTTTCCATTTGGATCTCAGTCAGACTTTCCCATGCCAAAGATTGCAGGGGGCGGGAGGTGGGTGGGGGTGGAGTGGGGTGGGATGGATGAGTGCTCAGGCAGAGCAGCTGCTCTCATGGTGAGGCCATGGCCCCTGCCCTGAACTGATTGTGGCTGATTGTAGCTGGAGATAAGGCCCTTAAGAGTACTTTACTGTTCTTCCAGAGGACCCTAGTTCAGTTTCCAGCACTCATATGGCTCACAACCATCTGTAACTTCAGTTCCAGGGGATCAATCCGTGGCCTTCTTCTGTCTATTGCGGGCAGAAAGACAGACATACACACAGGCAAAAATTCATACATATATAAATATCAAGATTGAGCTGCTATTTCAAACAAATGTAGAGGAGCATCTTGGAATTTCCCTCTGGCGGGACTGGGCTGCAGGGTGGATCCTCCAGGAAAGTCCCCGAAGGTAGGGGCAGAGGAACCCACTTCCTGGGCTGCCCTGCAAACTCTAGACTATTCTCGAGCGCCTTCTCCTCCTCCATCCAGTCTATTAAAAATAAATTAACAATAACCTGTAAAAGCTTCCCCTCTCCCTAAAGACAAGGGGGCAGGCCTGTAGATACTTACAGAAGGGTCATGTGTGGGAACAGGTACCCCCTACTCCCGCTTGGGCAGAACTCAGGTTCCAACTTCCTGTGCCCTCCTCAACCTGAGCTTCGCTGACCACTTTCCCTGGCTGTAAAATGGAGCCAAATCAAATAACATTTTGGGGTGGCATTACTATCTGTGCGTTTCTGGCACACAGTAGGCACACCACACGAGGTAGTGTGGGAGTTCAGGAAGGGGTCAGAGGCGCACTTTACATTGGAGGCTAGAGTTGCGCCTCTTACGTAATAGTTTAATATCTTTGTACACAGAGCATGGTTTCCCGGGGCTCTCGAGTAATTAATTAAAACTTAATGAGCAAAAAGCACACTCCTGTGACCCCCTTTTGCACTCTGAGCCACATACTCCAGCCGGTGAAGTGGGCCTTGGGGCAGCAGATAGAGGGTGTGTAACTGCTGGGGTGCCCCATGACAGTGACCCCCCCAAGTCATGGGCACTAATTTACGAGGGCCGGAGGGCGATTCTAGGAGCAATCCAGGGCATGTCTACAGGAGTCTCAGTCTATCCAAAACCCAGCTAAAATGCCGGGGGTTTGGGGCGTGAGGGTGGGGTGGCTGGAGCGTCGTGTGGCTGCAAAATGGAAAATGGAGAGTCTCCTGAGAAATCTGGCCACGGGTGGGTCTTTACCCCGGGGTTCATCATGCTCTGATTTCCATGTATTGAACACCTCAAGGCGCCCCAGAAGCCTGGGTGGAGGACCCAGGGGCAGGATTTGGGGGAATAACACCTTAACTTCTCGCTTTGAGTCTCGTTCTGGGTTGTGGCTGCCACAGAACTGGGAACCCCCGGGGACCTGACCTGGGGACTCCCGAGGGCGCCGGGTCTACGCGGGCACGGGGCTCGGGCCCTTTAAGAGCCCGCCCCGTGCGCGGCGGGCCCGCCCCCCGGGCCGAGGAGGGTGCGGGGGCCGTCGGCGGGGATTGGCGCAGCGCGCGCCCCCTCCGCGGCCCCGCGCGGTGGGAACCGGCAGCCCCGTCTAGCGCTGACGTCAGACCGTCTGCCTGCCTCCGACCGCGGGCGCGCGGCGCAACCCGATCTCCTTGGACTTGAATGAGGAGCGGGCGGCGGCGCTCGGCTGCGGATCGGCCGGCGCGCAGGCTGAGCCCGGCGGCCCCGCGCCCCGGCCGCCCGCCCGTGCCCCGCACGCCACCCGCGGCCACGGCCCGCCGCCCCGGGGTTCCCGCTCGGCGGCCGGGGGACCCAGCTCGCCCCGGGGACCTCGGCGGCGCCCCGAGCCCGCGCCGCGCCGCTCGCTGTATGCGGGGCCCGAGCCCCGCGCGCCGGCCGGAGCCGCCCCCGCGCCCCGCGCCTAGCGCCCCGCGCCGCCCGTGACCGCTTGATGGGGGTCAACGGCACCGCCGCCGCCGCCGCCGCCGGGCAGCCCAATGTCTCCTGCGCGTGCAACTGCCAGCGCTCTTTGTTCCCAGCATGGAGATCAGTGAGTGAGCCCTTTCCCCCCGGGACAGCTCCGTGGGATCCCCAGCCCGGGACGTCGCGATCGCGTGGGGATTCGGGGGGGCGCGTGCCTGCCTCGCCCAGGCTCCCCGGCTGCACCCGCCGCGCCCGGGGCGCGCCCTCCCGGAGGCTCGCGGCAGCTGGCGGCCGGCCCGGCTTTGTCCCGCGGCGCTGCGAGCCTGGCACGGTCCCCGCCGCGCTCGCCCCGCCCGGCCCGACTCGGACCCGGGTCTCGGCGGGGACATCGCGCCGCGCAGGAGGGCCAGGCGGGCCGGGCCCGGGAAGTTTCCATTCCGTTTTCCCCAGGGGCCGAGGCGATGGAGCAATTAGGCTCTTAATCAACTTTGGGCCGGGGGGAGCGGGCGGGGGAAGACACTGTCTGGCCCGGGAGGTGTCTAGGACTCCTGGCATGTGTCTGGAGTGGCCGTGGGGATGCGTCCCGGGTTTCTGTGCGTCTATGGAGTGTGCTCGTCTGTCTGTCTGATTCTCGGCGCGTCTCTGAATGTCTGTGAATTTGAGTCGCGGTCTGTGCCGGCTGTGTGTGTGTGTGTGTGTGTGTGTGTGTGTGTGTGTGTGTGTGTGTGTGTCCCTGCACCACTGGGTGTCTGATTTGGTGTGTGCGTGTAGTCGCTATGGTGTGAATCCAGCCAGATCTGCGGACCGTTTGTGTCCAGGTGTCTGAATCCAAGGCTCAGCGCTGGTGCGTCTAGCCCACCGCGGATCCCCAGTGTGTGTCATTGTGAATGTCTGTCCCGGACTCCTATAAATAGCCTCTGTCTGGACTGCTTGGCTCACCCTGGCTGGGATGGTGGTTACAAATGAGTCGAAGTTTTGGGGCTGTGTGTGTTGGGACCTCCTGGGAAGTGGGAGACTCAGGGAGATGAATGCAAGTGCTTGAGCCTCCTCGGTTGTCAACATCTAAACCACCAGAAGTTGAGATCAGGAAGCATCTACTTCCTTCTGTGGCCCACCCAGGTGGCTGTTGAGTTGGTTGAAGAAATGAAACCTCACTCTCTGCCATCTGCCTTCTAATCTGCACCCTTCCCCTAACTCGCTTTGTTTTTTAGTTTCCCCATCTTACCCCAAAGCATTCCAGGCAAAAGGGCACCCAGCCTTTCCCTAACCCAGACATCCTTCCTCTAGCGGAGCCCAGGGGCAACTGCCACAGAACAGGGTAGTCGCTAGGTGACTCATGGGCTGGTTTCACAGGCAGCTGCTACAGTTTGTGCACCCCCACCTCCAACCCGCAGTATGTACAGTAAGGCAGAAGGGGTAAAAATAACCTACGACCAGCCCCACCTGGGCCCTGGAAGCAGGCGTGGGTGGTGGGTCCCCGTGCCTACCTTGACTCTCTGTCTCCCAGTCTGGGATTTGAAAGCCCTGAACTCTCTGTGTCCCACTGCTCCCCAGCTTCCTGGGCTGCCCGGAGCCAGCCGGGAGGTGTCAAGAGAGCCTGCCAAGAGCCAGCGCTTGTGGTCTTCCCTTGGCATCAAACCCTACTGCTTCCCAGGAGCCCCTGTGTGATCTAGGGAGGTTCATGAAATTCACCGGGATGTTATTAAAATAAGTCCACACATGTCTGGGGAGAGGCTGACCGCAGCTCTGTGGATTTGCCTGGTTTCCCTCCTCACGTCGCCTTACAGAAAAGAGGGACCCACTTTATGTGACACCACATTCCAAAGCTTAGGCACAGTAGGACTTTGTGGTCTTGTCTTTTCTCTGCTTTATAGACTTTGAAAAACAACAAAACAAATCCTTCTTAATTTTGTCCCTTAGTGCCGGTAGCATGCCACCAAGCCTGACAACCGGTGTTCAGTCCCAGGAACCCACAAGCTGAAAGGAGAGAATGGACTCATAATTGGCCCTAATAATGTCTTGGTTGAGACCAAAATGGCTTGAAACTCTTGGTGGTACCCCATGTTCTCCCCGACTGACAGGGTTAGTGTCTGGAATCCCCCATCACCCAGCCGGTTTAGTTCAGAATTGTTCCCACATCATATCTGCATAGTCTATTTACTAAAAGAGAGGGCAGAACAGGGAGGACTCACTTTAACAATGTAACAGTTTGTTACTTTGTTAGGAAGCCCTAAGGCCTGGTGTTTCCTGGAAGCCCCTGCTAGGAGAGAACAATAAGGCTGTTTTTTGTTTTTTTGTTTTTTTACCTAACGGGATGGAAGTTCATACCTGCAAGGGCATTCTCCCGGGCTTCTCTTCAGGACACTCGTCTAGAAGGGACTTTTAAGCCTTCCTGGGCTACAGTTCCTCACTGGAAGAGCACACCCTGCCATTGAATCCTAAGCTACAGTCTTTGATTCTACCCCTGTGATCCAGCCGAGGTTGAAGTACTGGTGACTCCTCCCGGGACCCCTGGTCCATCCCCCTTTGTATTCTTCAGATGTCCTATGTTTTAGACCTGGGAGGGGCTGAGTGAGCTTGGAGCTCTTGTGTTTCAGTAGACGTGAGGGAAATGAAGGTAGGACGCTTGACTTAAGGTCCCCAGCCCATTCTAGTCCTTGGTCGGAGATGTTTCCCTTGGACCCCATGTCCTGCTCCTTGAATTTGAAACTTGCGTGCCAAAGCAGACCCACCTTAAGCTTAGAGCCTAAAAGACCTGAGTGCACAGCTTTGAGGAACCCACCCCTTGTTCCACATACACATTTTTCTTGGTACTTTCCACCTCTTTCCAAATCTATATCTCAGAGTGGAACCCCTGACTTTCTATTCCTGCTCTCCTCGTGGCTTGCAGAGCAGGCCGATGCACACCCAGAGTACTTTCTGGACTGACTGGGTGCCGGGGTCCCCCAGTCCTGACTGGTTGGCTTTCATTTTGCACACATATGCACAGGCACACTCACATTCTAAATAAATGCCTAAATGTTTAAAAACACTTTGAAGTGAGGTGAACAGCACTGGAGGACCAACACTCCTGGTTGTTCTCCGCCTCCACAGGCGTAAGCCTGTGTACCTACAAGTACCCACATCAACATGCACCCACCTCCACCCTCCTGCGCACACACCTTTGTGAGCCCTCAGCCACCCACTCATAGGACATCCAGCTTTGCCTCTGTTGGTTTGCCTGGTGCACACCATTTGTGTTTAATGCTGTTTGAATCCGGGGTGACTCGGCCTCCAGACTGGGCCAGATCATTCTCTGTTGGGAGGGAGAAGACTGTCCCATGCAGGTGGCCTCCACCCACCAGATGATGGTACCTCTCTCTCTTCTAGTTATGACACACAGACTGACTCCAGATGCCCTGCTGGGAACCACTTTTGGCTTCAGCAAAGACACTTGGGTGCTGGAGGGGGACCTTTCGGAAGTCAGCCGTTTGTCCTTGAAGTTGACGCCTGCCACTCATCCACTTAGCTTTATTGAGTGTCCATTATTGTGTACCACAGGGGGAGGAAGACAGCCGTCTCCTGTGGAGATGCTTTTCAGCCTGAGTGTGTTGGGTCAAGGTTCTGGCTTCAAGTCAGGAGGGTGTTTCTGGGTCCAGGGTGAATGGTGCACATTGGACAGCATCTACTTCCTCGTGGGCTTCTGCACTGGGACTTTTAACCCACAGGTCTCCAGCTGTCTGGGTTTTAGGTCATGAGGCAGCAGGGGAGCTGAGTGTTGTGACTGTGGCCTTGGACCAGACGGGCCTGTCGTGTCTGTCAAGGTTGTTCCTGCACTCGTAGGGATGGTTTCACACATGTGGGCACGAGCTTGCACGCACAACTACTGTCCCTTGCCGCCTCTCCTCTGAGTTAGGGGGAGAACAGGGAAGTCTCCTCGTCCTACAAGTTGGACACATTTTTTTGCTGTCCTTGTAAAGAGGAAAGCAAGGTGGTGTCATGGGGGAGGGGGGCCAGATTCGGGTGGTAAACCCAGAAAGAGACGTTGTCAGCAGCCAGGGGCTTTGCGGGAGGGAGTGACTGAGGCTGGCAAACCCAGAGCCCTGGCTAGGTGGCCCAGGCAACTGGTTAGTTTTTAAAAGTAAGGAAATATCCTGGATGTGGGTGCTGGTGGAATTCAAAGCGGGGTGCCACGTGGTGTGCCTTCTCTCTTGGGGTGTCACTGTCCACGGGCAGGCCTGGGGGGCTGAGTCCCTCCACCCCCCAGCATCACTTCTTTGAAGATGCCCAAAGTGAGGGCAGGAGGTCAAAGCCTCCTGTTTGCTTCCTGAAAGTCATAGCATAACAGAGGTGTAGCCCACACACGTGGAGCTGCGCGTCTGTGTGTCTGCTCTCGGTGTGTCCTAGGGAACCCTGAAGAAGGTACCATGCTGCCAACCATCCCTGAGGGGCTATCTGAGGCTGGTGTAACAGGGTTGAGGGCAATCACTGTCACCCCGTGGTGCACTCAGGGAGCTGTGATGTGCTCCCTCTGGCCACCGTGAGTTGGAAGCATAGCTCAGTGGTAGAGCACTGGCCTGCTGTCTCCAGCCCTACAAAATAAACACATAATGAAGAGGAAGGCTTCCCCCTCCCCAAAGCCTCCCTAAGTTACCACATGTGCATGTCCGTGCGGATCAGACCTTTCAATTACAGAGGGCCTGGGTGGTGAAATGTAGGTGTCAAGCCCTAGATTGATTGACAGGCTGATGCTTTTCTAGGCTGAGAGTGGAACCCACGACCTTGCCAGGCAAGGACCCTACTACCAAACCACAGCCTCTGCCGCTCCTGGGTTCTAACTGCTGGCAGTTTTTATCTTATTTTTCCTTCTCTCACCAAGAAAACCTACAAAACTCACCCACAGACATAGTCTACCATTGAGTGGCCTGTCCTGCTGAGTGGCCAAGGACCAGAGGGACAGAGAAGCCCAGAGTTGTTGCTGTCTTGCTTCCTGTCATGTGACCTCTCAGAAGTTGGTGCTGCAGCACCCCCTTGTACTGGAACGGGGCAAGGATCTGGAGGTCACTGGTACAGTGGCCTCTTCTGGGCTAAGGGTGGTGGTGGTAGGCTCAGATTAGCTGTGACTATTTTGTCCTGCCCTCTGCTGGTCCCACCCTGGCACTCTGCCTGATTAGAAAGCGTTTGCCAAGGGCAGGTTTTCCCATCCTCAGACCAGCTGGGAATGTTGGAATCCACAGGCCCACCTGGGAGGCTGACCTTGAATGTGGGTCATTGAATACTGGTGTCATAATCCTGTCTTTGCCAGGCCCACCGCAGACAGAGCTGGCGGAGACCCCAGCATGCCTGCCCTGGTGCAGGAGGCCCAGACAGTGTCTTAGGGCTTGCCAGCAGGGGTCTCTTAATCTGGGCAGCTTTGGGGCCCAGATGCTGGGGCAGAGGCAGTGGGGAGGCACAAACTTGAGCCATGAAATGAACGCTACCCTGTGACATCCAGATACTCACTGGGTCCAGTTCGTAAGACTGGTGCCTAGGGGCAGATAAGAGGCCCACAGTTTGGGAAGTCAGGGGTTCACACTTTGCTTCAGTACAAAGACCTGGCCTTCAGTGCCCTGCTGGTGATATGGAACCTCTGGTTTATTTCTCTCTGCCTTCTTCCCAAAGTGGGCTGCACCCCTTCAGGAAGCCATGGCAACCCAGAGCACTGACAGCCTCGTTTTCCCATCCGGTGACACTACAAAGCTAAACCCTGACACCTTGGGTGGGGGAAGGGTGGGGGTCTCACCAGGGTCTTGTTAGTCACTGGCAGTAGCCACTGTCACCAGGCTGAGGAAAATCCCCAGGGCAGCTTGCTCATAGCATGGTTTCAGCCCCACGGGCGGAGAGATGGGGGAGTTGGATCCTGCGAATTTTGGGGTGTCAGTTTTCTGGGAGCTGCAGAGTGCCTTCCCTCTGTTCCCAGGGTGACTGGTAGATGTTTACTTCCTTTCCTTTTACTGGTTGGATCTGGAAGAGATTTTTGTGTGCCAGGTAGTAGTGACGAATATTTTCCCCTCAGTCTTACAAACAACCCTATGAGATTGCTTCTGCCACTCTGCAGAGAGAAAAATGGCATCTGAGAGGAGAAGCCATTTGTCCCAGGTCACACAGCCAGGACCTCACGCTCAGCGGAGTCTCCAACCCAAGTCCCTGGTGCTCACACTTAGGCATTTTCTACCTCCCACACCACACCCGTGCTCTCTGCAAAGGTTCTGCAAAGGTTCGTAGCCCGAAGATTGCAAGCCTCTGTTGTATTATTTGATGGTCAAGAGTGCTAGGCAGTCAGCTGCCGCAGCAAGCTGCTAGGGCCATTCCACTTGGCCAGGCCTCAACATCCCTGGAAGTGTGTTTGCCCGCTGGGCTGTATGGGAGCCAGTCTTTGCTGGGATACCAGCACCAGCGTGTGTTACCGCCGAGTTTGACACAGGACTGACAAATGTCCCCAGAGGGACCAAATCCAGACATTATTGGGGACATCACAGGACACAGAACGCCTTCTGGCATTTAATAGCATTTGTCCCACGCCTGTGCCCTGTGTCATTCAGGTGATGTGACAGTTGGGAATGGTTCAGTAGCTGCTGAATGTTCCGTTGAAGAGCCCTGGGGAAGGCGGGAAGGCGGGAGCCAGCCCTGGGGCTGAGGAGATCAGGAAAGCCCTGACTGGGCTGCAGGTCCCCTCTCTTTGAACCTTCATACCTGACCTGGTGGCCACTCGATGTTGGTGTCGCCCATCGCAGAGGGGCCGTGGCCCGTGTCTGCTCATTGTAACGCCCCTCCCCCACGGCCTGGCGGGGAACATTGACTAGGCAGGGTGGGAGGCAAGGTGGGAGGACATATAGAGTGATACTCTGTGAAGAGTGGCAGATGCTCGGGTCTGTTCATGATACCCGTCATCCCAAATAGTCACTGATTCCTATTAATCAGGGTCAGGAGAGTCTGTGTTGGCCCCTGAAGTTTCTAGGAGCTGAGGTGTTTATTCCTGCCTGTTTGAAAAAGCAGGCTTCTAGAATATTCCAGGCAGATCAGGATGTGGTCAAGGTACAGGCTTTGAAGACCTTCAGTTTTGAGGCAAACTTGAGACCCCTCCTATGTCCCCTCTTACTCCTCTGTAAGATGGAGGGAGGCATGACGCCCACTCTGTGGGGTTGTGAAGACAGTTCCTGAGCCATGCGCTCCCCGGCACCAATTATTTCTAATGCTCAGAAGTTCCTAGTCTTTGGGGCAGGAAGCTGTACCCTCGCCTCCTCCCCACCGGCTCAGATGTCAAAGCTGAGTCAAGCGCAGGAGCCCTGCCTTCCCACCACAATCCAGACGTCTCCCAACCTGGGACTAACCGGCTACCATCGCTGCAGTGCCACTAAAGGTTTCAGACTGACAAAAAAAAAAAAAAAAAGATACCTCTCCTGCATGAAGACCCTGGGAGAGGAGAGCCGCTGACCTCCTAGGGCAGTGTGGATGGAGTTGGCTCCTGCCCAGTGTGGCTGGACCAAAGTTTTGGAGCCGGGCCTGGTGGCTCACACCTTTAATCCCAGCACTCAGGAGGCAGAGGACATTGGATCTCTGTGAGTTGGAGGAAAGTTTTGGGCCGTTGTGACTTACTCAAGGGGTTAAGTGGTGACCCCAAACCCTGCCACTGAGTGTTCACCAGCCTTTAAAAAAAAAAAAAGTCTGTTTTTGAGTCAGGATCTCACTGAGTTGCCCAAGGCGGCCTTGTAGCCTAGACCTGCTTTGAACTTGTGATCTTTCTGCCTTAGCCTCCTGAGGAACTAGGGTGATAGTCCTGTGCCATCAGGATTAGCTTTCTCCTAGGTATTTGGTTCTCACAGATGCAGGAACAAGAACCTTCTGGTTCCTCTGTCACTGAGGGAATGTCACATCTGCTTCCCCTCTTCCCCTTGGTAGTAACACTGGATTCTTCCAGGGATGGACAGGCACAGCCCAGATCTGGAAAGTCACATGGCTCAGGTTTAGAGAAACTGCCGAATCTTGCCCGTCCCCAGTACGCGTATCTGTGGTGGCAGTAGGCTGTGCTTAGCCCCAACTGAGCAGGTAAGACCCGTGATTGATACTGGTACAGAGCCGGACAACAGACAGATAACCAGCAGGAAAGTGTGTGGGTTTGTGCTGGCCACCAGTTTTCCCATGGCCTCCGGGAGTATGGGGGCAGAGTTCTGTAAAGGGACATGCTAGGGTCTGCCTGTGACCGCTGTCACCTGTCCTGCTACACAGATTCTCATTCATTTAGCAGGGCTGCGAGAGTTCTGTTGGTCCGTGAAGGATCTAGGGTAAGGTGTTTCTCCTTGGCTTTGAGAGGGCACGGTAGAAGTGACGGATCCGAATATGGGTTTGTGTGGGCATCTAGGTTCAACACGGTACAGATGCACAGTACAGAAACACAAGGACACACTTGGAGAAAGCTGTTCTCACCTTATACCCTGTGGTCCCAGGAGATTGAACTCAGGGCTTTAAAGCTTGGTGGCAAGGAGTCCCTTTAGCTGCTGAGCCATCTGACTGGCCCTCAGCACACATCTTCCTGTGTGTAAAGTAGTCCTAAAAGCATTATAATGTATATATACAAACATATGCATATCATTCAAAGTATATGAATCCCCCCACCAGGGGTTTCTATGGAATCCCTTGATTGGTTCCCGCCAGGCCTGAGCCTTCCTTCAGCTCAAACTGCCTTAAGCTTTAGCCGGTAAAGTCAGCTTCCAGGCTGTCCTAGGCAGAAGGGCGGTGAAAAGCCATGTCCATTTTTCAGCAAATTTGGGCAAAACAATCTGTCCTTCCCCTGAGAAGTCTTTCAGTGCCAGCGGTCATGGCTACCTGGTCACCCACTACCCACCGAGACTAGACTCCGAGAGAGGCGCCAGGAACCCACTTGCCCCAATTCCCTCAAAGCACCATCCAGGCCACGTGCCCCACAGGACAGAGCTCTCCACGGTCTCCAGCCTTAGAGCCTTTGATGGACCGCTCTTGCCTTGCTGTGGCTTCTGCTGTTGTGAGAGCCACCTAGTTCCTGTGCTGAAGTGATCAGAGAAGTCATCGTTAGGTTCTTCAACAAGAAGTGCTTAGTGAATGGCGTGGGGGTGACAGCTCCAGGGCCAGGTGGGACTCTGCCTGGGAGCAGGAGACAGGTGGAAGATAAAATTACTTCTCCCAAATCAGGCCCCCCACCAGGGTGGGCCGCCCCTGACGCAGGGACTGCAAATGCATGGACTGCAAAAGCTTTTTCGTGAGATTCTAATCCCAGCCCGTGGGCTGACTCTCTGGAGACCCCTTTTCTAACGGACAGGCTATACAATAGGTAATGATTCTTTGATCTAAACCTCCTCCTGTGGGTGGGGACTGAGACGGCACGTTAGAATTTGGTGGCTGGGTGCTTAGCCTTCCAACCAGAGAAAGGCAGTCTCTGGGTTTTGCCAGTCTGTCTATACTTGCTCAGACTCTATAGCAAAGTTCTGAGTTCCCCCACCCTCCAGGTGGCTGCCTGCTCACCCTTCAGAACTTACAGGTTAGCTGGTGAAAATGGAGAGGACTCCCCAAACCTGGAAACCCTCCGGAATGTGCACATGCACTCCCGTTTTGCAAGTCCCTAGCTCCCTGGTTGGTGAACTTCATCTGGTCATGACTCTAATTGCCTTTCCACAAACAATTTAGTCGGTAATAATTCTGTGAACCTATGAATCAACTTTGCGCAAACACCCTGAGTAATTTCTTTGTTCTTTTCTTTCTACTTTGTAATTGGTGTCTGCCAAAGCCAAGGGTTTGGTCTTGTGGAAGGCGTGATTCATTTATTGGTGTCTGTGCCTCCTCCTTATCGTTCAGTCACTTGGGAATGCAGTCATGATCAGCCACCGGTGATTCATGCGAGGCCGAGCTCAGTGGCCCTGGGGTCACGGCCATAGGAGAGAACTGTTTCTCTAACCTATTTATGGGATGGGTAGGAGATGAGGGATGTCGGAACCCAGCTTTGAACGGTGCTGTTGTCTTAGCGAGGGTGGTGGACACTCACTAAATGTGTTCTTAAGTGTGGATCTGGCGCTCTGTTCAGTCTGTGAAAGAAGTCACCATCCCTGCCCGCCCCCCCCCTTCTCTGACGGTAATCATTAGACTTCTACCGGAGTGGGGTCCTTGCACAGCTGTCAGGCGTGTGAACTTGTGCACGTGCTATTGCTGTCTAATTTTACGAGTTGCTTTGGGCACTGGATTAAAATGGTCACTTTGGTCCCATCTAGGAGATAATTAGAGCTGTTTGCCACGTGGCCCAGAGGTATAATTATACAGCCAGCTTCCGATGCCCTGAATCGAGGCTCCAAGTATAAGTTCGGATCCAAGGGTTGATAATTATCTGAGTATTTCTCTCTCTCCCTATGTGATTTCTTTGCTGGCTGATCTCCTCTCATGAATTCTAATCCGTACAGCTTCTCGCTAGGTTACCCACTCTGTGCAGTGTATATTCCTGGCTTGGGTATTCTCAAGTCCACAGCTCCTAGGCCAGACTAGGCACATTGCACATCAGCAATGTCTGTCCAGTTATTGGCCTGGTAGCGTGAGACTTGCTGGTGACTTTATTGACCTGCTTTGTGACTTTCAAAGTATAGATCAGGACTGTCTAGTACCTCCCATTCGATTAAGTACTCCACTTGCTGCTCCTGGCAGACATTGCTAATCAATTGTAGCATTTTCTTGCTGGGCTCAGATCCTTACCCAAGTGGTGCTCCTGATGTGCTCTTGAGTGGGTTTAAGCAGTGATGTCACTGGCGCTCCAGGGTGTTGCTGAGCCGTGGAGGCTGCAGAGTCCTGGCACGACAAGGATTGCTCCCTCTAGAAGCCACCAGGCCCTTCGACCGACCTCCCCTTGTCAGTGGAGTCTCCTGTGCCACTTAGCAACTCACAGGCTGCCCTTTGCCGAGTCCCTCCCTGCAGGTGACATAGCCCTACTTCCAGCTCTTAGGTCTTCCAGGCCCCTGATATATATTAGAGACCTCGAGTAAGATACCATCAGGTGAAACGATCCCCTGATAACACTTTGCCTTTCTTTAAACCAGCGTCCCACGCCTGAGTCCACAGAGGTTTCTGTTTCATCTTGCCTGCTTCTCCCACAGATGTCGAGTTCTACCCTTTACAGTCTACAGAGAGACGCTTGAGGGCTTTGCTCTGGAATAGACTCAGATGCCTGGGCTGGGGTGAGGCGGGTGGAGAGCGTC
The DNA here is from genome assembly GCF_004664715.2 of Peromyscus leucopus. Classification (NCBI taxonomy): domain Eukaryota; kingdom Metazoa; phylum Chordata; class Mammalia; order Rodentia; family Cricetidae; genus Peromyscus; species Peromyscus leucopus. The sequence goes on along the minus strand of NC_051066.1, from coordinate 140,939,475 downwards.
AGAAATAAGAGCAAGAAAGGGGAGACCCTGGGAGAACAACCCTGGGAGAACAACCCTGACATCTCACCGCTGCCTGCTCGGAGGTTCCAGGCACTCCCTCCACAGCGAGTGGTGGCTTTTTAAACCCTAGCAGTGGCAGATGCTCACAGCACTTGGCACGCCCCGCCTCATTAATCCTCATGGCAACCTCAGTGCACACGAGGAGGCGGAGCCAAGTCACTTGCCAAAGATCACTCAGCACAGAGTTGCAAGGCAGATTTGAACCTGGGCTGAGGGTTCCCAAGGCTGGGCTTCGCTTGCCCAGGCAGAGCCAAGCTTTAGAGCCACCTGTCATGGTGTCTGTCAGGGGTGTGGCTGATTTGAGGCCTCTCTCTCTCTTCGCCCTCTCTGACTTTCCCAGCTGTGTCTCCCTCCGTGTCCCTTTTGGCTGGCTGGGGAAAGCGTCCCCCTCCGCCACACCCTTCCCTTGGAAGGGTCACTGAGCCAGCGGGCAGTGATCCCTGTGGCTCGAAGCAGGAGAGAACAGGAACTGTCCGGTATTGGGTTGCAGCTGGAGGAAAGGGGGTCACTGTGACCCACAGGGTGCAAGGTGCCTGCAAGTCTATCCTGAAAGTTCAGAGCTGTGGAGAAGCAGGACCCAGAGCCCGGGCTTTCTCCTCCCCCTCCCTCCCCTCCCCCTCCCCCATCTTCTCCCCCTCCTTAGCTTCCTTCTCTGTCAGAGTGTGTGGAGGCTCTAGCCGCCTCTGCCGACTAAGCTCCTTGAGGGAGGGGGGTGGGCAGACTCCAGCCTGAGCCCCTGCTGTGATACTCATCAGGGCGGGAAGTAGAGATACCAGAATGTTGGCCAGGTCTTGTCTCTCTCAAGGCCCCTATCCCTCTTGCTCTGCACCTGTCTCCAGAGGCTGTGTGGCTGGCTGTGGGTCCCACGGCCACACACTCACCACCCTTGTCAGCTCTCTCACACAGTCTCGTGACTCTGAGACCCTGATGCTGCAGTGTGGGTGACCCAAGGGCTTCGAGAGCCAGGCTGCACGTGCCCCAGGGAATGAGCTCAGTAGAATGAAATGAGAGACGCTTTACAGCCTGCATCTGAGCCCCATGCCTGAGGCCAAGGCCTCCATCTCCGGCTCAACCTGGGGGACTCACAGGGCAGAGCCCTTGTGGTCGTGGTGGGTTTGGCACTTCTGGGACCACGTGACTCCAAAAGTCACAGGCCGCAGCCCAGAGCACCTCTGTCTGTGCCCGCCTCACCTGGCCTGCATGCCTCTGCAGGGAATGAGGATGTGGGTGACCCCAGACAGGTGTGAGTCATGTCTTGAGGAAGCGGTTACTCAGAGGTGGTGAACTCAGAAGCTGCTGCACTCCCAGACAGCCTAGACCACAGGATGGAGCTGCCTGTCTTGCGGGGGGTTGGGCTGGGGCGTGGCTGTCCAAGCAGATATAGTCCAAGGAACTTGAGAGGAGTGATTCTGACAGACTAAGATCCCCTTCCAACATTCTACTCCAGCGTTCTCCATAGTGGCCTCAAAGTCAGGGTACGTGGCTTCAGATGTGTGGCTCTCAGACCTCAACTTATCACCTGGGAAATGGACGTGTTGGTTTGTCCTACCGTCTATAGGGCTGTGTAGACAGCATGCAACTTGTACCTGGTGGATGCGAGGCACACTGTTACATGCTACCCCTCGGGGGCCCCTAAATCCATTTTACAGATGGAGAGACTGAGGCTGGGGGGAAGAAGAGCAAGTGGCTGCTGATTGGCTGGGCAGCTTTCAGGTATCTACCCAACCAAGAAAGTCCCCAGAGGCCTTCAGAGACGTGTCAGCCTGGTCCCCTGGAGAAGCTTTCGGGCAATGTTGTCTACGCTTACAGGCCTGTGCTCGGAGGGTTTTCTTGTTAGGTGTGGGCAGGGAAAACACGGTCCACACTGTACTGACTTCACGAGGCTCCGTTTTAAGGAAAGGCTAAAGGGTTAAAAGGAGTGGAGAGCTGGGCGTGAGGCTCGGTTGGTAGAGCACTTGCCTAGTATAAGGTCCTGAGTTCAGTTCCCGGCGCTGAGAAAAAGAATCTAATTGTGGGCAGGGACTGTAGCTCAGATAAGAGTACTTGCCTAGCATGCTCGAAGCCCTGGGTAAACTGGGTGTGGCGTAGTGTTGTACCTCATATCCTAGCACATGATGGGCAGGAGGATCAGAAGTTCAAAGTCATCCTCCGCTGCATAGGAAGCTTGAGGGTAGCTTGGGCTACACGAGACCCTGTCTCAAAGCAAAACAAAACAAGACAAAAAACTACCAAGTAAACACGAATTGTTTTTTCCAGTTGGGAAATATTAGGCGATTTTAATTCCTTTCACAGGGTATTTGGAAATGGCAAACAGTGTGAATGCTGTGAGTGACAGATGGGAGCCATGTCCAGGATGCCAAGCCCTTCCTGGCCTTTTAGAAGCACCTACATTAAGCCCAGCACGTGGGAGGCAGAGGCAGGCAGTTCTCTGTGGTTCAAGGCCAACTGGGGCTACCTAGGAAGACCCTGTCTGAAAGCATTGAACTTGGCAGAAGCAGGACTCCCCTTTAAAAGGAAGTTCTGCTATTTGGTCTTCTATGGTCAGGTCACCCAGCCATGAGAAAAATCAAGGTCACCAGGTCGGATCCCAGGGGAATGGTTGTGGCTTGTGTCTGTGCTTCATGAACGAGGGAGTTTAGTGGCCCAGACCAAGGCAAGGGGCTGTAGACCCATGCAGATGTGGATGGTGTGGGACTCCCCTCACCTGCAGAGGGACAGGGAAAGCACAGATGCTTGGGGTCACCTTAAATCTCAGGATACCACTGCACGCTCAGGGTCCATGGACCCTACCATGTGGCCTCACCATAATAGCCCCCAGAACAGGGCTGTGCAAAATCCCAAGTGTTCCTTTCTCTGGAGTAGAAAAAAAGTCTTATGTTCATTGTGCTGGGATCTGAGTGGCTTCGTGGTTGGCAAATGTGACTTGCTGGCTGGCCTCCTTGATCAAGGGAGGCCCATTAGGAAGAAGTGAAGCAGAGGTCTGCATGGCCCTGGGCTCCCCACCGTTACTTTGAACCTGATCTTCAGATCCCCCTTCTGTGGGGACAGCATCAGCCAGCCTAGACTCAGGTTGTGCAGGTTTTCCCCAGCTAAGTGTCAGATCCTGCACTCCAGTCCAGACCCAGAAGAGCACCCAGGCAGGCAGCAGGCATCCCAGCCCTTGTGGGAGTTCCCACACTTCCTCACCTCCCTGCTCATCCTGTGCTGGCCTCTGCCCTGACTACCTGTCTAGGAATTTTTATTGCAGCCCACGGGGGCACTGAGGCTGGCTGACTGGAATGCTAGCACGCCTGGATCTGGCAGGCGTGGGGCCGACTTTGGATAGGCAGATGTTGGCTAAGGGCCCCTGGCTTGCTCCCAGGCCCAGTCGGGGCATCCTGGGTGTGCTGCTCAGGGCTTGTCTGGGTATTGTGACACTGCTTTGTGCTTTGATTTTTGGCTTGTGGATTCTGATTTCAGTTTGTTTAACCACATACAGGAGAATGGTGATCTTGGAGGCCGTGCTGAATAGCTGACCACAGTCAGCTTTGAGGTCCAACAGCTACCGTTAGGCAGCCCCTCGGGTTCTTGAGACGGACCTGAGCATCATGTATGCAGGGGTGCCTGGCTCCTGCATTTCTGATAGGACTCAGTGTCAGGGGTTCCCTCCTACCAGTGATGGCGCTTGGGAGGTTCTTCTGTTAGACCCCGTGCCTGGTAGGTGGCAGGGGTCCCCACAGCCCGGCCCCAGCACCCTCTTGTTTTTGCAAGAGTGGGCTATGTGCTTGGTCAGTGGACAGTCCCAGCTTGAGTTGACCTTGACCGTCAGTGTTGGTCTGGACATCTTGGAGAAGATGACTCTCTAGCCAGGAGTGCTGACAGAAACTCAGGCTCCAGAACCTCCCTGTCCTAGAACCTGCTGCTGGCCAGAGGCGCTGAGCCAGTGTTTCAGAACAGGCCTTTCTTTTCTTCTCCACCTAAGAGTCCATCCCCCTGCCACAGGCCTTGTGTGGTCTGGTCCCTTTGAAGGGACACTTGTGCCGTCTGAACGAGGCCGGTGAACTCCACAGCTCCGTGATTTCACAAGGACCTGCTACTCTAACAGAGCCAGGCCCTGCCTGCTGAGGTCCTGATCAGGGGAGGGCATGCCCACTGAGCCCCTGGGGAGCAATTGAGACCTAAGATAGAGGTGCCATTGGGTCAGTGTTGGAGCTAAAGGGCTTGAGTCCCTTCAGAGCCAGCATCCTAGTCTGTAAAATGGGGCAATTCTTGTCAGAGTCCTGGGAGGATTAGATGAAGCGAATGTGTGGCCTGGTGCTGGGCCCCCTGTGGCTCAAGAGATGAGTCTGTTTTGTTAAGCTGGGGATTGGACTGAAGGAGAAATGGAGAATGTTGGAGAGGTCTCTAACTTCAGGGGGGAAGATGCTAGGAAGGGTTCAGAGGTGTGAATAGGAGTTCTTCCTAGGGAAAAACAGGTTTCGTGAGGTTGCAGGCCTGCACCCTTCCCAGTTAGGATTCTTTTGTCCCCATTTGTTCAAGACTGTGTGAAGGGGGTGATGCTGGCACCCAAGCTCTGGGGTTAGGGAGGTAGCATGGCTGGCCCCTGCCTACGTGATGGTGGGTAGTTTTTTTTTTTTCTCCACTGGGGGCAGAGGGCATAGCAGGAGCACTTGTTCAGTTTCCCACGAAGGGTAGAGACCACCTTTGAGGAACATCCCAACCCTACCCTACCCCCAGGGGAGGAGCTTGCATCAGCAAGGGAAGGAAGGCCCCAGGAGGCAGCAGACAGCTCTTCGGAACTGCCCTGGGCTGGCTGCCTGGCTCATCCGAGGAGGAGCTTCAACCTGAGACCCTCGCAGCTTAGCTCTGTCCCTGAGTCTGAGTCCTACAGAGTCCCCCTGGGGTCTCCACTCCTGCTGTGGAAGGAACTCTCCAGATGAGCCGGGGAGGGTCCCCAGGAGGGGAGGGATCTGTGCCAACCGTGGCTTTATGCCCAGTTGACTCTCCCATCCTGTACGGCTTTGTGCTTGAACTGTGTTTTAATTACTGAACACCTACTGTGCACTACACCTTGAGGTTCACACACAGTGTGACAGTCAGGAAGCCAATGAGGAGACTTGTGAGTGCCTTCCCAGCACTCAGAGTTGGTCAGGGAAGGCCTGGACTCTAGGTCTGTCTGTCTCTTTGCAGATGCCCCCCACTTCCCATGAGTGTTGTAAGCCGGAGTCCAGATCTTGGGAATGTGCCACCGTTGGGGAAGCACAGTGGTTCTTAGCTCACATGTGGCAGTGAGATGGGGCACTCTGGAACTTTTACTTTAACCCCCCTTCTCTTAGGTTACAGGTTCGAGGGAGGGAGGAGCCACAGGGCTGCAGACAGCAAGGCCAGAGTCAGCTGGTGTCTCAGAACTAGTGAGCCTCAAAGCCAGATCTGTACCCCGTCTGAGTGTGTCCTAGGATGGGACAGAGCAGGGGACTCCCCAGCTGCACATATGTCTGATGCTCAGTTGGCCTCTGGTGTCCACGCAGATGGAAAATATTTGAAAATGTGTGTGTTGGTGACTGTAAGACTCCTCCTGGTCATTGTCCCCAACAGGAAATCAGAGTTACACACAGCACGCACTGCCTCGGGCTATATATGTGCTGGGGCTAGAGTTTGAGTACCCTGGATCTTAGCTTGCATTCTACTCCCGACCCCCTCCAACCCGTCTCCCTGATCAAGTGTGTGCTGTAAAAGAACCCAAAGCGTTATGCTGTGAACATGGGCACAGTGTGTCCAAGTGACCATCCAAAGGACAGACTCCAGACAGAGCTGGCTCATGTGTTTCTCCATCCCTTGTGACAATAGCCCGATTCTTACGACTGTAAAGACAACAGAGAGCTCCTTATTTGACTCCAAATTCAAAGAATTTGATGAATGACAAAGACAAAACTCAGTGTCCCTGTTGTTTGTCAAGTGGAGCTGGGCTGTTCTGCACACAGGTGTGGCTGCCCAAGGGCTGGGGAGGGCAGGCCGTGGGCATTGAGCTTGGCAGTGGCCGTGAGAGTGGGGGGACCATGGGGTGTGCGCTGTACTCGCCACGGGGAGTAGATAGCCATGGGGGTGAGTGACGTGGGGAGTAGGTGGCCATGGAGAACCCGACTGTCACTTGACCCTTATTGGAGCCACATGAGGCACCATGGAGAATGGTTGGCCACAGGGAAATTGGCTTCCATGTGAGCTGCCTCAGGGAGCCAGTGACCTTAGGAAGGGAGCAGTCACATGGGCAGCCATGAGGAAATAGGCTGCCCCCTTGAGTCACCACAGGGAATGAATGAGCTGCCACAGGGTTTAAGTGACCATGGGAAGTGGGGTGGGCACAGGGAATGGGCACAGACCTACCTCTCCCTGTGGCCATTTGTTTATATATTTTATTTATATGAGTGCTCTATCTGCATGTATGCCTGCATGATCGAAGAGAGCATCAGATCCCATTATAGATGCCTGTGAGCCACCATGTGGATGCTGGAAATTGAACTGAGAACCTCTGGAAGAGCAGCCAATGCCCTTAACCGCTGAGCCATCTCTCCAGCCCTCTCTGGCCATTTCTTAGTGGGGTAAAACATGGCCCCACCAAGCTGTCAGTGTTCGAGACACCACTGCTCCTTGGATGTGTGTGGTTGGAGGTTCTCCAGGGACTTCCATGGATCCACTCTCCGCTGCGTCTGGTGTGGGGGCCCCTAGCTTGGAAGCAGGGTGGATGAGGCCTTGGCAGTCCTAGAAGGCCGGCCTGGGCCTCAGCTTCCTTCTCTGGTACGTGGGGTAGTTAGTAGAAGTGTCCAGACTTGGGTTGCTGAGGAAGAAGGGGTGAGTCCCAAGTGTAGAGCAGCTGGGGAGACCTCAGCTGATGCTGGGCAGTGTGGCCACCATTTAGTGGAGCCCCTCCTGCACCCGAGCCAGGCCATCTGGGTAGGCCTTCATCCTAAACAGAAGGCTTGTAGAGCAAGTGAGAACACCATACAATGCTGGCCTGACTCTACAGGTCGGGATTCCCAAGGCCCAGAGAGGGTCAGTAGAGGCGCCATCATGTGGCTTCTTCCCTGAGGGAGACCCCTGGCCTGGTCTGGCTGCACTTAACTGACTGGGATTAGTGTGGCCATTTGAGAGAGCATGGATACTGTTCTGAGGACTGACTGGAGGCAGACAGAGGGTCCCAAGCTTCTGAGTTCACAAAGACCCAGGTCTGAGTCCCTATGCTGGATTAAGGCTGTGTGTGGTGTCCCAGAAGTGGTCCAATCATCTCCCATAATACCAAGCTCCCCAACCAACATTTCTCCCTGGGGAGACCAGGCCCTGTTCCCACCACACAAAGCCTTGTTTCACATTGAGACTGGCAGTCTAGACATCTTTGCTTCCTTTAGCTCTGCAGGGTCAGGGTTTGGAGGGAGTGGGAGGTGTGAGCTCAAGTGGCATTTGGGCTGAGACAAGAAAGGGATGGGTAGTGGGCCAGAGGAGCTGGCTTCCAAGGAGGGGGTAGTCCAGCGGCAGCCAGGCCACGCCCCGCAGAGACGCCCCCTGCAGCCCGGTCCAGCTGACGCCCACGGGGTTTGTGTGCCCAGCACTACTTAGCTGACACTGGCCAAATAAAACCCTGTGCCAATAAGTCTGGGGCAAGCTGCCAGTGGAGACAAAGGCCCAAAGGCAGTGGCGGGCCAGAGCTGTGCCCGAGGAACCCCAGGCAGGGGATGTCCGAGGCCTTGGCAGGAGAGGGCAAGTGGAAAAAGTCACTAGTGAGACAGGAACTGCGACTCTGCCGAGTCACTGGGCCCATTGGTGACAAGAAGGTCTCGAGTGTACCATGTGGGAGCCACAGCTGGCCAGGGAAAAGCAGACTCACGGCTCTAGTTCTCCATCAGCAGGGTCCCCACGGCTTTGAGCCTCGGCTGCCTCACGAGGAACATGGCGGAACATGGCGCTCTGGCAACATCCACAGACTTGTTTTTCAAAAGTAGGAATCTGTGCAGGGGGTGTTAGTGGCACTCTGTGGGGCTGACCCGGGGCTCAGCTGAACTTCCCACAGTACACAGGACAACCGCTCCACACCCTCTGCCGTCATCACTGCCACACACACACACACACACACACACACACACACACACACACACGCTCTCTTCCTAAGGACAGTCATCCTAGGAATCGGGGTTTAATGTAGTCCGGGCACGGAGACCCAATGTGATGCTGTCATAATTAAAAGAGGGCAGACTTGAAACTAACTGGTCTGAGCAGGGCTGGAAAGTGGATGAAGAAGACCCGCAGCCCTCAAATAGGTTCTGAGGCCACAGTGCCATGGCCAGCTGCCCTAAGAGCAGCTCTCAAAAGCGAAGGGGCGACCTGGGGGCAGAGGGTGGGGATAAGCTAGTGGGATCAGCTGAGCTGTGGCTACCTGCTGTATGAGGTCCTTAGTCATCTGTCTTCTCAAGACACCTATCCCTTTGAAGCTCTTCTGTGTGCAGGAGAAGCCCCTCGGGCTGGAGAGTTACAGGACTCATCACCATCTAAGCCATTAACACTGGGGTGGAAGTTTGCCTAGGCCTCCAGGAGCTCCCAAACCCTTGGGGGACAAGGAGGAGCAGGACTTCAGGGATGGGACTGACCCTACAGTGTCCCAGTAGGCCTTGGGGTGCCTTAGGTATTGGAGAATTTTGTGGGGTTCAGAGCAGAGGGCAGCAGCTGCTGGTTGAGAGTAGGAGTCAGTGAGGGGCAAAGAGGGGTCACATCTGCCGAGCTCCCGGGCCCTGGGGATGGGCCACTGGGAAAGTTTGGGCTTGTGGTGAAGGCAGAGGCCCCAGAGACAGAGCTGGGCCCCCCAGGGTAATATCCCTAGTGTTCGTGGGTGAGACCCGGAGCCCGGTGGATATGAGGTAGTCCCTGGAGACGTAGACCAACGAGATCCTGCTTGACAAGGGTTCTGTGGGGTTTGGGGACGGCTCCTGGAACCCACTGCTTCCTTTGCTTCCGAGGTGAACCCTGAATTCATCCCTCTGGGTTTTTCCTATGTCCTCTGAGTAATTTATCATTTCCCTTCAGGCCAGAGACCCTGTGTTGGAGGATAACCCTGCCAGACAGGTTTTATTTGCCTGATTGGCCAAGAGCTTTCCAGGGCATTGGTGAGGGGAAACTTCTGAAGCCAGGGCTGGGCTGTTTGAAAAAGGTGTGGTAATTGATTAGTCTTGTCTGCCCCGGTGACTAGACAAGGTGTGTGTGTGTGGGGAGGGGTTCACAGATGCACAAGGTAAGTGAGTTCTCTGTCATCGTTCCTGGGGCACCATGGGCAAGTCCTCGTTGCTCTGGCTTGGGGTCCAACTGCTGACTAGCAGGCATTGTAGCTAATTTCTGCATCCTGAAGAGCTTGGAGCAAGTCCAACCAGGAGAAGAAGAAATCCACTCCTGCTCAGTCCCTGAACAACAGAGCATGCTGTTCCAGGTCCCGTCTGTGGATGCTCTAGGGACCTGCATATCTGTCTAGATAAGCCTGGGTGGTTTCCCCAGACAGCAGAGCCATGGATGCAGGAAGAACATATGAGGAACAGTCATTAAAAATGAGAGGGTGGCAGCCAGACGAAGGTGACACACACTTTTAATCCCAGCACTCTGGAGGCAGAAAGAAGCAAGCAGATCTCTGAGTGTGAGGCCAGCCTGGTCTACAAAGTGAGTTCCAGGATAGCCAGGGCTACACAGAGAAACCCTGTCTCGAAAAATCCAGAGAGAGAGAGAAAGAGAGAGAGAGATAGAGAGAGAGAGAGAGAGAGAGGAAACCCAAACAAAACCCAGAAAGGCACTCGAGACTCTATCCTAGAACACGGAGGCTGTGGCTCTCCTTGGCGGGGCCTGCCCAGAAGTGGTTCCCTGGGGGTCCCTAGGACTGGCCTGACCTCCTCACCAGTGGCTTGGTGTAGCCTCTTTTGGGGATCCTGTGCCTGAGGGTTGGGAAGTTCTCGAAGCACTCATCAAGGCCAGCACTACACTCACCACACTGGGTTGCCCTAGTCCCTGTGTTCCTGCCTCCTCTTCAGGGGACTGAGGCACAGGTACTTCATGTCACCTACCTTACATGTGACCCCAAGGGCTATGTGCCTGGTTCTAAAAGGAAGGTTGTTTGATGTGGGGCTGGCAGTAAGAGGACAGCAGTTGTGACAACAGTCTGGCGGGTAGATCTGAGCCTCCCTTTGGGGAAATTGAGGCTCAGAGATAACTGAACATGGACCACAGCCTATGAGTGGTGGTGTGGGCTGTGATCTATGCATCTGTCCCATGTCTGCATGCCAACATTTGGGAGGGAGAGGAAGGAGAACACACAAGGCCCAGAGGCCACTGCCTGTAGACTGCCATGTGGCTGGCACATGGCAAAGGAGGTCGAAGAGGCTGCAGCAGGGAATGAACCTCTCTGGGCACCTGGCAGGCACAAGTCTTGCTCAGAGAGCCACAACCCCAAGGGGAAGAAATTAGAGGTCCCCATTGGGGGACCCCGTCCCTGGTGGCTGCCAGGTTGTTATGTAGGAAGTGGTGGTGGTGTGTGGCTGTGGCCTGTACTGGAGTCCAGTTCCTCCGGGGTGTAGTTCCAGCTCACTTTGAACCTAGTCTGAGCAAGTAGAGGGGCTTAGTGTCACCATAAGTCTGCCCCAAGGACACACCGGGTCCATCCCCCTTACTGGGAACAAAGGACAACTCTTTCTAGGGACTGTAGACAATAGAACAAGAAAGGACCCCGTCTGCAGAAATGCAGACTGGAAGGTGCACACCGAAAGTCAGATAAATGTTCTCCTATGCATTCCAGCAGAAACTTTGCCTAATACCCCCTTCTAAGTGAACACCACCACCTCCGACGTTGTGGCTTCTAGGTGGAAGAGCCCTGTCAGCACAGCTGGATTAGTCAGAGCCTTGCCAGGAGAACAGTCCAGAAAACAGCAGTCAGGTGACTTTTTTTTTTTTCTCTTTCCCTCCCGCCCACTCCCCCTCCCCACCCATCAGCAGACCCAACCAGACCCATAAGTTAGCATTTTCATTTAAGTCCATCTGACAAATTGTAGCCAGAGAAAGCAACCCGGGGTCTGTAAATGGCTACTTTGTCAGTGCGTCTCTGCGAGCTGTAAAAAGTCTTTTGTTGTGTGTCTAGACTGCACGCCGGCGGAATATTTGGTCTGTGTGAGGGGAGAGACCTGGTTGGGTTCACTTACCGGCTTATTTCAAGTGGGATTTCAGAACACTGGCTCATAATGCATCGTGGGCTTGGCCTCTGCCAGCCCACACCAGCCTTTCTTGTTTCTCTCGGGTTTTTTTTTTTTTCCAGTTAGCAATGGGTGCAGCGGTGCCCTGGCGAGGGCCGAGGGACCACGCTGCACAGCGTCTTTCTTGTGTAATTGTCCTCTTTATGACTGTCTAGACGTCCCGCAGATGCGTGTTCTCGGGGGAAATGGCTTTTCCCTCTGCCCACACTAAGTGGAAGGTTGCAGAAGCCACGCTTCCCGGTGGACTGGCTGCCCCTCCCCGGAATGTTCTCTTCTTACCCCCTTAAATTAAAGCACTTTGCCTCCTGGCAGGGTCTTTGTGTTTATAACACATTTACTCGACCTGTGCCAATTTTATCCCGGGGGCAGGGGCAGGGGGGGGGGCATGCTAGGACATTCTAAGTGTTCCCCTTTCTGAGAGTGAGCAGAGGCCACATTCCCTTCTGCAACTTGTCTCCGTAATTCGCTTTGCCTGTCTCCTGTTCTCTTTCTCTTTTCTCTCCTTTGCACAGATACCTGAAAGTGGCTTCAGAAGGAAATAAATATTGGGGTTACTTAAATGGGCCTGAGGCTTTGTTCTGACAAATAAAGTCATTAATTAGCTTCATTGCCATAGCGACTGGGTCATTGTTGCCAGGGATAAAAAGGGGTGAGTGCTTTGGTGGAGAGGCTCTGGGTTCCCTCAGCCACCCATTCCCACAAGAACCCAGGCACCAGTCAAGTCCCCCAGTGCCACAGCAGCCGGGTGCACCTGCCTCGTAGCCCTTCTCCCCAATTCTTTGTATAGAGGAGGGCCTTCCAACCCCTCCCCTCCCTGCGAGGCAGCCGCAACCCGTGGACTTGGGAGCCCAGTGGAGCTGAGGCCCTGCTGTCTCTCTGGGCCAGGGCTAGGGTTGCAGCTGGCCCTGCAAGCCTCTTCTGGAGTGAGGATAGAGACCTGCCTTGTTCTGTCCAGCTCCAGCCAGACCTTCACCCCCTCCCCAAACTGTCCTCAGTGAGGGTGAAGCATTAATTCCTACCCTCCTCCTGCATCGTGGATCTCCCCTCTGTTCTTTACATGGTTGGGGATACCAAAGGTGGGGGGAATAAGGGGTTTCAGGGACTCCTGGGCCTGATCCCTATACATGCACCCTAACACCCAGGACCTCGGGCAGGAGGTGCCTGCTTACTACCCAGCTATAGGTGTGACTTAGGCAGTGGAGCAGCTCCAGCCAGCTTGTCACATCAGTGTGCTCCCAGGCTGAGCCCCGTCCTCCTCTTCTCTTCTTCCTGATCCTCCCCCACCCCCCAGCCCCTAGCCCAGAGGCCAGTCGATTCCTGGGTGGCACAGAGGATGGGGGACCAGTTGGCTGTAATTAAGCTGAGATGTCACTGAAGCTTTTCTTCTGGTCCCCATAACTATAATATCTTTAAGGTGAAAACGCCAAAAGGAGGTATTTTGAGGGGAAGAGACTTAGGGAACAAGGCCCAGGACAGACAGACAGCACCTGCTAGTCTGTAAGGCATATGTGTGCCCACACTTCTGCCCCTGTCCCCAGGACCCCCTTGGGCAAGCGCCTTAGGAGGCTCGGCAACCCAGAGTTCTGGGTCCTCTATTGGCAGCCATGACTGTGCCATAATTGTCTACCCTGGAGTCATGAGTGGAGCAGGATGTCAGTGACCAGTCACCAAGCCAAGGTGGGATAGTATGGCTGTTCCTCTCCCTAAATCAGCTTTGCTCACCGTATCAAAAATGTACCCTCAGGCAGGCAAGATGGTTCAGCAGCCAAGACAGATGACCCAAGTTAGAAGATGAAAGAAGGGAGCCGATTCCTGCAAGTTGCCCTCTGACCTCTGCTTGCCTGAGTGCCACAGCAACTCCCTCGTCCCCAATCGATAAAGTAAATAAAATGTAAAAATAAATAATTAAAAACTGTGTGCACCCAGGTGGAGTTGGGAGGCCAGAGGGACTCTTTTGTTTGTTTGTTTCACTTTTTAATAATCACGTCTAATGACCTCTTTCTAAGTGGCAAGGGACCCCCGCTCCCTCTACCATGAGCAGTCTCTCGTTCAAGGAGAGCTGAAGGCCACCCCGGCACAGAGGCATCCCAGAAGAGGAGTTGGACCAAGTCCGGGGTGGCTGGGCTTCCCCTCCCTTTTCCCCCTCTCCCCTTCCTCGCTGTAGTTGAGAAGCTGGGTTGGAAGCTGGCTCCAGGCACTGCCGTATTTAGGAGGCGAATTGCTGCTCATGTGTCAGGCAAAACAGATGTGGCGGGGAGACAACATCTATTTTCATAATTTGGAACAAATCTGGCGAGCCGCCTTCCTTTTCAGTGGGGCCTGCTCATGCAGAAAGCCCGGCTCCCCAGCAGCCTTTAGCAGAAGTATTTATAGCTCCATTGAACTTTCCTTCCTCCGGGATGGGCTGCTTTCTGCTGGTGTGGGGACCTGGACTCTGGATGGGGGGTGAAGGCTGCTTCAGGGACATCTCAGAAATCAGAGCATGGGGACACATCATCTGTCCATCCTTTTGTTTTCTGGATGTGTTGGGGGGGGAATCTATCAGCTGAAAGCTGAACTTGGGGCAATGACTTAGCGAGCACCAGGCCCCCGGCATCTGGAAGGATGCAGGTCGGAACTCCTCTAGTCCACAGAGATTGTGCGGCATTGAGGTTGGGAAGGGAACTCAGCTGGCACTTCCCACTTCATGTGAGAACAGCCAGGGTGGCCTGCCTGAGGTCCCACGGTGGTCTGATGGCTGAGCTGGCCTCCTGCCCGAGTGTTCAGATCCCATGCCAAGCATCACCTTTTAAACACTGGAGTCTCTGCTTCAGCTCGCATGTGAGTCTGAGTGCCCAGGAAGGGAAACGGGGTGGTGTTGGGGGACTGGGCCATCACACATTTCCTTGTCAAATAAATGAACCCCTGTGTGCTGCCGAAGGGGCTGGAGGTGGGCCTGTGATAAAGGAGCCCTTGTCTCTGGACTGCTGAGACCTGGAGGTAAAGGGAAGGCAGAGAAGTCTCGGGCATCCTAATGTTGGAGGGCATATCATCATGTGGGGTAGCTGTGGGTAGGGGCTGAGGAGGCAATGTGGGGGTAGCATCTGGATTGGGAAGATCATCTCCCATAGAGTGAGATGTCAAAAGGAAGGGGGTCTCTTAATACTTTTGTGGTGACTGTGTCCAAGACTCAGCTGGCTGTGTCACCCTAGAGAGGGACTGATCAGCTTCCAGGACCCTCCTTTATAAAGCACAGAGTATCTTAAAAACACACACATTTGGGGTTTGTCTGAGGCAGTCCCTGGGTGCAGGTGGAGTGCTCAGCACACTTGCCCACCTGGTCCACACAGGTCGGAAGGAGGCGTTGTCTACAGAACCTGCTGGGTGCAGCGTCTTGCACTGGTGCATGTGAGCAGAAGCCCCACCTGGGTTCCCTGCTATGAGCCAGGCTCTGTGCTGTGTGCGAGTGCAGATGCCAGCGTGGGCATCCCGTATCCAGGCACCAGCTCTGCTTGCTGAGCTCTTGACTGCTCTGAGCAACTCCTTTCCCTTCTCTGGTCTCTCCTGATTCCTCCGACCCCCAGAAGCCCCCGGCACAGAGGTGGCATGTTTTCCCCTGGGATCACTGAAGGGCTTCCAGCACTGCCCGATGTCAGCTGGCCACAGCATGTCCTCTTACATTTGAGCTAGAGGAGAGGAGCCCGGTGGGGTCCAGGCAGGCCACAGCAGACACTTGAGGGGTGGGCTTGGCGTTGGACGCGAGACTTCTAGCAGTGCTGAGCTGTAAACTAGACTCAAGCTCACATTCATTGCAGAGTCCTGTCCGAATCCCCCCAGCTCTCTGTGCTGCCTCCGCGTTGACCACATAGGGCCACCACTGCCCGCCAGGAAGCCTGATGCCACCTGCCCGGCCCCAGGCAGTCTCCTTGTCCCAGAGTCCCCACCTCACGATGTTTGCACTCCCAGATCTGAGTTTGTTCTCTTCCCCATTGGCTCAGAGAGGCCATCCCTGGTCACCACCGCTGGCTCAGCCTTTCTCCCCAGTGCTCACAGTCAGAGCTTGCCCTGAGAGATGACTTTGAAGTGGGGGGGGGTCGAGATCTGGGTGCCCAGGGTGCTTTGAGTCACTTAGGGAGCCTGACTTGTGCTGGGGTTACACTGACAGATTTTTAGGGTCACTTGGCGCATTTTGCTACACGGTGCTGTCTGGAACTGTTGCAACTTAGAGTGCATGGACACGGGACACACCCCAAGTGCTTTCATGGCTGACACCTTGAGCTTGCTTGGGCACTCGGAATACTTGTTTGCATCCAGGGTGCAATGGCTGAGAGAAGCCCTCAGTCTCTTGTTCACCTCTAGGAATGAGGTTGAAGGGTCCTTTTCTCATTGGAGAGACCTCAGGAGCCACCACCTCCAGGTGACTTGGAATTTTCTCTCTTCATTTCTAAAATTTAAATGGTGTATTTAGAATTAAATCTTCAAACCTGGGAGCCAGACTTCAAGTTGAAGGATGACAGCCGAGGGCTGTTTCCATGTGGTTGCCTGCAGTAGCCAGATGGCAGGTGCTGGGAGGGGAGCAGGGGGAGGCTGGGGTGGGAAGGGGGCTGAGATGGGGAGACTGGGATGGCAAGAGAGGGACAGGCTGGGAAGGAGGAAGGGGAAGGCTGAGGTGGAGGTGGCGAGGCTGGGACAAAGAGGGGACGGGGTTCTGTTTGGCGTTTGTTCTTACACAGCACACGTTGTACAGCACACAGCCACCCTGGGGTTGGCTGGGTTGTGCCCCAGGGATGGTTGCTGGGGATACCCTCTGCAGGGTGGTCCTGGTAACATAAAGAGATGGTACCTTTCCAGACGATTCCCTTGGGGGGGGGCAAAAATCTTCATTTGAGATGGCAGTGGCCATATCACCCAGCTTCCAGCACCTTCTGTGGCTGTAACACCAAGGCCAGGGTCCACCCTTCCAGCTCCACACTGGGCAGCTGTCCTTTGAGGTGTGTGTGTTTCTCCTGAGTCCTTTAATCTCATGTAGATTTGTGTGACCGCCACTGTTGAGCCCCCGACAGTCCCATCCCAGAGACTGCGTCCTTCCCTTTATAGCCACACACGCCTCCTCCTCTCCTGACAACGTCTAATCTGCTCCTCATCTCTATAATTTTGTCATTCCAAGGATGTTACATAAATGGGATCATACGGTGTATAGCTCTCGGAGATTGCTTTTCTCACTCCGTGTAATCCCCTGAAGGTTTACCCAGGTTGCCAGGCAGAGCCGCAGCTGGTTCCTTTTAATTGCTGAGTAGTATTCCAGGGTGTGACTGTAGGGTGCTTAGCTGACCCTTCACTGTTGAAGGGTACCTAGCCTGTGTCCGGCTGTTGGCTGCAGATAAGCGTCTGTGGGGTTTGGGGTGAATGGGAGCCTATGTTTTGGGGATCAGTGCCCAGGAGTGTGAGCTTCAGGGTTTGCTTTTGAAAGCTCTTTAGCTTCTCGCTAACACCCCTCCCACACCCCTACCTCCCCACTGTACCCTTCTGGGCTCCTGGTGCAGGGACTTTGGAGGTGGAGCCCTTAATGTCAGATTCGCTCTGTAAAGCCTCTGATGCTCAGCTCTGTGGGTACGGTGCATGTGAGACAGACGGGGGTCCTCTCAAAGCGCCTCCTGGCAGGCCCAGTAACCAGGCAGACAGAGGGATAAAGATAGTTCCGGCTGATAGGTGAGCTGTTGCCTATGAAGTTCCCTCAGTGCTGGCTACTGTCTGGCTATTTAGCAGTCTTCTAGCAAGCCAAGAGGACCAGGAAGCGGGGCAGTCAGATATGAAGACACTCCAGAGCAGACATTGTGGAGTCCCTCCTAATCAAAACAGACCTCCCGTTGACTCAGGGGTGAGGGTTAAGAGTGTAGCTGGGATGGGAGACCCAAAGAGGATGCTCTTAGCAGGCACAACCACATGCAGAGGTCCTGGGGGGCAACAACCAGGCCAGCAGGGCTGGAAGGTGTGAGCGGTAAAGGACCTGAGGGGTGCAGTCATGGGTGGGGAGAGGGACTTCTTCCAGGGTTTTCATGTGCCATGAGGAGTCGCCAACAATGCCACCCATGGCTTAAAAATCCCGGTAGTTGTTGGGGGAGGGAGCAGGAGGGAAGTGGGGATCGTCAACAGAGAAAGGAGGATGACAGACTTAGAGATAAAGCCTTTGCTCTTGAGGGGTGATCCGCAAGGTCTCCACTGACCGGGCCCTTAAGCCATGACGGGCAGGGTGTAGGGTAGAGTCTCCTTGTGGTTGGATCCACAGCTCGTGAGTCCTGAGATCAGGGAATGTTACCTCCACCATTGTTGAGCCCAAGTGGGTTTGTCCTGAGATGGAATGTTTCAGTTCTTGGTTTCTGTCACTTTCTTCCTCACTGTCCATACCAGCCATTATCCTGTGAGCTTGCCTGTCCTGTACCAGCCACCACAGGTCATTAGGAAACATGTAGCTGACATCCTGTCACTCATGTCTCCTCTCGGTCAGTCAAGCTGACCTAATGCATCTATTATGTACCTACTGTGTATCATCTGGTGTTGGGATGGCCGGGACATGTGTCCTAGCTTGGATACTCCACAAGCCATTCATGAGGTTGATACAGTAGCTTTCTATATGAACGTCCTAGGGCAGTGGGACCGAGTGGCTGCTCACAGTCCCGGGGGTGGATATACCTGTGTCTGCATCTGAACTCAGAGCTGTGCTACCTGCCTGCACTGTTCACTGCCCCACCCCACCGCAGAGCAAGGCATCTCTGCAGCTCCCCACTTTCCTTGGAGACACTAGGCAGAGAGCCTTGCCCTTCCTCGGATGGGGACTTCCTGCTTATGGAGTTCTGTGAAAAGGAAGCTGCAGCTGGGACTCTGAGAGCCGGCTGTGAGAGGCCCTGAGTTACGGGCAGCTGGGAGACCACTTCCTTCTTGGGGTTGGTTCGCAAGTTGCTTGGAAAGGAACAGGAAGGGACACAGACAGCTGGAGGTGTGGCGGAGGGCTCCACAGGTTTATATCCCAGACAGACAGAGCAGCTCTGGGAGGGAGGGACCCACAGACTCCGGAAACACTCCCATTGCTTTGTGGCTGGCATCTCTGAGTCTCTTGAGGGTGGGCCCACCAGCCTAGCCACACCTCTTCCTGCAGGCACCAGTTCCCCTTGATGGCTAACCAGAGTATAGCCTACACTGTTTCCAAGGGACACCCCCCCCCCAACAAACCTGTTAAACAGACAGAAAGGGCTAACCTTTGCCCCAGGCACTTCCTCGGGTTCTGAGTCCTACGTAAGGGGATGAGCCAGGTGCAGCCTGGGTCGGCAGGTTATCCTGAGGACATGTGTCACCCACCATGTCCTGGCCTTTCAGGGCAGTAATCATCTGGAGACTGGGGCCACTGCCCTCCTGCTGCGGCTTCTGGAGACCGAAGATGGGAAAGCTGGGGACGAGGCTGACTTGGAAGTGATCACTGTGGGGCAGTCGGCAATATGCCTTGTCTTACCCATCACATGCTCCCTTAAAGAGCATGTGACTGCACCACCAGGTCCCTGTGTCCCCTTTAAACCGTGTGACCTGGGACAAGCCTCTCTAAGTCTCAGACTCTTTATCCCTAAAATGAAGTAACAAGAAGACAAAGGCAGATCCTGAGGCGCTGAAGGGACAGTCATGTGAAATGACGGTGACCCTCCACCTTCCTGTTACACTCTTAAAGTTGTCAATAGCTGTAGAAGATTCTAGACCACTGACTGTATATCCAAATGAATCTAACCAGAAGTGAGCCCAGCTGGGATGCTGGGGGGCGACACTTTGAGTCACTGTGCTCTGGGGCTTACTCCTGGCGGCAAGTCAGTGCTACTCAGGGCCCCGAGGACAGACCTGCCAACAGGAAGAAGTCTTTCATGAAAGATAGCTCTCCGCATCCATGAATGCAAGCTGAAGCAGGTTGTTGACATGCCCTGTCCCCAAAAGGTGCCCCTGGCCTGTGTTGGTCTGCCTTTGCAGGGGCTCCTACATCCACAGCCCAGCCGATGGTCACCCTTCTGTCTGCACAGTGCACCGGTCACCTCGGGCCACCAGACCGATACGTTGGGGACTGTGTGACTCAGACAACAGACTAGACTCTCCTTGAGGTATTGAGAACAGAGGCGCTTTACAACTGGGGCACTGGCACATTCGGTCCCAGCGAGGACTGATTTCTAGCTTGTCATGGGTGAAGAGAGGCGGGGATCCCTGGGATCTATCTCTAAGAAGGCACTACGCCTGTTGGATCAGGGACATTGTAGCCTTAGGAACATTGTTAGCCCCACCTTCAAGTACACCTTGGGGGGTAGGTTGGACCCCAGTGTACAAATGTTAGGAGACAGCCGCATGATGATATGTGGTCTCCTTTTCCAGCAGTAAGCTGTGTGAAGTTTCTTGTGAGCCCGGCAGCATGCAATCCGTTTTCCTGTGGGATTCTCACGCCTACTGCATGAGGGGAGCACCATTTGGTCGTGGGGTCTGGAGGTGGGGAAGTCACAGCTTCATAAACTGTGGGTCATCACCCCATATGGGGCTGCATAACTGGGTTTGTGGGTTGTGAAAAATCTGGCAACAGGAACGGGTTTCTGAATACACTGAAACCAAAAATTAACCCAGTCAGAGTGTAATGAATCTCAAGTGTCACCAGTGCTTGCCCGTGTCGCCTCCCTGGGTCTCACTGTGGCCTTGGCTCACACTGGGCATCCCCTCGTACCATGCGTCACCAGTGGACACTGCCTGAAAACGCCTCGGTTCAGATCGGAGACTATCGTATGTCATGGATTACAGTGTTTTACTGAACATACTGTTTTCTGCTCTGATTGAAACATGATAGCTTAATTATGGAAAACAAAGACTTAATATTTCCTTACCATCATTCCTCAGCATGTATCAAATTAGTATATCTTTGGATTGTATTAAGATTTAAAATATTTATTTTTATTTTTTGTGTATGAGTGTTTCGTCTGTGTGTATGTATGTGTTCTATTTGTGTGCAGTGTGTGTGTGGAGACCAGAAGAGAATGTCACATCCTCTGGAATTAGAGTTATAGACCGTTTTGAGTCACCTGACGAGTGCTGGGACCCGAACCCTGGTCCTCTGGAAGAGCAGCAGTGTTCTTAACCATGGAGCCCACTTTCCAGCCCCCAAGTTTCTCCAAAAAGAAAAAAAGTCATTAAATGAATTCTGATTCAGGATTAGGACAGGATTTCCACTAATTTCAGAAATGGCTCCCAAATCTGCCTACCATTTGAAGTACGTATTCATGCAAATCTGCCTTCTCAGTGTTTACTATTATAAAATCAAAATATCAGTCAACTCCAGAAAGCATTTAAGATGTTCCATCCTCCAGGACCCGATATACATCCAGGATTTAATTCTTTATGTAAAATAAATAAGCATGCCCATTAGTATGCAAATTGCTTTCATACTTGGTAGCAAAGTTGTACATATGCCAAAGAATTACTTTTAAATAAATTTCTTTACAATTTATTATCAATAAATGCTTGATTTGTATACTTGTTTTATATGCCTATCTGCCCAGAGTTACACAATCTTCTCTGTTGTACAGAGGAAGATTCCGGCGTTAGTGAGATGGTTCAGTAGGTACAGGCACTTGCTACCAAGCCTGATGCGAACTGAGTTCAATCCCTGGGACCCACAAGGTGGGGGGGGGGGAGAAGCAGCTCCTGAGAGTTGTCCTCTGACCTCCCCGTATGCACCATGCCACCCCCACTAAATAAAACGAATGTAATAAAATTTTCTCTTAAAAAGGGGTCAAAGGTGGAAAGTGTTTACACAAGCCCTTGAAAGTGAGGTCCTCAGGATCACAGAGTGAACAGCAGCCTGAAGATAGGACACAGGTGTAGTCCGTGAGTCCTGCAGTGCTCAGAAGTGGCGGGCCCTTGCTGCTTGGCTGACCGTGTGTGGATAGGCGGCTGCTGCCGCTGCTGCTCTCCTCCTGAGCACTGTAACCCCCAGCACCGAGGAGAGACTGGCAAAGAGGACTGGAGAGTCTCTTTGCAGTGGTCAGGTTTCGCGCCATAGCCATCATAGGAAGTGGCTCTTGGGCAGCCACTGATGGGCCTTGAGGGGTGATGAGAAGTTCTGTTAGTTAGCATGTTTCAGGCTTGCCAGGCTCATGCCAATTGTGGGTGCCTGCTGGACCAGATTACATGCCGACTGGCACCACTAACAGAGGCCACCAGACAGGCCTAGAGGCTGTCACTCCTGGCTTAACCATTTTCTTAGAAGTCCCAGCAGATGGAACAGGTGGTACTCACAAAACTAAGCCCTTCATGGAGGAGTTTAGTTGCCAGGAAACAAAAACAAAAAACAAAGAAGTGGTTGCCTGTACAGGGTGAGCCAGTCAGCAGGGAGAGGGTGGCCCAGGCTGCAGGAGAGGTGCGAAGCCATCAGGAGGCCACAAGTGATAAGTGGTGACCCTCAGGGGCTTGCCTTCATTGGGCAGACACTGGGCAGGTGTGTTAGGCCTGCCTTCCTGGTGTCCCTCATTGAGCAGCTGATCCTGTCACCTACAGCGGCATGTAGAGCTCCATTCCTTGCACTTAAAAAAGTTTATCTATTCCTCTGTGTATGTGTGTATCTGTCTGTGCATGTATGTGTTAGTACCATAGGAGAGTATCCGGTCCCCCTGGAGCTGGAGTTACAGGTTGTTGTGGGTGCTGGGCCTGAACTTGGGGCCCCTCAAGAATGGCAGCACTGCACTTTATATGCTATTGGCACCATTATCGCTGCAGCCTTGTGCAGAAGGCGCTTGGGGAACCTTGTTACAGAGAAGGAGCCTCTAAATTGCAATATCATGCACTTGGCCACCAGGAGAGATCTCGAGTTGGGACAGAAGCCGGCCTTCACCACGCCCCCTCTAGCCTCCTGGATGTCTAACTTCAGTCAGTTCACCTCCCCACCTCTGTCCCAGGCAGGACCAAGAATAGCTGCCCCTCCCTGATCTTGAAAGGCAGGGCCACCCCCGGGTGAGTGCTAAGACTCCTCCCAGCTGACCCTTGGCTCCTCTGCACGCGGCAGGCCTCAATGAGGCCCCTGGGGCTGAATGAGGAGCCATTGAGAAGAGGTTCAATACACACTGCATTGTGCCGCGGCTTCAGAGCCCAGCCTTTTGTCCCAAAGCCTTGGAAACAGAACTCCGGTTCACTTCCCTTCTCCTGGGTACTGAAGTCCCGACTTATGTCGGGAAATACTAGGCCCTTGAAGATCAGTAATTGAAAATACATGTTGGTTTCCAGGGAACGCAGTCACCGGGCCAGGGCATCATGCGTTCAGTAGTTGGCCAACACTCAGAAACTCACATCCACAAACAGACATGGGTTACGTAAAGGGGTCTTTTGAATATGTCATTAAGATTTCTTAAGATGATGAATATAAACAGGCATGGTGCATGGTCCTTCAGCTCCAGCACTTGGGAGACAGGTGGATCTCTGTAAGTTTGAGGCCAGCCTGATCTCTATAAGGGAGACCCTGTCTCAAAAGAGAAAATAAATAAATGATGAATGCTTCTCTTCAAGAGGCCAACAATGAGCCTTAAGAGATGCCTCGGAAGGCAAGTATGAGACCTGAGTTTAGACCCCAAAGCCCACATAAAAAAGTCAGACGTAAAAACGCTTGAAGATGGCTTCGTGGTTAAAAGTGTGCTCTGGTCTTTCAAAGGACTCAGCTGATTCCTAGTACCTGTGTTGGTCGGGTGGCTCACAACTGCCTGTTATAACTCTAGCTCCAGAAGGACCCAATGCCTCTAGATTTCAAGGTTACCTGCACTCATGTGCACACATACACATGCACTAATGCAAAAAAATGGAGAAATACAAAAGACGGGAACACAGTCTTGCTGTTTCACAAGGCACCATTCTTAATTCAATTTTTTACATTTTTTTTCCTTTAAAATGGGTTTCTGTCATGTGTCCCTTTCTTCCTGTGTGACCATAACTGCTTCCTTCCCTTGGCAGCCTTGTGAGCCAGCAGCTCTCATCTGGAGTGACTTGTGCCCAGGGCACATCTGGAAGCATCTAGAACCACATGTAGATGTCACCAGGGAGGTGATGGGGCCTCTTGCATCTAGTGGGTGGACAAAGTCCAGGAACGCTGCTTGGCACCCCTAAATATACAGAACAGCCCCAGACATCTCACACTGAGACTGAGTGGCCCTCAGACAGACAGACATCATCTTTTGACTGGTGTCGTAATGGTATGTACCAGGTTTGTTGGGTGACATTGAGATGACATCTAGCTGTCCACTTCAGAAATACTCCATGCAGTGTGACACTCCCACCCCCACCCACCCCACATCCATGTATCAGCAGAGGACTCTTCTGTTAATTCTGTCAGATGCCACTTTGGAAGTTAGAATTGCAGGGTTGGAAGGTTATGAGCATGCTTGACTTTAGCAGTGAGGGCCAGGGTGCCCTTCCGAAGCTGTGGCTGTCCACACTGCCACCAGGCTCCTGTCCCAGACCCTCCTACCGCTTTTGCTCAATGAACCGTGTCCATCTGGCTTATTTTAACTATCTTTGGGGTACAGCCCCAGTCACATGGATGGAGGCACTCTCTCACCGTGAATTTTCTCTGCCCTGCCAATAACTCATGAACAGGATTGACGCCGTGCTGACAGCGGGTGTTTAAAGATGTTCGATGCCGGTGACAATAGGGAAAAAAAAGCCCATTAGTTCTTTCCATTTGGGTAATAGCAAGAAAGATAAAAGGCACGGCTTTGCCTTCCCTTATTGAGGCAGCATTTAATCACAAGGCTCTCAAGTGATTAGACAGGCCTGTCACCTTCCTGGGACTCCTTATTTCACAGGCCTGTTCCTTGCATGCACATAAAGTCTCAGCGCTCAATGCTGGCCTCCCGAGTGGCCACCTCCTGCATGCTTCAGCAGCCTAGCATGGAGGTCTGTGCTTCTCTGCAGTTAAGTGGGGAACCTGGCCTGCACTCTGTCACTGAGGGAGAAGGCAACCCACCTCTACCTGACAGTCCTTTGTAAGCCAGGAGAGAAGCAAGCAAGACCAGGCTGGTAGTGTAGAGCTGACCATGTCTCCACTCTGTGGCTCCTAAGTGCCTGTTGGTGTTTCCTCCTCCAGTGGGCAGATCCCTTTGCTCTACACCCTGCTGGGCTCTGGCTGAAGGGATTGTGGAGCTGAGTGAGGTATGCCTGGCCATTTTAAGTTTCCTGCCCAGAGGAGGGGTAAGCCCAGGGCTCCCCAGTCACTCCAGGAGTTTGAGGAATGGACTGAGCCTGGAAAGGAGGTACAGGGATACGCAGGTATCATGGTCCAAGAGCAGAGCTTCTTAGGGCCCAAAATGCCAGTCTTAATTCTAGCAAGGAAAAAAAGATGGAGAGTGGATGAGAGCCTGGATAGATGGATGGTTGGATGATGGACAGATAGATGTAAACATGGTTGAATGGGTGAGTAGGTGGATAATAGATGAGTGGGGGGTAGATGGAAGATATATCAAGGAAAAAAATACTGAGATATGGGAAGCCAGATGGGTCCCCACCACTCTGTGAAACATGATGGAGAAGCAAGGCTCTCAGAGCCTTCTCATGCTCATGATGTGTAGAATGTGAAGGCTCGGAAAGGTACCTCTGCCTCTGGAATCTTCTCTGCATTGAGGCTAGGCCATGGGCCATTGGCTCTCATAGTGTGGCGATGTGGGTGTGGCCAGATAAAGAGGGGAGGTAAGGGAAATGATGATCTGACTGTCTCGGTGCACCCATGGGATCCTGGGGATGCCCAGTGCCCCTTCCTGTCTTGCTGAGGGTATACAAAGTACAGCAGCTAACCTGTTCTCACCTTCAGTCCCAGACATCACCCCTCAGCAGTCCTTACCACACAGGGGTGAAGGTTTCAGCAGAGAGATTAGGTTAAGTTAGGTTAAGTTACTTTGGAAATGGACATGTTCCTTAATTGTCCCCTCTGTCTTTTACTATAAATGTAACTGTATATGTTCATAACTGTCATATGCAGAAGTGCATCCATGGAGGGGACATCTGGGTTCCCATAATGGTCATTTTGTGTGTACCTCCTGATCTCTGTGCCCACCCCCCTCCCGAAAGCAGAATCTGTGTTAGAAAGTCTACCTTGATTTTTAACAGAATACATTCGTGTATGCCCACAGGTGTGCAGGCCCAGGCATAGAGGCCAAAGGTCAACTTCTGGTGTTGTGTCTTGGGGGTTTTTTTGAGGCAGGCTCTTTGGTTACGAGAGGCCAGCTGGCCGATGAGCCCTAGGGATCAGTGCTGGGACTGCAGATGTGTGCTGTCCTGGCTAGCTTTTCACAGGTTGAGCACTTGACCAATGAGCCGTCTCCCAGCCCTTAGCTTTTAAAGCTAAGTGGGCCCATCCTGTTTGGTGACCTCTTGGCCCCATGGCATGCTTCTCATGCTGCCTTGGTTGTTATCTGGATCCCAGTTGGTTTCCAGACCCGCAGAGGCACACTAACCCTTTCACAAGAGAGAACATGTGCATTGATTGAACACGTGTATTACATGCACTCTTCTGAATATTGGGGCCACCACAGAGAGTAAATAAGCTCAGACCAATGTTCTAGAGAGCAAGGCAAGAACTGTGGGTCATACAGAGAATTCTAGATGAATGCTACATAGAAAAACAAACCGAAGGGTTGGGGGCCTCAAGTTTGGGTGCCCTGGGGGACACCTCCCTGAGCTGCTGGTGTTGGGGCAAAGACCAGAAAGTACTGATGGGAACAAGCATGTGAGTGTTTAAAAAAAAAATCATTCCTAGAAGCAGCAAGGGTCCTGATGGGGGCACACGGTGGCTGCTGCCTAGCAACAGAAGACCTGTGTCAGAGGAGAGAGTTCCATAGTGGGCTATCAGGAGAAATGGACATGACAAGTGGATAGCAAAGAATGAGTTTGAACATCATCTGTTAGGATTGCTAACCCAGGCTAGGATTGGAACCCAGGATCTTGGAGTGTTGACCTCATTCCTATGTCTGGCTTGGTGTCTGTAATCTCAGTGAGAGGGAGAGGCAGGAGTCAGAAGGTCAAAAGTATCCTTGACTGTATATCGAGTTTGAGGCTAGTCTTGGCTACATGAGAACCTGTCTCAAAACAAAACAAGCCAGGTGTAGTGGTGGTGCAGGCCCTTAACCCCAGCACTTGGGAAGCAGAGGCAAGTGGATCTCATGAGTTTTGAGGACAACCTGGTCTACATAGTAAGTTCCAGGACAACCTGAGCTACAGAATGAGACCCTGTCTTAGCAGGGGGGGAAATAAAACAAAACAATGACCAAAACCCAGAAAAGGCAACCAGGAGTGGAGGCCCTTCCTGACCTCGAGCTGTGTCTTTTCCTCTTGCTCTCAAGGTAGCAGTGACTGAAGTCGCAGGGTGGGGGTGTCACTTGGCCATTCAAGGTCACCTGGCCAGAGCTAGGTACCTGGCAGAGCCTGGAAATCTGTCCTGAAAACCAGAAAATGCAGCGCAACCTGCTGCCTGCTCCCCAATCCTTCAGAGGAAAAGCAATTAAAAAAATCACGGAAGTTCTTACACTAAGAAATAAATGCGCCTTCGGGGTGTTTGAAACGGCACCCGAGAGATGGCAAAGCGATTCCTTTGACGTCTGGTCTAATTTTACTTGAATTCAAGGGCATGGGGGAGCCAGTTCATATTCAAATACAACAGCCAGTGGGGGAGGGATGTTGATGGAGTGGCCGGAACCCCAGCGACTGGGGCTCCTCGGAATGACAATGAGGCCGCCCGCCGGGTCTCCACCAGGCGGGCCTAACGAGATTAGATTTTCATAAATTTCAGACGGTGCAGATTCCTAATTCCTCCGTGTGCGGCCAGGAGGCCAGACAGGGCCGGGTGCGGGCTGCTTGTTAACTAGGAAGGAGGCTGCTATCCTCCCCTGAGGTAGACCCAGGGGAAGGCTTTCGGATAGCATCTGGTCTAGGAAAACCTACTAAGGCTAGTGGGAGCCAGGTGGATCTGCCCGGCTCTCCAGCCCCCACTGTGATCCACTCTTAACTGGAAGCACATCTACCCTGATACCAGGTGGTTGGACCCATTTGCTCCCCACCCCCAATTTGCATTGGGAAGGAGCTGTAGGCTAGGATTCAAACCCAGTTCTTTCTCCATGTAGTATAGCTCTGCCATCGAGAGTAGGCACCAAAGATGTTGACAGAAAGGATGCCACCTTGACTTGAACCAGCCGGAACTGAAGAGCCACTTCTCTGGGACAAAGGCAAACTCTGGCCCATGCTTCGATTAAAGGTGTGCACCACTACACCCAGTTTGTTTTGTTTTGAGACAGGTTCTCATGTAGCCAAGGCTAGCCTTGTCAGCACCAGGGACCAGCTGTGGAGGTCTCTCTTCTTGCCACACAGAATGGCTCCCTTCTCACTCCTGCCTAAAAGTGTGATAACTGTGCTAGGATGTAATTGGCTTCCTTTTATTATTTATTGACAAGGTCTCACTCACCCTGTGAACCAGGCTGCTCTTGACCTGGCATCAACCCTCCAACCTCACCCTACCCAAGTACTGGGACAGCAGACATGAGCTTTACTCCATCTTCTCAGCCCTGCTGCGGGCAGTGTGGCCTGGACTTGTGGCATGGTTTTGCTTCGTCTGTCCAGCCTTGCCGGGGATGGGTCCAGCTGAACCTGGCCTCCATGAATTGCTGAGGAGGCTGTCCATACACCAGGTGTGTCCACCTGTAGCCTGCCTTGGAAGTACCAGGACTCTTGTATTCTCCTGCTAAACCAACACCCTGTGTTGCTTCAGTGGGTGTTGGGCACCCTGTGGGGTCGTGAGAGCCTTGCGTGGGCATCTCCTGCCCTGCTCAGTGGCCAGCCACATTCAACACAAGCCATTGCTCGACATCTCCATGGATTTGGTTTCATGTTTTGGATCCATGTTTCCTCCTCCTGGTTTATGAATTTTCTGGGTCTGTGTCTTGCTTAAAGTGGGTAGTCCTGGAACCAAGCAATCACATTTTTGTGTACAGAGTCCTCCCCTCTCTTTGGGGAAGCAATTCTCCTGCTTTCTGGACACAGGAACCCAGACTTGTCAACTCCAGCTGGCCCCGCAGGGGCCTTGTCCGTTGTCCCCACATCCTGGCTGCTCCTGCCAGTCCTGCTGCCTCGGCTGTCTCCCCAGTCTTCCCGGGGCCCCAGGCCACCCCACGAGGAGTGTAGCCGCCTAGCCAGTCCCTCAGGCAGCCAGAGGCCAGGAACAAAGGCTGTCTACACCTCCCTGTTCCCTTTAGGCCTGGTGTGGGCAGAAGCTCTGGAAACAGCCAGAGGGGGTGTCTCAGGACAGGGTGAGGAGTGCACAGAGTCGAGGGGAGGGGTTGAGGGCCCTTTGGGGGAGTGTGGGTGTTATTGCACAAAGCGCGCCCTGTGTCCCTTGAATGCTGCACTTTATCCTGGGTTCCGACGGCCAGACCGGAGTACCCAGCACGTTCAAGCCAAGCCGCCCAGCCCCAGCCCCACCTCTCCTGGGGAGACATTTGTGTGGCTGCAGTGACCTGGTGCCCTCACCATGGCTCTGCTCAGGCTCTGTACCCCTCTAAAAGGGGTCTATTTGAAGCATAGGTGAATCCCAACAGAACCCTTTAGCTGACCCTCTCCACCGTACCCCCGCCTGGCTCCTCCAGGGTGAAGTGAGGCTGAGCCTAGTTCAGGAACTCCAGCTGCAGGCCAGGCTTGGGTTGGAGTCCCAGCTGTGAGAGCTTGGAGTTTGTGAGCCTCTCCTTCACGGTTCTGTTTCAGCTTGAGGACAGCCCTCCAATGGGGCCTGAGAAAGCACTTAACGTCAGGGGAAGGGCAATCTCAGCCTCACAGATCTTCAGTAGCAGGGTGGGTCCTGCATAGATGATCTTCATAGCACATGCAGTGACCAGTGGTGTGACGGACCAGTGGGTCTGGTGAGCAGCTGTGGGGATCTGGTGAGCAGCTGTGGGGGTGTCGGCAACAGAAAGGGAAGCCAGTATTGTAGAGACTGGCTGGGGCTGAGGGGCTAACCTGGGACAGTTGGAGGCCCTGTGGGCGTCTACCCATTCACAGTACAGTGCCCGCCTTGAGTGTACTGTTGCCCTGCTCAAGGCGATGAGGAAACCATGGAAGAGAGTTGATCCTGCTAGGGTTTGAGGTTTGGGCCATGGTGTCTTTCAGCCGCTCCTCCTCAGTTCCTGCCCCTGGTTAGCGCAGAGCTGACTTACTCTGGCAACTGAACTTGTTGCCTTGGGGTCCCTTCCCTCTTTTGCATTAGGGAGTGCTCCCCCTAGGTCTTCCCTCCAAGACTCATCACAGTGCCTCCACCTCCATCAGAGCCTTTGGGGTTGACAGTTGTCTGCCGAGTCTAGTGCCCTGGAAGGCTCCTGGAATCCTGCCTGTTGCTGGGGGCTCTGCTGGCACCAGCTGCGGCCAGCTGCTGAGTCTCAGCCCACTGGACTCGGCAGAACCACCCTAAACAGTGTCAAAATAGCTTCTTCCTTCCCAGCGCTGGAAGGCTTTTCCTCTCTCTAGGGGAGAAATAAGCCAAAACCAAAAACAGGAAGAGAGAGAAAAATAAGGATCCCAGTATGTGCAGTACCTGGTGTGACTGTGTGGTGTGTGTGCTTACGGGTTATCTGTGTGGTTGTGTGGTGTGTGGGCTATCTGTGTGATTGTGTGGTGTGTGTGTGTCTATGGGTTATCTGTGTGGTTGTATGGTATATGGGTTATCTATTTATTTGGCTATGTGGTGTGTGTGCTTATGGGTTATCTGTGTGGTGTGCGGGCTATCTGTGTGGCTGTGTGACTGTGTGGTGTGTGTGCTTATGGGTTATCTGTGTGGTGTGCGGGCTATCTGTGTGGCGACTGTGTGGTGTGTGTGCTTATGAGTTATCTGTGGCTGTGTGGTGTGTGTGTGCTTACGGTTATCTATGTAGCTGTGTGCTGTGTGTATGAGTTGTCTTGTGTTTCCTGGGGTGTCTGAGGTGTGAAGCAGGGTTGGCCCATTGCTTACTGAGGTATTTTCTGGAGCGTCAGAATATTGAGGTGTGGTTTGGGGGATGCATATGGGAGTGTTCAAGTGTGGAGTAGTGGGCTGTTTTGAGGGGTGTGGAAGGTTTGGGGTGTTTGAGATGTCACCCCATCATGAAGTGTCAGGGTGTACAGGACGAACATACTTTAGGCTGTTGTTTTGGGGAGTGTACGAGGGTTGGAAGGTTGAGATGAAGAAGAGCATGGGGTATGGAACTGTTATTTTGGGGTGTTTAGGAGGGTTGGGGTGTATGTCAGAATGTTGACATAGAAACTCGGGCTGCTGTTTGGGGAGTGAAGAAGAGCTGGAGGGTTGGAATATTGGGCTGTTGGAGGGTGTGGGGGGGTTGGGAAGTTGGTGGGGAGTTGGGGTGTGTGGGAGTGTTGGGATGTTATTTTGAGATACACAGGCGGATTGGAATGTTGGTGGCGGGGAGGGCTGGGGTGTGTGAGAGCGTTGGGCTGTTGTTTTGTGGGTAGGAAGGTTGAAACGTTGCTTGCTGGGGTATGTGACTGTTAGTATACTGGGGACCCCTGCACTGGGCTGGTCTTGTGTGCATGTATTGCCTCTGCTTCTGTTCACAGCCTACTCCAGCATTCCCTCAGCCCCCATGAGCCCTCTCTTCCCCACAGTGTCCCCCAGGCCCCATAAGGGAAGGGACTCCAGCCACAAGGGGTCTAAAACACAAGTCCCTTTCTGAGAACCAGGCCATGCCTAGCATCTCTGAGGACCGAGACTGTGTCTCCATGCATGTTGTGGTTGGAGCCAGGCCATGTTCTGGGCAGGCTCTCTGAGCTGCCTTCTCCCTTGCCTGAGTTCTCAGCCTTATGTAGATGGAGCCTTTGGAGGCTGGCCCTAAGGTCTCATGTGTCTGTCTCTCTGCCCCACAGCGGAGTTGGAGTTCGTGCAGATAGTGGTCATCGTGGTAGTGATGATGGTGATGGTGGTGATGATCACATGCCTGCTGAGCCACTACAAGCTCTCAGCCCGCTCCTTCATCAGCCGGCACAGCCAGGCCAGGAGGAGAGACGACGGACTGTCCTCGGTAAGTGGCTGCTGGGGCTGCCGCCTGGGTGTCCGTCTGCACGGATCACTCTGACTGTGCTCCACTGAACAACCACATCACCCTACTTGAGTGCCTCAGGAACCAGGATATGGAGACTGCATCACAGAACAGACCGCCTGGGTCTGGCTCAGCCTGCTCTGAGGTGCGGGCGGGCGGGAGGCCCAGGGGTGACTGAAGGTTTGGGCTGGAGGAATGCGCACCTTCGGGGCAGACGTGACATGTGCCTGAGCCTGCGTCCCCAGCACAACCCTGGGGCAGCTACAGCAGAGAGGCTTCTGCTGCCTTCCCAGAGCGGGGAGGAGGTGTCAGGTATGATTGTTGTGGGCTTCCAGAGCCTCTCTGAGGAGCCCCACTGTGCAAGGCAGGACTAGAATTCATCTTAACCGCCACTGTTATAGACTGAGTGGGAACAGGGCTGGGGGGAGCAGGGAGACAGGAGACAGTCAAGGGGAGACAGCTAGGGTGTGTGGTGGCAGGTCCGGCCTCCCAAGGCCACGGAGAAGCTAGAAGACATAGAGCAGAGAGACAGCAGCTGGTGCTCAACCGGGTGCCCCCAGTCCTGTGGCCGTGACCTAGAGAGAAGGAGGTGGCAGTCCTGTCCTCTCGCCACCACGCCACCAGCACCTGGGCCCTGTAGTCCGAGTGCCTTGGGAGGCCATGGAAGCAAGTGGACACGCAAGAGCCTCTCCCTGGGCCTGAATCTCATCTGGCTCCTCAGGTATGATGAGCCAGCAAAGGCACCTCCTGGGTAATTCAGGCTTGACATAGCAAGCTAGCCATCTCTGGCTGGAAGGCTGCCTCATCCACGTGATGTCTCACCCGCCAGCTCCCGGCTGAGGGCTCCCTGTGTGCCCAAGCTCCCCTGGCACAGGAGACAGCCAGGCCCATCCCAGGACTGTGGGTGGCAGAAAATCATACAGAGGCAGGGGCTCCACATAAGGAGCTTCCGGCTTGGGGGAAGCTGTGGGGGAGAGCTGCTGGTGAGCAGCTCTGGGGTCCAGCTTTATGGCTGGAGACATGATGCTCCTAAGAGGAAGGGAGGACCAAGTCAGTGTAGCCTTGGGATAAGAGTTCAGGGGCTCAGTCATCCCCAGAGCCCAGAAAGCAAGCATTCCTATGTGTGCTGAACCCCTTGTTAGCCTGAGTGACACTGTGTAACTAGTCACAGGTCATTTATTTACATCCTACCAGGGTCATTCACCTAGTGGTCACCTTAATGCACCCAGAGGAGCTGCTTGATCTCTATGCAAGCAAGCAAGTGTACACACACACACACACACACACACACACACACACGACAGGGCTTGAGCAAAACTAGTCTTGGTACCTCTGGGGATCCTAAAACTGCCCTCTGTAGTACTGAGGAACAGTCATACTGAGCCTGAGGGGGCCCTGGCTGACATAAGCTTGTGTTTTGATGCATCAGCACTGTGAGCAACAGGGACTTCCTGGAACTCAACAGCGTCCCCACCGGACTCCAGAATCACTGCGCGTGGGTGGCACTTGTCCTCTTGACTGTGACATGGGGCCCTCAGGTGTTCACCATCACTGACAGTGGCATGGAGGGAGCTGTCGTCTCTTTGTGGCTCACAGTGCAGGACAGGATGTGGCTGTGGGGCAGGCAGGCAGTGGCAGGGGAGAGCTAGCGCGTGTGCAGCCCCAGGGGCAGTCCGGCTCCAGGATGGCTCAGCAGGTGCTTGGAGGATGGCATGAGATGGGCCATGCTGGGCAGAGTGCCCCAGTTTTGGGGGATGTCCCAGGCTGGCAGAGGCACCTAGCGTCTAAGAGCTGAGCCAAGACAGAACTGCCCGTTGCCTGAGACAGCCGGGCTGTCCCTGGCAGCTTTGGGCATCTCCGCTTGCGTCAGACCCAGTTTCAGGGCATCACGAGTTCATCTGGGCAAGAACTGTGACAGAGACACGGGCACTCCTGACGGAAGCCCAAGACACATCCCGAGGGCAAAGCCGGCACCTGCTGTGTCGGAATCCTGCCTGCCATGCCCTGGCTCACCTGGCTCATTTGTTATCTCCGTTACCTAGCAACGGGCACCGCCATCTGCCTGGCAAGTGTTCTTCACACAGCACCAGCCCTGAGCTACGGCCAGGGCTCCACTCCCTTAGAGGAGAAACTGGAGCTCAGAGAGGTGGAGCACTTACCTAAGGCCAAACAGCTTTCACGTCAGGGTTAGGTGAAGATCCCACAGCCCGCTGTGGGGTGTGGTTAGCCAGGGATGTGGAATAAGAAAACAGAGAGGCTCTGGGTGCAGATGGTGGAGGGGGAGGAACTTGTTCTGCATGGACACCTGAACTCAGCGGCCGAGACAGACAAGACTATGGCCCTCCTCCCCAGGGCCACCTGGCTGGATAAACAGGGAGCCCAGGGGAGGCCTGGAGCAGAAGGTGACAATTCCCCTGGGACTCCCTCTCTTTCCTACTTCTCAGATGTCTGCTTTGTGACCTCCCAGAGAGACCTAGATACAATTGTCTGCCTGGGCTCAGTGTGTCACGCTAGGCTCTCCTGCCCATCCAGGCCTTGGCCCTTGGATCTCTCTGGCAATGGCTACTTTTGAAGGAAGCCTTGGAGTTGGGTGTGAGTAGGCTACAGTTTCGTCTCAGCACACCTGCCTTATGCGCTGGTCACCTCTCCCTAGACCCAGAACAGCGGGTGAGAAACCGCCTGGCTGACGGCCTCAGTGTTCTCTTGCTGTGCCACACTGGCCAGGTTGCTCTCTGAGGGACTTTTCCCATGTGATAAACAGGAAGAAGGTAGGAGCAGGAGGGTCAGGGAGACACACATGCCCACTCCCAAGCACCCACCCGCTGTCTTCATGTGTCCATTGAGACCGTTGGTCCCTGCCTTGCCTTCCTGTCGTCCCTCACAGCCTGCGCCTGCTCCCATTGGACTTGGCTGGATGCACCACTTCGTCAGCGGCTCCCTGGGGAGTGTGGTGTGTCAACAAGGTCACTGCAGGCCAGGAGCTCGCCTAGGGCCTAGGATGAAGCCATGCTTTATCTTCTCATCGACCCTTGGCCTAGGCCTCCTGCTTGCCATGGAGCCCAGCCTGCCAAGAGTTCGTGTTCTGGGGCCAAAGGCAAAACTATAGTAAGACCAGATACAGGGGTCAGCCAGAGTGGGAGCCAAGACCTACATCTATACCCAGCTTCAACGAGATTCAGGCCTTTCTCAGCCTGTGTCGGGGTGGGTCCCAGCTTTCCACCTGCCAGAGGTTTGCTTTGCAGAATTTGATGGTGACTCATTGCCCACAGGGTGGGACTATTGTCACTGTGGAGCTGAGGGGACAGTCAGACCCCTGCCTGGAAGCAGCCTGAAGGGACTTTCCAGGCAGGTAGTAGCTCTCGATCTGGAGTTGGAGTTAGGTGGACAACATCAACAAATTGGCCTGGCCCAAAGGCTGTATGCCTGGGTTTGTGAATAAAGTTTTATCGGTGCACAACCATGCCTGTTAGTGTCTGTGAACTATTAGGGTTTAACAAAGCAGAAACTGTTTGGAGTTTTAGTTTTTTCTGGTATAATGTTTTTGGTTATTCTTTGAGAGTTCATGCGTACAGAAATGTTATTCTGACCCTTTGAGGAAATGGCTGGCAGATTCCTGCTTTGGGGAAGTCCAGGGAGTGGCTGTGGAGAAGCCGTGGTGAACTTGGGCAACCCAATTGAGAAGTCATCGCAGAACAGAAGCCAGCATCCCAGCCAGTGTCAGGAGCAAGAAGGAGCCCCGGAGCCATCATAGGCCAAGGAACACAAAGTTCTAGAAGAAAAGAGGGAGGGGCTGTCCTCCACCTCCCCCCAGCAGCTGCCTGAAGCCCCAGGGTTGGGGAGTACTAAGTGATGGCTGAGTGGTGGCCGAGGGCCACACCTTAAGCGTGTGCTGTGAACCACACTAGACAGTAATCATGGGGGGTAGGGGTAGTATGGTAGCCCTCCCAGTAAGACTGCAGCTTTTCAGAGAGTGAGGCATGTAGACAGGTCATGGACAGAGAAGATGAGGTTGTGTGTAGGAGAGAGTGAGGCATGTAGACAGGTCATGGACAGAGAAGATGAGGTCGTGTGTAGGAGGGAAGGGCTAGTGTTCTAGTCTGCTTTTCTGTTGCTGTGATAAAACGTC
Source organism: Peromyscus leucopus (assembly GCF_004664715.2). Classification (NCBI taxonomy): domain Eukaryota; kingdom Metazoa; phylum Chordata; class Mammalia; order Rodentia; family Cricetidae; genus Peromyscus; species Peromyscus leucopus. The sequence continues at coordinate 140,903,959 of NC_051066.1, read as the reverse complement.
GTGACCAAAGGCAGCTTAGATGAGGAAGGGGTTCCTTCAGCTTACACTTCCAGGTCACAGTTCACCATTGAGGGAAGTCAGGACAGGAACTCAGGCAGGGAGGGACCTGAAGCAGAAACCATGGAGGAGCGTTGCTTGCTGTCTCTCTCTCCAGCCAGTGCTCAGCTAGCTCAGGCCAGCTTGCCCAAGGATGGTGTCACCCACAGTGGACTGGGCCCTCCTCATCAATCATCAATCAAGACAGTATCTCACCAGCTGGCAATAGGCCAAGCTGATTCAGGCCATTTTTCAGTTGAGATTCCTTCTTCTATGTGACTCTAGGTCATGTCAAACTGACAATAAAAATTAGCCGGGACAGCTGGGATCGGAGGTAGGGGAGGTGTACGTTGTACATGCTATAGGCCGGGAAACACTTGTGAGGGCTGCGAGGTTTGCTGGCAGGGTGGGCCTGGCTGCTCCTCCTGAAGGCTGAAGGAAATGCAGAAGAATCTCAGCAGATTGGTGGGAGGGTGTGGGTAGGAAGGACTGGGCCCAGTGGGCGGGGGCATAGGCAGAGCAGAGGCAGGACCCTGGGGTGCAGCCTATGAGGCCTGTGGAAACCTCCTTGCAAGCCCTGCTGGCTGGGAGACCAGCTCAGGCCTTCACTATCCAGCAGGCAGAGGTGCCCAGGCAAGTGGACTGGGTGGCTGTGAGGGGGAGGGAGAGCTGAGGGAGACTCCAGTGGGTGGGGTGAGGACAGCAGGAGGAGCTGGCAGGAGACCCTGTGGGTCTGGCTTGTACATCTTAAAGGCAGCTGGGCCATTCACTGTATGGGAGACAGTCTCCTCGTGCAGGTGCGGTCCCAGAACCGCCTAGTGGCCACTGGGTGAACTGCAAGCCTCTGCAGCTTGGGGAGGGACTTTCTTCCCCAAACTCAGGAAAGTAGCAGCCCAGACCAGTTTTAGAGTGATAGAAGGGTGTGTTCGTCTGGATTGCGGTGGTGGGATGTCCGTATTTGACCGGATTGTAGGCTTTGAATGTTCGAGTGCATTACTTCTGTAGCTACATCTCAGTGAAGCCGGAATTAAGGCATCCTCTCCCCAGGCTGGAAGTTACACCTAGCCACTCAGGGCAGCTCAGTTCCCTCCTGGGATGCCACAGCAGAGGACATGAACTTCGGGAGTGACAGTCCTCACACACATGACTCCGTGTCTGTTTATTAATAAAGACGTTTGAGACTCTAGAGCAATGATTCTCAACCTTCCTAATGCTGCGACCCTTTAATACAGTTCCTCATGTTGTGGTGACCCCCCCACCAACCATAAAATTATTTTTATTGCTACTTCATAACTGTCATTTTGATACTGTTATGAACTGTAATGTTAATCTCCAATGTGCAGGATATCTGATATGCAACCCCTAAGAGGGTTACCACATACAGGGTGAGAGCCACTGTTCTGTAGAGACTTGGACACTCAACATCAACAGGAAACTGGCCCCACAGTCGAGCAGTCAATCCACATGCCCTGTGGCACATGCTTAGCATGCTGAGACATGTCATACCTGGTTTCTGTCAGTCTAGGGGTGGGGGCAGTGGTGGCACCTGTCACTTTTTCATGTATCCTGAGGGTCAGGTGATTGTGACATTCAACATGGAGTTCACTAATGTCTCCAGCCAAGTGTATGTATCCACATGTTCAGATGCTGAACCTGCCAGGTCAAAGTTAAGCATTTTGGGTAAGATCATGTAGGGAGCAAGCAGTTCTGGAAGAGAAGGCAGGCGGGAAGGCCGTGTTGGGCTTCCTTATCAGCCAGTTACAGATTCGCTCTAATGCCCAGGAGAGCTGCCTGTAGGCTTCGAGGGAGGGTGTCTCTCACAGATGACGTATGTGCTTTGAAAGCCTGACAGGACAGTAGCGGAAGCTGCGGGAGAAGCCAAGAAGGCTGATGTGATCTTGTCCTTGACCACACAGATGTGGGGAGGGTGGAAGATGAGAACTGGATGGGCCCAAGACTTCAGGATGAAAAGTTTGTGTCTAGGATGGGTGGAACCCTGTGTCAACAGCTCTGTCCACTGTTGACCCTGTGTCCCTTTCCACTCTACAGGAAGGATGCCTCTGGCCCTCCGAGAGTACGGTGTCAGCCGGAATGCCAGAGGTAAGGACGAGCCCCACCTCCCCTCCTGTAGTAAGTACCCTTGCTCTCAGAGCCTCCAACTCCAGGGGCGCCACCCGCAGCATCTGCAGCTGGCCCTGTTTCTAGGAGTTCCCGGGGGTTCACCTGGGGCAGCCCCTCCTGAGCCCACAGCTCAGTCTCTGGATCTGGGGACCCAACCCGAGTCTGCCTCCCTCCCTGACCCTACTCTGCCCCCTCCAGTCACAGGTCTATGCCCCGCCTCGACCCACTGACCGCCTGGCTGTGCCCCCCTTCGTCCAGCGGAGCCGTTTCCAGCCCACCTACCCCTACCTGCAGCAGGAGATTGCCCTGCCACCTACCATCTCACTGTCTGATGGGGAGGAGCCCCCACCCTACCAGGGTCCCTGCACCCTCCAGCTACGGGACCCTGAGCAACAGCTGGAGCTGAACCGAGAGTCTGTGCGTGCACCCCCCAACCGGACCATCTTTGACAGCGACCTTATGGACAGCGCCATGCTGGGAGGCCCCTGCCCTCCCAGCAGTAACTCGGGCATCAGCGCCACCTGTTACAGCAGTGGGGGGCGCATGGAGGGGCCGCCCCCCACCTACAGTGAGGTCATCGGTCACTACCCAGGGTCCTCCTTCCAGCACCAGCAGAGTAACGGGCCGCCCTCCCTGCTAGAGGGGACCCGGCTCCATCACCCTCACATTGCCCCCCTGGAGAACAAGGAGAAGGAGAAGCAGAAAGGTCACCCCCTCTAAGAGTGGGGGCCGGGGCACCTGTAGGCAAAACAGCAAAAACACTCCGCACTTAAGAGAGAAGAGAGTGGAAGGCGGGGACACAGGCCCTGTGGCGTGTGCCCGCTCTCCTCTGTGTATAAATATTTACATGTTCTGTGTGGTCTGAATGCAGAAGCTCAGAAAGCTTGCAAAAAAAAAAAAAATATATATCACGTTTCTTTGTTGAGCCGTGTCTTGAAGGCAAAAGAGAAAATCCTCCACTAGTCTTTTTTCATTGTTCTTAGTTGAGCTCCATGTGTGAATGCTTAATTTCTTTTGTTTATGATGGTTTCACTTAACTTTAAAGACATATTTGCACAAAACCTTTGTTTAAGATCTGCAATATTATATATATAAATATATATAAAATAAGAGACACTGTATGTGGGAGAGCAGGAGTATTTTTGTACTAGAAGAGGCCTATTAAAAAAAAAAGTTGTTTTCTGAACTAGAAGAGAAAAAAATGGCAATTTTTTGAGTGCCAACTCCGAAAGTGTGTATTACCTTGTAAAGAAAAAAAAAATCCTACAAAGCAGGGGTTTAGAGCTATTTATATAAATGTTGAGATTTTGCACTATTTTTTAATATAATATATCAGTGCTTGTTTGATGGAAACTTCTAGAGAGTGTGTTGAGACTTGAAGGAGAAATGTTGAGCTCAGCCTGAACAGAGCAGTGGGGATGTCCCTCCGTGTCTCAGAGGGCCCCCCACCCCCGTGTAAGAATGGTGGGCTCCCCAGGGCCATGCACCTGCAAGCCAACGGATGCTTCTGTCCAGATAGGCTGTGAACAGTTACACATTCCCTGCCGAAGGGGACCCATGTTGTCCCTCTGGGTTACAGCTGAGTCAGGACTGCCCCCACAGAGGCACCTGATTCCAGATGCCTTTCCCAATATGAAAATAAACTGTTACCGAAGGAATCTTAGTTTTTTTCTTCCTCTTTAAAACACAGAAACTGAAGGTTCAGTGGAAGGGGCAAGGTGTGCCCCCAAAAGCCAAAGCTACTCCCTGCATTTGGTGCCGGGGGATCCAGCGGCTCACTTCCCGCAGAAGGGGCTTGGACACCAGCGTTCCGAGGTTGGGATGTATGCAGTTCTACGCTGGCATGTAGGAAAGACCCGGGGTGTTAGCTACTTGACCTCAGACAATCTGTTTCCACTCTCTATTGATTTTCACTTCAAGAAGCCAATTAGTAGTCAACCCAAGATGGAAAGGGACAGTTGCCCAAGTGTCCCCTCCCAGGAAGCCCAGAAGGGTTAGGAAAGATTGCCACCACCACCAGCCCTTACCTCAGGCTCGAGAACAACTTGCCCTTCTCTCACTGGCACCGATCCCTTCTACCCAGAAATGGTTGTTTTTGATGTGAGCGTTTGTCTGTTTTCGTCACTCTGAGGAGCTTAGGATCTCATTTCCAATAGTTTAATTAGTACATGGGGTATGATGGGAACTCTAGGAGGATTACTCTTCTGTCTTATGTGAGTGCAAGAGAAAATGTGCGTGCGTGCGTGCGTGCGCGTGCGCGTGCGTGTGCGTGTGCGTGTGTGTGTGTGTAGTGAGGTCCCCTAGGGTTGAGCAGGGGCAGAGGCATCCCTCCTCAGGAGGCTCTGCAGGAGTTCATTCCTTCCCATCCTACACCCTTCCCGTCCACAGAGGTGTAAACAAGAGATGAGAGGCAATAATTTATATACCACACTTTTTATTACTTGAAAATCTTTTGGAGTTCAGGCTACCACACCTGTTTATACACATTTTTAAAATATATGGTACCCCCACCATGCCTTGCTGAACGCTGAGCCCAAAGCTCTGCAGACCTGCCTGGCAGAAAAACCCCATACCTGTCAGTGTTTTGAGACCAGCTTCTCCAGGAGGGGTTGATCTAAAACTGGCTCTTCTCTCAAAGAGGATTCTTTGAAATGTCACATAGAGGTATCAGATTCTGTTGTCACCAAGTTCCCATGTTGCCCTGTGTGCATAATGTCTGATGCCTTACAGAGGAAGCATCTCTCTCTGGGCTCAGGGTGGGGGCACTCCTGTACGGGGTCTCATTCACAGGGCCATCACGGTCTACTGCCGGAGCCCAACTGTCCTCATCATTCCCTTCCCTTCCCTTCCGCACGGTGGATGTGCCCTGCTTGGTGAGGCCCCCGTACTGTCCCTGCAGCCTTCTTGTAGAATACTGCATGCGGTTTCGTCCGCGTGGGACATCTACACATGTGAACCTCATTCGCGTATGTGGCTTCAGCTGAAAGCCAGGCTGAAATGTGCCCACTGTCCTCTAGAGCAAAACCGACTGGCCTGCTTCTTTGTATAGGTTGTTGCAGAAGCTTGCTGGGCCCATCTGGCTTAGGGGCAGGCCCACCCCCTTTGATAACAACCCCAAACTGAAAAATGGGGTCCCTTGGATGTGGGTTGTAGGAGCTTGAAGAAGAGCTTGTCAAAGTTAGGACACATGCAAACTCATGCAAAAGCAGCAAGCATGCAGGCTGCTGGCTGCGGAAGCCTGGGCGCTGGGCGCTCTCTAGATGCTAGTCTTCCCATGGGAAGTTAGGCAGGTCCCAGGAAGTGGCTGACTAGAGAGGGACCAGCCTGGTTGGCTTGGAGAAGGGGGTCTGCTGCTCCATGAGGTTCTGAGAAATTGACAGCCCTTGACTCCCTCTGCCCCACATTCCTGTCTCAAGCACTTACTCCAGAGAAGTCATTTCCTCTGCAGAGCCCAGGGCTGTGGGACAGCATGGCAGAGCTTGGATCTGCATGACTTTGCCTGCTGCCTTTTCAGAAGCCTGTTGTTTTAGCAAAAACTTAAGACACGACTCCATACCCAACCTGTAACAGGAATCAGGGCCGGGCAGAAACCAGACCCCTTCTCCGTTCTTGGTCATTCCTGTGACCTTCGTGACAGACTTCCACGTGCCCCTCGGTTTCCAGAGCCGTAGACTATTGTAAGAGTGAGAGAAGTGTGCTGATTTGCGCTCTGGACTTCGGAGCCGGAAATGCCACTGCACCGCAATCCAGCGGCCCACACCACCTGTGTCACCTGCCCCCCCCTCCCCTGCACACTGTCCTGCTGCACGGCCGCTTGGCTTTGGGATGCCCTCCTTTGCAGCCATACTCCCCCCCCCCCGCGCCCCCTTCTGTTCCTGGTCAACACCTGGGATTTCTCCCCATGCCTGGAGCTCACCACTGTGGGAGACTGTACCCAGGCCTGAGAAGCTGTTCTTTGTGTATCTATAATCTCTGGTGCCAATGATGGCGTTCTGAAAAGCCGCAATACGAAATAAATTTTACAGTTCTTTGGAGAGTGAATTTTCTCCCTTTTTGGAGGTCAGGGGGTGCTGTGTAGTTCTCCCCGCCCACCCCCATTCTCTGCAAAACCCAGGACCCATGGAGTGAAGACAGAGGCTACAGTAGCTGCTGGGGACCCTGAAACAGTTTGTTCAGCCTCTATTTCAGATGAGGTGGGGGTGGAGTGGGGGGGAACATGTCAGAGGAAACCCTTGTTCCCAGAAGTGGCCCAATAAAAGGGGGGCTGGTGGGGTTAAAAGAGTTGCCCTGAATATTAACAATGTTTCTACCTTCTTGGGAAACAATCACTCATTACCTGAGGAGAGCTCAGGTAAGGTCTGTGAATTCTGAGACACAGGCTGTGTGCAAGAGGTGGACTATCACCCCTGACCTCGGAGGGAATTGCAAGCTGTTTGCAGGGGAAGCCCAACCTCAGGCTGATCAGGGTGGCTGGTGGGGTAAGCTATACCCAGGAGTGCTGGGCCCCAAGCCCTCCTGGCCCTCAGTGCCCAAATGTGGAGCAGAGAAGGGTTCCAGCGGCACATGGGCGCCCCACTTCTGGGTGTGAGGCTCAACACAAGGCTGTTGGATGCTGGTGGGTGGGCACACAGACCCCCTAAAAGAGCTCCAAGGTGGTTTTATCACACACTCACACACACACACACACACACACACACACACACACACACACACACACACAGTACATAGTACACAAATGTTAAGGTCCAGGGTTTTTAAAACCATGAGTTAATATGGAGCTGGAAGCCCCAGGGGTGACTGCAGGTACCTAACTTAGGGTTACCTAAGCTTGTGTGAACATTTCAGTTCTTTGGGAACTGCCATGGCCACCTGCTGGACCAGGGGCACTGGGCCACCCACCGTCAATGCAAGCTTCCTGGCAGTGGTACTCGAGCATTCTACAGAACCTAGGAAGGAGCCTAAAGAGTGTGCTCCCCCACCACTCACGGCACCCCACATGTCCCCCCCCCACATCGGCCACCCCCATCGGTACCTCGTAACCAGGTGCCCCTTGAGCCTCTGGATCATTCACAGAGAGAGCCACAAACACTAAGGCAGGGCAGTCAGTACTGGCTGTGTGCCTACTAAGTGCCCAAGTTAGCAACTTAGCATGGAGTGCCCACAGCACCCACAGGTGAGAGTCTGGTAGTGGGAGAGAGGGAGGGTTTGGGCCTCAAACTATGGAGAGGAAAAGAAAACCATAGTAAATGTTTAATTAGCTGTCTGGAAACCCGAGCATCATGTCAAATTCATTAATCGTTCCATTTAGTTGTCATGAAAATTTCATGATACTTCACTAAAGTTGAAGAGAATTTATAGTGAAATAGTCTCACCCAGTAAGCATTCCCAAGCGTGATACTTGGCGAGAAGACTGTGGCCAGCTTTGACTAAGTGAATTTCTTGTGGGCATATAATCTGGAAAATAATTTTTTTTGTCTGTTTAAGTCTATCTAGGGTCTGGGGAGATGGCTCAACAGTAAAGTGCCTGCCATACAAGCATAATGTCCTGAGTGCAAATCCCCAGAACCCACATGAAAGCCAGCTGTGGCAACTCATGTTGGCAGCTCCAGTACTCCAGCACTGGGGCCGGCAGAATCTGGAGATCCTGGAGCTTGCTGGCCAGCCAGCCTGGCCAAATCAGTGAGCGCCGAAGTCGGTGACAGACCATGTCTCAAAAATAAGGTGGAGAATTCTAGAGGAGGACACCTGGCACTCGGTGTACACACACCACCAGGAGGTCCAGCCTGTGTCTGTAGTCCCAGTGCTCTGGAGGCTGTGGCAGAAGATTTGCTGCAAAGATGAGGCCAGACCGGAGAAGAGAGAGACCTAGTCTCAAAACAAAGCAAAAAATAAAAATAAGTAAAGCATAATGTTGCGACTATAAAATTCAAAGTCAGGTGTGAATCAAGCCCAGGGCAGTTAGTTGTTTGGGTATGGGAAATGTGGGAAAGGGATCCTAAAACACTGATCAGTGGGAGGGAGGGGGTAAAGCCTCCCCCAGACACTACGGCTGGCCCATGGCCGCCTTCCCTGTCCTCTGGCCCGCGTCCTTCAGATGGGCTATCCCTACAGTCAAGATAGGCCACCTTTCCCTATTCCTAGCTCACAAGGAAGAGGCCTTCTCCAGCCCTTGTATGACTCCCAGGGAAATTGTTTCTCTGAGAGCCTGAGTGGGAGCCTGGCCTTCCAACCCCAGGGCGTCACACACCACTGACACAAACCAGCTGTCTAAACTGGTAAATGACCAGTTTATGGTCTAAACTGGTAAATAACCAGACAAATATGTCTTTGTCAACACAGAGAGATGGCTGGGAACAGTGAGAAGAAGGTCTGCATGACATCCTTAGCTCTCGGAAGGGACCTCTGATGCAGCCAGTCCAGGTTAAGAACTGTGGGATCCCACTGTCAAAGGGAAAACAGACCCATAAAGAGGGGGGTTTTGTTCAAGGCCCAGGGCCAAGAAGTGGAGATGCCCAAGGCTGCCCAACTCCAGTGGATGGAGGGAGACACTGAGGCCCACTGATTGCTCTCTTATAGGACCCACACCCCAGGGACTTGAAGAGGGGGCTTGTCACCCCAACACACCTGCCATAGAAGATCTTTTTACTTTGCTCTAGGCAAGGACCAGAGACAGCTGGTGATCCCCTTGCAGTCACCAGCCACATCTGGTCTCTGATCAAACCTAGCTCATAGCCTTCCTTCTTTACCAGAGTCTGGTTATGGGGAGGGAACGAGATGGGTTTTGCCAATACAATATGTGGTAAAAATATATCTCTTTTAAAAGAGAGATCACAAAACCTGAAGACTTGAGATCGGTAGCATGTAATTATCCCCTGCTTTGGGCGGGGATTTCTAATAGTTTCTAGAAAAACACAAGCCATTTGGAAGGAGTGTGCTCTCCAGGATAAAAAAGAGACCAGTTTAGCATGTCATCTTCCATCTCTGAGCCCTTCCTAGCCTGGAGGAGGAAGCACCTCCCTCCCTCCCTCCCTCCCTCCCTCCTCCCTCCTCCCTCCCTCCCTCCCTCCCTCTCCCATTGGCCTTGAACCCCACCAGAGGCTCTGAGAATGCAGAGCTGTGGATGCAGCTTCATCACTCAGTGTAGCATCCGCTAGAGAAAGAGGCTGGGAACTGCCTGGTGTGGCAGAGGATGGCCTTGATGCAGACACAAAGGGACATGTCCTTGCCCTGACTTTGAGGAAGAACCTTGAATTGGCAAGGACACCTAGGCCTCTGCCAATATCTGTTCTATAGACATTGTTGTAATCTGAAGCAGCGTGACCCCAGTTTTATCTGGACACACGGTGATCCAGAATACAGACCACCTTTCCCAGCATTCTGTGGACGTCAGGACCATATGACTAAGTACTTGCTGTCTGTTAGGATATAAGTGGAAAGTATGTGGGACCTGCAAGATGTGTTCTTTAAAGAGGGTGTCTGCTGTATTTGTTTAGTTCTGCTACTGTGGTAAACATTCTGACAAAAACAAAACAAACAACAGAGAGGAGAGGTTTGTTTGGGCTCACTCTTCACAGCCCTCCCAGAGAGAAGTGAGAGTAGAACCTGAAGCAGAGACCACAGAAGGTGCTGTTTCCTGACTCATGCTCAACCAGCTTTTGATATACCGCCCAGGACAACCAGCCTAGGAATGATGCCGCCCACAGTGGTCTGGGTCCTCTCCCGTCAATCATCAGTCATGATACTTTCTCACAGACATGTCCACAGCCAATCAGAACTGGGCAGACCCCCAGCTGACACTCCCTCAGGTAACTGCATCCAGTTGACAGCTGAAGCTGCCTAGGGCACCTGCCCTTTACTCTTTCCTGTGCGAAGGAGTGCACATGTGATAGGTGGAATCCAGCAGCCCTTCTAACTTAAGACAAACCCAAGCACAGAAGTTCCAGATGGCAGAGCCACAGTTTAAAAAGAAGCTGGGTGACTGCACCAAACCTGGGGTGCCTGCCACCTGTTGCATACACAAGAAAGAAAGGTGCATCTGCCTTGTCTGCTGCTGTGGAGGCTAGGGGTCATCCAAGTGTGGGAAATTAACTTAAATTTTTTCTTAAACAAAGAAAAAGAATACAAGATAATCCAAACCTTTAGAAGTAAGAATTCTGGCCAGGCGACAGCTGCACACGCCTTTAATCCTAGCAATCAGGAGGCAGAGGCAGGTGGATCTCTGTGAGTCTGAAGCCAGCCTGTTCTTCAGAGTGAGTTCCAGGACAGCCAGGGCTACACAGAGAAATCCTGTCTCAGGGAGGTGGGGGGACTAAAAGAAGAAGAGGAGGAGGAGGAGAAGTAGGAAGAAGAGGAAGAAGTGACTTCCAGTAGGCATTATGATGCAGTCTTGGCACTCTAGAGGTGACTGTAGGAGGATCGAGAATCCGAAGTCAGGCTTGGCAATGGAGTGGGACTCTGTCTCAACAATTAAAGAGAAAAAAGAACAGTGAATGCTGAGGTGTTTGTGACAGAGCTCCAGTGTCAGGTTCTGCCTTGGTGGAATGCCAGGAAGGCTGGAGCGCCCAAGGACCTAGGCTTCCTCCCCTCTCCTGTTCCTGCGCAAGAGCATTCGCCTATGTCTGGAGCCTGCAGTCCGGCTGTGGAGAGGCACCAAATCTATTTTTTGCTCATGCAAATTTTGTGAGCACATGCATGGCGTGGGTTAGCATGCCTTTTCTTGCTTGTTATCTCTGTGTTTCTAGTTAAAGGAACCGAGGCTCAGATGCCCAGAGCAACCGAGGGGCAGGTCCCGGCTCATCCCTTTTCCCGGGCTTCCCACCCCACCCCACTATGGATCCTCTGAGAAGCACAATGAGGCATGGTGTGACTTCATGATGAGGACCTCAGAGAGAGGAAGGGAGGGGCCATCCACACATTGTCAGCACTGTATGAGTCCTGGACAAAACAGGTAACCCTAAGTCCCTGCCAGGTCTGCTGCATACCAGAGGTGTCAGCATACAGAGACCCTCACCAAGCAGGGGCAGAGCTGAGGGAATGAGGCCCAGTGGGGAGCTGACTCCTAGGGCTGGACAAAAACAAAAACAAACAAACAAACAGAAAAACCCACCTAGTCCAGTGTTTCTCAACATGCGGGTTGCAACCCCTTGGGGTCAATCAACCCTTTCACAGGGTGGCCTAAGACCAGCAGAAAACACAGATATTTACATTACAGTTCATAAAAGTAGCAAAATTACAGTTATGAAGTAGCAACGAAAATAATTTTATGGTTGGGGGTCACACAGCATGAGGAACTGCATTAAGGGTCGCAGCATTAGGAAGGTTGAGAGCCACTGGCCTAGGTTCTGCCCTTTAGGACAGCTAACACAGGGAAATAAAGGATGCTGACGAAAGAGACCAGGAGGGCGGGCATGTCCTAAAACCCAGTGCTCTAAGGCCAGGGCCGCCCTGGCCAGGGACCGAGCAAGACCCCCCGCCCCCCGACCCCGGGCAAGGGCTGGTTGATGAGCAGGCGCCACCTGGTGGTCGGTCTCCAAATAGCCCCTCTAGGGAGTCTAAGTGATGTCTCTCAACAGGCCCATCTGAGAGCATTTAAAAGATGACCTTGGGCTGGAGAGATGGCTCAGAGGGTAAGAGCACTGCTTGTCCTTCCAAAGGTCCTGAGTTCAATTCCCAGCAACCACATGGTGCCTCACAACCATCTATAATGAGATCTGGTGCCCTCTTCTGGCCTGCAGAAATATGTGCAGACAGAATACTGTATGCTTAAGAAATAAATAAATAAATCTTAAAAAAAATAAAAATAAATAAAAGATGACCTTATTTATTTGGGGCCGCAACGGGCAGTGCAGTTTGCTGTTTTCCTTGGCTGCTTCTTCAGGCTCTGGTTTTCCCCCTGGAAGTCATAAAAATCACTTGGAAATTTTAAAGTTTCCCCATGCACAGGCCCCTGAAATTGTCTGTGGAACTGGCCTGGTCATGGCCTGTCCTGTGACTTTCAGATTCTGTAAGGTGAGGCTGGCTGGGGACCTGCCACCTACTGCTTGCTTTGCAGACATTTTGCAGGCACGTCCATGCCTCCTTCTGGTCTCTGTTTACTGTTCCTGTCCTGCCCTGTGCACAGGGGTGCCAAGGTTCTGCCCGCTGCATCCCACCTCCCACCTGCGGCTGGGACCCAGATTCAGGGATATTGTAGTTTGAGTTGTGGACACAAGACCATCTCTGTGAGCTCGATCCCTTCACCTGTAATTGGAACAGAGTAGTGTCTGAACTGTTCAAGGAACAGTTCTTCTGAGAATTTATGAAAGTGAGGGACTCTTTTTCTAGAAGGTGTGTGGGTAGACAGCACTAGCTCTGCCCTGTGGGGACTCACAGTCGCCTTTTCCTAGGTCACTGTCTTCACCCTTACGGGGGCTCTCATGGGACTCTCTTCAAGGTCTTGCTCTCTGAGTGGAAGTCCAAGACTCCTCCCCCAGAGCCCAACACTCCTCTCTTCCATGTCACATAATTCAGCTCCAACTTGCTCTTCTACCCTGATTTCAATATTTCTTTCGAGAACCACACCAAAGTTTCATTTTCGATTTCCCCAGAAAGCTGGGAGGATGGACCCAGACGGGTGCTTGTTTCCGGGGTAGAAACAGATGGTGTCTGCAGATCCCAGAAGCCATTCTGTTCCTGTGGACTCCGCCTCAGGCCTGGCCACAGTGTAGGAACCTGGCACCCCCAGCCTCAAAGGTGCCCTGAGGTGGCTGTGAGCATGGCGGAAGCTGCTGCTGACCTGAGCACAGGAGGTAAGCTGGGCCTCTTCCCTCTCCCGAGCAGCGTTGGTACTCTGGGGACATCTGAGCTCAGGAAGAGGGCATCCCAGGAAGCCAGCTTGCTTCAAGGATCCTGTGCCCTAGATCCCTCACATCATGCTTTGACCCCTGACCTGGTTCATAACAGCCCTCAGGCAGAAGTGGTAGCTCTCACCTCATAGAAGAGGGCACTAAGGCCTGTGACAGGCTTCGGGCGCTGAACTCTGAGAGGTGACTTTGTTTTGACAAGAAGTTTGGCTCCAATTCTGTGTTCATGCTCTTCTCCCGGGTGCCGAGCTGTGCTGGGCGAGGCTGTGGGGCTGGGCACCTGTGGGCAGGATTTACTTTACTGCTTTTCTTCCTTGTTTTGAAACTTTAAAAAAAATTGTTAATTTATTACGTACACAGTGTTCTGCCTGCATGTGTGCCTGCACGCCAGTCAGTGCTCTTAACCTCCCGAGTCATCTCTCCAGCCCCCAAAATCACTTCTTTCAATCCTCACACCATGCTAGAGGTTGTTGCTCAAAAGGTTTCAGGGAGGGGCCAGGCCAGGTGGCAGGTTCAGGGCCAGGCAGAGAAGACCAGGAACTAACCCTCACCTGGCCCCTGTGGCTTCCGAATAGTACCCTTGCCATCCAGTCACCTCCATCCAGCCCTTCAAGTTCACCCTTTGGAGAAAGCTCTGCCCATGTGCCCTTAGGGGCCAGTGGGGGAAGGGAGGGCAGGAGAGCCCACTGCAGGACACACACCCCAGCAGAGAAAAGGTTTTGCAAGACAAGGCAAAGCCAAGCCAGGAATGGAAGCTCAGTCCTATAATCCCAGGGGGGCATTGCTGAGGCAGGAGGATTGCTGTGAGTTTCAGGCCAGTCTGAGATATGTGGTGAGACTTTGTCTCAAGAGGAAAAAAGGGAGGTAAAAACAGGCACATGGATGAGCAGGCAGACAGAAGGAGCCAAAAGGAGCATGAGGTGGAACTTGGGTGATCCCTGGGGTCAGGCACAAAGGAGTCTGGGTAGACAGCAGAGGTCCATCTGACCTCTAGGTAGAGGGTGCTGGAGGGAACCCTTCTGGAGTTGGTGGTCACCTGGGAGATGAGTAGTGTCATCAGGAAGATGGCACTGAGGCAGGGTAGGGGAGAAAAAGAAGTGGGAAATATCTAAGCTGGGTTTTCAGAAGTGTAATCCACCAGGCAGGAAGGGAGACCCACGTCCATTGGGCTCCTGACCTGGGAATACCCATGCCATCCATGTGGGTGCCAAGCTGGAGAGAAAGGAACTCCCTAGGAAGGCTGGGAGAGGCATCAGGCACCATGGAGGGGCTTCTGGTCCAGGCTTGCTCCCCTCCTGCTCCATCATCTGAGAGCTGAGGGTTCCTACCTGTCTAGGGTTCCACACCAGTACACAGGACAGCCTATGCACTCCTCTGCCTATAACCATCCAGCTGTGGGGCCAGGGTCCACTCTAACTGACACTCTTGCCTCTGAGTGATGCCATCAATGCTGTCTGCTTGGCCTGGGTCATGGGTGCCTCCTCTGCTCTGGGCTCTCAGATCTCTCTTGTCTCTGGAGCTTGGATGCTAGCCTCCCATGGGGACATGGCTTGACTCAGCTCTTCTCTTTGTCCCCCGCCCAAGAAAATCTAGAGCAAAAGATCCTTCAGGTGCTGAGTGAAGCCGGGAGCCCTGTGAAGATTGCCCAGCTGGTAAAGAAGTGCCACGTGCCCAAGAAAACACTCAACAAAGTCCTTTACCACCTGAAGGAGGAGGGCAAAGTATCCTTAGAAGCCCCTGCAACATGGTGCTTGGGCGGGGATGCTCCTGGAGATGAGGTTTCTGCAGTCCCCAAGGACCTCACTGCCCATCCTAGTCTCGGTAATCTGTCATTTAGGGGCACAGCAGACTCCTTTCAAGAGCTGTCTTGGCAATGGGCAAGTCCAGGTTCAGGCTTGGCTTCAAATCTGAGCTCTGCCATCCTCTCTTGGTCTCTTGATTTCTTCTTGCCAATGGAGCTAATGTAGAGCCTAGGGCTTATGCATGGTAAGTATGTAATAGACACTAGCAATAGCAAAGACACAGTCCAGGCAGCTGTCACAATGACTGTGAGTGCTGATGGCAAGGATTCCCTCAGAGCCCTCAGGTGACTTTGATAGCGTTGAGCAGAGAGGGCCCACAGTTCCAAGCACTGTTGCTGTACCCAAGGCCACCTTGGCTTGACTCACTCCCATAGCTGGAGACAGGAAAGGAAGCAGGACCCTACCCTTTGGCAGCCAGCAGCTGTGACCCAAGCACATGGGAAACCCTAGGATCCCAGCCTAATGTCCTGTCTCCTAGCCTTCCTGTGGAAGTGTTCCCTGTGCTCCGTGGAGCGGAGCGTCTCCTGTCTCCAACGGATACATCTTTTTTCCTCCAGCCCCAAGACCCTAACAAGATATAGGCACAGCTGCAAAGAGCCCCGGCCTTCAGTTCAGTGCACACCATAGGCCTCCCCAAACCATTCTCAGGGGTACAAGGGGAGTGGGTGTTTGGGATCATGTCTACCACTGAGGCTCTGCAAGAGTCTCAGAGGCCAGACTCGCGGTTAGAAGCCAAAGGCTCTAAATGGCCAAGAAGTGGTTTATCTTCCAGATGCTGGCACACCTGTGCCAGCCTGAGCCAGCCTCTAGAGTGAGAGCCTCATTCACACATCTGGTCTCCAGATGACCACTGCACTCAGTATGACCATGTGCCTCCGACAGAACAGGACCATGCCCCTGGGCTCCATAAGTACCCCAGGCTACAGCCGGTGTGGTGGACAGATGTAAACACAGGGCCCTCTTCCTACTAAGCACCTGCCCCTCCCCTTGCAGATGAAAGAGTCTTCAGATTCCTCGAGGACAATGGGCCTCAAAAGGCCTTGCATATCGCCAAGGCTCTGGGAATGAAGACGGCCAAAGAAGTGAACCCACACCTGTACAAGATGAGAGATAGACACCTTCTGAGCTATGACGGGCAGACATGGATGATTTATGGCCCAAGTCAGAAAAGTCAAGAACTAGGTATGAGAGGTCAAAGTCAGTTTGGGGAGGTTGGGGGTCAGAGGTGGATGGCCTAGGGTCAGGTTGGGAAATTCAAAGTTCAGGTTAGGAAGGTCAAGGATCAGGATTGTGTCATCTAGGGTCAGGTTGAAAAAGTCAAGGGTAAGGATTGGATGGTCCAGGGTCAGATTCTTTTGATTTGTTTTGTGATTTATGTATTTTATTTTATGTGTTTGCCTTCATGTATGTATATGCACCACAGGCATGCGATGCCTGCAGAGGCCAGAAGAGGGAATTGGGTCTCCTGGCTGGAATTGGAGTAACAGATGGTTGTGAGCTGCCATGTGGCTACTGAGTGCTATGCTCTCTGGAAGAGCAGCCAATGCTCTAACCACTTAGCAACCTCTCCAGCCTTAGGGTCATGTTTTACTGATCCTCTTTTGAGAGGGATTCCAGCAGGGAGGGATGTTGGCAGGCTTAAGGAGGGAGGGCCACCCAGCTGCTGGCCTTGGCCTCACTCATGGTGCCATAGGGTTTCTGGCTATTGGAGGTAGCCTGATAATGAGGATGGCGGCCAGATTTTAAACCCAGGGACACATCCAAATCGTTAATAAAGTCAGTGGGACCCAACAAAAGATATGAGGCTTCTTCTAGTCACTGCTGAGGGAACAGGAGCCTGGGGCTCAGTGGAGCAGGCTCTGCAGGGCTCTGAAGGTTGCAGGTGCAGAGTCTGGAGGGAGGGACACACTGGGCTTGCTCAGCCTGGACACAGGGTCAACCTGAATTTGGTAACGACTCTCTGTGAGCATTTTGTCCAAGCATGACGATGCCGAGCTCTTAGCCCAGCACACAGGAGGCAGAGGGAAGAGAGTTACAAGTTCAAGGCTAGTCTGAACTAAAAAAAAAAAAAATCATATAAAACCTAAATTGATAAATAAGTGGATAAAGTTGTTTTAAAGGGAGTGTTGGGCTGGGCTTGCATAGTAGAACTATTCTGGAACTCACCACGTAAACTAAGCTGAACTCAGATTCACAGAGATTTTGGGATTAAAGGCATGTACCACTACACCTGGCAGTGTCTTTTAAAGTCAGATAAAGAAATGTACATTTTATGAATGCATGTCTAGAATGCCCCAGCCCGAGTGTGTTTGTCTCTACACAAACATGGGCAGAAAATATGGTTTAATTTTTTTCTTTCTTTTATGAGACAATTTCGTGTAGCTGAGATGCCCCTGAACTCCTGATCTTCCTGCTTCCACCTCCCGAGCACTGGGGTTACAGGTGTCTGTCACCATGCTCAGCGACTTTCATTTGTGGAGAAAGGAATTCACAGAGGCTCACAGTCCTCCAACCTGAGCAGGCATGTGGAGCACACAGAGCAGGTGGCTGGGCTCAGCTGGTGTGGCCTGCCTGCCCCCCCTCTCCTCAGCTATTGAAGAAGGGTGACAGTATGGACGGCAGCCAGATTTTCAACACGGGGACATAGCTAAGTCTTTAATAATGTCAATAGAGCCCAACCAAACATGTGGCCTCTTCTGGCCATTGCTGGAGTGAGAGGAGCCTGGGGCTCAGCATGGAGGGCTCTGGAAGGCTCTGGCAGCAGACACACAGGTAAGGCACCTGCTGCAGGGATTTCAGAAGCGGTTCCATCTGAGGTACCATGGTATCCATGAGACACAGGGAAGGCAGGCTGTGGCCAGCTCCAGGGAGCTCCTGAGTCTTACCTGGCACCTTCTTTCTTGGGCCCCTAGGATGGGGTCTGATTCATGCTGCGGCAAGTCCCCAGGGAAGTATAGTGCTATTCATACAAGAGCCCCTATGTCCTTGAAACAAAGAAACTCAACGGAATATTTTTGTGTAGCTCATTCTGGAGTGAGACAAGAGTCCACTGCGATTATTTACCAGCAGAATCCAATCAACATGATCTGCCAACAGGGAACCAACAACCACATCTCCATCGCCAATTCAGAAGCCATCCAGATCGGGCATGGGAATGCCATGCTAAGACAGATAGACTGTGATCAAAGGGGTAAGAGGAGGGGCCTGGCCGGGACACCTGCTGTGCCTGAGTGGGGGAAGAAAGTGAGGGGGGCTTGGTCCTTCAAGGAGAAAGAGCAACCTCCTCATCTGCATGGACAGGCATGGCTTTTCTCAGAATGAGAAGCCTGGATCACACCTCACCTACACCCCCTTTATTTTTCCCTTCTCAATGAGATCCAATCCGTCTGTGTGAGGACAGTTCAGCCCCCTTTCTCAGCAGGTGAGACATGGTGAGCGGGCAACTTCCGTTCTCTGCTCTGAACATATTTCTCTCTCTCTAACTGTTGCCATGAAAAATTTGGATCATCATGCACTCAGTAGTTTCCTCTCTCTCTCTCCCTCTCTCCCTCTCTCTCCACCTCCCCCCCCCGTGTGTGTGTGTGTGTGTGTGTGTGTGTGTGTGTGTGTGTGTGTGTGTGTGTTTGCTGAAGTCCATTCGGAACCAGAGGAGGACGTCAGGTGTCCTGTTCTGTCATTCCCACCGTATTGCCCCCAGGCAGGGTGTCACACTGAACCTAGAGCCAGCCTTGCAGCCAGTAAGCCCCAGCGATCGCCCTGTCTCAGTGTCATCCAGCACCAGAGGTACAGGTGCCTGTGGCCATGCCTGACTCTTCACGTGGGTGCTTAGATCCAAACTCAGGTCCTCACGCTTGCATGGCAATGCTCTCACCCATTCCCAGCCATCCCCCAGTCTTGGCAACCTGGTTTTGACGAAGGTTGGTGCTGTCCAGCGAGGGTTTCCTCTCTAATAGGCATTGCAGCTTAGAGGGTGTGGGGCCACCTCATACTCCAGCCTGTCACCCAGGCACAAGAGCATCAGCTCCAAACCCAGATTCTCCCCATGCCCTTGGGAGAAATCTGTTCTACCCAGGCCTCAGTTTCCCCAACCATGATGCTCCTAGTTCTGACAACCATCATATCTGGCTATTTTACTTATGGATGTTAAGTGGCTCACCATTTTTTCAGACTTAAATGAGTTTGAAAGTTTTAGCATTCCTTTAATTTGAAAATCATAAAAAGTTAGTCTAAGCCGGGCAGTGGTGGTGCACGCCTTTAATCCCAGCACTTGAGAGGCAGAGCCAGGTCTGCAGAGCAAGATCCAGGATAGGCACCAAAACTACACAGAGAAACCCTGTCTCGGGGGGGGGGGGGGGAAAGTGAGTCTGAAAATGAGCATCAAGGAAATAAAGGCAGGGCAAAGACCCGAACTGTCTTGTCAAGAGGCATGGAGGACTTGTTCCCACACAAGGGACTTTCTTTTGATGGGAGTCGAAGGTTGAGGAGAGCCAGGAGGCAGGTGGCATGTGCTCCCTAGATCTGCAGGTACCCCAACAATACTGTAGGCTTAGCTGTGAATGCTGCAGACTGCCCAACTCCAGCTGCCACTGGGTCCCCAGCCTTGGGACAGAACAATCTGGAGTCACCTCTGGCAAATCCTTAATGCTCTGCCCTTCCCAGGTCCCAGGCCCCACCATCCTCTCCCACTACCTGTATCAGAGGACCCCTCTTCTCAGGACCCCCGACCTGGTGCCTGGGGAGATCAGCACATCCACATGGAGAAGTCCATGCTCCGACGTGTGCAGCTGGGCCACGGCAACGAAATGAGCGTCCCGAGGGAGCCAGTGGAACACTCTGCTTATAGCTTTACTGGCAGCCCCCCAGGTATCACGGCCTCCACCACCCCACATATTCAGAAAGGACCTGAAGCCAGACTCTTTGTGAGAAAAGAAGCATGATGGGAAATTCATTCTACCCTGACCCATGAAAGGGATACCACCGAATAGCATGTTGAGCTTTTAGATCTGGCACTCAGGGTCCCCAGGCTCCCAGCACCGGTGTGCAGCAAGTCTCAGTCATCACCTGCAGGGAAGGTTGAGTGGGAGGAAGCAAGGTCACAGGGAGAAAGAGGCCATCAGTGAATGAGGCCATCAGGGAATGGCACGGTGACTCGAGGACCTGGCCAGAGGCCAGCCAGGAACTGTAGATTCTTAGACGATCAGAGGTCTCAGGAGGACCAACAGAACCAGAGAGGAGCATCTCCATAGAGAACAGTGAGGCAGGGCCAGCAGGGGGCCAGCAAACAGGGCTCTGTGGTGGCCTTCTGTGACAGTTTCTGGGAGTGCAGGGAGCCTACAGGTAGGCGATGGGAAAGCTGAGTGCGGACATTTTCTGAGTTTTGAGTGAAAGTGAAGAGGAGACACCAGGGTCCAGTGGATGCTGAGGTGAGACGGGGGAGGAAAGGAATGAACTGTAGCAGGACAATATGTCCTTGACGGCTACCTGGGAACTGGCCACAGACAAGAGGGAGGCCCCAGAGACCCAGAAGAAGATGCTGAGGCCAGAGTGGTTTTGGTGAGCTCGGGGGCAGGGCAAGGTGGTATTGCAGGCCAGCGAAGACATGCGCCAGGACGTGGAGGTGAGGTGGATGGGCAAAGGCTATGGGCCAGATCTGCAAGGTCACTGGTAAGAGCCAGCCCTGAGGGTGGGCGGACAGATTTGATGTCAGGACCAGGTCCCTGTACAACGCCTGGCTTCTCCTGCCTTTTCTCTTCGGTTAACTCGAAGTCTCAGCCACCACTGCTGACCAAGGAACTTCATTCACCATGCAAACACCTGAGCCAGGCGCTGACCCTGAGGGGAACACAGCCCAGAGAGTCCACATCAAATCCTGCCTGCTGGAGGACGCCACCATCGGCAACAGCAACAAGATGACCATCCACACTATGTCAGAGGGTGGAGTCACAGAGTCTGGAGACAGCAAGGAGCCGAAGGAAGACACAGGTGAGCCTGGGCACAGAAGGTGGGAGTGCCCACCTCATACAGTCATCCTGCGGTCAACCATCAGGCAATGGTCTGGAACAGGGACACAGTGGTCTGGGACTCCAGGCTGCAGGGAGGATGCAGGTATTTACATCAGGGTAAGGAGGAGCCACAGAGGGCTTTGGGCAGGACAGAAGCAGAGAGTTCTGGGGTTTGGAGTGAGAGAATCGTACATGAGCAGTCCCACGAGTGGATAGTTAGAATCAGCACGAACGGACCAGGATGTCTGGATGTCAAGTGGGCCGTCCTCCCCATCCTGGTGGTGGAGCGCCGTATGGCTCACACAGCGAGAACAGGTCATAGCTGTGGGTCACAGTCACCAGGCCCAGGCAAGGAGCCCTTTAGGATGGACAAGTCATGGCTGCTCCCAGAGAGGAGAGGCTGAGTCCTGCAGTCAGGGGGGCTTGTCAGAGAACTGAAGTAGGTAATCAACAGGGACCTGCCAACAGACACAGTCCTGGAGGGATCTGCAAGTGTAGACTCGGCAGGTGCCAAGGCCCTGAAGTGGGAAGGGAGAGCAGTACAAGGCGCAGGAGTTTGAGAAACAAGAGGGATTGACATCCAGGAGCCAAAGCCTTGGTGGGTGCCTGCCGGACCTTTCAGAGCCTGAAGGCGTGTGTAAAGTGTCTCCATCTTATCTGAAATGAACTGGAGAGTCCTGGAGAGTGTGAACAGAGGCATGTGACGTAGTATTGAAGTTTCCCTGGGCCAGCGAGATGGCTCAGTGGGTAAGGGCATTTACTGCCAAGTCTGAAGACCTGAGTTTGATGCCCAGGACCCACATGATTGAAGGAGAGAACCAATTCCCATCCATTGTCATCTGATGCCCCCCTAACAAAATAAACAAACAAACAAATAAATGTATGTGGTGGTGGGAGCTTAAGTCCCCCTGAGGACTGTGGGGAACAAAGCCATAGAGCATGGGGGGGGGGCAGAAACCCACCACAGTGGTTGGGGGGCACAGACTCCAGAGGGGTCTGCGGATACCTGCAGCCCCCGTGAACTAAACAGCACAGTGACCTGAGCCCTCACTTGCTCCTTCACTGTCTGTTCCTCCCTCCCTCCAGACTCAAGTTCCAAAGCCGTGCCGCGTGGAAACTGCTCCCATACCAGCAACTCCACGCTGCTCACCTCTGAGCTGGGAACGATGACTCTGGGAGACAGCGGCCCCCAGACCACAGGAACTGTGCTTAGGGCAGACGGGATCTCCGACACAGGGAGCTGCCAGACTCAGGAGTGAGGTGAGAGGAGAGAGGTGGAGAAGGCACAGGCAAGCTTCCTGTGGCCGCACACAGGGCTTGGACTAGACTTTTTGTGATTTGGATGTGATGTATTGACAGCTTGGTCCCAGGCTGAGACTGATCGTTAGGAAGTGACAGGATCCTGAGGGCCCTGAGATCATCCATACACAGGTCTCTAGAAGGATTTGCTTTCTTGATGACATTCCTGGGAGGGAGTAGAGACTTTGGGAGGATGAAGGAAAGGAGTCCCTGAAGACATTAGGGTCTCATGTAGTCCAGACTGGCTTTGAGTCACTATGTAGCTAAGGGTGACCTTGAACTTCTGATCTGCTCACCTCCACTTCCTGAGCACTGGGATTACGGGTGGGTACCACCACATCCAGTTTATGAGAAGCTAAGGATGGAATTTCTTGCATGTACACAAGTGCTCTACCCACGAAGCCACAGCCACAGCCTGGGCCATGCCCCTTCCTGTCTCTCTATCCATCTCTTCTTCCTGCCTGCCCTGAGGTAAGCGCCCCTCCTCTGCCTTGCCACAGACCAGAAAGCAATGGAGCCATGGGACCATGGGCTGACACCATTGCCACCATGAACCAAACCAACCTTTCCTGCCTCAAGATCGATCGATCGATCAATCAATCAATCAATCATGTGAGCCAGCTCTACCACTTCTGGGTGTTCACCACAAGGGACAAGTCAACACAGCACACAGATATCTGCACATCCCTGTTGACTGTGCTCTGTTCACAGCAGTTGAGAAATGAAACCAACCTTGCTGTCCGTCAATAGGGGATGGGTAGAAGGAATTCGGAGTAAAAAATGAGAATGTGTCATGTACTGGAAAGTGGGTGTAACCAGAGACCACCATGCTAAGTGAATGAAGCCATCCCAGGAAAAAAAAAAAATCATGTTTTCTCTCATTTGTGGCTCCCAGATTTTGCATAGATTTGTAGAATCACACACGTGGATGTGACATCAAAGTAGAGGCAAAGCCAGCAGAGGATGAAAGGGACAGATGGGAGGACAGAGGAAACAAGGAGGGAGGGCTGTATATATGTACAAAAGTGTACCTCCAAAACCCAGCACCACATACAGTGCATAAACACCCGAGACAAAAAGAAAATATAAAATCAGCACCTCCCACTGCTAGTGTTTCATTCGACTAGAGAGCATCTAAGTCACTCAGAAAACTGAGTTCAAGAATTAAACCAGGGGCAGGTGAGATGGCTCAGTCCAAGAGAGGCTTGTATCCAAGCCTCATGACCCAAGTTGGAATTCCCAGAACCACACCATGGAAGGAGAAAACACAGGTATGCCAGGTGTCCTCTGACCTCCAGAGGTGTGCTTGGAGCACAGTGCCCCACAACCTCCCACCCCAACAAAAATAAATAAAAATTTAAAACTCTTTTTTAAATTAGGAGAGATGGCTCAGTGGTTAAGAGCACCTGCTGCTCTTGCAGAGGACCTGTGATTGGTTCCTAGCACACACGGCAGGTGACTCACAATGGCCCGTAACTCCAGTTCCAGGGGATCCAATGCCCTCATCTGTCCTCCACAGGCACCTAGATGTATGTGCATATACACAGAGAGAAACATAAACAAAAAGTAAAATACATGTTTCAGGTATGTGTGTGTGTGTGTGTATGTATGTATGTATACCAGGAGATAATGCATGCCTTTAATTCCAGCACCTGGGAGGCAGAGGTAAGTACATCTCTGTGAGTTCAAGACCAGCCTGGTCTACATAGCAATTTCCAGGCCAACCAGGGCTATGTAGAGAGACCATGTCTCAAAAAAGAAGAGAAGGAGAAAGAAGAAAATAAACCTTTCGCTTAAAAGTTTTTAAACATTAAGGCCGGGCGTTGGTGGCGCACGCCTTTAATCCCAGCACTCGGGAGGCAGAGCCAGGTGGATCGCTGTGAGTTCGAGGCCAGCCTGGGCTACCAAGTGAGCTCCAGGAAAGGCGCAAAGCTACACAGAGAAACCCTGTCTCGAAAAACCAAAAAAAAAAAAAAAAAAAAAAAAAAAAAAAAAAAAAAAAAGTTTTTAAACATTTATTTGGATTAAACCAGATTTAAAGGGAACATACTGGTTATTTGTTGGTTTGGGACAGGGTCTTATATATCCTGGGCTGGCTTTGAACTCCCTACGTAGCCAAGCATGTCTTTGAACTTCTGATCCTCCTGCCTTCACCTGCCAGTAGTGGGATTACAGGCATGTGCTACCATGTTCATGTATACCGGGCTTCACGCATGCCAGGCCAGCTTGACTGCCCGCAGCCCATTTTCCTCCTTTCAGTATGAAATCTCTTGGGTATTTGTCCCATCCACCCAGCTGAATAACACATTTGGTGATGTGGCCAGCACTGCTGGTCTTTGAGGTCAGTCTGGCAGGACAGACGAGCAAAGAGTGGCTCCGGCCCCGGTGTGTGCCTCCAGGATATGGGCAGCTGGGTGTTCGCAAGCAGCCCACAGCCCAGCAGCTCTCCTCATTGGCTCCTGAGCTGAGATGTTTTCCACCATTTGTTTGATACAGTTCCTCATGCTGTGGTGACCCCCCAACCATAAAATTACTTCATTGCTATTTCAAACTGTAATGTTGTAGTGTTCCGAACCATAACGTAAATATCTGATATGTAGGGTATCTGATATGGGACCCCCAAAAGGGTTGCGACCCACATGTTGAGAACCATATCTTTAGGCAAAGCTGAGGGGCTTGCCAGTCCCCTCTCTCCTCCCACTATGGCATCATTTTTTGAGGAGAGTGCCTCACTAGACCCCAAACCTGCCAGTGTGACCTTAGGGCTCCAGGATTCACACACTGTGGGCAACTGTCTTGCCATTATAAACCATCCAGCCCAGGGTGTTTGGTGATAACAGCCTGAGTGGGAAGGGCTGTTGGCACACCCTCTTCTCTCTCAAGGTCTGCCACGTTCATCTGACCTTCCTAGAACCTTCCCTCTTGTAGCTGAACTTCCTAAGAGCAAATTGGTCCTGCTCCTTCATCCTTGGCCCTGTGGGAGTGATTAGCTGGCCCATGTGTCAATCAACTGGCCTTGGCCAGTCGGCAGGCAGAGATTGCTTACACTGTGCCAGACATGGCTGTGGTGAAGTGATTCATCAGATGCTTGGGAAGGGGTAGGTGGAACTCGGTCCCTGGGACACACTCCACCACCTTGGGGCTCTGAGTGCCTGAGGAGAGCCAGTGGCGCTTTGAAGATGGAGGCCCAAGAGGACGAGTCAGCCAGGCAGGAAGGCTGCTCCAGAGTGGAGCCGAGTGCCACACTCATTCTCGCCCTTTGCTCTGCCTCCCCTGTGAGGTAGAGGATGCCATACTTAGAAGCCTTGGCCCTGGGCCACATCTATCTGGATGGAGGGGTGCAGCTCAGCACAGGGTCTCAGAGGGAGCCTTGCTGTCCTCCCCAGCCCAGCCAGGAGGGCCTTAGGCAGATCTGCATCCACACAACACTCAGGGAGTGCTGGGATGTGGTGTCTGTTCCTGGTTCCAGCCATTCCTGAAGCAGAGATACTTCCCTTGTCTGTTAGAAAACTCAAGTCCCTTAGTGCTGACGCTGGGACATCCCGTGCAGCGTGTCCTCTCGTCTCTGTCTCTCCCACACACCCAGGACCTCTACTGCTCACCAGAAGCTTCTAAGCTCAGACACACCCAGGGCCTTTGAAGCCTCCAGGACACCTTCATCCACCCCATGCACTATCCTGCTTTCACCCTCCCTGCATGCTCTCCCCCAGCCTCCACCCACCCCCTGCATGCTCTCCCCCAGCCCCCACCCACCCCCTGCATGCTCTCCCCCAGCCCCCATCCACCCTGCATGCTCTCCTCCAGCCTCCACCCACCCCCTACATGCTCTCCCCCAGCCCCCATCCACCCTGCATGCTCTCCTCCAGCCTCCACCCACCCTGCATGCTCTCTCCCAGCCTCCACCCATCCTGCATGCTCTCCCCCAGCCCCCATCCACCCTGCATGCTCTCCCCCAGCCCCCACCCACCCCCTGCATGTTCTCCCCCAGCCCCACCCACCCTGCATGCTCTCCCCCAGCCCCCACCCACCCTACACACTCTCCTCTATCTTCCATCTCAATTCTGCCCACTCTTGCCCAGCTGGGCTTGCCACTCACCTCTATAGATAACCAGACTGGCTTGTTTGTTGATGAGAGAAAGCAGCCACATGTGCGTCTGCTCAACAAGGGACGAGCCGCTGCTTCTGTAGCGTGTTCCAGGCTTCGGTCCCGCTTCAGGAAGATGTGCATCCAGGTGCTCTGGGTGATGAGAACTGAACCTCCCCCTCTTCACTCTGCTTCTCTCTGTACTGTGTTAGAAGACTACCCTGGAGCCAGGGTGCCATTACAGTAACAGAAGCTGAGGCTGTGGGAGCGTGGAGGGCAGGCATGGGCAAAGGGCAAAGGGCAGCTCTCTGAAGCATTGAGGAACAAGTTGCTGGGCAGGCAAGAGCCTCAGCAGCGGTCACCTGCGTGGGGACTTCCATGGCTCGTGGCCTGGTTTCCTCACTCTCCGTCTTCTGGGGCCTTGGCATGCTGGTCTAAAGCCTGCACTGGCCATGGGGTACAGAGAGGGAAGCATGGCAAGAGCGAGGAAGATGTCAGCGGCGCGCCTCAGCAGGGGTCATGGCAGTGGATAACGGAAATGTGGAACACAGGCCAGCAGCGCCTGGGCCCCAGAGCCATGCTTTGCAGCTGAGGACTCTAGATTCTGGTCTCTGAGGTCAGGTGAGGAAGGAAGTCTGGGATGTAAACCGTGCCTTGTCGGGGACACAGTCTGACCAGAGCATGAAGCTCAGTGTAAGGCAACAGAGATGACAGGGCCACTTTGGGATGAAAGGAAGCCCAGAACAAAGGAAATGGAGATGGAAAATTGGTGGGAGAAGGAGTCAGGGCCAGGTTGTTTGCACAAGTCTTAGCTGACCGGCAAATATGTTCCCTGGCAGCTGGGCAGTGGGGTTTGATGTCAGCCGGGATCCTGTGCCATGGCACAGTCTTCTTGGTCACAGAGGTGTCTTGCAGTCTCCAGAGCATGTTGCCCTGGGATATCCCGGGCATCTTCCTTCTGCACCACGCTGACAGCCAGACCTGAGGTCCGTAGTTAAGCAGGCCCGATGTTGATGGGGAAGAAACGGCAGCTCCTGAGCCTGTCCAAGCAGAGTCCTTGCTGCCCGGCGCGGTTTCCCCTCTGCAATTAATTTGTCATAAATGTGCTGACAAAGTGCTGCGCGGCTAATGGAGGCTGGAGGTGAAGGCCGAAGCCATCTCTCAGGGGAGGAAATTAACGAGGCTCCATTAAAAGCAAGAAGTGATTGAGTCAGCCCGTCCTCCGCCCTCAGCTCTCCAGCCCCCACCTCAGGGTGAGGAGTGAACTTGGCCTTTGGATGGAGGATGGGGGATGTGTGAGCCACTCACCCTGAAATGGCTTCGCATTCCAGTTGTTCAAGGGGCCCTTCATCCATGTTTTCAGCAGGCCAGCAGCTAACACTGACTGGAAGCTGAGCATAGGAAAGGGAACCAGGATCATGTTCATTTACTCAGGTGTCAACAAAAAGGGGAATATATAATCAAATACCCCAGAGATCACAGGACACTGGGCTTTAGGAATGGCTGTATCCAGGCACTCAACCTATATGTTCAGCCTTTGTCGCTTTCTGCGGGGCTGCCAGCCACCTACAGCAGAGCCACACACCAGTTAGCAGAGACTTCAAGTGGAAAAATACCAAGAAAATGTCCCGCAGAGGATTCAGATTGGTTGGGAACAGGTCACATGCTTGCCCTTAACCCAATCAGAGTTCAGAACAATGAAAGGTTACAGTGGAGCCAAATTCACTCCCTGGTGGTGTACGAGGTGAAGTTTCCTATGAAGTGTGTCCTGGGAAGAGGGAAGCAATTTTAGGCTGGCAGAAACCAGAGCCCATTCCCGCCACAGCTGGGGATGCTTCTAGAAACCCTCAGAATACAGCAAGACTTTGCTAAAGGAAAGGGAAAACATCTTCACTGAACACAGTGAGGAATTGGAAGCATTCTAAGGAGCGGCAAAGATTCAGGCTCGGCTGAGGCATCCCGGTGGATCCAGGGCTCAGGGCTGGAGGTTGGCTGGGTGGGAGGGACAGAGGCCTTACAGAGACAGCACGTGCTGAGACATAGGAGCTCAGAGAATAGCTTCCTGTGACTGTGGCCCTCCCTTGGTCTCTGACCCTTGTCCCACACCAGAACTTCCTCCTCTGTATCCTCTGCAGAACTCTGGGGGTTTGTGATGACCGACCTGGCATTTGAGGGAGGGTTTACTTTCCATGCTGGTGCTTGTGCGTGCTAGGCACACGCTCTGGTACTCAACTGCAGTTTTACCTTGGGCGGTGTACACAGTGCAGAGAAACTGCAGAAAACCCTACTCCACTTGGACTATTTCCTTAAAAGGGCATTTTCAGAAAAGCTCGAAATGTGAAGGGCAGAAGCAAAGAAGATATTAGAAAGAGGAATGACGGAGACAGAGAGTGCAGTGAACAGAAGGTACCACCTTGGAACAGGCGGTCAGCCTGGCACGGGATGCCTGGGAGACAAGGGTGAGAGCCTGCGTGTCACGGTGCAGAAGAGGAAACATTTTTAGGATGACATAAGGACTGGAGACATGGCTTACAAAAGGTCTGTCTCAATGAGAAATTAGGTCAGGTTGGCTCGGGAGCATGTCTTGATAAGTTAATTGATGAGAAAAGACGCAGCCCACTGTGGGCGGCACCATTCCCTAAGCATGGCATGTTGAACTGTGTAAGAGCGGGGAAACCTCACGGGCAGCCAAGCAAATGTGCATGGCTCCCTTTCTCTCTGCTCTTGACTGTGGATGTAGTGTCGCTAGCTGCTCCTGGTGCCTGCCTTGACTTCCCCACAACCGTGGGCTGTCATCTGGAATTTCAAACTGAGTAAGACCCCTTTCCTCCTAAATTGCCTTCAGGGTATTTTGTCATGGTAACAGAAATGAAACTAGGACAGCTGGTAAAGCTTTACTTCTAAGGTGGATAACAATGGGTGAGGTGGGGGAGGGAGCGTGTGTGTGTGTGTGTGTGTGTGTGTGTGTGTGTGTGTGTGTGAAGTCACTAAGGACTTGGATTTCTAAGTGCTCAAGCACAAAAGTGGAAAGTGTGAATTACATTTTAAAAGCTGTTTTATTTCCCCAAACAGGAAACTATGAATTTCTAGAGGGAAAAACTCTACCCTCTGATTGGTTCAAAGATCAGCATGTGACTCCTACTTAACCAATCAGGACGCTCGGTGGGACAGTTTCCAACTATGTTTCATTTAGAGAAGTCTCTCTGCTCTTGAGCTAGTGGCACTAGTTGGCGAACCCCAAAATCAGAGATAAGGAAGAGTTGGGGGCTGGAGAGATGGTTTGGTGATTAAGCACACTGGTGCGTTTGTAAAGAGCTGGGGTCTGGTACCCAGTCCCCACATGATGAGTAAGAACCATTGTAACACCAGTTCCAGGGGATCCTGTGACTTCTGATCTCTGCAGGCACCAGGCATGCACATGATGCACAGACATATGTTGCACAAATTCTGGTAGGTCTGTTTTAATAAAAACAAACAAACCCAGAACCAGATATTAGGGTAAATGCTGAAAGATCTGAGAGACAAAGGAACAAGCCACTTCCATGTCTTACCTCTAGGACTCCTCATCCTGAAAAAGCCTTTAGTTCCTGTCTCCACCCAGCCATTAATGGTGTGTGTGCTTCCCAAGTACTGGGATTAAAGGTGTGTGCCACCACTGCCTGGCTCTGTTTCTCTCCTAGACTGAGTCAATCTCATGTAGTCCAGGGTGGGTTTGAACTCACAGAGATCTAGACGGATCTCTGCCTCCTGAGAGCTAGGATTGGTGTTTGCCACCACTGCCTGGCCTCTATGTTTAATCTTGTGACTTGTTCTGTCCTCTGATCTTCAGGCAAATTTTATTAGGGTACACAATATATCACCACAGACACACATGCAAGTAAAACACCCATACACATAAAAAAGTAAATCATCATTAAAAAAAAAAACTTTAGAGAAGTGAAAATGATCATGCACAGGAATGCTCTGGAATTCAAATGGTACAGGATGGCTCCACAGACTCATGGTGTCACATACTTTCCTTCTCTGTCTTCCTGCAGAGCCCTGGAGACTAGGATGGAAGTGGGTCCTGGTGCTTTCTGAGGGCTATTCTCCTGTGCTCCTGTCCCAGGAAGAACCTGGAAGAGAAGGAAGGGGCCATGCGGGAAGACAGAAAAGCAGTTGGACAGGGTGAATGTGTAACAGAAGCTGTACGGGCCATTTTCTGTCAACTTAACACAAACGAGAGTCACCTGGGAAGGGTGACCCTCCACTGAGGAATTGCCTCCACAGACCGGCCTGTAGGAGAGCCTGGGGGTAATTCTCTTAATGGATGATTAAAGTGAGAGGATCTAGCCTGGGCAGGTGGGCCTGGAGTGTACAGGAAAGCAGGCTGAGCAAACCATGGCAGAACAGCCAGCACCCCTCCATGGCCTCTGCTTCAGCTCCTGCCTCAAGTTCCTGCCTCAGCTTCCCCGGGTGATGGATTGTTACCTTGAACTGAAATAACCAGTTCTGCCTTAGATTGTTGATGTCATGGTCATTATCACAGCAACAGAAAGCAAACTAAGGCAGAAGCTTTCTCCATTTTTCAACAGGAAAATGGAAACCAAGATTTATTTTTTGTTATTGTTTTTGTGTATGTGTTTATTTTCAACAAAACAAAATACAGTATAAGATAAAACAAAAACCACCACATTGAGGTTGGACGAGGCAAGCCAACAGAAGGAAAGGAGCCCCAGAGAAGCACACATTGTTATTTGTTTTTTGGCTCTTTTGTGGGGCCCTCCCCACCCAACTCCCAAATAAATCACACACACACACACACACACACACACACACACACACACACACACACACAGGCTTATTCTTACTTACGAACGCCCGCCCTTAGCTTGGCTTAGTTTCTAGCCAACTTTTCTTAACTTAAATGATCCCATCTATCCTTTGCCTTTGGGCTTTTCCAGTTCTCTTACCTCTGTAAATAGCTAGTTGAATAGCTGAGTGGCCGACCCCAATGTCCTCCTCCTTCTCTGGCGACTTCTTTCTTTCCTCCTCCCAGATTTCTCCTTCTATATATTCTCTCTGCCTGCCAGCCCTGCCTATCCTTTCTCCTGCCTTGCTATTGGCCGTTCAGTTCTTTATTAGACCATCAGGTGTTTTAGACAGGCACAGTAACCCAGCTTCACAGAGTCAAACAAATGCAAAGTAAACAAAAGTAACACACCTTACAACAATATTCTACTATAAGCACAAGAATCAGAGACCCGCTCGTTCACACACTCAGGAGTCCCATAAAAATACTAAACTGAAAGTCGTAGTACACAGGCAGAGGACCTAGCACAGACCCATGCAGGCCCTGTGCTTGCTGCCTCGGTCTCTGTGAGTTCATATGAGCTTTGCTCAGTTGATGCAGAGGGCCTTGTTCTCATGGTGTCCTCCATCCCCTCTGGCTCTTACATTCTTTACACCTCTTCTGAGGGGTCCTCTGGGCTCTGAGGGGAGGGATTTGATGCTGACATCCCATTTAAAGCTGTGTGTTCCAAGGTCTTTCTCACTGTGTAATCTCTTTGTTCCCATCTGCTGCAGGAGGAAGTTTCTCTGATGATGGCTAAATCAGGCACTCATCTGTGAGCATAGCAGAATGTCATTAGGAGTCATTTTATGGTTTCCTTTTTTTTTTTTAGATCAGTAGTATTTGGCTTTACCCTAGGTCTCTGGGATATCTAGTCTCTGATTCTTGGTCATCCAAGGAGTGTTGGGTATGAGTTCCATCTCATAGAATGGTCCTTCAGTCACATCAGACATTGGTTGGTAACCCCCACAATGTTGTGCCACCATTGCCCTAGCACAATTTTCAGATAGGTCAAAGGTTTTGTGCCTAGGTTGCTGTTTATGTCTCTCTTTTGGTAGCTGCAGAGTTACGTTCCTATACCAAAGACACTAGAAC
The DNA here is from genome assembly GCF_004664715.2 of Peromyscus leucopus. Classification (NCBI taxonomy): domain Eukaryota; kingdom Metazoa; phylum Chordata; class Mammalia; order Rodentia; family Cricetidae; genus Peromyscus; species Peromyscus leucopus. The sequence goes on along the minus strand of NC_051066.1, from coordinate 140,871,848 downwards.
ATGGGGGTAAAGGTTCTTTGTAGGCACCAGCTCAGCCTCTCCATGTTCAATCAGTTGTGTGGATGTTGTCTTCAGCAATGGGGCCTTGCTGTCAGTTGTGGAGAGCAACCTATCGTATTGGCAATAGCCTGAGCTGTTTGGGAATTCCATGGGATTCTTAAGGCCAACAACCCAATCGGATGTTACCCTGTCACAGTGTTGGAAGCTTCATTTGGTGACAAGAGATGGCCAGTTGGGACTCTGTCTCCCTCGTTATCTGGAGACTTCATCTGGATCCCTTCATATATTTTAGGAAGTTTCCACTGCACCCTCAACTCTAGCTGCCTCTCCCCACATCCCCTCCCTAAACCCCATTTCCCCTCCCCTCCCCACCTGGTCCTCCCCACTTCCTACTCCACTCCTAGTCCACTGTAGCTGGATAAATCTTTCCTGCCCACCAGTACCCAAATAACCAGTCAGAGGCTTAATATTAATTACAAACTGTTTGGTCTATGGCTCAGGCTTCTTGCTAGCGAGCTCTTTAATCTTAAATTAATCCATTTCTATTAATCTATGTATTGCTACGTGGCCATGGCATTACTGGTCTGCTGGCATGTTGCTCCTTGGGCAGCGGGCTGGCATCTGCCCTGATTCCACTCTTCTTCCCTCTGTATCTTTCTTTGGATTTCCCACCTGGCTATAACCGGTCTTGCCATAGGCCAGAGAAGCTTCTTTATTAGCAACACATATTCACAGCATACAGAAAGACTATCCCACAGCAGTCCACCCCTAAAATCTATTTTTTTTTCCTCCTAGGGAAATCCATGTGTCCTCCATAGTCCCTTTCTCTATAACTAACCTCTCTGGGTCTATGGCTTATAACTTGGTTATCATTTATGTAATGGCTAATATCTACGTATAAGTGATTACCTCACTCAGGATGATTTTTTTCTAGTTCCATCCATTTGGCTGCAAATTTCATGAGGTTGTTTTTCAACAGCTGAGTAATACTCCATTGTGTAGATGTACCACATTTTCTTTGTCCATTTTTCTCTTTCTAGCTTTTATGAATACAGCAGCAATGAACATGGTTGAGCAAGTGTCCTTGTGGTAGGATGAAGCATCTTTTGGGTACATGCCCCAGAGTGCTATAGCTGGATCTTGAGGTAAATCGATTGCTATATTTTTGAGAAACTGCCGTACTGATTTCCACGGTGGCTATACAAGTTAACACACCCATTAGCAATGGAAGAGTGTACCCCTTACCCCCACATCACCATCAGCATGAGCTGTCATTTGTGTTATTGGTCTTAGGTCATTCTAAAAGGTGTAAGATGGAATCTCAAAGTAATTTTGATTTGAATTTCCCTGATGGCTACAGATATTGAACATTTCTTTAAGTGTTTCTCAGTCATTTAGGTTTCCTCTATTGAGAATTCTATTTTTAGATCTGTACCCCATTTTTATTGGATTATTTAGTCTTTTGATATCTAATTTCTTGAGGTCTTTTATGTATTTTAGATACTAGTGTTCTATCAGATGTGGAATTGGTAACAATCTTTTCCCACTCTGGGTTTTTATTGATAAGACTAATTATGATCATGATTCAGTAGGCTGCTGCTTTGTCCAAATGGTGATGTCCTTTGCCTTACAAAAGCTTTTCAGTTTCATGCAGTTCCATTTATTAATTGTTGGTCTTACAATGTTGGTGCCTACAATATTGGTGTCCTGTTCAGAAAGTCTTTCTTGTGCCAATGAGTTCAAGGTTATTTCCCACTTTCTCTTTGTGGAGGTTTGAAAGAAAATGGCCCCATAGGGTCACATGGAGTGGCACTATTAGGAGGTTTGACCTTGCTGGATTAGGTGTGGCTTTGTTGGAGGGAGTGTGTCACTGAGGGCAAGCTTTGAAGTCTCAGATACTCAAGCCTGGCCACTGTGTCATTGCCTCTTCTTGCTGCCTGTGGATGCAGATGTAGGACTCTCAGCTCCTCTCCAGCATCATGTCTGTCTGCATGCCACCATGCTTCCTGCCATGATAACAATGGACTAAACCTCTGAACTGTAAGCTAGCTCCAATTATATGTTTTCCTTTATAAGAGTTGCTGTGGAGAGGTAGACGGGCCCGGCGGCGGCAGCTGACAGGGACATACAGGCCCGGCGGCAGCCAGCAGAGACATACAGGCCCGGCGGCGGCAACTGGCAGAGATATATAGGCCTGGCAGCGGCCCACAGAGGCAGACAGACCCAGTGGCAGCTGACAGGGACATACAGGCCCAGCGGCAGACTGCAGAGGTAGACAGGCCTGGTGACAGAGACAAGCAGACGCAGCGTGGAACAGGGACGCCTCTAACCCCAACACCCAGGGAAGAAGCTATCTCCGTGGGACGGAACAAGAATGAATCTGAACACTCTGTCTGAGGAAAACCCAGGGCCCAGCTGCTGATCCTGTGAAACCCAACAACTTGGAGGTGTTGGTGAGACTACCCCGCTCAGCTGAGATCCATCCAGGAGAGGATTCAGATCCCTACAGTTTGAAGTCTGAAGAAACAAGATCAGCTGAGGAGTTGACAAATGAACAAATCGTGACCTGGGAACACAGAAGACGGCGCTGCCCAGCCACCAAACCAGATCACCAGAATCATAAGTATGTACTTCACTGACTGAGATCAGCTGCCCCTGAAGAAATAGTCCAATAGCACCAATTTAACCAAGAACTCCTACTAAACCAAGACTAAAAATTAGAACAAGAGAGGCACTCTCAGACACAGACACCACTGGCACTGCACAGAGGAAGAGATGAGTAGACGTCAGTGCAAAAATACAGGCAACAATATAAAGACCTATATGGCAACATCAGAAATTAGTGATTCTACACCTGCAAGACCTGAACATACCAAGACAGAAGAAACAGAAGAAATCAACCCTAAAAATGACTTTAAGATGATGATAGAGGCCCTTAAAGAAGAAATAAAACATTCCTTCAAAGAGGAAATAAAAACTTTCCTTAAAGAGGAAATTAAAAACTCCCTTAAAGAGGAAATAAAAACTTCCCTTAAAGAGGAAATGAAAAACTCCATTAAAGAGGAAATAAAAAACTCCCTTAAAGAAATAGAAGAAAAAACAAACAAAAAATGGGAAGAAATCAAAGAAAGCCAAGAAAAAGCAATTAAACAGATGAAAGAAACATTCCAAGATCTGAAAAATGAATTTGAGACAATAAAGAAAACACATGCTGAGGGAATGCTGGAAATAGAAATCCTGACTAAATGAACAGGAACTACAGAAACAAGCATAAACGACCGATTGCAAGAGATGGAACAGAGAATCTATGACACTGAAGACACAATAGAGAAAATAGATTTGTCAGTCAAAGAAAACACTAAAGACAAAAAAGTCGTAACACAAAACGTCCAGGAAATTTGGGACACCATGAAAAGACCAAACCTAAGAATAATAGGGATAGAAGAAGGAGAAAAATACCAACTCAAAGGCACAGAAAATATATTCAACAAAATCATAGAAGAAAACTTTCCTAACCTAAAGAAAGACATACCTATGAAGATACAAGAAGCTTACAGAACACCGAATAGGCTAGATCCAAAAAAAAAAGTCCCCTCGCCACATAATAATCAAAACACTAAACACACAGAACAAAGAAAAAATATTAGAGCCGCAAAGGAAAAAGACCAAGTAACATATAAAGGCAAACCCATCAGAATAACACCCGACTACTCAATAGAGACTATGAAAGCTAGAAGATCATGGACAAATCTCATGCAGACACTAAGAGACCACGGATGCCAACCCAGACTATTATACCCAGCAAAACTCTCAATCACCATAGTTGGAGTAAACAAAATATTCCAGGATAAAACCAGATTTAATCAATACCTGTCCACAAACCCAGCCCTACAGAAAGCACTAGAAGGGAAAATCCAACCCAAAGAAGCTAAATACATCCATGAAAAATCAAGCAATAGATAATCCCATACCAACATACACCACAGAAGGACAACACAACACAACCACAAAAAATAACAGGAATTAACAATCACTGGTCATTAATATCCATCAATATCAATGGTCTCAAATCACCTATAAAAAGACACAGGCTAACAGAATGCATAAGAAAACAGGACCCATCCATCTGCTGCATACAAGAAACACACCGTAACTTCAAAGACAGACACTACCTCCGAGTAAAGGGCTGGGAAAAGGCTTTCCAAGCAAATGGACCTAAGAAACAAGCTGGTGTAGCTATCCTAATATCTAATAAAATAGACTTCAAACTAAAATCAATCAAAAGAGATCAGGATGGACATTACATATTTATCACGGGAAAAATCCACCAAGATGAAGTCTCAATTCTAAACATTTATGCTCCAAATACAAAAGCACCCTCATTCATAAAAGAAATGCACATCAAACCCCACACATTAGTAGTGGGAGATTTTAACACACCAATCTCACCAAAAGACAGATCTACCAGACTGAAACTTAACAAAGAAATAAAGGACCTAACAGATGTTATGACTCAAATGGACCTAATAGATATCTACAGAACATTCCATCCTAACACAAAAGAATATACCTTTTTCTCAGCACCCCATGGAACCTTCTCAAAAATTGACCACATGCTTGGACACAAAACAAATCTCAACAGATACAAAAAAATTGGAATAACCTCCTGTATCTTATCAGATCACCATGCCTTAAAGTTAGACCTCAACAACAACACTAATTATAGAAAACCCACAAACTCATGGAAACTGAATAATGCCCACCTGAAACATCAATGGGTCAAGGAAGAAATAAAGAAAGAAATTAAAGAGTTCCTAGAATTCAATGAAAATGAAAGTACAACATACCCAAACTTATGGGACACTATGAAAGCAGTGCTAAGAGGAAAATTCATAGCTCTAAATGCACACATAAAGAAGATGGAACAATCCCATACCAATAAATTAACAGCACAACTGAAAGCTCTAGAACAAAAAGAAACAAATTTACCCAGGAGAAATAGATGCCAGGAAATAATCAAATTGAGGGCTGAAATCAACCAAATAGAAAACAAGAGAACAATACAAAAAAATCAATGAAACAAAGAGTTGGTTCTTTGAAAAAATCAACAAGATAGACAAACCCCTAGCCAAATTAACCAAAAGGTAAAGAGAGAGCACCCAAATTCACAAAATCAGAAATGAAAAGGGAGACATAACAACAGACAATGAGGAAATCCAGAGAATCATCAGACCATACTTCAAAAACCTGTACTCCACAAAAATGGAAAACCAGGAAGAAATGGACAATTTTCTGGATAAATACCACATACCAAAATTAAATCAAGACCAGATAAACCATTTAAATAGACCAATAACCCCTAAAGAAATAGAAACAGTCATCAAAAGTCTCCCAATCAAAAAAAAAAGCCCAGGACCAGATGGTTTCAGTGCAGAATTCTACCAGACTTTCAAAGAAGAACTAATAGCAATACCCTTCAAAGTGTTCCACACAATAGAAACAGAAGGAACACTACCAAACTCTTTTTATGAGCCTACAATTACCCTGCTACCCAAAGCACACAAAGATGCAACAAAGAAAGAGAACTACAGATCAATCTCCCTCATGAACATTGATGCAAAAATACTCAACAAAATATTGGCAAACCGAATCCAAGAATACATCAAAACAATCATCCATCACGACCAAGTAGGATTCATCCCAGGGATGCAAGGATGGTTCAACATACATAGTCAATGTAATACACCATATAAACAAACTGAAAGAAAAAACCACATGATCATCTCCTTAGATGCTGAAAAAGCCTTTGACAAAATCCAACACCCCTTCATGATAAAGGTCTTAGAAAGATCAGGAATACAAGGAACATTTCTAAACATAATAAAAGCAATTTATAGCAAGCCAACAGCAAACATCAAATTAAATGGAGAGAAACTCAAAGTGATACCACTAAATTCAGGAACAAGACAAGGCTGTCCACTCTCCCCATATTTATTCAATATAGTACTAGAAGTTCTAGCTAGAGCAATAAGACAACAAAAGGAGATCAAAGGGATACAAATTGGCAAGGAAGAAGTCAAACTTTCACTATTTGCAGATGATATGATAGTATACATAAGTGACCCCAAAAACTCTACCAGGGAACTCCTACAGCTGATAAACTCCTTCAGTAAAGTGGCAGGATACAAGATCAACTAAAAAAAAAATCAGTAGCCCTCCTATACACAAATGATAAAAGGGCTGAAAAAGAAGTCAGAGAAACATCACCCTTTACAATAGCCACAAATAATATAAAATACCTTGAGATAGCACTAACTAAACAAGTGAAGGACCTTTTTGACAAGAACTTTAAATCTCTAAAGAAAGAAATTGAAGAAGATATCAGAAAATGGAAGGATCTCCCTTGCTCATGGATAGGTAGGATTAACATAGTAAAAATGGCAATCTTACCAAAAGCAATCTACAGATTCAATGCAATCCCCAGCAAAATCCCAACACAATTCTTCACAGACTTGGAAAGAAAAATACTCAACTTCATATGGAATAACAAAAGACCCAGGATAGCTAAAAGAATCCTATACGATAAAGCAACCTTTGGAGGCATCACCATCCCTGACCTCAAACTCTACTATAGAGCTATAGTAATAAAAACAGCTTGGTACTGGTATAAAAACTGACATACGGACCAATGGAATCGAATTGAAGACCCTGACATTAATCCATGCACATATGAACACCTGGTTTTTGACAAAGGAGACAAAACTATACAATGGAAAACAGAAAGTATCTTCAACAAATGGTGGTTGCATAACTGGATGTCAATATGTAAAAGATTACAAATAGATCCATATCTGTCACCATGCACAAAACTCAAGTCCAAGTGGATCAAAGACCTGAACATAAATCCAGTTACACTAAACTTAATAGAAAAGAAAGTAGGAAGCACTCTTGAACGCATTGGCACCGGAGACCATTTCCTAAATAAAACACCAACAGCACAGACCCTGAGCACAACAATTAATAAATGGGACCTCTCGAAACTGAGAAGCTTTTGCAGGGCAAAAGACACAGTCAATAAGACAAAAAGACAGCCAACAGAATGGGAAAAGATCTTCACCAACCCCACATCTGACAGAGGATTGATCTCTACAGTATATAAAGAACTCAAGAAACTAGACATCAAAATACTGAACAGTCCAATTAAAAAATGGGCTAAAGAGCTAAACAGAGAATTCACAAAACAAGAACTACAAATGGCTGAAAGACATTTAAAGAAATGCTCAACATCCTTAATCATCAGAGAAATGCAAATCAAAATGACTCTGAGATACCACCTTACACCTGTCAGAATGGCTACGATCAAAAACACCAATGACAGCCAATGTTGGAGAGGATGTGGAGCAAAGGGAACACTCCTCCACTGTTGGTGGGAATGTAAACTTGTACAACCACTGTGGAAATCAGTATGGTGGTTTCTCAGAAAATTAGGAATCTAACTACCTCAAGACCCAGCCATCCCACTCTTGGGCATATACCCAAGGAATGCTGATTCATACCATAAAGATACATGCTCAGCTATGTTCATAGCAGCACTATTTGTAATAGCCAGAACCTGGAAACAACCTAGATGCCCATCAACGGAAGAATGGATGGAAAAAATGTGGTACATATACACAATGGAGTACTACTCAGCAGAGAAAAACAATGAAAGCATGAAATTTGCAGGCAAATGGATGGAACTAGAAAAAATCATCCTGAGTGAGGTAACCCAAACCCAGAAAGACAGTCATGGTATGTACTCACTCATAAGTGGATTCGAGATATAAAATAAAGAACAATCAGACCACAGCCCATAGAACCATGAGGCTATATATATAGCATGGAGGTCCCTAGGACGACTGTGGCTTATAATAAATTTCAGTTCTACTCAATTATTGAAAAAAAATAGCCAAATGAATGGAAACACATGAACTATGAACCAAAGGCTGAGGGGCCCCCAGCTGGATCAGGCCCTCTGAATAGGTGAGACAGTTGATTGGCTTGATCAGTTTGGGAGGCAACTAGGCAGTGGGACCAAGTCCTGTGCTCATTGCATGAGTTGGCTGTTTGAAACCTGGAGCTTATGCAGGGACACTTGGCTCAGTCTGGGAGGAAGGGACTGGACCTGCCTGGACTGAGTCTACCAGGTTGATTGCAGTCCTTGGGGGAGGATTTGCCCTGGAGGAGGTGGGAATGGGGGGTAGGCTGGGGGTAAGGGGAGGGTGTGGGAGGGGGGAGAATAGGGAAACCCATGCTGATATGTAGAACTGAATGGTATTGTAAAATAAAATAAAATAAAATAAAAGAGAGAAAAAGAAGAAAAAGAAAAAAAGAAAAAAAACAAATAAAAGGCTTTCTCAAAAGAAAAAACAAACAAAAAAAATCCAAATAACAGCTAAGAAAAATCTGCACTTCAAAAAAAAAAAGAGTTGCTGTGGTCATGATGTCTCTTCACAGCAATAAAACCTTAACTAAGACACTCTTCTATCAGGTTCAGTATATCTGGTTTTGTGAGGTCTTTGATCCATTAGAGTTGAGTTGTTTGTGCAGGGTGATAAGTATGGACCTATTTGAATTCCTCTACATGCAAACAACCAGTTTGACCAGCACCATTTGTTGAAGATGCTGTCTTTTTTCCAGTGTGTATTTCTGGCTTCTTTATCAAAGATCAAGTGTCCATGGGTGTGTGCATTTATGTCTTGGTCTTCAATTCCATTGATCAACATGTCTGTTTTTATGGCAATATCATGCTGATTTTTATTATTATAGCTCTGTAGTACAACTTGAAATTGGGAATGGTGAGGCCTCCATCAGTTCTTTTATTATTCATGATTGTTTTAAGTATCCTGGGCTTGTTTGGGTATCCTGGGTTTTTTTCCTCCATAGGAAGATAAGAATTGTCCTTTCAAGTTTTGATAAGAATTGTTTTGGAATCTTGATGGAGATTTCATTGAATCTGTAAATTGCTTTTGGTAGGATGGTCATTTTTACTATGTTAACCCTACTGTCCGTGAGCATGGAGATCTTTCCAACTTCTAATGTCTTCTTCAGTTTCTTTCTTCAAAGACTTGAGGTTCTTGTCACACAAGTTTTTTGCTTGGTTAGAGTTATCCCAAGATATTTTATATTATTTAAGGCTATTGTGAAATGTGTTGTTTCCTTGATTTTTTTCCTCAGTCCATTTGTCATTTTTTTAAAGATTATTTATTTATTATGTATACAGCATGTATGACTACAGACCAGAAGAGAGCACCAGATCTCATCACAGGTGGTTGTGAGCCACCATGTGGTTGCTGGGAATTGAACTCAGGACCTCTGGAAGAACAGTCAATGCTCTTAACCTCTGAGCCATCTCTCCAGTCCCCATTTGTCATTTGTATGTAGGAGGGCTACTGATTTTTGTGTTAGTTTGTATCCAGCTACTTTGCTGAAAGTGTTTATCAGCTTAGGAGTTCCCTGGTGGAAATTATAGGGACACTATATATACCATCATATCATCTGCAAATAAACAGACTTCAACTTCTTCCTTCCCAATTTGTATCCCCTTGATCCCCTTCAGTTGTCTTGTTGCTCTAGACTTCAAGTACTACATTGAATAGATATGAAGAGAATGGACAGCCTTGTCTTGTTCCTGATTTTAGTGGAATTGCTTTGAGTTTTTTTCCATTTAATTTTATGTTGGCTATTGGCTTACTGTAAATCACCTTTATTATGTTGAGGCATGTCCCTTATATCCCCAATCTCTCCAGGACTTTTGTCATGAAAGGGTGTACATTTTGTCAAAGGCCTTTTCTGCATCTAATGAGATGATCTATGAAGTTTTTTTTTCAATTTATTTATATGGTGGATCACATTTATTGATTTTTGCATATTGAAGCATCCCTGCATTTCTGGGATGAAGCCTACTTGATCATGGTAGATGATCTTTTGATGTGTTCTTAGATTCTGTTTGCAAGTAGTTTACTGAGTATTTTTGTATCTATGTTCATACGAAAAATTGGTCTGTAATTCCATTTCTTTGTTGGGTTTTTATGTGGTTTGGGTTTCAGGGTAACTGGGGCTTCATAAAATGAGTTGGACAATGTTCCTTCTGTTTCTAATTTGTGGAATAATTTGAGGAGTATTGGCATTAACTCTTCATTGAAAGTCTGGTAGACTTCTTCACAAAAACAAAACAAAAATCTGGCCCTGGAACTTTTTTGGTTGTGAGACTTTTAATGACTACTTCTATTTCGCTAGGGATTATAGATATGTTTAAATTTTTTATCTGATCTTAATTTAACTTTGGTAGGTTGTACCTATGGAGAAAATGATCCATTTCTTTTAGATTTTCCAATTTGGTGGAGTACAAGTTTTTTAAAGTACGTCCTTATGATTTTCTGGATTTCCTCAGTATCTGCTATTACGTCCCTTTTTTCATTTCTGATTTGTTAATTTCAATATTCTCTCCCTGCCTTTTAGTTAATTCGGATAAGAGTTTGTCTAACTTACTGATTTTCTCAAAGAACCAGCTCTTTGTTTCATTGATTCTTCGTATTTTCTCTTTGTTTTTGTTCTACTGATTTTAGCTCTGTGATTGATTATTTCTTGCCATCTACTCCTCTTGGGAGTGATTCTTTTTCCTTTTTGCTCTAGATCTTTCAGGTGTGCTGCTAACTTACTAACATCTCTCCAGTTTTTATGTAAACACTTAGTGCTATGAACATGCATCTTAGAACTATTTTCATTGTGTGCCATAAGTCTGTGTATGTTGTGTTTCCTTTGCATTGAATTCTAGAAAGTCTTTCATTTCTTTCTTATTTCTGTCTTGTTCAGTTTTTTTTTTTCATTCAGTAGAGAGTTATTTGGTTTCTATGAGTTTGTAAGATTTCTGTTGCTGTTGAAATCTAGCTTTAATCCATGGTGGTCTGATAGGATGCAAGGACTTATTTCAATTTTCTTGTATCTCTTGAGACTTGCTTTATGTTCAAGTATGTGGTCAGTTTTGGAGAAAGTTTCATGAGGTACAGAGAAGAATGTATGTTCTTTGGGTGAAATGTTCTGTAAATATCTGTTAGCTCCATTTAGTTGATGATTTAGTTTTTGTCTGGATGACCTGTCTACTGGTGAGAGTCTATTGGTTATTTGAAATCTCCCATTATCAGAGTGTGAAGGTCAATATGTATGTGATTTAAGCTGCAATAATGTTTCTTTTACAAACTTGGGTGCCCTTGTGTTTGGGGCATAGATGTTAAAAACTGAAATGTTATCTCGGTGTATTTTTCCTTTGATGAGTACGTAGTGTCCTTCCCATCTCTTTTAATTTGATTTTTTGTTTGAAGTCTATTTTGTTAGACATTAAAATGGCCATATCAGCATGCTTCTTTGATCTATTTGCTTCAAATATCTTTTTGCAACCCTTTACTCTGAGATAATGTCTACTCGTGATGTTGAGTCTTGTTTCTTGTATGCAGCAGAAGGATGGATCCTGTTTTCATATCTATTCTGTTAGCCTGCGTCTTTTTATTGGGGAATTAGGACCATTGATGTTGAGAGATATCAACGATCATTAACTGTTGATTCCTGTTATGCTGTTGTTACTATTGGTGGTGTTAGTGGTGACGAGTGTCGTGTGTGTGTGTGTGTGTGTGTGTGTGTGTGTGTGCGCGCGCGCGCGCGCATGCACACACGCATGCATGCTTCCCTTCTTTTGATTTTGCTGGTCTGAGATTATTTGTTCCCTGTGTTTACATGGTTGTAGTTAACCTCCTTAAGTTGGAGTTTTCCTTCTAACATCTTCTGTAGGGCTCAATTAGTAGATAAATATTGCTTAAATTTGGTTTTATCAGGAATATCCTATTTGGTGATTCAAAGTTTTGCTGGATACAGTAGTCTGGGCTGGCATCTGTTGTCTCTTGGGGTCTGTAGCACATCTCTCTGGGCCCTTGTGACTTTCAGAGTCTCCATTGAGAGGTCAGATAGTTCTAATAGGTCTGCCTTTATATGGCACTTGGTCTTTTTCCACTGCAGCTTTTAACATTCTTTTTGTTCTGTATGTTTTTAGTGTTTTGATTATTATATGTTGAGGGGCCTTTCTTTTTCTGGCCCAATCTATTTGGTATTCTGTGTGCTTCTTATACCTTGATAGGTGCCTCCTTCTTTAGTTTAGGGAAATTTTCTGCTATAATTCTGTTGAAAATATTTCCTGGGCCTTGAGTTGGGTTTTTTCTCCTTCTTCTATTGCTATTATTCTTAGATTTGGTCTTTTCATAGTGTTCAAGATTTCCAAGATGTTTTGTGTCATGAGTTTTTTAGATTTAACATTTTTCTTTGAACAGTATGTCCATTTCTTCTGTTGTATCTTCAACATCTGAGATTCTCTCTTCTATCTCTTGTATTCTGTTGGTGAAGCTTGCCTCTGTAGGTCCTGTTCAAATTTCTACATTTTTCATTTCTAGATTTCTTTCAGTTTGGGTTTTCTTTATTGATTATTGCTGTTTTCAGGACTTTAACAGTTTTAATCATTTCCTTACACTGTTTGGTTGTTTTCCTGGCTTTCTTTAAGGGATTTATTCATTTCCTCTTTAAGGACCTCTATCATCTTCATACAGGCTGTTTTAGAGTCTTTTTCCTGTGTTCAGTTGGAATACTCAGGGCCTGCTAGGTTGCTAGGCTCTGCTGGAGACACATTGCCCTGCCTGTTTTGATTGTATTTTTACATTGGCATCTGTGCATCTGGGATTGGGATGATGATAGGTCTAGGCACTTGTCTTAGTTAGGGTTGCTATTGCTGTAGAGACACAATGACCTTGGCAACTCTTTTTTTTTTTTTTTTTTCAGCTTTTCTGCGTCTTTGCCCTTTCTGAGCTCACTTGTAGCCACTCTCGAACTCACAGAGATCCGCCTGCCTCTGCCCCGAGTGCTGGATAGGCGCGCCACCACTGCCCGGCGACCTTGGCAACTCTTATAAAAGAAAACATTTAATTGGGGTGGCTCGCTTACAGTTCAGAGGCTCAGTCCATTATCATGGTGCGGAGCATAGTGGCATGCAGACAGACATGGTACTGGCAAAGCAAAAGAGACCTCAAAGCCCACTCCCATGGTGACACACCTCCTTTCACAAGGCTACACCTCCCAACAGTGCCACTCTCTATGAGCTTATGGGGCCCAATTACATTCAAACTACCACAGTACTGATATCTGATTTTGTCTTTGTAGGGTGGTGTTATGATATACACACATGGGGGACCCCAGCTAGCCAGGGTATCCCGTGTGCAGGGAAACATGCTGGCATGCTGGGCAGAAGCAGTGGTGGGCTGGCAGGCAATCCACACCATGCAGGGATGGCAGCAGAGGAGCAGCAGTCAGTCCCTGGTGCATCTGAGCAGACATGGTTTATTATAATAGACAGACGAAGAGAAAGACAGGAAACAGGGAGAGAAAGAGAGGAAGAAAGGGGGTTGAGGGTGCACATCTCATGGGGGGCAAAGCAGAAGAGAGAGGGGAAGGCTTTTACATCAGGACTCAGGGTGGCACCAAGGAGTGGGTCACAATACTAACATTGGTTTCCAAGGAGTGGGTCAGAACACTAACATTCCTCTGTTTTGATTATTATAAAAAGGTGAGGTATGGATAGCGAATGGGGGGAAAGGGCACTGAATTCTCGAGACTGCTTCAAATTGACAAGGGGCGAAGTGGGGAAGGGGAAGCCAGGAGTCACTTACGGTGGGAGGCAGGAATAAAGAAGCATAATTGGCTGTCATCGTGGAGATCTCAGGCGTCTGTTCCATGAGGTCGCTAGGAGAAAAAATAAATTATTATCATTGGCCTTATGAGCTGCGCTAGCCATGGGAAGAGTGATAACTGCCAGAAAGAATGGAACAGAGAAGTGCCCTGGTTGTACAGAAGAGGCAAGGATGAATGAGTGAGGCATGAGAGTGAATATGCCCCTTCATCAGGACATCTTGGAAAACCAGGTTCCAGTTGCGGGCAGGTGCCCGCCTGAGTGGAGAGGTGCCACCGGCAGTGAATTGAGGAGTGCAGGAGCCATCACGTCTGCCATTTCTCTGGAGGTGGGGTGCATCCACCCCAGTTGGTGTCCCAGAGCTGGTGCCAGCTGGTGTATCTGGGGAGCCCCTTGGCCCAGGCAGGAGGAGGAAAATGCAAAATATGCTTGAAAATGGGTGAGGTCAAAAATGGGCTCTGGAGATTGCTAGTTTTTATCAGACCAGATGTAGCTAGAGTTTTCCTGCCTTACCCACAGTCAGGACAAATCTCTGTCACCCGCCAGTCCCACAGCTACTCAGACCCAACCAAATAAACACAGAGACTTATTTTGCTTTCAAACTGTATGACCGTGGCAGGCTTCTTACTAACTGTTCTTATAGCTTAAATTAATCCATTTCCAAGCTCATGGCTTACCGGCATTTTCACATGCTGCTTGTCCTGATGGGCGTCTGGCAGTGTCTCCTTCTGCCTTCCTGTTCTTTCATTTCGCCTCTCTGTTAGTCCCGCCTATACTTCCTGCCTAGCCATGGCCAATAAGGTTTTATTTATTGACCAATCAGAGCATCTTGACATACAGACCATCCCCCAGCACAGCCAAGTGCAGACCATCTCAGACACCTGCACTCAGGCCCGTGGTCCTAATCATCCTCTATACGGACCTGCTGGGTAAAGCCATGAGGAACCCGAGAACGGGCTCCCACAGGACATACAGAACATCCCACAGCAAACAGATGTCTTGATACAGTGGCAGAACTTTCCCCAGGAACCTGTAAGTATCTGTGAGACAGCTGGAATAGATTTTTATCATAGCAAAGGAGTTAAAAATCCATAGAAATGTAAGGACTCTTAAGAACTCTTTGTAGTCAATGTTTTATCAGTTTATCAAAGCTGCATTTATCAATATTAAAACTTTGAACCTCTGGAGTTATATCTGAAACCTGTACCATGAAGTCTGTGAATGAGGCATACCTGTCTGTAATTTTAACAAGAAACTTATTAATGAGCTATCAAGGTGCTTGTAATCTTTGGATTGGAGCTGATTGGGGCTGTTAAATGGACACACCCTAGTTATCAAACACCATCAGATCTGAGAAGGGTAAATTTAAGGAACCATGCTGGCATGCTGAGCAGATTCAGTGGCAGGCTGGCAGGCAACCCACACCACGTGGGCATGGCAGCAGGGCAATGGCAGACGGTCATTCATGATGCAGACACTGCATTCACGTGGGAATAGTTTGTTATAATAGAGAGATGAAGAGAAAGATAGGAAAGAGGGGGAGAAGAGATGAAAGAGAGAGGAAGAGGGAGAGAAGGGTCCAGGGTGTACACCCCGTGGGAGGAAAGGCAGAAGAGGGAGAGGGAGGGGAAAGATTTTTCCTTAAAATGAGGCTTTTGAGTCAGGATGCAGGGCAGTGCCAAGGGGCGGGTCAGAATACTAACACTGGTTTCCAAGGGGCGGGTCAGAATATTAACAGGTGGGTGTTTCGTTCCTTGGTTTGTTTCCTGTCTGGATTTTAGGAGAGTGTGATATCTGTGTGTTTCCTGATAGGAAATGTTCTATGGACCTGTTTCCCTTGCCTATTCAGTTGGTGTGTTCCCAGATAACACCTGCTGATGTTGGAGGCTGGGGTAATGGGATAAGTTGGGGGAAGGAAGGCTGAAGGAGAAGATATTTGTAATCCATTGGGGATGGGGTCAGAGAGGAAAGGGAGACCACAGCGGATGTTCTGCTACAGAGCCAGGGATGAGACTGGGGGATTGTGTCTGAAGGAGCAGGAGAGGAGATGATCTGCACTTAGCTTACCTGCTTTCCTGGCAGGAGTGGCCTGTGAGTCAGCAGAGGGAGCCTGCTGGGATTGGGGGCTGGGATAAATCTATGAATGGGGGGATGAAGGTTGGAAGGGAAGGTCTGTGGGATCCACGGGAGATGGGGCAGGAGGGCAGGAAGTATGGCATGGGTGTCCTGTTGCAGAGCTGGGGACAGAGTGGGGAGGTGAAGATCTGCAGTCTCCCGACCTGCTTCCCTGGCAGGCGTGGTAGAATTGAAAATGTTGAAATCACATTTTAGGTATTTTGTTCTGGGGAACACACATGTGCAAGTCAGAGCACAATTTGTGTGTCCCGGAGAACAAACTCAGGTTGTCAAGCTTTGTGGCAAGCTCCTTTACTTGGGAAGCCATCTTGCCCACCCCAATAAAGAATTTTAGAACTACAGCCAGGCACTTGTTAAAAAACAAGTTAGAGCCAGGCAGTGGTGGCACACACCTTTAACCCCAGAACTCAGGAGGCAGAGGCAGGAGGATCTTTGTGAGTTTGAGGCCAGCCTGGTCTACAGAGCGAGTTCCAGGACAGCCAAAGCTACAGAGAAACCCTGTCTTGAAAAACCGAAAACCCAAACAAAACAAATTAGAGTGCTACCCAGCGGGTGGAACTTTGGAATCAAGACACAAAGAAGAGCTTTTTGCCAATGTTTTTGTTTATTTGATTGTTGGTTTTCTGTTGGGGGAGGGGGCTTGTCTCTTAGTGTAGCTTAACAGCTTTCTCAGGTGCTACATGGAGACCCTCTAACCACAGAGTTCTGTGATCAGTAAAAATCCCCTGGTAGTGAGTAAATCTGCCTATATAATAAGTCAGATCAGGCCAAATTAATAAGCCCAGGTTTAAACTGAGCAGAGCATTCCTGGATGGTGCTGGGAGAGGGGGGGGAAGTCATGAGAGGAAACCATGAGGGGAAGTATGGTGATTTTATTTGTATGTTAATAAAGTTTGCCTGGAGAACAGAGATCATAGTGAGCCATAAGCAGAGTCAGGCAGTGGTAGCACATGCCTTTAATCCAATCACATGGCAAGCAGAGTCTCTGTGTGGTCAAGGACACAGTCAAATGTGGTAACATGAACTTTAATCCCAGTACCAACCATAGAGACCTGGAGGTCTGTGTAGACAGACAATGACAAGGAAGTTATGTGGTTGGGTTTAAAGCCAATGAGAAGGCAGAACAGAAAGGCAACAGAAAGACAAGTCAGACAGGAAGAAGAGCTTTCTCTGGGAAAGCAACTTCTGGTGGTAAGTTAAAGCTAGTCATGGCTATTGCTCTGATCTCTTCGGCTATTACCTCTGTATTTGGCTCTGTGTTTCTTATTTACTAAGAAATTTAGTAAATTTAGAATTTCATCTACATTTGGTGCCCATGTCGCAAGAATTCATTAAAAAACTGTTGGTGGCCTCACAGGCCAGGGGTTACAGGCCCTGGCCCTGGCTGGAGCTACCGGTCGAGCTGCGTGCAGTCAAAGCTGCACTGGACCTTAGCTACAGGCAGTTACACACAGCTGGAGCTACATGCGGCCAGATGGCCAATTCAAGCAGCTCAGGCTTAAAGGGGCGGGCACTACTATCAGCTCAGGTCCACATCGGCTCCAGCAGGAGCACGTGGCTGGATTTTAGCTTTTAGCCAGAACATGTGGCTGTGCTTTCTCCCCACCCCCTCTGGATTCCCATCTTGGATGCTAGGTAGCTGTTTTGAAATTCCCTCGGACTTCTACTGTTCTATGCAGACTTGGTAAGTCAATTAACATATCAGGTATCATAAAGGGACAAACTACTTAAAAGAGGAAAAATTCACCCCACATTATAAAAAAGGGAAATATCTTTACAATAGTAGAAAATTGGTCTTTGTTTGATAAAACATTAGGCAGTCTGAAACTGGAACAGTTGCATGAGAGGATTAATGTTGATGGGATGTATGTAACATCAATTATACATATTTGTTTATTTATCCTTATTTTACAATTTAAAAAGATAGACAATTTAAGTGCCAAGATAAAAGCTTTAGAAAAACCTGTTAAAATGAAATATAGATAAATTCAAACTCAGACAGAAGAATTTAAGGGTAAAATTATTTCAGGATTAGATTATAAGGTTACAGAAAGACAGCCTGTTTTCAAACAATCAAACTTAATATATCCGGTAACCGTACAGCAACTATGTGATCAAGGGCATGTACAAACTAATTGGACTCCAGTTGAAATGTTAGATTTAAGAAGGTTTAAGGAGGCAATAGTATCCTATAGCATGCATTCCCCATATGTAAAGCAAATGTTAAACTCCTGGTCAACTTGTAATAGGATTGTTCCTCAAGACTGGAAAGAATTGGTAACTGCTGTCCTGGAACTCAGGGCCCAGCGGCAGTGGCGTATGTGGTACCAAGATGAGGCTAAGACCATAGAAAGTCAATGGAAGGCTAGAGGTGTGGAAATTTCCCAGGATCAGCTTCTTGGAGAAGGCCAATATGCTGAAATACAAAGACAATGTTTATATGATAACCAAACCTTAATTCTATGCTGCATGGCAGCTATGAATGCATGGGACAGAATTAAGGAAGCAGGAAAGAAAATTGAGTCATTTACAAAAGTTATACAGGGCCCAAAAGAATCCTTCACAGATTTCTTACAAAGACTGACTTCAGCAGTAAATAGAATAGTCCCAAATTCAGAAGCTAGCCAGGTAATAATCGAATCTTTGGCTTTTGAGAATACAAATGAAGCATGTAAGAGAATAATCAGATTGTTAAAGGCAAGATCTGCACCCTTAGAGGACTGGATCAGGGACACAATGTTGAGTCTCATGGTCATGATGATATGTGGATAGGAGAACAATTTCAAGAGGTTTGAGGAATGTCCAATGTTTTAGATGTGGAAAGCAAGGACATTTGAAAAGGGACTGTAAACACGTCATTCCTAGAAACAATGTTTCTTCAAGGAGCAATGGCAACAGAATGCCCCTCCCTTCTGGAGTATGCAGAAGGTGTGGTAAAGGTAAACATTGGACCAATAAATGTAGATAAACAAGGGACAGACAAGGTAATCCTTTGCCTTTATCCTTGGCAAACTCTCAGAGGGGCCTCAGTCAGGCTCCCACAGAAAATCCAGTCCAGACCTTTCCTGCCATCATAGAAAAAAACCCTACTCAGAGCAATTAAACAACCAAATGCCTATTGGAATAAATCAGGCTGCTTAGGGTGATAGAACAGCTGAGGCAGAGAGAATAGAAAATTCAGAAGAAACCATAAAGCAAATTTTTCTGGCAAACTTCTATAAATGAACAAAGACAAAAATTAACAATATGAATAGATGTTTTGTTATCTGGCTTTGTAGACACAGGTGCAGACATGACAATAATTGCACCAGAATTTTGGCATCCAACTTGGCCTCTTCAGGAGGTAAACGTTCAGCTGTTAGGAACTGGAACATTACCTCAAGTGAAACAGAGTGCAAGATGGCTCGAATGTATAGGTCCAGAAGGACAGAGAGGAAAATTAAAGCCATATGTGGCTAACATAGCTATGAATTTATGGGGCTGAGACCTATTACAACAATGGAATACATCCCTCCAACCTCAGAAACAAACCATAAACTAGCACATGTTCCTGAAAGAAATATTAGAAGATATTATTCTAATGAGTGGTAACCAGCCATCTAGATTGTACAAGAACAGGCCACAACAACTGATGATCTTCCAAAGACACCAACAGCTCTACCTTTAAAATGGTTAACAGACAAGCCTGTATGGGTTCATCAATGGCCTTTAACAAGAGAGAAACTCCAGGCTTTAGAAGAGCTAATAGAAGAGCAGTTAAATGCTCAGCATATTGAAGAATCAACCAGCCCTTGGAATTCCCTTGTATTTGTTATTAAAATGAAATCTGGTAAATGGAGAATGGTAAGAGATCTTAGAGCAATTGAAGTAATTCAGCCAATGGGTTTTTACAATCTGGAATTCCTTTGCCTATTCTGTTACCTAAATGATGGCCTTTTATAGTTATCCATTTAAAAGACTTTCTTCTCAATACCCTTATAAGAAAAAGACAAAGAAAGATTTGCCTTCACAGTGCCTACGTATAATAATTCTCAACCAGTTAAGAGATATCAATGGAGGGTTCTCCCACAGGGAATATTGAGTAGCCCAATCTTGTGACAATATTTTGTACAACAATCATTGGATACATAAAAATTTCCTAAATTTTTAATTTATCATTATATGGATGATATTTTACTAGTTGACTCAAATGCAGATACTTTAGAAAGAATGTTTGAAGAAGTAAAGAAAAATTTGCCTTGCTGGGGGTTACAAATTGCTCCTGAAAAGATACAAAGAGGATATTCTATTAATTATTTAGGATATAAAATAGGTCTACAAAAAAATTAGACCCCAAAAGGTACAAATTAGGAGAGATCAATTACAGACTCTTAATAACTTTCAAAGATTATTTAGAGACATTTCTCATCTACAAACTATTGTTGGGGTAAAAAAATGATGAACTGAGTAATTAGTTCAAAACCTTAGAAGGTGACAAGGACTTAAACAGTCCAAGAGAATTATCACCTGAAGCTGAGAAAGAATTGGCCTTGGTAGAAAAGAAAGTACAGGAAGGACACTTGGATCATGTCGATCCAAAGCTGGATTGCATTTTGGTTATTTTACCCTCTAGGCATTCTCCTACAGAAATTTTAATGCAGAGGGAAGATATTTTATTGGAATGGATATTTTTACCAAAAAAAAAAAACAGAATAAAAATTAAAAACTTATGTGGGAAAAAAAATCTCTGACTTGATTTTGAAAGGAAAATTGAGACTTTGTCAATTAGCAGGAATAGACCCAGCAAAAATGATCATACCTTTAACTAAGGAGGACCTTGAAAAATTATGGGCAGAAAGTGAACCTTGGCAAAGAGCTTGCAATAATTTTTTGGGAGAAATTAACAGCAAATATCCCAAAAGCAATAGAATTGAACTTATAAAGAGGGCAGATTGAATTTTGCTACACATTGTACAGGAAACACCCAAATCTGGAGCTTGTACATTTTATACAGATGCAAACCAAAAAGGAAAGGCAGGTTATAAATCAGAAAATTTAAGTAAAGTGGTTCAAAGTCCTTATAATTCAGTTCAAAAATCAGAACTGTGTGCTATTCTGTTGGTATTAATGGATTTTTCAGAACCTCTCATCATAGTAACTGACTCTCAGTATGCTGAAAGAGTGGTATTACATATTGAGACTGCAGAATTTATCCCTGATGAGTCAGAATTAACTTCACTATTTATTCAGTTACAAGATATAATCAGTAATAGGAAGCATCCATATATATATATATATATATATATATATATATACAATATATACACATAAAAAAAAAAAAAAAAAAACAAAATATATTATAGATTTATAAATTATATAAATATATATATATATATAATTACTCACATCCAATCTCATACGGGTCTGCCAGGCCCTCTAGCACAAGGTAATGATGAGATTGATAAATTATTGATAGGAAATGTGCTGAAGACCTTGGAATCTCATTTAAAAAAATCATGTAAATAGTAAATGTTTAAAAAAGGATTTTTCCATAACCTGGCAACAAGCCAAGGAAATTGTAAGGAAATGTCCTACTTGTTCCTTTTGCAATCAGACTCCATTACCAGCAGGATGTAACCCAAAGGGTACTCAGGGGAATGAAATCTGGCAGATGGATGTGTTTCACTTTGCAGAATTTGGAAAACTGAAATATGTACACCATACCATTGATACTTATTCAGGATTTCAATGGGCAACTGTATGAGTTCTGAAAAATCTGATTCTGTAATCATTCATTTGCTAGAAGTTATGGCCATCATGGGTATACCTGCACAAATTAAAAATGACAATGCTCTAGCATATGTCTCTGGTAAAATGAAACAGTTTTTTGCTTTATTACAATATAAAGCATATTACAGGTATACCACATAATCCTACAGGCCAAGCAGTTATAGAAAGATCAAATATATCTCTAAAGGATATGCTAAATAAACAGAAAGGGGTAACAAACCCTCCAGAAATCGATTGCATAATGCTCTATTACCTTTGAATTTTCTCAATACTAATGAGAAAGGAACAACAGCTGTGGAGAGACATTGGATAATAGAAAAAAACTACAGAATTAAATCAGCCTATATACTTAAGGATGTGCTGACCTCAGAATGGAAAACAAGATAAGTGTTATGTTGGGAATAAGGTTTTGCTTTTGTTTCTACAGGAGAAGATAAGCTGTGGATACCATCAAAATTGATAAAGTTTCTATTTGAATAAGAGGGACCTCTTAATTAGAAGAGGTGATAGTTCATCAACCAGCATGACCATCCATTTAAACTAACTTATACCATTAACATGTGCCTTTTCTTTCATCAGATATAACTTGCCAAAAGGGAACCTCCCCAAAGTTAGTCTTGGGGAAAGGTTTTTGTTTTTGTCTTTCAGGAGAATGAAGGCTAAGGAATATGAAGAACATTGAACAAATGAGACATCTGAATAAAAAGGACAAATCATCTAGAAAAAATATCCCAAGAAAAAGAGTAAATTGGCCTATTGGTATATCATCTATAAAATTTCATTAAGTCTTCCTAAATGTTTGTTTCTGCTCTTCTCTAAAGACATTTAACGCAAATGGTCTTCTTGTAGTCCCAGTTCAATTAAAAATTAAAGCTGGCTTTGGAGTTGGAGAATGGTTCTCTCCTTCTTTAAACCCAAGCATGTTGTTAAAAAGGAAAATGCAAACTCTCTGTATCATACCAGAAGAAAGAGCCATCTTCTGTTATGGCACAGGAGAAAACAAACAAACAAAAAAATTAAAGAACTATTTTATTGCTACTAATCTCAATTCTTTAATTCTATTCTGATTCTTTAAACTTTTCTTAAAGTATGAATTTTATATCAAAATTTACAAGATTAATACATATATATGTATATTTTAAACTTTGTTAAGATATTAATGGTCATATAGAGTACTTACTAATTCTAGAAAAAAAGGCTTCAATTAGCTGCCTATACATGTTTTTGTGTTCGAGTCTCTATCAGTTCTCTGCAGGGAATAATGACCAGGCCTAACATCAAACTTAAAGTCTCCAAAAGGTGATGGAGCCCCACAACAACGATTCCATGTGGACAATAATAATACCACTAAGCTGACAAACATCATCCACAGATCAGCTTTGGACTACAAACTGCTCAGAGCAATTTTGAGATGGTTAGCTGAGATGATCCAGTTTCACAGACTACTTGAACAAGGACTTGAGATAAGCGCTGAACATAAGCATTGTGCAGAAACTGGACAACAAATGATATAGCTACCTTTCATAGAATTTGACAATTAACCCAATTTTTTTCTTTTCAGAATAAAAAAGATGCCTTTGCCCACAACCAGCAGGAAGCAATTTTAAGAACACAACACCCACATTCCCAAAGAGGTAGTGTGGGGCAGGAGGTTTTTGGTCTTTCAGTGGGTTTGGGTCTGGGATAATTTTAATTGTTTAGGATAATTTTAATTTTTAGGAGGGTTGGTTACAAGTTATTGTTAATGGTTAGGAAAAGGGCTAAGCAAAGGAGATTAGATATAAGGTTCTTGTTTTTAAAAAAGATACATAGAAATGATAGAATAGAGGGTAGATTATTGAATCTACTTTGAAAAGTAAAGAGAAGATATAGATACAATATAGATAAAAAGATATATTATTGAATCTACTTTTAAAAGACAGTTACTAGTTTTAAATACTTCACATTGGGGCTGGAGAAGATGGCTCAGGGGTTAAGAGCACTGACTGTTCTTCCAGAGGTCATGAGTTCAATTCCCAGCAACCACATGGTGGCTCACAACCATCTGTAACGAGATCTTGTGCCCTCTTCTAGCCTGCAGTCATACATACAGACAGAACACTGTATACATAATAAGTAAATCTTTTTAAAAAATACTTTACATTGGATTGGATTTTTGTATATTGTATGCAAATTATATATAATGAGATTGAGATTGTTAGAAAATGCTGTATGTATATTTCTAATCTTGTTCAAGATATTGTACCTATACAGTTCATTTAACAATGTAATGCAATATGCTGATCCTTGAATGTTATTATTACCAACTATTAGGATACAAAGAATAAAAGTTAGTAGTTAGACATTACAATCGAACTTGTGTTCATAATAGGTATGTTTTCAAGGTCGAGCAGATATATTTTGGATAGACAGGTCATCTTCAAGTCTTTCAGAGATCTATAGAATATGGCATTTAAAATGTTTTAATAACTTAGATTTTTTTCTTTTTTATGACTATGAGACATGTCAGCTCCTGGCAGCACCAATCTACTTCAGAGAAGATATAGGCATTGAAGAAAAACTGCATATGGACTTAACTTTCATTGTGGCAAAAGTTAGCCACTGGACAACAAAGTGTCCTCGCATCAACTGCTAATCAACAGGACAAAATGGACAGATAGAACACGAAACAAAGGACTACGATTCTTACCAAGACAAATGTGGTTGTGGTTTTAGCAACAGGCATCCTCTGAGGCCAGGACAATATGGCACCATCCCTGAAGTGGCCTTTGCAATCTGGAAAAGGTACAGTGCCCCTTTCTTCGAAGGCAGCTGAACAGACAGTGGACCAATAGCTTCTGGTGTGTAGTGGAACAACAGCTGAAATAGTTATTCTTGAAAGAATAACTAAGCTGATGGAGTCTAACCTCCCAATGATAGACTAGCATTTAATAAAAGAGATAAAGCCACCCACAAGCTGAGAAGAATGGGATGCAGAGAAGAACGGGATGCCGAGATGAAACCACTCACAAGACAAGAAGAATGAACAGCTAAATTCCAAAAACATCAACAATTTCCAGAATTTAAAATCCTGAATCATGACAGGACACTAGTGGAATTCAGGAGTTTCTGGTACATGGACTACTCTCACCAAATGTGAGGTTGAAATATAGGCCTTGTGTACATCCTACTTCACAAATGAGTCTGTCAGATACACCAAGCCTATAGGCTGAAGATGATGCCCCAATATTGCGGAGAAACCTCAGGTGACTGTCCATGCAGCTGGCTGTTTCTGTCAACTCACTTTTTTTTTTTTTTTTGGAAACTGCTTGCGTGCACTTCCTGTTTTTTTTGTTGTTGTTGTTTTTAGGTAATATTATTTCCTTCTTGGATCTCTGAGGGAGTTAAAGATTAGATGGTTATGGTTATAGTTAGTTGAAAATTAGATAGTTATAGTGAGTTGAAGATTATATAGTTATAGTTAAAGATTAGATAGTTATAGTTTTTCTTATTAAGAATTTCAGAAAAGAAACTAACTTAAGAGATGTAAGTGTATAAATTTGAAAGATATTATAAGATAGTTCTGTTAGTAATATAAGTTAGGATGGAAAGTGAACCAGGTACATTTTGGACTTACCAAAATAGGATAGATAATGGAATATTTTCTCTGAGTCTGTCAAATGCAAATGGACTAGACATTGTTTAGGCATTTATTGCTTGTATATATTGTATATACTTATTGTACTTATTATATATAGTTTTACTTATATTAATTATAACTTTTTCCTTTTTTCTTTTTATTATAATAGAAAGGGGAAATATGGTGATATTTTATTTGTGCTGAAATGTGATATTTTATTTGTATGTTAATAAATAAAGTTTGCCTGGAGATCAGAGGTCATAGTGAGCCACAAGCAGAGTCAGGCGGTGGTGGCACATGCCCTTAATCCAATCACATGGCAGGCAGAGTCTCTGTGTGGTCAAGGACACAACCAAACGTGGTGACATAAAACTTTAATTCCAGTACCAACCATAGAGACCTGGAGATCTATATAGACAGGCAGTGATGAGGAAGTCATGTGGTTGGTTTTAGAGCCAATAAGAAGGCAGAACAGAAAGGCAACAGAAAGACAAGTCAGACAGGAAGAAGAGCTCTCTCTAGGAAAGCAACTTCTGGTGGTAAGCTAAAGCTAGTTGTGGCTATTGCTCTGATCTCTTTGGCTATTACCTCTGTATTTGGCTCTGTGTTTCTTATTTACTAAGACTGTTTAGAATTTCATCTACAGGCAAGTCTATGAGCTGGACCTTCAATGCCCTCCAGGGGTGGAGCCCCTGCTTGGCAGGCTTTCTCAGGGGTGGGGCCTGGGCAGAGAAAGAGATGGGGCCAATATGGGGCTTCCACCTAAGTATTCTGCCGTGCAGGTAGCAAAGTGATTCTCCTCTCCTCCCTGTCCACCACTTTACTTCACTCAGTCTCCTCCCCACTGCTGTAGCAGCGTGCTACAGGGGCCCCTCCACCCTCCATACTGTTATTCCCCAGGGACTCCTCCAAACCTGGCTTGGAAGACCCAGCTCCTCACCCCCAATACTTGGTGTTAGCCACCAATACCTAGAAACACTTTCTACCTGGGATCCTCAGTGACCACACTTTGCAGGGACTCAGGTCGGTGACCCACACTATCCTTCCTGTCCTCTATCACATTTCTCCATTCCTGCCCTCAGCCCAAGGACAGCCTGATGACAGGAGCCCCTCCCCTACCTCAACTCCGTTCCCTGGAGACTCCAACTCTTGGTTCAGACCCAGGGTCCCCTAGCCCTTTCATTCCTGTCTACCCAACATACTGGTAGGATCCCCTCTTCCTATCATACCTCCAGCTCCCTAGGGATCCTGCTTCTAGGTGCACCCAGGTTCCCCTTACCTCTTCCTGAAGCCCCTCTTAGTCTTATTGCCTGCCCCCTTCCATTCCTCTCTGCCATCCATCAGCTGCAGAATGCCCCTTACCAGGCAACCCACCACTTCACACTTTCCTAAGATCCAGAGAATGCAACAGAAACCAAGGAATGGAACAACTACTCAACAAAGACAAGACCAGATGTCAACATCTAAAATGACCTCAATTATTCCAACCCCAGATGCCTAGACACCTTTCAACTAGCATAAAAACACAATCAACAACAGCCAGGACACTATGCATCCATTAGAGCCCAGCAACCCTACTGAGAAATGCAATCTAGCTGAAACCCAATACAAGGTCTTCAAAACAGCTCTTATGAAATGATCAAGGACCTTAAAGAGGACATGAATAAATTCCTTAATGAAGTCTGTGAAAACACAAACAAGGAGTGGAATGAAATTATAAAAAAAATTCAATACATGAAAATAGAAATGGAAACTCAACCAAAGAAAACTCAAACCAAGGTAAAACTTCAGATGAAAAATTTAGGAAGTCAAACAAATTAGGTAAGCCTCACCAATAGAGTACAAGGAAGGATATGGAAGAAAGAATCTCAGGTGCTGAAGACAAGATAGAATAAATGGATACCTCAGACAAAGAAAACATTAAATCTAAAAAAAAAAAATCAGGCACAAAACATCCATGAAATCTGGGACACTATGAAAAGACTAAATCTATGAATAAAGGGAATAGAGGAAAGGGATGAAATTCAGGCTAAAGACACACACACACACACACACACACACACACACACACACACACACACACACACACAGTTTCAATAAAATCATATGCTGGGCAGTGGTGGTGCATGCCTTTAATCCCAGCACTTGGGAGGGAGAGCCAGGCGGATCTCTGTGAGTTCGAGGCCAGCCTGGTCTCCAAAGCGAGTTCCAGGAAAGGCACAAAGCTACACAGAGAAACCCTGTCTCGAAAAAAATAAAAATAAAGTCATAGAAGAAAATTTCCCTAACCTAAAGAAGGGGACAGCTATCAAGATGCAAGAAGCATATGGAACACCAAATAGACTAAACCAGAAAATAAATTCCCTATGGCACATAATAAAACACTGAACATATAGAACAAAGAACACTAAAAGCTGTAAGGGGAAAAGACCAAATAACATGTAAAGGCAGACCCATTAGAATAACACTCAAATTCTCAATGGAAACTCTAAAAGCCTAAAGGGCCTAGACATGTTCTACAAACTCTAAGAGACCACAGATGCCAACTCAGACAAAACTATCAATCACAATAGACAGAAAGAAAAGCATTCCATGATGAAACCAAATTTAAGCAGTGTCTACCAATCCAGCTCTACAGAAGGCACAAGAAAAGTTTCAATTTGAACAGGTTAACCACACCCAAGAAAACACAAATAATAAATAACCCTAGACCAGCAAATCAAAGGAGGGAGGCACACACGATAAACAACAAAATAACAGGAATCAATAAATACTACTCATTGATAACTCTCAATACTAATGGTCTCAATTCCCCCAATAAAAGGCCACAAACTAACAGATTGGTCAGAAAACAGCATCCATCTTTCTTCTGTATCCCAGAAATACATCTTACCAGAAATGACAGACATCACCTCAGAATAGAAGGATGGAAGAAGATATTCCAAGCAAGTAGACCCAACAAGCAAGCAGGTGTAGCTATTTTAATATCTGACAAAACAGACTTCAAGACAGAGCTGGGCAGAAGAGACGAGAAAGGACATGGCGTACTCAGCAAAGGGAAAATCCACAAAGAAGATTTCACAATTCTAACACTTATGCAATGAACACAAGAGAGAAACACTACTACAGCTAAAATCACATATTGACCTTCACACAGTGATAGTGGGAGACTTCAATACCCAACTGTCACCAATGGACAGGTCATCCAGACAAAAACTAAACAGAATGCTGGATATTCTCGGAGATATTTACAGAACATTTCACTGAAACAAAAAAGAATATACCTTCTCTGCATCTCATGAAACTTTCTCCTAAATTAATCACATATTTAGACACTAAGTATCAAGAGATACAAGAAAATTGAAATAACACTCTGCATCTTATCTGACTTCCATGAATTAAAGCTGGATATCAACAATAACAGAAATGTATAAATTCATGGAAACCAAACAACTCACTACTGAATGAAAAATGAGTCAAGATAAAAATGAATGAAAATGAAAACACAACACACTAAAGTGTGTGGGGCACAATGAAGGCAGTTCTAAGAGACAAGTTCAGAGCACCAAGTGCTGAGAGAGAGAGAGAGAGAGAGAGAGAGAGAGAGAGAGAGAGAGAGAGAGAGAGAATCAAAGAGAGAATCATACTAGTAACTTGACAACACACCTGAAAGATCTAGAATAAAAAGCAGAAATAACAACCAAAAGAAGTGGATGGAAGAAATAATCAAATGCAGGATTGTGCTATGGGATTTTCTATATGTTAAATGTGTTGCTCTGATGGGTTAATAAATAAAGCACTGATTGGACAGTAGCCAGGCAGGAAGTATAGGCAGGACAAGCAGAGAAGAGAATTCTGGGGACAGGAAAGCTGAGTCAGAGAGATGCTGCCAGCCACCGCCTTGAGAAGATGTTAAGATACCGGTAAGCCACGAGCCACCTGGCAACTTATCCATTAATAGAAATGGTTTGATTTAAGATATAAGAACAGTTAGCAAGAAGCCTGCTGTGGCCATACAGTTTGTAAGCAATATAAGTCTCTGTGTTTACTTGGTTGGGTTTGAACAGCTGGCGGGCCTGGTGGGTGAGAGAGATTTGTCCTGACTGTGGGCCAGGCAGGACTGGGGAAAACTCTAGCAACAAATGGCATCCAACGGGTTAGCAAGAGTGTAGCTAGAGTTTTCCTGCCTTGCCCACAGTCAGGACAAATCTTTGTCACCCGCCAGTCCCACAGCCGCTCAGACCCAACCAAGTAAACACAGAGACTTATATTGCTTACAAACTGTATGGCCGTGGCAGGCTTCTTGCTAACTGTTCTTATATCTTAAATTAACCCATTTCCATAAATCTATACCTTGCCACGGGGCTGGTGGCTTACCAGCGTCTTCACATGCTGCTTGTCCTGGCAGTGGCTGGCAGTGACTCCTCCCACCTTCCTGTTCTCTCAATTCTCCTCTGTTAGTCCCACCTATACTTCCTGCCTGGCCACTGGCCAATCAGTGTTTTATTTATTGACCAATCAGAGCATTTGACATACAAACCATCCCACAGCATAAGAGTTTCCACCTGAAACCTGAGAAACAAGATTATAAAATGGAGCTAAAAACAGCTTCCTAGTTAGCTCTCTCAAAGTTAGTGGCAGCCTATGGGTTTGAGCTACTGTGGAAGGTTCATGGCGTGAGAGTTTGACTGGCAGTATGGCAGGAAGGAGGCATCTCCAAGTCACATTACACTGCTGCTGTGTGGCAGATTTAGCCTTTGCTAGTACAAAAAATAACAGTTTCTGGGCTACACGCTGCTTTGATAGAACTACTTCTGATAGTTGATGGTACACATGGCTCCAGACCCAGAGCTAGCAGTAAACTGTACCACCGCCATGTTGGGAAGCTGAGGTACACAGAGCCAGCAGCCACAGTGGCTGTTTCAGTCTTAGAAATAGTGCAGTTTAAAACAAGAGATTCACAATAAGACAGATTCAGATGGAACAAGACTTTAAGTGCTTTACAATGTGTGTAAAAATGTACACAGGCTTGGAAGAGAGAAAAAGAAATATATACAGTTATATAAAGAAATAGTTTTTAAAAATAAAGTATTTAAAGAGACAGTAAAGGTAGTATAAAAATAAGCATGTAAAGATGGATATTACACAGAGAATCTGGAGTGTGTTGTCTTTGGATTTTTTTTAAAATATTTTGTCGTTTAATTATACATTTGTATAATTAGTGAGCAATTAATAGGTAATATATGAACTAAGTCATCAAGGGGCTGGAGAAAAGGCTCAGTGGTTAAGAGCATGTCTGACTCTTGCGGAGGACCTGAATTCTTTTTTATTTTTTTTTATTTTTTTTTAATTTATTTTATTTTACAATACCATTCAGTTCTACATATCAGCCATGGGTTCCCCTATTCTCCTCCCTCTCACACCCTCCCCTTACCCCCAGTCTACCCCCCATTCCCACCTCCTCCAGGGCAAATCCTCCCCCTGAGGACTGCGATCAACCTGGTAGACTCAGTCCAGGCAGGTCCAGTCCCCTCCTCCCAGACTGAGCCAAGCGTCCCTGCATAAGCTCCAGGTTTCAAACAGCCAACTCATGCAATGAGCACAGGACTTGGTCCCACTGCCTAGTTGCCTCCCAAACTGATCAAGCCAATCAACTGTCTCACCTATTCAGAGGGCCTGATCCAGGTGGGGGCACCTCAGCCTTTGGTTCATAGTTCATGTGTTTCCATTCATTTGGCTATTTTTTTTTCAATAATTGAGTAAAACTGAAATTTATTATAAGCCACAGTCGTCCTAGGGACCTCCATGCTATATATATAGCCTCCATGGTTCTATGGGTTGTGGTCTGATTGTTCTTTATTTTATATCTCGAATCCACTTATGAGTGAGTACATACCATGACTGTCTTTCTGGGTTTGGGTTACCTCACTCAGGATGATTTTTTTCTACTTCCATCCATTTGCCTGCAAATTTCATGCTTTCATTGTTTTTCTCTGCTGAGTAGTACTCCATTGTATATATGTACCACATTTTTTTCATCCATTCTTCCGTTGACGGGCATCTAGGTTGTTTCCAGGTTCTGGCTATTACAAATAGTGCTGCTATGAACATAGCTGAGCATGTATCTTTATGGTATGAATCAGCATTCCTTGGGTATATGCCCAAGAGTGGGATGGCTGGGTCTTGAGGTAGTTAGATTCCTAATTTTCTGAGAAACCGCCATACTGATTTCCACAGTGGTTGTACAAGTTTACATTCCCACCAACAGTGGAGGAGTGTTCCCTTTGCTCCACATCCTCTCCAACATTGACTGTCATTGGTGTTTTTGATCGTAGCCATTCTGACAGGTGTAAGGTGGTATCTCAGAGTCATTTTGATTTGCATTTCTCTGATGATTAAGGATGTTGAGCATTTCTTTAAATGTCTTTCAGCCATTTGTAGTTCTTGTTTTGTGAATTCTCTGTTTAGCTCTTTAGCCCATTTTTTAATTGGACTGTTCAGTATTTTGATGTCTAGTTTCTTGAGTTCTTTATATACTGTGGAGATCAATCCTCTGTCAGATGTGGGGTTGGTGAAGATCTTTTCCCATTCTGTTGGCTGTCTTTTTGTCTTATTGACTGTGTCTTTTGCCCTGAAAAAGCTTCTCAGTTTCGAGAGTCCCATTTATTAATTGTTGTGCTCAGGGTCTGTGCTGTTGGTGTTTTATTTAGGAAATGGTCTTCGGTGCCAATGCGTTCAAGAGTGCTTCCTACTTTCTTTTCTATTAAGTTTAGTGTAACTGGATTTATGTTCAGGTCTTTGATCCACTTGGACTTGAGTTTTGTGCATGGTGACAGATATGGATCTATTTGTAATCTTTTACATATTGACATCCAGTTATGCAACACCATTTGTTGAAGATACTTTCTTTTTTCCATTGTATAGTTTTGGCTCCTTTGTCAAAAACCAGGTGTTCATATGTGCGTGGATTAATGTCAGGGTCTTCAGTTCGATTCCATTGGTCCTTATGTCGGTTTTTATACCAGTACCAAGCTGTTTTTATTACTATAGCTCTATAGTAGAGTTTGAGGTCAGGGATGGTGATGCCTCCAAAGGTTGCTTTATCGTATAGGATTCTTTTAGCTATCCTGGGTCTTTTGTTTTTCCATATGAAGTTGAGTATTTTTCTTTCCAAGTCTGTGAAGAATTGTGTTAGGATTTTGATGGGGATTGCATTGAATCTGTAGATTACTTTTGGTAAGATTGCCATTTTTACTATGTTAATGCTACCTATCCATGAGCATGGGAGATCCTTCCATTTTCTGATATCTTCTTCAATTTCTTTCTTTAGAGATTTAAAGTTCTTGTCAAAAAGGTCCTTCACTTGTTTAGTTAGTGTTATCCAAGGTATTTTATATTATTTGTGGCTATTGTAAAGGGTGATGTTTCTCTGACTTCTTTCTCAGCCCTTTTATCATTTGTGTATAGGAGGGCTACTGATTTTTTTTTTAGTTGATCTTGTATCCTGCCACTTTACTGAAGGAGTTTATCAGCTGTAGGAGTTCCCTGGTAGAGTTTTTGGGGTCACTTATGTATACTATCATATCATCTGCAAATAGTGAAAGTTTGACTTCTTCCTTGCCAATTTGTATCCCTTTGATCTCCTTTTGTTGTCTTATTGCTCTAGCTAGAACTTCTAGTACTATATTGAATAAATATGGGGAGAGTGGACAGCCTTGTCTTGTTCCTGAATTTAGTGGTATCACTTTGAGTTTCTCTCCATTTAATTTGATGCTTGCTGTTGGCTTGCTATAAATTGCTTTTATTATGTTTAGAAATGTTCCTTGTATTCCTGATCTTTCTAAGATCTTTATCATGAAGGGGTGTTGGATTTTGTCAAAGGCTTTTTCAGCATCTAAGGAGATGATCATGTGGTTTTTTTCTTTCTGTTTGTTTATATGGTGTATATTTGATTGTAAAAGCTGTTGAGTTAAACAAATATGTATATTTTAAAGTCATACCTTGACTTCAAAATTTAGATGTAAGGATATGTTGCTTTGGAAAGGAGGCTCTGCTTTTGTTTCCACAGAAAGCCAGAGCTATGGATTTGTTCCAGATTAAGATACTTCAGGTTTGACCAGCCAAGACACCTGAAAGTTCTCTGGTGATACCATGGCCCAAATGTTCCAATATCCAAAATGGTTTCAAGGCAATTGGCTCAAACAATACTTCTTCATGGACTACTTCTTAATCCTAAAATTTTCTGTCTGTCCCCATAAGATACAGTGCCCCCCCCTTCAGCAGGAAGTAGTAGAAGAAGCTATGCCCAAAATTCCCAAATATACCAAGCTGGCTTTGGAGATGGAATTGGCTCACTCCTTCTCTAAACCCAGGCATATTGCTAAAAGAAAAGGTTAAGAGATTCCTGTGTCCCAAATCAGAAGAGCCCTCTGGTGTGGGACAGAGAAAAACCAATATTTTTATTAAAAACAGGTTGATTATAAATACAATCTCTTTCTAAAGAAAAAAGGGGATATGATATAAATATGATAAGATGTATCCATTCTTCAGTTGAAGGGCATGTAGGTTGTTTCCAGGTTCTGGCTATTACAAACAATGCTGATATGAACATAGCTGAACAAGTGCCCTTGTGGTATGACTGAACATTCCTTGGGTATATGCCCAATAGTGGTATAGCTGGGTCTTGAGGTAGATTGATCCCAATTTTCTAAGAAAGCGCCATATTGATTTCCAAAGTTGTTGTACAATCTTGCATTCCCACCAGCAGTGGAAGAGAGTTCCCCTAGCTCCACATCCTCTCCAGCATAAGCTGTCTTCAGTGTTTTTGATCTTAGCCATTCTGACAGGTGTAAGTTGGTATCTCAGAGTCTTTTTGATTTGCATTTGCCTGATGATTAGGGATGTTGAGCAATTACTTAAATGTCTTTCAGCCATTTGAGCTTCCTCTGTTGAGAATTCTCTGTTTAGTTCTATAACCCATTTCTTAATTGAACTGTTGGGCATTTTGATGTTTAATTTCTTGAGTTCTTTATATATTCTGGATATCAGCCCTCTGTCAGATGTGGGGTTGGTGAAGACCTTTTCCCATTCTGTAGGCTGTCACTTTGATAAGATGAAAGGGTAGATTAATGAACCTACTTTTAAAGAGCAACAACTTGTTTGAAATGTTTTACATTGGTATAGATTTTAGTTCATTGATACAAATTTAAAGTTAATTTTGTTATACTGTGTGTATATTTCTACTCTTGCTTAAGGTATTATGTTTGTACAGATCATTTAAAATTGTAGTGGATAATTAAGAAATAGATCAATAATTAGTCATCTATGATAATCATACTTGTAGCCATGTTAGTTTAGTTTTCCAGGTATGTATAGATATATTTCAGACAGATAGGTAGTCTTCAAAGACTTCAAAGACCTACAGAATATGGCATTTAAAATATTTTTTAAAATTTAAACTTTCTGGACAATGAGACATGTCTACTCCTGGCAGCACCGATTTACTTCAAAAAGGAAGATAGGCATTGAAGACACTCCATATGGAGTTTATCTTCACCTTGGCAAAAATAGCCATTTGGGCAAGAAACTGTTCTTGCCTGGATTGCTTGATCAACTGGACATGCAGGACCCATTGGAAGATGACCACTGAACTTTGCTTGGCAAAATGTTCCTTCAGGTTCCTGCTTTGCAGAGGAAACTGCCAGACATTCTACAGGACACAGAGAGAAATGAATGAGAGACTCTAGGCCTGTGGGCTAAAGACAGATGCCCCAATTTTACAAAGGAACATTAAGTGACTGTCCAGGCTGCCAACTGTCTCTGTCTACCCTGCAAGATTCCCGAAAGTTGCTTGCATCCTTCTCCCATTTCCAGATAATATTATATCCGTCTGAGGTCTTTGATGTAGTTGAAACTAGATAATTACAATTTTCCTTAGTTATGATAAAAGATAAGTTAGATATGAAATCTTAGACTCACAAATATAGGATAGATAGGATATCTTCTTTAATTTTGCCAAGTACAAATAGACTAGATATTATAAATAGACTAGACAGTCTAACTGTAATTTTTGCTTGATAATTGTTTTGTTATCTGTAATTTTACTATGTGAAAACTAAAACCTTCCTTTTTGAAAAAAAAAAGAAAAGGGGAAGTGCTATGGGATGTTCTGTTTGTTAAATGTGTTGCTCTGATTGGTTAATAAATAAAGCACTGATTGACCAGTAGCCAGGCAGGAAGTATAGACAGGACAAGCAGAGAAGAGATTTCTGGGAACAGGAAGGCTGAGTCAGAGAGAAGCTGCCAGCCACCGCCATGAGAAGATGTTAAGATACTGGTAAACCACGAGCCACCTGGCAACTTATATATTAATAGAAATGGTTTGACTTAAGATATAAGAGCAGTTAGCAAGAAGCCTGCTGTGGCCATACAGTTTGTAAGCAATATAAGTCTCTGTGTTTACTTGGTTGGGTTTGAACAGCTCTGGGCCAGGCAGGACTGGAGAAAACTCCAGCTACAGGATTGGAATCAATAAAATAGAAACAATAACAAAAATCTGAAGAATCAATGAAACAGAGTTGGTTGTTTGAGAAAATCAATAAGACTGACAAACTCTTAGCCACATTAACTAAAAGGTAGAGAGACATTCAAATTAATAAAATTAGAGAGGAAAAGGGAGACATAATAGCAGATACTGGGGAACTCCAGAGAATCATAGGACATCCTTTAAAAACCTGTCCTCCATGAAACCTAAAAGAAGTGTATAAATTTCTTGATATAAATGACCTACCAAAGTTAAATCAAGATTAGATAAGTGACTTAAACCGATCCATAATCCCTAGTGAAATAGAAGCAGTAATCAAAAATCTACCAACCAAAAAAAAAAAAAATTGGTTCAGCACAGAATTCTATCAGACCTTCAAGGAAGATTTAATCCCAATACTCTTCAAATTATAATAAAAACAGAAGGGACACTGCCTACTTTGTTTTAAGAGACCATAATTACCCTGATACCTAAACCACACAAAGACCCAACAAACAAAGGAAAATACAGAGCTCAACATAATAAAGGTGATTTAGACAAGGGCACAGACAGGACAACACTATCTCCATACCTCGTCAATGCAGTATCTGAAGTCTTAGCTAGAGAAATAAGACAATTAGAGGGACGCTGGCTTCTTCCTTTTCTAATTGTATCTTGATCTCCTTCAATTGTCTTATTTCTCACTTTGTAGACCAGGCTGGCCTTGAACACACAGAGATTCACCTGCCTCTGCCTCCCTTTATTTGCAGATGATATGACTTTATATGTAAATGACCATAAAAAATCCCACCAGAAAAATTGTACAGCTGATAAATACTTCCAGAAAAATAGTGGGATACAAAATTACCACACAAAAATTAGTATCCTTCCTATATACAAGTGATAAATGGACTGAGAAAGAAATCAGGGAAACAACACCTTTCAGAATAGCTTCAAATAATATAAATTATCTCAGTGTAACTCCAATCAACAAAGTGAAAGACTTGTATGATTAAAAACTATAAGTCTTTGAAGAAAGAAATTGAAGAAGATATAAGAAGATGGAAAGATCTCCCATGCTCATGGATTGGTAGGATTAATACAGTAAAAATGGCCATCTTACCAAAAGCAATCTACAGATTCAATGCAATCCCCATTAAAATTCCAACACAATTCTTTGCAGACTTTGAAAGACCATAACCAACTTCATATGGAAACACAAAATACCCAGGATAGCTAAAACAATCCTGAATAACAAAACAACTGATAGAGGTATCATCATCCTGAGCGCAAATCACACTGCAGAGCTACAGTAATAAAAGCAGCATGGTATTGGCATACAGACACGCTGATCAATGGAATTGAATTGAAGAACTAGATAGAAGTCCACACACCTACAGACATCTGACTTTTGACACAGAAGCAAAAAATACACACTGAAAAAAAGAATTTCCAACAAATGGTGGGGGTCACACAGGTGCTGAATGTAGCAGAATGCAGATAAATACATGTTTGCCCTACATAAAACTCAACTCCAAATGGATCAAAGACTCCAACATAACATGATAGAGAAGGCGGGGAATAGCCCTGAACTCACTGGTACAGGAGAAGACATTCTGCACAGGACACCATAACACAGGTGCTAAAATCAACAGTTGTTAAATGAGACCTCATGAGACTGAGGTCCTTCACAGCAAAGGGCACTACCATTTGGACAAAACAGCAGCCTACAGAGTGACTACACATCTGATATAGGACTAACATCCAAAATATATAAAGAATTCAAGAAATTAGACATCAAAAAACAAAACAAAACAAATAATCTAATTAAAAATGGGGTATATAGCCAGGCACACGCCTTTAATCCCAGCACTGGGGAGGCAGAGGCAGGTGGATCTCTGTGAGTTTGAAGCCAGCCTGGTCTACAAAGCAAGCTCTAGAACAGGCACCAAAACTACACAGAGAAACCCTGTCTCAAAAAAAAAAAATGGGGTACAGATCTAAACAGAATTCTCAAAAACTTAAACACGTGGCTGACAATTAAAAGTGTTCAAAATCTTTACTATCATGGAAATGCAAATCAAAAGTACCTTAAGACTTAATCTTAAAGCCATCAGAATGACCAAGATCAACAAAACATGTAAAAGCTTATATTGAAGATATAGGGATGTGGGGAACACTCATCCTTTGCTAGTGGGAGTGCAAACTTGTACAGCCACTGTGGAAATCAGTGTGGTGGTTCCTCAGGAAGCTGGGAATAGATCTAGCTCAAGATTCAGCTATACCGCTCTTGGGCATTGTCTGAGTTAGGGTTCCTATTGCTGTGAAGAGACACCATGACCACAGCAGCCCTTATAAAGGAAAACATTTAACTGGGGCAGGCTTACAGTTCAGAGGTTTCGTCCATTTTCATCATGGCGGAAAGCATGGCAGCATGCAGGCAGACGTGGTCCTGGAAAGGCAGATGAGAGTTTTACATTTGGATTCGAGAGTAGCAGGAAGAGATGGTCTCACTGGGTGTGCCTTAAGCATCTGAGATCTCAAACAAAGCCTGCTCCCAGTGACACACCTCCTCCAAGAAGGCCACACCTCCTCCAAGAAGGCCACACTTCCTATTAGTGATACTCCCTATGGGCCTATGGGAGCCACTTTTATTCAAAATACCAAAGGGCTCTACATCCTACTACAGAAATACCTTCTCATCCATGTTCTTTATTGTTTTATTCATAATAGCCAGAAATTAGAAAAAGCCCAGATGCCCATCAACAGATGAATGGATCAGGAAAATGTGGTACATTTACACAATTGATTATTATTCAGCTGTTAAAAAATTATGAAATTTACAAGTAAATGAAAAATTGTCCTAGATGAAGTAATCCAGGAAGACAAATACAGCATGTATTCCCTCATATGTGGATGCTAGCTTTTGAACATTTGATAGTCATTTGAATAACCACAGAGGCTAGGTATAGAGTAAGAAAGGAAGGGAGATTCTATTTCCCCCAAGGAAGAGGAAATAGGATATATAGTTAGAAACAGGAGAGACACTGGAATGGGAGGATTACAGGGAGGGGAGGAAGATCAGGGAAAGGGAGGAATATGGGGAGGGACAGCTGACTAAGGCCATTTGAGGAACTATGGAAACCTGCTATAGTGGATGCTTTTTAAAATATATACATTCATGAAAGAAATCTAAATGGGATCACTACATAAGAGGGAAAACAAAGTCCCAGCTAGCTGTCTCCTGTCACCAAGTGAAATCCAGAGCAAGGAATGGGGTATGGTAATTGAACTGTTGGCCAAAGGGGCCCCATGTGAATCCCCAAACAACCCAGTGTTGCTGGAGGGCTTCTCTCCAGGTTCCCCAAGCCCCGCAGTCCCACAATCCACGTATAAAATAATCACTCAGACGCTTATATCACTTATAAACTGTATGGCCGTGGCAGGCTTCTTGCTAACTGTTCTTTTATCTTAAATTAACCCATTTTTATAAATCTATACCTTGCCACGTGGCTGGTGGCTTACCAGCGTCTTCACATGCTGCTTGTCCTGGCAGTGGCTGCAGTGTCTCCCCTCTCAGCCTTCCCTTCCCAGAATTCTCCTCTCTCCTTGTCCCACCTACTTCCTGCTGGTGTCAGAAGTGGGATAACTTCTGTTTAGGATATTCGGTATATTGATATATATTTAATATTATTGTCATATTGCATATCACACTATATATTTCTACCTCTGTTATAAATATCTTGTGTATTGTCACAATTTTGAAGTCATCGTTCTTCACCATACATTTGCTTATAGACTGTTTACCTTATTTACGTGAAGCCTTAGTCCTTAGGTTATTTCGATAGATAAGATTTATAGATTTATAGTCGCCTATGCCTGTCATCTCTATAGTTATGTTAGTTAGGTTATCCAGATTTACAGATACATAGGTCAGATGGACAGGTAATCTTCAAACACTTCATAGACCTGGAGAATATGGCATTTAAATAACTTAGAATTCTGTTGACGTGAGACACAATTGCTCCTGGCTGCACCAATTGATCCCGAGAGAATGTTGGGCTTCTAAGACATTTCCATTTGGAAGTTTGTCTTTTGGCACAAAATGGCCTACTGGGCAAAGAACTGCCCTTGCCTTGATGGCTGACAGTACAAATGCAATGCTCTCCTTTCTGGACAAGCGGGACACAAGGAAAGCGACCACTGTACTCTGCCAAGACAGGATAAGATGGTCTTTCAGAAATCCTGCTTCTGAAAATGGTCTGTCAGATACTCTAGGCCTGTAGCCAATTTGAATGCACCAACAATGCTGAGAAACATTAGGTGACTGTCCAGGCTGCCAGCTGTCTTGGTCTACTTTTGCAAGATTCCCGAAAGTTGCTTGCATCCATCTACCATTTCTCAGGTACCATTATGTTCCTTCTCAGGTCTTTGATGGGATTGAAGACTAGCAGTTATAGTTACAACTTAGTATATATAATATCTTAGATAGAACATATTAAGTATTAGATTCAGGTTCTTTAGGATAGGACACCTTTGAATGATCTTTATAACATGCTGTTTACCTATGCTCTATACTTCTCTGGATTTTAGTATGTGTTTCTTGCTTGATATTGTTTGCATTGGTTGTAGTACATCTTATCTAGGTCATTATCTCTCATTATTTCTGGACAATATTTGATAACCATTCCTTTGTATATAGTCTTGTATTAGTTTAGAACCTTCTTATTTAGACAAAAAGGGGGAGATGTAGTGGGTAGCCATTCCAGCTTGGTTCTGGAAGTTCCAACCCCCATTGAGACTCTGGCAACTGTCACGCCTACGAGGCGGGGCGAGGGGAGGCGCCTGGTGACCCGAGAGCTGGATGGGCCAGCGCTCTCTCTGGGCGCTCTCTCGGTGCCGGGACGCTGACCGGTGGAGATTGACTGTGCAGAGCTCCGGAGAACACCGCTGGACTGCGTTACACCTTCCCCAGACCCTGCGACCTACCCATTACTTAATTTGTGAGTTACGCCATTAAATAAATATCCTTTTAACTACGTGGAGTGGCCAAAATAATTTCTCCAATAACCCAGGCTATTCCCAAGGCGATTGGTTGCTTTCTACAATCTGATGGCAAGGCCCTATTGCTGAAGACAACACCTACATAATTCACTGAACATGGAGGAATCAAGCTGGTTCCTAACTAGAGCCTTTACCACTACTGACTAGTGTTCATGATAATGGAAGGTACTCTGCATACCACCAGATGATAAAATTAAATATTAACCCCTGTACAAACCCTTTGATCTACAATGTTGATCTGCCTACATGATACACTGGTGTAATAGTTGCAGATATGTTGTGGAAGTAACCAACCACTATCTGTGAACCGACAGTTCTCTCCCACCCACCAGTTCCAGAATAACCACTCAAAAGCTTAATGTTATTTATAACTGTTCTGCTGATAGCTTAGGCTTATTACTAGCTATCTCTTACATTTAAGTTAACCCATACTTCTATTTATGCTTTGTCATGTGGCTCATGGCTTTTTACCTCATTTCTGCACATCCTGCTTGCTTGGCAGCTGGCTGGCATCTCCCTGACTGCCCTTCTTCCTGTATCTCCATTTGGCTTTTCTGCACAGCCTTATTCTGCCTGAGTATAGGCCAAATCAGCTTTATGTATCAACCAATGAGAGCAATACATATTCACAGCACACAGAAAGACCACCCCACAGCATTTCCCCCTTTCAGGCTAATCAAAAAGGAAGATTTTAACTTTAACATAACTTTAACATAGTAAAATTATATATATAACAAAAACAGTTATCAAGTAAGAATTACAGTTACAATATCCAGTCTATTTGTATTTGGCAAAATTAGAGAAAATACTCTATCATTTACCCTATCTTAGTGAATCTAAAGTTTCATATCTAATTTATCTTTCATCATAACTAAGGAAAACTATAATAACTATCTAGTCTTCAGCTCCATCCAAGACCCCAAAAGGATGTAATATTATTTAAGTAAACAAAAAGTGCATTGCAAGCAACTTCCAAAACTATAGAAATGACAGAGACACCTGGCTACCTGGACAGTCACCCAGAGTTCTTCTGTAATGTTGGGGCATCTTCAGCCTACAGGCCTAGATTCTCTGTCATACTTTTCAGTGAAGCAGGAAATTTGAAGGACTGTCCCTCCTATATTGGCAAAGTTTGTCAGTCTCTTTCCTCTGTGTCCTGAAGAATGTCCAGCAGTTTCTTCTCTGAAACAGGAACCTGAAGGAGCATCCTGCCTTGTTTTGCCAAAGTTTAGTGGTCACTTTCATGTGGGTCCTGCATGTCCAGTTTATACAACATACTGTCAAGCAGTCCAGGCAAGAGCAATTTCTAGCCTTGCCATATTGAAAGCAATCTCCATAACATGTTTCTTCAATGCCCATCATCCTCTTTGAAGTAATTGGTGTTGCCAGGAGCAGACGTGTCTCACTGTCGAGAAAAGTCTAAGTTCTTAAAACATTTTAAATGCCATATTCTGTAAGTCCTTGAAGTGTTTGAAGATTACTTACCTAATTGAAATATATCTTTGTATACCTAGAAAACCTAACTAATATGGTTATAAGCTTGACTATTAGATGACTATTAATCTATATTTTTAATTATACATTACATTTTTAAATGAGCTGCATAAACATAATCCCTTAAACAAGAGTAGAATTATCCATACAGTATAACAAAATTGATTTTAAATTTGTATCAATAAACTAAAATCCATACCAATGTAAAATATTTTGAGATTAACAGGGTTTTTTTGGATTAAAGTAGATTACTTTACATCCCCCCTCTTTAAAATAATCTATCCTTTTTTCCCATCATAACAATTTATAACCAACTCCCTCTTAAATGAAAACAAACATTCATAAATAATATTTTGGGAATTTGGGCATAGTTCTCTAGACTACTTCCTACTGGTTGGGGGTGCTGGTAATCTTATGGAGACCCTGAGAAAATTTGAGATAATGGCCATGTTCTGGGAAGATCAGCTATAACCTTTGTTGATAGATATCTCCTGTCAAGGTTCAGTACGTCGCCCTTGATCAAACTTGATCCATCTTAACCTGGAACAAATCCACAGCCTCTTGTTTCCTATGGAAACAAAAGCAAAACCTCTTCTCCATAGCAATACATCTTTTAAGTTGCATTTTACAAATATTTTTTTTACTTCTGTTTTAAAGTTAAGGTATTCTTAAAATATCTAGGCTGTGTATTCATCAGTCCCCCTTTCAATCCCATGTCTCTCAGTGAGAACTGTTCCATGAGATGGAACCCATGATTGACACTGTTTGGGTAGCCAAGAATCTGGGACTAGACAGACCACAGGCCCAGGAGAAAAAGAAATACTGTTGTTCTGCTAAAGGAACATGGCAATAAAACAACTCCTAACAACATTCGGCAATACTCATTGGTCAGTGTCTCTCTGCCATCATCAGAGAAGCTTCTTCTCACAGCAGACGGGAACAAACGCAGACCCACAACTGGACACTGTGCAGAGAGTGAGAGATCTTGGACACTCAGTCCTAAGTGGGGTGTCTCTATTAATTTCCTCCCTTCAGGGCTCAGGGAACTCTGTGGAAGAGAAGGCAGAAAGATCATGAGAGCCAGAGGGGGTGGACGACACCAAGGATGCATGTCTTCCAGACACAACAGGACTGATGCACACGTGAACTCCTGGAGACTGTGGCAGCATGCACAGGTCCAAACCAGGTATGGTCCCAGCGCTGAGATGGGGCAATGGACCGTCTCCTATCCCTAACCAAGAAGCTATCTCCATTGACAACCTACCACAAAGGAAAAATTAGTTTCTCCAAGGGAGTCTCACTGGATCTACAAACCACATTTAAGGACAGGAACCATACACAGAGGTAGATGGCCAACGTAAAATTAGTTCAAGGGTATTTGTTGTTTTGTTTTGTCTTTTTAACCTTACTGGTGTTTTATTTGTGTATTATGGTTTCCAATCTTGTGGTTTTGTGGTGTGTGTTGTATATGTGTGTGTGTGTGCATTTTTCATGCTCTTTCATTTCCTTTTTTCCTTTGTTAGCTTTTTCATTTTGTTTTATCCTTGTTTGTCTTTTTATTTGCCCATTTTCTTAAGAGAGAGAAAAGAAGGGCATGGAGCTGAAGGGTGGGAAGAGTATGGGAGCAGATGAAGGAGGGAAACTGATCAGAATAGGTTATACGGAAAT
Organism: Peromyscus leucopus; assembly: GCF_004664715.2. NCBI lineage: Eukaryota > Metazoa > Chordata > Mammalia > Rodentia > Cricetidae > Peromyscus > Peromyscus leucopus. The sequence continues at coordinate 140,827,814 of NC_051066.1, read as the reverse complement.
AACTTTATTTTCAATTTAAAAAATGGGCCCCATCCCCCAATGATTCAGGCAGGTCATAGTCTCCTGTCATCCGGCCACCCATGCCTGAGCCCCGCCCCCACCAGGCCCGGCTAAGGGGAGCGCAAGGATTCAGCGTGCTGTGTCCAGAGGGTGGCTGGACCAGTGTCTTGTACTCCCTGAAAAATCCCCCTCTCACGAGAGGCCTGTGTGACATGAGGCTCCCTGGACACCCACTTGGAGCCCCACAGCCCAGGGGGGTAAAACGAGGCTCAGAGAGCCTAGGCAGGTGCTCAAGGGGCAGAGACAGGCTTCAACCCCAGACCACATGGCCCCTGAGCCTAATCGTTACCCCAAATCCACTCCTGTGGTCATCTTCCTCCCAGAGTGTCTTTGTGGCTCACTTGCTGTCCCCCAATCCTTTGGGTTCAGGAGTGTGGGGTGGGGTGAGGCTGGCGACTCCTGGCTCCTGCTGTAATGTGCTTTGCAAACACTGGGCCACTGGCTGCATCTACAGGTGGGCCCAAGGGCGGGGCTTGCCTACGAGTCGGGAGGAGGGTTGTGAGGCTCGCACATCCGCCACCTCAGCAGCGCACTTGACAGCTCTGCACCTCCTGGAATGAGTGGAAGACAGTCCCCTGCCTCGGGGCCCTTAACTCTGATCACTCTTGAACACTGTGCATCTCCAGCTAAGGTAACAGAGCTGTGGCCTCTGGGAACATCAGCGTCTCCCGAGGGCACCCGCAGCCTTCACTGCAGTGTCCCTCAGCCACAGGACAGGCCCCACACAGAGTCAGCCCAGATGTCAGCAGTGCCGCAAGTGAGCCACCTCCGTCTGTCTGTCAGCCTTGCTGACATCATGAAAAGGAACGAGAGGAGGACTTATGGGACAGCCCAGGTGTACACAGCCAGAGTGTGACTCAATGGGACCCTGCCAGGCCCATCTGCTCTGACCCCCAGGCTCCTCTTGGGTAAACTAGAACACAGGTGAGGGCAATGTGAGGGCAGACACCAGAGCAACTACCTGGTCACTCCAGAACCAGTGCAGGGACAGGGTAGGAAAACAAACCCAGGCTCGGCCCTATGAGTGGGGGGAGTTGTTCCAGCATCCCCCAGCCCCAAAGCTGAACCGTCTCAACTGCCCACCAGCTGAGCTCACCAAGAGCAACCAGGAACTCTAGTCCTCTGGGATACACAATCAGTTCCAGCATCACCCTCTGGCCACTCTTGGTGACTAGATGTGCTGGACAGGAAGTGGCCACCTTGCTGGTGTCCTGGCTCCTGCAGATTCATAGCCTTGGGCCGAGCGCCCTCTGCTGGCCATTCACGGTCTGACCACTACCTCTTATGTACTCTGCTGGGCTGGTGAACTTTGGGGTCTCCTGTGAGCCAGGTGGAACATCCCAGGGCCCTCCACCCTCGTCAGCAATATGTTCCTGCAGTTCTGTGTCCCAGTGCCAAAGCTGTGAACAGACTCCAAGTTAAGTTTGTCCTTCCACCGCGTTCTCTCCGGCTAACCCCAACGCCAGCACCCTGAACTCATGTTCTGTCTCTGAAGAGCTCCCACCACCTGAGGCTTGCTTGCTCACTCCTGTGGCCCACAGTTTGTCTGGCAGTTTGCTAACACCATCAGAACCCCCACGAGCACCAGCTCACTTACCCACCATGCCTATGTGTGAAGAACTGCACATTTCAAGAACCACAGAGACGTTAAGCTATTTGCCAGAGGTAACACAGCCTGTAGAAAGCCCACCAAGATTAAACTCAGGAGTGAGGATTTTCAACCCCTGTGGGTAGGGAAAAGCCCCTCATGCTGTGGAAATACCTCCAGGCTGGGTGGGACAAAGATGAGGTGGGGGACCCAGCTGAGGGTGGGGACTCGCCTGTGGGGTCCCAGGGCACACAAGCAGCCCACAATCCCTCCAGCTATCCCACAGAGGCCAGGCATTGGGCCACCCAGCCTCAGGGTTTAGCCCCAGTACCTTCCAGCGACATGACCCTGAACAGGCTCCTCGTCTCCACGCCTGTTAGACGGGACCATCACCTTCCTCCTCCAGGGTTGTTTGTAGGACAAGCGAGAAAGATCTCTGGCCATGTTCATCCTTCAAATGTCCCTGGTCACCACCCACCATCACCAAACCCTACCCAGGGCTGCCAGGGTCTTCCCTTCCTCCTCTGCCCTCCCTCCTTCCCAGCCCACACCTAGTGTGAGTGCGGCAGTCGCTCCAGCAGGCGTGTGGGTCAGACCTCAGTCGTCCTTAGTTAGTGTTGGGCCAGGTTGCGTCCCCTGACCACTCTGTCCTCTGAGCCTGACAGCACCTGGGGTGGGAAGGTCTCCACACAGACAGCTGCAGCACCTCTGTCGCACACCAGACCCCAGGCACACACAACCAGTGAAATGTCACCTGACCCCTCCAGCCCAGGAGTCCTGGGGTCGTAAGCCCAGGGAGAGCCCCCAGAACTTTTCCTAGTGGGAAGTAAATGGCCCCTGGCCACTCGGCCAAAGTGCGGCTCAGTTTGTTGCTCATCTCCCCAGGCCTCAGTTTCCCCATCAGTAAAATGGGAGTTTAAGTGAATCTCAGGGAGTCCTTGGAAGTGGCTGTAGGTGGCCGGGGTGTCGTGGCCCTGTGCCAGTAGTTCCCTCACAGTTAGTCTCACAGAAGCAATGGACGGATACACTTGGTGCGACAATGACCTCCTGCCAGGAGGCCCCCACGTCGCCTCTTCTACCAGTGACAAGAGCAGACTGGTGACTGTGGAGATTGCTCCAGTCCCCCAGTCAACAACATGGATGTGGCCTCTGGGCTCCGACGTACTCTGAGCGGCAGAACAGGACCACTGGCCAGCACTGCAGACACCTGATAGCAGTGCCTGGGGCTGAAGTGCCTCGTGGCTGGGTCTTCTCTGTCCCGGCTACCATGTGCCCACCTCCAGCAGGCAGGACCACAGGTCAGGGAGACCCTGGGACAGCCGAAGAACAGTGAATGCCACCCTCATGGTCAGAAGGAGGCTGGTGGGCTCCTTCCCCGGAGCGGTGACATCTGCCGCCAGCCCACTCCCTGACCTCTGGCCGAGGACTGTGGCCATCTACTCTTCCTCAGCGGAGGCAGGACAAGGGGAGGACGCCTCGGGAAACTCACCTGGCTGCTGACAACACCCCCTGCCTGGTGGCATCATGCAGCCGCTCTGCTCGCCAGGAGGAGTCTCAGCTGACAGAGAGGGAGAACCCCCATTTCAAGGTGCGTGGGAGCCAGCAGCTTCCTGACTCTGTGGGCCGTGAATCACTTTTTACATTAGAAAGTACCTGGGTGTGTGGAGAAAAGTCTGGAAGGAAATCAGAGGGTGTGGGAAGAGGGGCTGGGGCTGGGTGCGAAACTCCAGCCCATGGATTTCTTTGGGACCCCTCGGCTTTCTGTGTCTCCTGCAGAGACCTGTGCTAACTGGGAAGCGTCTGTGACTGTCTTGTTGAGCCCACCTGGGACACTGACACACCTGGACAGAGGTCTGGGCTGAGGTGGCCATGGCTGAGACTCTGGCCACCAGGTGGCACCCCTGATCTATTTTTAAGCAAACAGTTCAAACTAGGACTTGGCTAACTGGTGGGCACTAGACCAGGAGCCCGGGCCAGGGGGTTCCCAAGGTCTCTGAGACTCCTCTGTGGAGCAAGGGTGGTTGGTCTGCTGTGAATTCCCTCTGATATGTGACCCTGAGCGACCTTTGCCTCATGTCCCTGCCCCTGCAGGGGTTACCAGGAGGGGCCTGTCTGTTCCATGAGACCCCCGACCCGATACCGACTCCCCGTGGGGCTGGTTCCTTTCTTCCCCTGACTCTAGGTCAGCTCTACAGCCCAGAACCACCCCACTGTGTGTGTACACGCGCATGTGTGTGTGTGTGTGTGCGTGTGTGTGTGCGTGCGTGTACATGCCACAGCAAGTGTCTGGAGATCAGAGGACAACTTGGAGGACTCTCTTGTCTCCTCTCACCATGTGGATCCCTAGGATAGAACTCAGGTTGTCAGTCTTGTCAGGAGATGGCTCTACCCACTAGGCCATCTCACCAACCCGAGACCTCGCTCTTTCTCGCTGCCCTCTCTTTCTGGCTGGCCAGACCCCTCTGGGCTGTGACCTCTCCCTGACATCTTCCTGCCTCCAGCCCCAGCCCCAGATCCCTCAGCCTCTTCCAAATCCTCCTGCCCAAGGACCGTTACAGGGACATCACTGGCCCTTCTTCCTCTGTCTCTTCTGGTTCATCTCTCAGGCATCTCACGCTGTGCCTGTTGGTGTATCTTTCTGAACAGCTGTTTGCCCTGTATCATTACTCACCCCACGAGCATCAGTCTGTCAGTTTAGCATGTCCCAGTGCCAAGAACATGTATCCACCAGCGGCCACTCAGGAGTTATTGAAAGAATGAAGTTCACAGGTGACCATGGTGCCCAGTGGACCTGGAAACTTGGCCGACTTCACCCACGGCCTCTGCTGTCTTCCACCTATTCCTCTCATTCCCTCAGAATTCAGTCTTCATCTCAGAAAATCCCAGGGTGGCGTTTTGGCCCATGCTGGGGCAGTGACCTCCCTCCTGGGCACCCTCCCTTTTCTGCCCTCACCATGAGGCCGGGTCTCCACTGCCCTTCCTCCATTAAGATGTCTTGGCCCTTCCCTGAGTTCCTTGAACCTGTCCCATGGACACCAGCCGCAGTCACCCCCATGTTCAGCCTGAGGCTGTAGCCGTCCACTATGTCCAGCATTCTACTGGACTGGGACAGCACCACGGCCCTCAGACTCTGGGGCATCAACGTCAGCATCTGCCATAGGACAGGACAGGGTACCCCTCAGCCCACCCTACGCTGGGCTGTCCTGTGGAGCATGTCCTGGAATTCCTACCACCACCACAATTCTAAAAGCAGGTGCCGTCTGACCTGCCTGAGGCTGGGTGAATTGAGGGGCAGAGAAGGGACTGTTCTGACCTTGACCTTGGCTGGGAGTCTGGTGTTCAAGAGTAAGTGGGTGCCCCTTGGCCTACCATGCACCAGAGCTGCCTTGGGGCCCAAGTGCTGCCCTAGGCTGTGTGGACCTAAGCCAGTGCCCACTCTCTGTGTGCCTGGCTTCTTGTTGGTGCTGACATGCAGGGGGGTGTGGGACTCCAGGGGACCTGACCCTGCCAAACAGTATCTGTTGGGCAGGAAGTTAGTGTGCCAAGGCTGAGCTGGGTCTGCCCCATTCATGAAGGTGGTAAGTATTCAGTAGTGGCTTACCTGGCCAGACCCTACTCTGCCACATGCTTGTCAGGAGCCCCTTTGAGCCTCAGCTTTGGTTCTGTTGTCTCTATTGGGGTTCCCATCCACCCGGCATCAGGCCTCACTCAGTAGAAGGACCAAGCGACACTTTGTTCGTAACCAGCACTAGCTCTGAGTCTTCATCCTGGGGAAGCAAGTCCCTCCTCTCCTTCTTCCCAGCAGGGATGAGACTCTCCACTCCCATCCCCAGCACCCACTGTGATCCCTGGGGAGGACATTTCAGCCACGCCCCTGGGCCATTGCTGTGCCTGTTAAGAGCACATCTTGTAACCCCGCGGTCTCGCTTGCTTTCTCACAGCCAAGTACCCTCATTGGAGACTCCGGACTTTGAGCCAGATCTGGGTCTCCACAGTGACCTGACTTCCCTGGGACTGCTGATGTAATAGCCAATGGCTCTCTCAGAGCCACTGGGTTAAGCATTGATTTTTCTGGCCTATTCTGGCTCAGGACAGCCCTGACAGCTAAAACCAAAGGCCACAGGTGGCTGAGATTCCCCCACCTCCAGGCTTTTTGACCTGAAATGAAAGGGCATGGGGTGGAGTGGGGTGAGGTAGGATGGGTTAGAATGAGGTGGGATGGAATGGAATGGGGTGGGATGACATTCCCTGACTCCTGTCTTTACTGCTGATGTTCAAGGTCTAAGTGAAATGCCTTTCATCTCTGACTGCTCAATCTCAGCCCAGCCATGAGCCCTTCCTGGCCCCCAGCTTGCCTCTCTTGGGAAAAGTGGGTGCTAATCCCCCTCCATGCTCTTCCTGCAGCTCTGGGGACCCTGCCTCTTCCCTGGAGAGATAGGAAGAGCCTCAAGCTGTCCTCTGATCAGGTGGCCTGGACGTCCCTGGAGTCTTCAGACTCACCCTCTCCCAACTTGAGCCGCACACTGGCCAGGCCACCAGCGTCCCCTGAGGAAACTCCATTGCCCTCACAACCCTTCTTTGTCTCTTCCCCAGCAACCAGGGACCTCAGACATCCGAATCTATCCACCCTTCAACCGTCTATGCCCCTACCCATTGCCCCGAGGATCAAGACTCAGTCCCTAACCCTGGACTTCGGCCATAGAGATCTAGCCGTTACCCTTCCCTTGCTTCTGGCCCCACCTGGGGTCTGGCCACACACCTGCTTCAGCCAGTTCCAGACACACCTGGCCAGGTCCTTGCCTCTCAACCTCTAGTGATGCTTTGCTTCCTAGAACACCCTCTTTCTCCACCTGGCTCAGGGCTCTAGGCCTCTGAGACCCAGCTCACACATCCATCTCTGACTACCCCCCTTGCTGGCTCATAAGCATTGTCTTGCTCCACACACACCCCAACACAGGGCCCAGAAAGAGCAGACCACAGGCCCTGGTCACACAGCAAGAAAACAGTCAGAGGAAATCTGCGATGGCCTACCCACATTGTAAAGCTCCCTTACCCAAATGACACCAAAAACTTGTTCTAGTTGGTGCCAATCTCCCTCCTGAGCAACCACCAGGCATTTGAACAAGGACCCTATCTTTAAAAAAGCCGGCTTTTGCCTGACACATCGCCCTTCCCCTTGAGGACTACAAGAACCATCCATCTTGGGTCCCATGTGCTACTTCTCTGGTCCTGTGCCCTGGGACCTCACCTGAGAGCTGCATCAACAAACCTGAGCTAGTTTGCTCCGGTTCGGCCTGATCCCATCACTTCGGATCACACCTGAGCCTCTCAAAGAAGACAATGCTAGTCTTCCTCATGCTTAGGACCAGACCCTAAAGGGTCAGTCGGTAGAAGCCTCTGGAAGTGTGGAGCCTCATTTAACCAACTTTGTTGGCTTACACAGGAACTAGGGTACCACACAGGTCCCTACTTGGGTCTCAGATCCAGGGAGCCCTGGACCAGGCTCAGATAACCCCATCATAAACCTAAGCTTCGTCTCTTAATTCTCTTGGGCCTCAGTTTCTCCATCTGTTTAACCTGTCACAGCTTACCAGGTAGGAGGCCCTTTCCTGAGCTTGTCACACATATTAGCTCTCAGATTCTTGGCACAGCCCTCTGGGAAATGCCCAGCCACGTCACCCCTCTCTAGAAAGTGCATCTGTGACTGTAAGGCTGCCTCGAGGCAGGAAGGCTCCCTCTCCTGCTGCTTTCTGTATGTATGACAGAACTGTGCGTCGCCCTCCTATTGATCCAGCTATAGCCCCAGCAGAATTGCCCTGACTTCAGCCCCTTCCTTTGCCTGTTTTCATCCAAGCCTTCTGGGAGCACAGTACACCTGCTGTGTGCTGGGGCGGGGGGCGGGGTAGCTCCACGGCTCATTCCTCGCTTGTCTCACCTTCTGCCCACATTGAGAAATGGTTTGGGTAGAATCTGAGAAAGAGGTTCTTCAAAACTGGCTCTACTAGCAGCTAGAATATGTCTTTTCCAAAAGAATCTATAGGGAAGATGGGCTACCCTTTTCTGCTTAAGATTCACTCTGACACCCAAGAAAATGTCATAAGGTATTGTGTCCAGCAGTGGGTCCCCCAGAAATTCCCTGCCAGGGAAGCCATAGGACAGGCAGGCTGGAAGTCTGTCTCTGCGACCTTGGCAGATTCTGTCCCTCCCTAGATCTCCAGGACTCCTGGAAGGGTCTATGAGCCGCAGTTGTGTGCTCTGTGAGCAGGGGGCGTATGTTGCCATCAGGTATCAATGCACCTCCATGCAGAACAGCTCCATGAAGTTCAATCTGGTTAACACAGGCACAGCTGCTTCCTGAGGTGCCTCACCCCAGCCTCCCCGCCAGCTGCCCCAGGATTCACATGCCTGTGCACACCAGCAAGGCTGAATCTCCCCACGCTGGCCACCATGGACATCTGCACTGTGTTCAGGCCACCTTCCAGGCAACAGGAAACCGCCCCTTCTGACCTTGGTCGCTAGTCTTCCCAGACTCCAGCCTGCAGCCTCCCTACTCCCTCCTGGCTCTTACCTCGTCCCACTTCTCTCCCCACTGCCGACGTTGGCCAAGGCATAGGACTGAAGGTGGCATGTGTAGATGTCTGAATACTGCCCTCCATGAACAAAATGGCTGTAGCACACCTTTCAAAAGACCTATTTTATTTTATTTTGTGTGTATGAGTTTTGCTTGTATCACGCCTGGTGCTTGCAGAAGCCAGAAGACAGTGTCATATCCCCTGGAACTGGGGTTACGGAGGGTTGTGAGCCACCAAGTGAATGGTGGGAATCAAACCTGGGTCCTCTAGAAGGGCGGCAGATGTTCTTAGCCACTCAGCTCTCTCGTCATCCATCTGTAACATGTTTTAAAAACATGGTCAGATTGCTTGAAGCCGGGTGTGGTGGTACATGCATCTGACCCTGGCACTCAGAGGGCTGAAGAAGGACTGTTGTGAGCTGAAAGTCAGCCTGGGCTGCAGAGTGAGTACCAGATGGGCCAGCACTATATAGCAAAACAAGTCAACAAATAATAATAATAGCAATAATAACAACAACCCTGGTTTTCAATCAAAACATGAGGACAAGTCCACTCACCAGCGTGGACACTCACAGCTGCTTCCGCCCATGTGTACCCAGAACAGCCAGCAGGTGGCTCTCCCAGGAGGCGGTGTGAAGTGGGCAGCTTTCTGCCAAGTTGAAATATGGCTGCTGAGTTCAGCCCTAGGTCTTCAGTCCTCTCCGGGAATTTGTTATTCTCTGAGCACAGACTTGTTGCCCAGTTAGGACTATACAGAGGTTGGAATGGGCTGGCCCCAACCAGATTGCCCCTGCTGGGAGCAGAGGTCCTGGGGAGAGCAGAATTCCACTCTTTCACGGGCCAGGAGCTGGATGCTGGACTCTGGCATGGACACCGCCTCTCTGAGCTCTCCAGGGCAGGCTTTGTCCTCTAGGATAGATGGGTCCTCCAGAGAGATCTTTGTTTTGGAAGAGTCAAGGCCCCCACAGGAGAACAGCACATTAGAGCCACAGTTCTAGAACACACACCATAGGTGTACCCCACAGTTCTCCATTGAAACCCTGGCACACCGGTGGCAAAGGCCAAGGACCTCGTGGCCCTTCTGACCGCTTTTCCTTACCAGCTTCCGGCCTGTCTCCAGATCCGTGGGTAGGGTCTCCAGCATGTCATCTGAGGTGGCCCTGTCTCCCTGAAGGCCTTTCCTGCAGTATTGCCATCCCTGCTGTCTCCTTCACAGCTTACAAATGCCAAACCCGTCATCTGCAGAGCAGTCCTGTCCTGGACGGAGATCCTGGACCCAGCCCCAGCTTTCCTAGGTTTCCCAGGCTTCCCTGACTAGGGTCTCTACCAGCTGCTACTGCTTCTGCTGGACTGTGCTGGCCGAGCCCCACTCTGACCTCCGGCCAGAAACCAGAGTCACCTGCAGCTGCAGCGCCGGCGAGGGAGTCAGGCTGTTTGGGTTCAAATCCTGACTCCACGACTTCTGTGTCATTGAGATCTGACTTAACTCTTCTATGCCTGCAGATTAGGGTAGACAGTTCTTCCATTTCAGGGTCTTTGAGAAGCTTCAATGGGCAAATTCAACACCTTTGTTGTGGACATAAGAGGGGACCCCAGGCCAGGCAGTGGTGGAGCATGCCTTTAATCCCAGCACTCGGGAGGCAGAGGCAGGCGGATCTCTGTGAATTCGAGGCCAGCCTGGTCTACAGAGCGAGATCCAGGACAGGCACCAAAACTACACAGAGAAACCCTGTCTCAAAAAAAAAAAAAAAAAAGACGGGGAGGGGGGCAGAAATATTCAGCAAGAGTGGGGAGCGAGGAGGAGCAGGGAGGTGGTAGGCCTGTGACTTCATGCTCCTCAGGGAACTGGAAACAGGCCATGATCTTTTGGAGGTGAAGGCTGCTCCTTCACTGAGGATTTGCCACTGTCCTTGGCGGTCTCTCCGCTGAGGAGTGTGAGAAACCACCCATGTTTGCAGAGCAGCTGCAGCAGACTCAGAACCCCCGGCTCAGGGGACAGGTCGCGCTATGGCCACCACCCCGAGAGGCGAGAGCAGCGACAGGGACCAACAAAGCATTTACACGCGGGTGTGAAGGCAACACTCGCACCTGGCACCTGACACACCTGCCGGGCAAAGGGCTGTGCCAGTGGCCCCCTTCCCACAGTGCCATTCCAGCGTCACTGTCACAGGTCCAGGTCAGACCATGCCCCCTGCTCAAGAGCACTCTCCGAGAGCCAGACCTGGTGAGCTTACCTGTAATCCCAGCACTCAGAAGCACTGGGATCGGGTACATCGAGAACTCTAAGCCAGCGTGAGTTATGGAGTGAGACCCTGTCTCTAGAAACAGGGTCTAGACCTTTCTGAGCCCAAAGTGAGGTCATTTTCCCAAAGCCCCCACCCCCATCACCCTCATTTGCACACTCGCACTCACCCCTTCCAGCCTTTTAGAGTATCCAGATGTGTCCTGTATTTACTAACTAGAAGCTGGATTTTCCCCAACTACGAATGTTTTTGGGCTGACCGCCCATCTCCAGATGCCCAGGAGCATAGAATAGGTGCTCACTGTTTGGAGGATGGAGGCAGTACAGATACAGGAATGGGAATAGGGGGTGGATGGATGCATTGGATGCATGTAGGTGAATGGATGGGTGGGTAGATGGATGGATGCATGGATGCATGCATGGGTATATGTATGTATGGATGGATGGATGAATGGATGGATGGATGAACAGGTAGGTGGGTGGTTATGTAGATGAATAGATTATGAGTATATGAGTGTGTGTTAACTTGCTGGCTGGGCAGGTAGATAGATAGATAGACAGACAGACAGACAGACAGATGGACAGATGGATGGTTGGATGTGTAGCTAGGTGGATGGTTATGCACATGAATAGATTGTGCATATGAGTGTGTGGTGACTGACTACCTGAGTGGATAGTAGGAAACTGGGTAGATGCATACATGCATGGGTAGGTGAAGAGATGGCTGGATGGGTGGATAAATGGACACACCGAGTGTGGTTAGACCCTATTATCCTGACGACACACCTGAGGTTTCACTTTAGTGGGGCTGATCCCTGACAATCACGGCTGATCCCTGATGATCACGGCTGCTTTTTCAGCTCCATCTGATCAGCACACACAGATACTTTGCTAATACATCACACAAATGGCCTCTAGTCTTGTCCTCTCTGAAACCTCATGGGCTGGGTCTCCAATGTCTACATTACTGTTAGTACTCTGGTCTGCCAAGGTACCACAGAACAGGCCATTAAACTCTGCCCACCAAATCCAACAGCTTTTCCAGACCAAAGTCTCCCACATTCCTCCCCCCAAAAAGATATGGGGGTGCTGGAGAGACGGTTAAGGGCACTTGCTGCTTTTGCAGAGTAACTGGGTTCAGTTCCTAGCACCTACATGAAAATTTACAAACACCTTTAACCTCAGTCCTAGAGGATCTGGCACCCTCTTCTGACCTCTCCAGACACTGCACACACAGCTGCACAGACATACATGCAGACAAAACCCCATACACATAAATAAACAAATAAGAAAACCTTTTTTTTTTTTTTTTTTTTTTTTTTTTTGGTTTTTCGAGACAGGGTTTCTCTGTGGTGTTCCTGAGTGCTGGGATTAAAGGCATGTGCCACCACCAGCCTGCCTAGTAAAGCTTTTTAAAAATTCAGATTAACTGCAGCAACAGCCCCACTTCCTCAGTACCAATTTCTGTCCTGTTTAATTTCTTTGGCTGTGATAAGACATCCCATCAAAAAGCAACTTAGAGAACTAAGGTTTACCTCAGTTTACAAATCCAGGTTACAGATCACCATTGTGGGGAAGTCAAGGCAGGAGCTTCAAGCAGCTGGTCACACCACACCCACAGTCAAGAGCAAAGAGAAATGAATTCGTGCTTGTTCTCAGCTAGGTCTCTCCATCGTTATGCAGTTCAGGACACTGGCCTAGGGACTGGTGCCACCCACAGTGGGCTGAGTCTTTCTGCCTCAATTAGCAATCAAGGCAATCTCCTCCAGACATTCCCAACCTGATGTAGATAATTTGTTATGAATTCATTATGAAGAATTCTCTCTTCCTAGATTGTGTCAAGTGGATGGTTGAAACTAACCAGCATAAGTAGCTTAAACCAAATGAGTTATTTCACTTCCAAGAAATAAAATCCTAGAGGAAGTGCGACACCATCTAGAAATCACTAACGACCAGATCCTCTCTTCCTCAAGCCCCTCTATACTTAATACAATACCTCTACTTCATAATCTAGTGTAGCTGCTGGTGTTCCAACCATCAAGTCCCCTCCCTAGCCACCAGGAAAGAAATGGATGTGGAGAGAACTTTCTGGAAAACAGCACACATGACTCCTCCATTTATGTCTTGCTGGACAGCACTTGGGCACAAATCCATGTGCCTAGAAGTTAAGAAGTAAGGACTCTTTGCCCCCACAAAATATGAGGCTGATGGGTGGTATGGGCAGCCGGCAGCTCTGCTTGTGACTGGACAGGAGCCCTTTGGGAGGTCTTTGGTTCGTCAGTGCACAGCCAGGGGCTGGGAAAACACAAGGACCAAACTTGGGGAAGCGCCCTAGGGCCCTTGTTCTTCATCAGACAAGAACCCAGTCTGGGCACAGGCATTGAGCCACACACAGCTGAGGCCTGTGGAGAACTCAGTGGGAAGGGAGGGTTATGGATCAGGAAGGTAGCCAGCCCAGGCCAGCAGGGTCAGGGCTCAGAGGGACACTTGAGAGAAAGAGGGGCAAAGTGTATGCAGATCTTCCTGAGGACCAGGGACCAGCTCACCATCCCTAGCTCAGCCATGTGCTCTGAGCCACCATCTTCCCATCTGTGACATGGGAATGGTGACTTCGATGACTGTTCTGCAGACTACAGATTTGGCTCACAAGTGGGGTCTCCATAAGACATCAAACATACAGCCTGGAAACCCTACCCTCCTTCATACATTGAGGGAGACTCAGAAAGAGCCTATGTTTGGGTTCATTTGGGATTGTCACAGCTGGGAAGAGGCTGTTAGGACTGCCATCTCCTGGAGAACAAACCATTCCATTTATCCATGGAGCCAGAGTCTCCAAACCCTGCCCCACACAGCTGGGGGAAGGGGTTATTTAGCCTCTTCTTGCTCCTCCCACTGTGTCTCAGAATCCTCTTTGTCCCCTCCCACTGTGACTCAGGACCCTCCTCTCCCCTCCCACTGTGTCTCAGGACCCTCCCCTCCCCTCCCACTGTGTCTCAGGACCTTCCTCTCCCCTCTCACTGTGTCTCAGGACCCTCCCCTCCCCTCCCACTGTGACTCAGGACCCTCCCCTCCCCTCCCACTGTGACTCAGGACCCTCCTGCTCCCCTCCCACTGTGTCTCAGGACCCTCCTCTCCCCTCCCACTGTGACTCAGGACCCTCCTGGTCCCCTCCCACTGTGTCTCAGGACCCTCCTCTCCCCTCCCACTGTGACTCAGGACCCTCCTGGTCCCCTCAGAAACCCTGAGCCCATTCGTTGGCATTGGCCATTGAATCCAGCTATCTCCTCCTTCACAAACACCCACAGTGACTCAGGCTTTTTGTGAAGTTCTGCAAACTAAACTTCTGTGTCCTCATTCAGTGCCAAGCACGTAGCGGCTATCCTCCCCCAAATCCATTACCAGTTAAAGCACAGCTATTATTTTTACAGCAGTGCTCAGAAATGGCTTGCAATCTCTAATTTGCTAAATTGATGTGTATATTGACTAAATAAATATTCGGCACGAAGCCCGCGTCCCCTCCACACTTATTAATCCTCGGGAAATGGAAACACAAGACACGAAATGAGCTTCTGCTCCGAGCTGCAGACAGGAATACATTATGTTGTTTTCCTGAGTGTTCAGGGACTCGCGTCGCTGCAGCAGAGATCAGCCAATCAGCAAGCTCCAAGTTTTCCATGACGCACTTGCACTTGCCTGCCTGGGACGTGCCTGGGTTGCTAAGGCTCTTCTGAAGTTTAGAACAAGAAACTTTTACCTCTGGAGGGGGGGAGGAATCAAGGGAAGCAGCTTTAGTGGGGTGTTTGGGGGTCTCGTGGCTTTAACGTTTGCAAGAGAAATCAAAACTGCTGGCAGGACCCCCGAGAGACACCCTGGGAAAGGGCCTGCCCTCAACAATGGGGATATTAGCATCCTCCACTCCAGGCTGAGAAGGCAGCTGCCTGGGGAAGGGGCCCTGGTCTTGGTTGACAGCCCAGTTGCCATGGTGATGCTCACTTAACTCTTTCCTCACTAGAGCTATGCTCTCCGTGTGCTGGTGTGTCCTGGGGGCTCTGGAAAAGTGGAAATTCGGGCAGGGCCCCCTCTCGCTGTGATCTCCAGTCTAGGCTGGCTTGTGCCATGGGAACCAGGAGCCCAGCGTTGGGGAAGACGTACAGCCAGGGGGAAACGGGCCCAAGGACAGCACTCTCCTTTAGCCCGACTGGAAGGATGTGACTCCCCAGACACCAGCACTGCCTCTCACATCCCCTCGGCCCAGGCCAGAAGCTTCATCGCTGGACAGACACTGGTTCACAGGCTCCGGCTGAGGCAGGCCTCTTCCCTGTCCTCTGCTGTGCCCTTGAGCAAACTGCGCATTTGTTGAGTCTGTTTCTTGATGTACATGGTTGACAGTCATGATGGGGTCACCATGGCAATGTTCCCAGCACCTGATCCACATAGGCTGGCTGCTGCCAAAGTCAGGAGACAAACATCTATGTTCAGATGGAGTCCAAGAAACAAGGACAGCTCGTGCAAAGGCCCTGGGGTGGAACATGGCTTCTGAAAAATCACCAGAAGAGGGCTCGCATACGGGATGATGGCCTCAGATAACAACAGAGGGACAGCCAGTGCTGGTCGCACATTTCCTTTGGCTGGGGTGGGGTGAGGGGATTGCACCCTATGGAGTGACAGGCACAGGAGGCTCTTTGGGTTAAGTCTCAACTTCCACAGCCCCAGGGCCAGCTGCAACCTCATGAAGCTCCTTCTGGTCAACTTGGGAGACCAGGAGGCTTTGTGAGTTCTGTGGAGTATGGAGTTCTCCCTCAAGATACCAACCACTTGGTCACAGGCCATTAAAACAGCCAGCAATTGCAGTTGGTAAAGACATGAACGGAGGCCCGTTGGCTCCCACAGACCACAGGTAGGAGGGGCTTGGACCCTAGCATCTGTCCAGAAGTTCCTCATAACCTGCATCCTGTCTTCTCATTTAGACTTACTGACTCAAGAGAACATTCTAGAAAGACTAACTCAAGCTCCCTTTAGTCTTTCCCGAAACATGGCCAGGTGGCCGTGAGGGGAAGAGGAGTCACTCAGTGTGTCCACATGGAGGGGTCTGAGTGGCATGGGGGGCATGGTAGAGCTTGCCCTGAGGTCCCAGCCCGTGAGAGTTCACTGGCCAAAGCAAGAAAGCCCCGCACTACTTGGCTTGAAGATGTGGAACACTTTCTGAGGATATGATGGAATGTTCTAGGCTTGGATCTGGGAGGGGGCTGCTCACTGCTGTCCACACTCACCACTCACCCTATCCAGTCCTTCGTGGTTTCTTTTGTGTCTACACAGATGTGTGCTGTATAGTCAACAGCATCTCCTCAGGGGATCTGCCTTGGTCTGGGGTCTGCAGGTGGCTCCCCCCCCTCCTCTGCAGATGCCCAAGTTTCTAGGCAGAAGCAGAAGTTCTGGTGTCCAGAGTGCCTCACTCCAGGGAGGGGGAGCCAAGGGCTTCTGAGGCCATCTCGCCACCTTCCTGCAGTGATCCATCTTGTCTAGGCGGCTGGGGAATTGCTTGGAGGCGAAGCCGCATCTTGAATATTCATCTGATTTATGGTCCCTGCCGACAGCTTTATGAGTCCACCCACCGCTCCCTCCAGCCGGCCATCAATCTTCCCTAAGATGGGGCCTCTGCCAGCAGCTCATGAATTAAAGAGGCCCCTCCGGCCCTCAGCCCGCCGCCGGCCCTCAGCCAGCCGCCCTCCCCGCGGTGAGTCGTGTCCTGTCGGAGGAGGACCTGACCAGAAGTCTCAACACGTTGATGTCTTGCTGCAGTGGCGGCTCTGGAGACCTTGGATGACTCTTCCTGGTTGTTTGTTTCAAGTGAAAGCAAGTCTGGAGCCCCAAGGCCTACCTTGCTCAAACTCTGAGCCTCAGTTTCCCTATCTGATGGGGGGGATGCATAGCCCAATCCCCTCTGTTTATTTAGGTAGAGTCTGAGGCAGGGGGACAGGGCTGTCTGCCAGAATGCAGTTAGCCTCGCTGTCAACTTGAGAGGAGGGACTGGAGGGAGGTCAGGAGGTTCACAGCAAGTACCCCCAGAGTCTGTGGGAAGGTGCTCTGCGAAGGCCTGGCCCTGGGGAGCCCTCCATGGGTTGGAGGTATTGTGGGTTTTGCCCAGGACATGGCATGTGAACTGGGCTTTAGTTCCAGACTTGAGAGCTACTCCAGAACATTTATGGAGTCCAACCTCTGGACAGGAACCCCAAAAGAAGCCTGTCAGTCAAATCCTGGGCTACCCCACCCCAGAGTCCCCAGTACCCTGGGCCCTGGGTGCTGCGCCAGGAATCAGAGCGAACAGAGAGACAGCCTCAAGCTTCACTCACTATTGCCCACGAGTTCCTTTGGGTCACAAGGAGCAGAGCATTGGTCCCGGGTTCTACCTGTGAGGAGGGGTCAGAAGACATACTTAGAAGAGCCCCCAAATCCTCATGTCACCAACCCTTCCACAAGACCCAACCTCGCCACTGTGAGCCTCAGTTTCCCCCAGTACAAAACAAGATCCACAAAGCCCTGTTCCAGCTGGGACACTGGTTTAGACTAGCTCTGAAGAAGCACCCAGAGTTGGCGGGGTACTGGAGCATCAGCCCCCTCCCTCCCCATCCCTTACTCTATGTGATCCTAGAGACAAGATCCAAGTGTCTCCAAGCTACAAGCTTGGTTATGAGAGCAGAGGACCTTGGATAGAAGTGCAGGATGGTGAAATCCAGTGAGAATTTCCTGAAAAGGGGCAGAAGTAGGCCAAATGTCACAAGGGACAAAGTCCTAAGTTGTGGAAGCAGCAGGAGGTTCCCGACCCGGACTTTCACCGCTGCTGACCACGCTGGCATCAGTGGTGTTTGTCCGACGGAAGGGAGGGGCAACAGTGTGCAGGCAGGGCTGGGTGCTGGGCACTGGAACAAGCCTGCGATAATGGCTTTCCATGTCACCTTTGAGTCCTTCTTATGAGCTGAAGCACAGACAGGTGGAGGGCCATGAGCCTCACTGTCTCCTTTCCTGGCCAGAGGAGTAACAGTCCAGCCCCTCCTGGATAGCTCTGAGAACTACTTTGCAGCCTCATCTATTGGAAAAAGATAGAAATAACACCCAAGTGACAATGTTGAAGGGAGAAAGTGATTGGAAAGTCTACAAGCAGGGACCTCTAAGAACTCAAAGCAAGTCATTAGCTTTATAGAGGCTCAGGGGTGCCATTAAGTAGTTAAATGGAGGTAAAGATGTGCACTCACTCACTACCTGTCCACCTACCATCCATCTATTCATCCAGTCATCACACTAGGCAGCTAAATAGCTACCCACCAGTCCATCTACCCATCTATCCATCCATCCATCCATCCATTCATCTATCCATCCATCCATCCATCCATTCATCTATCCATCCATCCATCCATCTGTCCATCAATCTATTCATTCATCAGTCTATACACCCATTAGTATACCTATCCATCCATCCATCCATCCATCTGTCTGTCCATCCATCCATTCATCTGTCTATCAACCCGTCTGTCCATTTATCCACTGTCTAGTCATCCACCCACCCACCCATTCATCCATTTGCATGTCAGTCCTAATTGTACACGTGTGGGTAGGGTGGTGGCAGATGCCTGGCCATGCAGACGGTTTGACAGATGAGTCAGTGAGTAAGGGAGTGAGAAGATGGCTGGCTTAGTGGGTAGATAGATTGTGGTAGATGGATGTTCTGGTGGTCAATTAGATAGATCAACAGACAGATGGATGAAGAGGCAGGTAGACTGCTCGCTAGCTGGGACGACTATCCCCATGCTAAATTGTCTTGTTCCCAAGGGTAGCAGATGACAGAGGCTTTAGCCCCTGCCTGACGCTGCAAACATTATCCAGGCCGCAGGGGTCTACGCCACAGCTCTCACAGTCTGATCATTACTGATTCCCAGGCTTTCTGGCTGACGCCTCCTGGAACTCACCAGGGTAACAGTGTGACATTTCGCGTTCCCTCTAGCAGTACCTGGCCTTTCACTGAACATGGAACCCAGCTGTTTGCTAGCTTGCCTCCCCTTGGAGGGACCCTCAGGCCCCTGCAGTAAGAGGCCTGGTTCCCAGGATGAGGGGCCACCTAAAGACTCAGTCCCCTCTTGCAGCTGCCTGGCCCCAACCTTCCCACAGCTCCACCAATCTCCTTAATTACCCTTCAGTTAGGGTTTAATTTATCGCTCGGTGGCAAAGCAAGCACTAGAGAGAGAGTTTCCCTGGCAACCAAGTTTTTAAACACAAGATTCTCTGTGTTTTCAAAGCCACTTCTCATCTAATTTCCTCCCTGGAAATTAACTTGGAACTTGTTGGCTGCTGGAAACTTCGGCCTAACAGCAGGCCTACCAGCATGTGTGAAGCCATCAAGGCCCTCTCTCCCTGGCAGAGTCCCATGCTGGGAAATGTCTGATTCCCTCCATCTCCGTTACAGAATAGCCATTACCAACTGACCATGGGGACTTGGCTTGACCACCTTGCAACCAATAGCTGGCTTCTGACTTCTGGCTGCCCAGATTCCCTGGAGGTTAGAGCTGGGAACACAAGCCATGAGGAAAGCCAGGTGTCTGGGCCTGAATGCACAGGCCCTGCTGGCTTCCTCTCTCCAGCTTGAAAAGAGCAGCCAAGGAAGGGCTTCTCTGGGCATCCCACCACCGCAACCCTAGCTCCCCAACAAACAGAATACAGCCTGGTTCAGCCATGTGGGTGACTTTTCATAAGTCTCCCCAGTGCATTCCTCCTGTCCCCAAGGCCTCCATCCATCACTGTATAGCCATTGATGCAGCCTCTCCCCTCTACTTCTCCTCCTTCCATTCTCCACTGCACCCCAAACCCAGGGAACCCTGAGGCTGTGTTCCATGCACCAAACTCTTGGAATCCCTGCACTTTGCTCCTCAGATTCTCGTTTTCCAAATTCATGCCATCCCATGGGCTCTACTCAAATGCCACTCCTCGTGGCTCCCCCCGGCTCTTCCTGGGCTCCCTGTTTGCCTGCTTGTTTTAGTGGAGTGGTTCAATCCTGTCTTAGCAGAAGGTGGAAGGTGGACTGAGGATAAATACAGGGTTGCAACTGGTCTACTGGGGACGGTAACAGTAGTGACTGAGTGGAGACTGAAGGCAAGAGAAGGTGAAGATGATGTAGGACATCTAGAGGCATAGATGGTTGGAGGACATCAACACAGGTGACTGAATAGAAGAGAAAGGGCTGGTTACTAGGCAGAAGGAGGGAGGGAAGGAGGAAGAAAGGGAAAGAAGGAAGTTTGACTGTCTAAGTAGGTAGGTTGATGGATGGGTAGGTGGATGCACAAAATGGTGGATATATGGGCAGGTGAGTAGATGAATGTGTGGGTGGATAGCTATATGAATGAGTAGATGGAGGATGGGCAGATGGATGAATGGGTAAGTGGGTAGGTCAATGAATGGATAGATGTGTGGGTGGATGAGTAGATGAATGTATAGTAGAGGTGGGTGGGTGGATGGATGGATGGATGGATGGATGGATGGATGGATGGATGGATGGATGGATGGATGGATGGGTAAATGGGTGGATGAGTAAAAGAATAGATGGATGAGTTGGTGGATATGTGGATGGATGGGTGAGTGAATGCATAGACAAGTGGATAAGTGGATGGAGGAGGGTTGGTGAGTGGATAAATTGATGCACGAATGGACAAGGCAAATCTCAGCAACACCTCTCAGCTACACAGGCTACACTGTATGCTCAGGAGTGTGGTCCAGAGGTGACCATCAGACAGTTATGACTGCAACAAAAGAGATAACCTGTGAATTTTATCCACAAGAAATAGTCACTCTTGAAGTGTTGGGATTTGAAGAACTTAGTCAATGACCCCTAGAGAAGGACAGGGTCTTCCTCTGGGACCCATTCATTAGGAAAGCCAATCCCTATAAGCTCATCTAAGCACTTGGGCTGACTCTAAGTGCTAGGCAGTCAGAGGACATTCACTAACTATTCATTGGAAAGTGATGGATTGATCCTGGCCACCTGCCATGGCGGAGAACCGTGGCTGACTGGGGACAGCACAGGCATCTCACTTTTCAGTGCACGTCCCCACCCCGACCCCCATCAGCACGGGAAGATGTTGGGCCTGCTATCATCCACACTGCTCTCCATGGTGGGCCATGACTGTCCCCACTACACTAGAAGGTCCAGGAGACATGCTTCTTGTGCTGGAAGCAGACTGGAAACAGCAAGGTCTACCCACATCTGGCCAGTTGGTACAGAAGGCATGAGGGATAACTTGGGTTACAAGCAAGGTCCTGGGAGACTATTCATCCACAAAGACAAGAAAAACCAGGAGAAGAGCTTCCCTGACTCCATGGAGCTGTTGGGAGATGGATTGACACACAGCATGTCTGTTCTACAGAGTTAGAAGGCCACTGGACCTTGACCCTTTCCAAGAAGGAAAATCCTCACCAGGAGGGAACCATAGAAGAAGCCAAGGCCAGAAGAAGGTTCAGCTCCCTTGCCATCTCCCTCAACTCCAGCCCCAGCTTGCAAAGCTCTCCTCAGGCTCAGAACAGCTGTGGAGATGCTAGCTGAAGTTACCAAGAGATTGGATGCATGGTATATCTACGTGAGGACTTGCCCACAGGCCAGCCAGTCTCACACTGCAGTATTGTGGCGGGGGGTGGGGGGGTGTTAGGGCTGCAGGTTCTCAAGTGTTGCACCCTAAAGATGAGCCGAACTTCCCAACCTAACTCTGAGTTCATAAAGCTCTGTCTCTACTTTTCCCATCTTCCTCCGTCCCCAGCAGGCAGGACGGGCATCAAGAAGACAAACTCACTTCTGCTTTGTCTATAAAGTGCTTAGCTAAGTGCTTGGCATACAGTAAGTGCTCAATAAATAACCATTATTAAGGGAGGGTGTGACAGAGGAAATCGGACAGATCAGAATTTAATTCAGCCATGTAGATTTATTGTGCTTCTGCCCAAGGGAGGAAAAAAAGACAATGACTATCCAGCCTTCCCATCTCTCTCCGAATCTGACTTTGGGGCATGTCCTCTCACCCCTTTTGCCTGCAGCCTGTTGAAAAAAAAAAAAAACAATAAGAAGAGAAAGCCAATCTGGCATGCTTGACTGAGCCCTGTCCCTCTTGCCCACGGCTCCCTTGGACTTGATTTTAATTTCCCGGGGTCAGGAAGAAGCATGTTGATGATCCCAGTTAATTCAAAATGTAAATTTCATCTTCTATCAGCTAATGGCGCTGAGCTCCACTTTACATAACGGGGAGCCACGGCCATATGAGTCATGGAGCCCCTGGCTCCCTCTTTGCCAGCCCTCTCCAGTACTTCAGACAGACAGCCCTGGCCTCTGCCCACCGTGTGGCTAGACCTGAGTTCACCCTCAGGAGTGGTGTTCTATTAACAGTGGGACACGGGGTAGGGGGTGCATGCCAGCTCCAGGGGATGGGCTTAGCCCAAGAAACTCCGACCGGACCAAACCAGTCTGGGGTCAATCCTGGGCATCTCAGACTCCCAGGTCCATTTACCTGGACCCAGTCTCAGCCTGAGCAGGGAACTTGTCAACAAGCAAGAGTAGGTTCAGAGGCCTACCTTTGCCCAGCCCTGTGAAGCTGTCCCTCTGGGGAATGGCATCTGACATGGTGGCCAAGGTCCTTCTGTTATTAGTGTCTTTGGGTGACAAAACCCCAATGCTGTCCTCTCACTGGCCTCTGGGCCATCAAACAGGTTTCTTCCTACCTCCCTAAGGGGTCCTCCCAAAGCCAGCCCAATGTCTTATTGTCAGACCTAAACAGTTCTTCAAGGCCCCTGAAAGGGCAGGCTGGAGGCTTCTGCCTGTCATCTGTAGCCTGGACTTGAACCAGGCATTAGCCCACGACAAAAGGTGAAGAGTTCCTGGGTGTGCCTATGACTCCGAACCTCCTCTCCTCTGACCATTCTTTCCAATGCCAGCATCACGGCTAGCCCGTGGCTTTCTCTGCTGGGAGGACCGGTGAGGGTCCTGGTCTCCAACCTAGGGTTTCTTCCTTCTGCTGAGTAGAATAGTCTGGTCATGGACATGGTCAAGGTTTGTCAGGTGCCTGGAACTTGAGGATCCTGGTGGTCTCAGCTCTGCCACCTGCTGGCCAAGGGACTTTTTGCTGGGCCCAAATTTCTTTCTCTTTCTTTTTTCTTTCTTTCTTTCTTTCTTTCTTTCTTTCTTTCTCTTTCTCTTTCTTTCTTTCTTTCTTTCTTTCTTTCTTTCTTTCTTTCCCTCTCTCTTTCTTTCTCTCTCTCTTCCTTCCTTCCTGCCTTCTTTCCTTTCTTTTTCTTTCTTCCTCCCTCTCTTCTTCTTTTCGTTTTTCTTTTTCTTTTTGAGACCAAGTTTCTCTGTGTAGTCCTGGCTGACCTAGAACTCACTCTGTAGACCAGGCTGGCCTCAAATTCACAGAGAGCCACCTGCCTCTGCCTCCCTAGTGCTGGGATGTGTACCACCACACCCGGGTTATCCAGTCATTAATGAGATGAGTTCCCAGGAAGCTCACAAATCTGGAATAAATGACCTTGAACCTGGAGTAAGCTTGTGGCTGTCCCCTCTCCTCTGAAACTTTGTCGTTTGTTCTAGAAAGAATCCCTGTGAGGCATGGCTACCTCTAAGCAGGTGACAAAAACCCACCTCTAGCCCTCTCTTCATAAGGCAGCTGGTTTCTGATATGAGTTAACTGAATGTTTGTTTATGTTGTATTTTTTCTTTTTTTTAAACAAGCTTTATGAAGCCATAATTCAGATACCATAAAAGCCACCCATTAAAATGCATGATTTAATGGATTTTAATATATTCACAGGGCTGTACAAACTTCCCCAACAATCTGCCTTGGAACATTGCCCAAGGGAACTTTGTACCTTCTGAGCACTCCTCAGCCTCCTGCTCCTTGGACCCCTGGTCACCACCAACCCTCCTCTGTCTCTCAGACCAGCCAGCTCTGGTTCTCATAGAGATGGAGCCCCCAGTGTGTCTTTGCTGACCGACTTTTCCAGGTATAAAGAGGAGGTGGATGTTGGACTGGGACTGTAGCTCGGGTGGAGATGCTTGTCTAGCACACATGAAGCCCTGGCTCAATTCTCAGGACCATGTACACCGCGTCTGCTGGTATATGCCTGTGATCCCAGTGCTGGGACAGGAAGATCAGGAGTTCAAGACCAACCTCCACTGCACAGAAAGTTTAAAGGCCAGACTGGACTGCACAGAGTTTGTCTAAGATAGGAGAGAAGGAAGAAGAGGAGAAGGAGCCTCAGGAGGAGGAGCAAAAGAAAGGAAAATTTGTAGATTTTGGAGGGAATGCTGGGTTTGGTGTACAGTTGCTAACACTTCTTCCTTTTCCATCTCCCGGTGGTTTAGGGTTGGGTTGTTTGTTTGTTTGTTTATTATTTTGCATCATTGGGAGTTGAGCCCAAGACCTGATGCATGCTGAGCAAACACTCTATCACTGAGTCCTAGACCTTGTTTTCAGTTTTGATTTTAAGACACAGTCTCACTAAGTTGACTAGGCTGACCTTGAACTCACTCTAGAGCCCAGACAGGCCTTGAACTTGTGCTCTGCCTCAGCCTCCCAAGCAGCAGGATGACAACCCTATAGCTGCCATCCCAGCTCCCACGGGTCCTAGAACTGACCTTTGACTCAAGCCGCCCTGCCCAGGGATGGCGGAACATGCTGGAGATGTTTGGACATCGGCGATAGGGCTGCCTGCGACCCCTCGCCAGAGCTGCTCTGATTTGGGGTCTGTTCTGCTCCCTACCATTCCCATAGCCACTGTCTGCCCTCACTCCTCGCTTCGCCCTCCCCCATTGCTCCCCAGGCTTGCTGTGGGGAGAAGGGCATGAACAAAGAGCAGAATGAGTGACCAGTCCCCACTGCCAACAAGTTCTGGGGGACAGCTGCAGACTCCTGCCTCTCCCCATGCTTTCATCTGGAAGTAGAGCCTACAAGTTTAATTATGCAATTAAAGTCATTTTCCTGAGCTGAACAAATATTTACAGCGTATTTTGCTGTAAATTGCTTCGCCTGGAGAGTAGGCCTGCCACTCAGGCTGGCAAACACTGGTTTATTTGCATATCCCATTACCAAGGGGGCTCACAGCCTGGCTGGGCCACAGGACCTGGGCTGCGTGGGCGGGGCTCCCGGGAAGAAGTGTCAGCCACGGAAATGTGTTCTTGGCCTTACTCCGAGGCTGCTGTGGACTCAATGACGTCCGCTGCTCTGCTGTGGCGGCCCCCAAGTCCCCACTCTACGCATTTCAGAGACCTCTGAGCTTTTGTCCTGATGCTGAGAGGGGACCCAGATGGCTGAGAACATGACTCAGGGACACAGTTCTAAATAATCAATCCCTCATTGAACGTGCCCAGCTGCCCTCCTGTCATGGGTACAGGCCTGCTGAAGTGGGCTTAGCTTGAGTTCTGAGCCTCTCCTGGGGGCCCCTCACTCTACTGAGCTTCCTGTCAGAGCCAGGCACGAAAACTTCAGGCCAAACTTCAGGGTAGGCAAGAAGGCCACTGGTTCCAATTTACCCCAACTACCAGGTGCCTTACCTCGGGTCGTCATTTGTCCCCTGCAAAGGGCACTTTACACCTCTCGAGGGGGCCAGATTGGTGTTTTAGCAGCTGAGGGGTCTCCTGCTCTGATCTAGATACTGGCTTGCAGCCAAGTTCTGGGGGCTTTTGTGGAATAGCAGGCTGTGGGGTCAGGGGCAAGAGGAACCATGTACAAATCATCTACTGGTAGAAATGGTGGCCCTGGGACATGAGTTCAATGCCGAGGCCAGGTTTCTCAGCTGTGAAGGTAGCTCTGGGGACAGACACTGCCCAGGTAGGGCACCTCTTCTTCCATTCTAGTGGCTACCCAGTGGTCTATTCTGGAATAGCTACAACCTTTTCTGTTAATGACTGTGACTAGGCTTTTCCAGGTCCGCCATGATGGATGGTAACTTGGCCTTCAGCACCTGGATACTCTGTCACAGGGTAGATGCGAAGTTTTCCTTAGGAAGCAATTTTTACTTCTATTCCTTCCTTCCTCCCTCTCTCCTCTTTGTCTCCTCCCCCTTTCTTTCTTTTTGTGATACCGTGGGCGTAGCCCAGGGCCTCCTGCTTGCTGGAGCTACATACTGAGCTACACACAAACCTAGCTCAAGGATACACCTCGGAAAGGCAGAATTGCTGGACTCAGGCTCAGGCCCTTTTGCTCGAGTCCTGTGAAGGGTGGAGGTGACTCTGGGAGCTGGGACAGTGAGAGAAATTCTGTCATGGTCCTAAGTGTCTTCCTTCTCCTATGACGTCTATGAGGAGGGAGGATGGGGGATGGAGGCCACGCAGAAGACCAAGAGCCACCCCTCAGCCACAGTTGTTCATCAAAGTTGATGAGAGAGAGGAAAGGCAAGGTCCTCCTGTGATATGGCTCCCACCCAGCCACACGGAGGATCTGGAGTAGAGCGGAAATCACTGTCCTCATAAGGTCCTTTTCTGTGTCACATCTGTTCTTGAATCAGCTCATCAGATCTCTTCAAACGTCCCCAAGAAAATGCAAATCTACCCATTTTACAGTGGAGGAAGTTGAGGCTCAGAGTTCCATGCAATCACCTAAGGACACACCGAGAAAAGAGGTACAGCCTCGATTTGTCAGCTTGCACCCATGCTCTCTCACAGACCCCAAGGCCTGCACTGAGCTGGGCCATGCCATTTCATCCTCATATCTTACAGGGCCAGTACTGCCTGGGGGACACAGGTGAGGAACAGGAGGACCCTGCTGGCACATGTTTGAGGCTGTCAGCTGGGAAGGAGGGAGGAGCCGGAGGTCAGCTCTTCCCCACAAGCAAACCTACCTGGAGCCATTACTGCACCAGCTACACAGAACCTGGGCCCCCGCCTCTGGGGCCCAGGACTCCTGGCAGGCCCAGTACATAGGTCAAGGGAGCTGTCCAAGCCCATGAGAAGCCCAAGGCTCGGGTTCAAGAGTACAGCCCTGCTTCACTGAAAGGGAAAAGGAAGACTACCGAGTCCCAGCCCTAGTGGACGCTCCTGGCCTCAATTTTCCACCTGAAAATCAAGGTGATCTTGGCTTCATCCTCCCAAGGGAGGCCTGGGGAGTTGGGGTCTGTGGAGGTGAGCTGGGAAGGGAGTGGCCCGAGGTGTCTAACGAGTGTGGGAAGGAGCCAGCAGCCGGGTGTGGCGGAGGAGGCTGAAGCGATCTGACTACTCCCTGAAAGGAAAACACACTTGGTGGGAACAAGCGCTTTTGTCACTGCGGGGCGAACACCATATAACACACCGTATAAAGTTTATGGTTTGTTTAGACTCTTCTGGAACAACCAATAAACGAAAAGAGCAGAGAAGACCCAGGAAGCACTCAGGCTGATCTTGGGCCAGCCCCTGCCATCTCCCTTCCCTGGCAGCCTACGGCACAGCCCCTGTGTTGAGTACACAGGGGTGCGATGCATGCTCTTCCTTCTGTTTTCCCCAATCTCCGGGCCGTGGTGACTGAGAAAAGTGTTGCCCGTGAAAGGGCTAAGAGACAAGGGCCTGTGCCTGTCCACAGTGCACTTATGGAGAAGGCTGAGCCTCTAAGCTCAAATTCTCACGAAGACTCACTTTAAACACTCTGGATCCAGCTGTGCAAACGCACAGGTCTGTCTGTAAAGCTGCTAAAGAGCGCCAACTAGTGGCACCGATGACTTCGCACATGGGAAATCAGGTGTTCGGCTTTCTTTCTTCCCCGATCCTGCTCCCAACCTCCTTCCGGTCCCCCACGCACACGCAGCCCCTGATAAGTTCCCACCTTTCAAAGGTGGTGCTGAAAATCCCCCAGGGTCTCCAAGGAGCAGGATTAAACCTCAAGGTATTTAATCAGAGCACTCTCCCTTTGCTAGTTCAAGTAAAAAGAAAAAAAAAACAAAGCCAATGAAATTTACTTTTTCTATAAAAGTTTATTTTGTAATTTTTCCCCCAAGAAGTAGTCAGGATGCCTATTTCAATTATGTAAGGAAAGGTAAGGAAGGGTCGTGTATAAAAATAACTTAAACATACATACTAGCAACAAAGCAACACATCTCTAGTTACAACTGCAGATAAACTTGCCCAAGATTTTTCCAAAGGTATTAAATATTTGGTAGACAATGGGACAGACAGACAGACAGGCACACACACACACACACACACACACACACACACACACACACACACACACAGCTCAAGTATGTCTTCTGTGCATTTTAGCTAACCGCTACAGCTAAAGTGAAAAACTGGATTCCTGAGTGACCAAAAGTGGAACCAAACCCGCATCATGGTCGGTGTGAACGTCAGAGAGTGCTGTGATTTCCCCGCCCCGTCTCATTGGTCCCTAGCCTGTTCTCTGTGGTGCTCCACTACTAAACGGTGCCTTTCTGATCTACTCAGCATTGTGTTAGCTATCTCAAAGCTGGCCTCTTCCTGGCTCCCAGCACATGCTGGTAAGGGGTGACTCTAAAGACGCCCCAGTTAGGATTACATCTGGCTGATTCTCTGTCTCAGGGCTTGGAGTTCCCTCTCAATTTCATAGGGGAGGTCAGCATTGACTTGGTCTTCCAGGTATTTACAGATCTCCTCCACCTCCTTCTCCCAGAACTCCTTGGAGATTCCTAACAGCTCCTCCATGTTGACGTCCCCCAGGCCTTTCAGGTTCAGGGCGTTTTCCTTAGGGACGTAGCCAATGGGCGTGAGCTTGGCACTGTCTTCCCCTTCAATCCTGTTGAACATCCACTCCAGCACCCGAGAGTTCTCACCAAAGCCTGGCCAGAGGAACTTGCCATCCTTGTCCTTCCGGAACCAGTTGACGTGGAAGATCTTGGGTAACTTGGCTGCTGGGCGGTGGGCCATGCTCAGCCAGTGGGCCAGGTATTTGCCGAAGTTGTAGCCAAAGAAGGGCCGCATAGCAAAGGGGTCGTGCATGATGACCTTGCCTGTGCACAGAGACAACCATTTACCTCTGACCGCATCATACCAGATTCTCTCTCCCTCTCCCTCCATGGCAGACACCGAGGAGAGAGTTCGGACTGCCTTCCCCAGGGTCTCCCTCTCCCTCCATGGCAGACACCGAGGAGAGAGTTCGGACTGCCTTCCCCGGGTTTCCCTCTCCCTCCACGGCAGACACCGAGGAGAGAGCCTGGACTGCCTTCCCCGGGGTTTGGAGCCCAGGCTGGCTCACCCTTGTGCTCTGCGGCAGCTGTGGCCTCTGACCTCATGGCTGCTCCTACAAACACCCCATGCTGCCAGCTGAGGGCTTCGTAGACAAGGGGGACACCTTGAGCAGGGAGAAAAGGGTTATTAAAGACTTAGACATCCAAACGCTCTAGGACTGATGGTGTTAGATTCATTGTTCAACCAAGCAGTATCCTTTTTCAGATGAGGAAATTTCACTTTGTAGTCCAGGATAGCCTGGGACGTATTCTGTAGCCCAGGTTAGGCCCAAACTTATGGCAATCCTCCTGCCTCAGCCACCCAAATGCTAGGATTACAGGTGTGAGCCCCCCTGCCTGACAAGCAGCATTTTCTGTTGAGTTATTCTTACAGCTGCAGAGACAAAAAACAGGAAGCCCCTAAGCCAGGTCACAACAGAGAGGTCTCTCAGTGAAGCGGAACACTGGCCTACGCTATCTCAGATCGCAGATCCAGAAAGGCCATTGGGGAGCAGAAGGCTAGCCCTACATTTAAACTTGCTCAATTAATCTGAATATAGCGTGGCAGGGGACGGGGGAGATCTTTGGAACCAGTTCTGAAAAAGATTTCTTTGTAGCTCCATACCCCAGGTCCCCAGCCTGAGCAGAAGATGCCTCACCTGCAGGTCTACGGCCACCAAAAATGATGCCCTCGATGGGCACACCTTCTGGAGACTCCCAGGCAGGGTCGATGATGGGGCACTGGCTGGCTGGGGTGCAGAATCTCGAGTTGGGATGGGCACAGGGCTCCTCTACAAGAGAGAGAAACCCCTCAGCATGTGGCTCAGATAGGTGGTGTCCACAGCCCAGAGCAGGTGGCCCCCAGAGGAGACTCACCATCCTGTGGTCTCCACTCCTTGTTCTTCCAGGAGGTGATGGTGACCCCGGGGGCCAGCGGTTCATCAATGCCTTCCCAGTAAACACCCCCATCGCTGGTCTCGGCCACGTTGGTGAAGATGGTATTCCTCTGGATGGTCTTGATGGCATTGGGGTTTGTCTTCACTGAGGTTCCAGGAGCAACTCCAAAGAAACCGTTTTCTGGGTTGATAGCCCTTAAGTTGCCTGGCAAGTTGCAAACCAGAGAAGGAGGTGTGAATTGGAGCCACGCATGGCAGAGTTCTTAATGCCTTACCAGGCTGTCTCACGTGCTAAACCTCACGTCAGTCTTTCTCCTCCCTTCCTCAGACTACACAGCCATCCACTCTGATCTCCACACTCTGGTCAGCTCAGACTCCTGCAGCGTCCCCTCCTCCCTGCTCCTGCACACGGCCTCTTTTTTATTTTATTATTTATTTTGCGTGTGCACGGGGGTGGGTTGTGAGTGCTCCAGGGCACATGTGTGAAGGTCAGAGGACAACTTGCAGGAGTCAGTTCTCTCCTTCCACCGTGTGGGTCCTGGAAATCAAACTCGGGCCTTCGGGCTTGGCGGCAAGTGCCTTTATCCCTCGAGTCATACCACCAGCTCCGCAATACCCTCCAAACATGCATGTGCACAAGCAAGCCGCTTCTCATGGCCCTCTCTATCCAGATGGTCCTCACAAGGTGCCTGCAGGATAACTGCTGAGGCCTTGCTGACTCTAAACTCAAACACTCGATGCCCAGTGCCAGCCACCTAGGAGAAGGTGGCATATTTGAAGCCAGCCACTCCCCAAGGGTTGTCACTGTCATCAGGCAGACCTGAAGACTCACCTTGGCCATCAAACTTCATCCAGGCAATGTCGTCACCCACACACTCGACTTTCCACCCGGGGAGGGTGGGGTTCATCATGGCCAAGTTGGTCTTCCCACAGGCGCTAGGGAAGGCTGCTGCCAGATATTTCTTCTTGCCTTCAGGGTTGGTTATGCCCAGGATCTGCAGGGATAAGGATCCGCATTATAATCTCTAATCCTTGACACACAGGTATGAAACTGTCACAAGAAAACCCATCACTCTGTATCATTCATATAGTGAAAGAGAGAGACAAGGAATGCGTATTTTCAACAAAAAACATGGGCCTGTCTTTCAAACTAAGAGAGGGTGGGGGAGGGGACCAGAGAATTGAAAGGAAGAGGGATGGGAAGAGAAGAGGGGGAAGACTGAAATAACATTGTCACTGTTTAAGAGATGAAGACCCCTGGTCCCTCCTGCCCCAGAGGTCTGGGAATGTTCCTAGAATCCCCCCAAAGGTAGATCCTCAGATCCTTCCCTCAGGTATCAGGATAAACTGATGAGCTACAGCAGACTAAAACCCCCAAGATCACTGTTCCAGTGTGTCTGAGCTGCTTCCAAGAGATGAGCACTGCAGTAGTTAGAGTCAACTTGGTATTCCCTGACTCTGCCCTCAAGTCCTTAGGGGCTGGAGAATCTCGGCATGGCTCTCCTCTGCCACTCCAGGTCCTCCAAATTTCTGCCCAGGATCTCCTGACCACTTACCAGCATGTGCTCTGCCAACCATCCTTCCTCCTTGGCCAGCCGGCTGGCAATCCGCAGGGCAAAGCATTTCTTCCCCAGCAGAGAGTTCCCACCATAGCCACTTCCGAAGGAGATGATCTCTCTTCGGTCCGGAAGGTGTGCGATCAGTGTCAGCTCAGGGTTACAGGCCCAGTTGTTGACCAAAGGCTCTGAAAAAAAGCACCATGTGAGTGTGTGATGCGTGTTCCTGCCCAGGTCTCCACTCTGGCCTTGAATCTCCAGAATGGCCTGGAACGCCTGATCCCCCTGCCCCCACCTCCCAGATGCTGGCATGTTCAGCCTGTCTCGCCATGTTCAGTTTATTTGGGGCCTAGGATCGAACTCAGGCTTCATGCGTCCTAGGCAAGCTCTCTACCCGCTGAATCCCAACCCCAACTCTCCATTTACTTTTGATTTGGAAAGAATGAACTCACTTTTCAAGGGAAGCGGGCACCCCACGGAGTGGAGGCACTTGATAAACTCCCCGTTGCCCAGGGCCTCCAGCACGGATGTCCCCATCCTTGTCATGATCCGCATACTGGCCACCACGTAGGGCGAGTCCGTCAGCTCAATGCCCGTTTTGGCCAGAGGTGAGCCCAGTGGCCCCATGCTGAACGGGATGACGTACATGGTGCGACCTGCAGAGGTGGGTGGGTGGGAGAGAAGGTACAGAGGCTCACAAAGTGCCTGCACATCAACTCCCTAGCGGTCCCCACTGCTGTGTCTCCCACATCACATCTTGTTGGTCCCCAGACCCTGGTTTGCTGAAATCCAAGTTTTCATAACCCTTCCATCCAGTTGCACCGAAGCCGCTTTAAATCCACGTGAATGGAAGGCGTTTTATTCATTTATTAATTTCCCCCATTTTGTCTATTTGAGATTACTTACTGAACCCAAGGCCTTAGTATTCTAGGCAAGCACTCTACCACCCAGCCACACCAGCAGCCCCTTTTCAGTTTTTATTTTTTTATTTTTTGGTTTTTTCGAGACAGGGTTTCTCTGTGTATAGTTTTGCGCCTTTCCTGGGACTCACTTGGTAGCCCAGGCTGGCCTCGAACTCACAGAGATCCACCTGGCTCTGCCTCCCGAGTGCTGGGATTAAAGGCGTGCGCTGCCACCACCACCCGGCCTTCAGTTTTTATTTTGAGACAAAGTGTAATTCACCCAGGCTGTCCTTAAACTTTGAATGCTCCTGCCTCAGCTTCTCAGTGTCTGGGATGACAGGCCTAGACCACCAAGATTCGCAGAGAACGCTTTAATACTCCTGTACCGCTGTCCATCAAACAGAACTGGGCAGGCCATTTTCACATATGGCCACCCTATGCAGCTCAGGCCACCATTAGGAGCGTGAGCCGTGTACACAGACCACTGTCAGGCTGGGGGTTTCGGTTCCACTCACCTTTCATGCACCCTGGGAACCTGGCATTGAATGCCTTCTCAAAGTCCTCTTCTGACATCCAGCGGCCCAGCTGGCTGTCGCCAGTTTTGGGGATGGGCACTGTGTCTCTCCGCTCTTGGGTGATGATGACCGTCTTGCTTTCAATCCTGGCCACGTCCCTGGGGTCAGTCAGAGCCAGCCAACTAAAAAAGCCACAGGAATTCCTTCAGCAAAGCATTCTTAGGGATGTACACCTCTCACCGATGCCACTTTTCCAAGTCTAGCAGGATGCCAGGACATTGACCATGTTCCTTAAATATGGAAGTCAAGCCAACAGGGACTTGACTACGTGGACATTTGCTAGACCATGAGCTGGCCCTGGGGAAAGAGACTGCCTTCCACGGTCATCTAGAATCTAGTGGCTGGTTATGCTAACCTCACAGGGTGTCTGGATTCTGATCATTCTATTAAGTTTCTCAGGTGTTCGCTACAGACTCCAAGAAGGTGGAACTGGGGAGCCCATGGGCCAGAGAGCGAGGGCTGAGGGGACTCACCAGTTGTCATATTTCTTCAGCTTGCGGATGACACCTTCCTCCTGCATGTGGTCCAACAACCGTCCATACTCCTCCTCAGAGCCGTCACAGATGTGGATATGCTCGGGCTGGCACAGCTGGGCATTGCCTTCCACAAACTCCCTCACTGCCTTGGGCAGGCTGTCGAGGCTGCCTTGGATGACCTTGGCAGAGAAGTCCAGCCCATTATGCAGTTGAGGAGGCATATTTGTGAGTGTGAGAAAGGCGGGGTTCTGGTGTCACCTAAAACAGAAAAAGAGGCTCCTGAACACCGACTCCCACGGGCTCCCTCCAGTTCCTCTGCAGACTTGGCACGGGTTGGCACGTGGCCGGGGAGCTGTGGCTGTCAGGGTAAAGAAAGGGAGTCGTCCCATTGCCGATAATTTCAGAAAGGTGAATGAAATGACTCTACTTACCTTTCCTTCTTTTGGAAAGTCTGGATCAAAGATGGGAGGATGCCTTGCCGGATTTTCCCTGTTGACGGAGGGCGTATCCCAGAGGGAAGGCCGACTGTGCCTGGGAGCCAGCCTTCCTTGCTTTAAATACTATACAGAAAGGCCAGCCCTGCCCCTCAGCTGTACCCGGAGGCTCGCCTCTGACGTAAGGGGCAGGCCTCTGGCTCATAGCCATGGTCAGCAAGGTTTGGAACTGACTTAACACAATAATCCCCAGGAAGATAATGATTGAACTTGTGGTTGTTAATGAGTGTTGGGAGGCCTCAGGCCCCTCTGTCCACCATAGTGAATCCTTACACAACATTTGATTGACTAAACTTTGACCCTGCCTGTTGCTGATGCAAACTCCAGGCCCTTTTCTTGATTGGCAGGTAGGGGTCAAGGACAGGGCTAGCCGGGGCACCTCTTGGACTTCATGTGTTGTTGGCAGCACATTTTGTGTGCCGGTGGCTGCTGGTTGTCAAAACACTGCGGTGGCTGTGAGGTGTCACTCCCAGGTCGAAGGTCATGAGAAGAAAACTCTAGCTCCAGACACTGGCCTTCTAGACAAATGTCCCGTAACAGCTGAGCTAGCTGGGGTGCGTTACCTCACTAGGTGTCTGGTGGGTTACCTGGCCACTCCAGAGGGTGTGGGTTGCTGCAAGCTTCGTTCTAAGGGGACACAGTGGCACAGCTAATGCAAACACACGGAGCTCTTCTCTCTGTTTTCTGTCAGCTCATTCATTACTGCTGCCTGAAATGGAACTATGACAACCCGGGTACAGACTAGGAAACTGAGGCCGAAAGATCAATTAGCAGGTCCAAGCTGGCTGATAAGAGCGAGAAGGGTAAGCATACAGTCAGTCTGTTCCAGAGTACCGTGGAACCCCTTGTAAAATACCATTGTCTTTTCTAGACCCTTCAGGAAGTTCTAGGTTAGACACAATCCCCCTGGTGCTGCCTGGATACTTCTTGCAAGTCTGGGAATCTAGGGGAAAGAAGAGGGGTGGGAGCTTGGCAGTTCTGCTGGGTCACACTTGAGCAGCAAGACCTTTAGTACAGTTGTAAAGAATCTTCTCGGCAAGGCGCAGACCTTCATTCCAATTGAACGAGCCTCGAGCTTG
Source organism: Peromyscus leucopus (assembly GCF_004664715.2). NCBI lineage: Eukaryota > Metazoa > Chordata > Mammalia > Rodentia > Cricetidae > Peromyscus > Peromyscus leucopus. The sequence continues at coordinate 140,793,192 of NC_051066.1, read as the reverse complement.
CTCGCTGGAGTTTAGAGAGAAGTGAGTGAGAAGTCAGTGAAAGCGGGCTGATGGCCAGGCCCAGCTCTCCACAGCTGGCCTCAGAGGAGATGGCAGGGGGTTGGCCCACTTCCCTGTGGGCAGGGGGATGATCTGACAGGCAACGCTGTGACTCCACTTTAGATTTGAGGCATGATGAAGAGCCATCCTTCAGAGTGCTTTTGGGCTTGGCTCATTCTGCAAGGCCGTGTGAGGCTTGTGCAAGGCTATTACCTCCTGCCCCACAACTGTCACCTCTCTGGGGTCCGTCCAGTGGGCTTTTAGTGCTTCCTGTCCTGGTCACTGAGACTGCTCATGAGGGGAGGCCTCATCCTGTGCAAACTGTGTTGTATCTAAATGCAGCCAGCATGTCTTGCTCAGTAGCCGATGGGTCCTTTCTCCACATCAGGCACAGGCTAAACCACACTTTCCAGTGCACACTTCCTCTGATATTCCTGGCCACGCCCCACTCTGCTGCTAAAACTGCCATGGGTTTGAGTCCCTGGAAGGTTAAGTTGAAAACAAAAACCGAGAGACCAGACCTGGAGTTTTAAAGCATCCTACACACATCCAAGGTATCTCTGCTGTGAGTCTTCTGGGAGGAACATAGCTAGTCCAATAATGGTAGAGGAGCAGGGGTCCTCATGTCCTTCCGACCAGTCAGTACCCCCCACATGCACTATGTAGGGGTACAGTGATACCCATGCTATACCTTGTCAAAATGTCACCCTGGGACCCCATCTTTCAGTGTCTTTGGTGATTTCTGGTCCACAAGAGGCTTCACTGGCAGCCCTCCTGCCCCCTCCCCAGGGAGGGGTTGTGAATCAGCTCATCTTCCTACTGCTTCATCTTGAATAAGCCTCAAAGGAAATCTTAGGTACAGATTGCCAGCTGCCGGGGGAGGGGTTGGTCCAGGAGAGTCCTCAGCCTGTCCTGTGTGGATGCTCAGTGTTCCTACAGGACAAGTGGGGGCCAGGAACCCCCCCTGGGTGGGAGTTCCCATGTGGTTTCTCACACAAACATGGGGAGGCCCCCAGACCCCCAGACTGAGGTCCATGTTTCCTTAGGTCAAGCCAGCTTTCTGTCAAGTGTGCAAACTGTTGTTTCCAATGTAAAGCTGCTTCGGAGAGAAGAGAGTAAGTCCAGGCACCCAGAAACAGAATTATTTTTTATTTTGAATTGAATAATTATTATAATTATTCAAAATTATACTGCTGTATTAGTCAGGGTTCTCTAGAGTAACAGAACTTATAGAATATATATATACATATGCATGGGATTTATTGGAATTGCAGCTAGTCCAACAATGGCCAGCTGTGAATGGAAAGTCCCAGAATCCAGTAGTTGCTCAGTCCCTGGAGCAGGATGTCTCAGCTGGTCGTCTGTACACCAAGGGACCCCTAAGAAGTAGGCTCGAAGGCCAGTGATGGAATGGGAGTGCGACAAGGTGAGGACAAGCAGGCGGACCACCAAAGCTTCCCTCTCCGTCGTCCTCATTCAGGCTTCCAGAAGAAGTGGCTCGGATTAAAGGTGTGTCTTGCCACCTTAAGATCTGGATTAAAGGTGTGTGTCTTCATGGGCAGTGGTGACTCACGAGTTTAACCCCAGCACTCGGGAGGCAGAGGCAGGAGGATCTCTGTGAGTTTGAGGCTAGTCTGGTCTACAGAGTGAGTTCCAGGACAGCCAAGGCTACACAGAGAAACCCTGTCTTGAAAACCAAAAACCAAAGAGAGAGAACCCCTGCCAGCTATGGTATAATCTAGTACCCAGGAGGCAGAGGCAGGAGGATAGTGAGTTTGACCAAAACAGTGGTCCTGTGGAAAAAGAGGCTGCATACACTTGGCCCGTCTCCATGTCCTCAGCTCACATCCTGTGGGCCATCAATGGCTGTATTTGCATCCAGACTAGGATCAATAGTGATGACACAGAAGGTGGCTGTGGGTTCTGAGGTCACAAGTCCCTTCCCAGATGTGGTTATACATGTCACCAGATAGGCAGATATGGCTGACCCATGCATTTAAGGAGTCATTTAAGCTCAAGTGCCCTGAGCCTCCCAGGCAGGGTCTGGCCCTCCTGATGTCCCTGGCCTTCTGGGCAGGTAGAAGGGAAGCGTTTGCCTGAAGTGCTGTGCGATGCAGCAGCCTGATCGTTTCTCCACATAGGCTGTCTCCAGGACTCTGGAAGTGGGCTGCAGGAAGCCCACACAGAATGGAGCAGTCAAGAAGCAGGGTGAAGACCATGGTTGTGGCTCTGTTGGTAGAGTGCTTGCCTAGAACGCACGAAGCCCTGAGTTCAACCCCTAGCACCCCATAAATTAGACATGGTGGTGCACACCTGTGATCCCAGCATTTGGGAGGTGGATGCAGGAGGATTAGGCATGCAAGGTCATCCTTGGCTACATAATAAGTTTGAGATCAGACAGAGTGACACAAGACCCTGCCTCCAAAAGAAGGCAATCTAACCCTGATCAGGCCCCACCAAAACACAACAGCTGTGATAAGATAGATGGGTGGTGGCCATGGGCATTGGCTATGTGCCAGGTAAATCAGCAAGAGAAACACCATGGACTTCATGGGGTCTCCTGGTGGAGAAATCTGATGAGTGATGAATGATTGGGACGTGCCTTGCTGAGATTTGGTTGCCTGGAGGCTAATGAAGGAGCCTCTACCCCACAGATGAGTCTAGGTGTTTGGAAACAAGAGGAGCTAGAGCTGTGGATTTGAGATGGTGCCCTCAGGACTGGGGGATTCCACCACGCCTCCTCCAGAGTAGAGTGAAGACCCAGAGAGATGTACTTAGAGTCCCCTTGCTCTACAGAGCCTGACTCTCCCAGGGTAACCCTCAGGCTTTTGTTGTAGATCTTAGTGTGTGAAGGAATTTCACATCCAGGAAATCTACTCATCACCAGGGTTCAAGCCCTGTCTCTGTCTCCCCAAGCTGTACCTCTCACTCTGAGACCACAGCCTCCCAGGTCACCTTAGCCATGGATGGAGGGATTCCTCCCTACAGAGACAGCAGGGCAAGGCAACGGCCAAGAGGTCACTCTACAGAGATCTGAGCTCGTAAGGACTCCTACCAGCCAAGCTAAGGGTGGTTGTGTTTTTCTAGAAGAAATCGAGAAATAGTGGATCCCACACACTAGAGCCAAAGGCATTTTCACAATTCACACTTAGGTCTCTACTGCCTGTGGCTACTGCAGGGGCACCTGGCTGGCCTTCCCGTGCAAGTTCCCGACAGCAGGAAAACACTGCAGCCTGGAATCGTCACCAGAGCCATTCAGGTCATCCACCCCAACTATGTTTGCCAGGGACAAATATTTAGATGTTCTCTCTGCAGCCTGGCGGGGGAGGGGGGGTGCATTTGCTGTTGAATGAATGGTGAGTTGAAAGATCTCTAACACATCTCCTCGGCCCCCTCAAGCTGTTTTGAATTTCACCTCAAAAAAAAAAAAAAAAGGCCAGCACTTGGGAGGCAGAGGCAGGTGGATCTCTGTGAGTTTGAGGCCAGCCTGGGCTACAGAGTGAGTTCCAGGACAGCCAGGACTGTTAAAGAAGCCTGGTCTCAAAAAATTAAAAAAAAATAAAAATCAAAGACCTTGTGGTTCAGCCAGCCCCCCACCCCTGCCCCCTCTTAGTAGATGTTGGAAAAAGTTGGGGGCAGCATGAGGAGAAGGATCCAAAGCCTATTTGGGGGTGCAGAAGGGTCTCCAATGTCTGTCCTTCAGTGCACCTCCACATGTCGGCCTGGGACATCTTGAGACTGTAGCCTTCAGCTGAAAGGCCCTGACCTTAAAAGGTTCTATTGTGCCACAGCTTCCCTAAGAGTGTCCTGGCTCATTTTTCTGTCTTCTTCTTTTCTTAAATGTGCCTGTGTCTGTGTCTGTGACTGTGTCTGTGACTGTGTCTGTGCTGTCTGTGACTGTGTCTGTGTCTGTGTCTGTGACTGTGTCTGTGTCTGTGACTGTGACTGTGTCTGTGACTGTGTCTGTGTCTGTGACTGTGTCTGTGTCTGTGTCTGTGTCTGTGTCTGTGTCTGTGACTGTGTCTGTGTCTGTGACTGTGTCTGTGTCTGTGACTGTGTCTGTTTGTTTGTGACTGTGTTGTGTTTGTTTGTTTGTGTTGTTTGTGTTGTGTCTGTGTCTGTGACTGTTTTTTGTTTTTTTTGTGTTTTTTGTTTTTTTGTTTTGTGTTTTGTTTTTTTTTTTTTTTTTGTTTGTTGTCTGTGTCTGTGTCTGTGTCTGTGTCTGTGTCTGTGACTGTGTGTCTGTGACTGTGTCTGTGTCTGTGTCTGTGACTGTGTCTGTGTCTGTGACTGTGTCTGTGACTGTGTCTGTGTCTGTGTCTGTGTCTGTGACTGTGTCTGTGACTGTGACTGTGTCTGTGTCTGTGTTGTGTTGTCTGTGACTGTTGTCTGTGTCTGTGTGTACTGTGACTGTGTCTGTGTCTGTGACTGTGTCTGTGTCTGTGACTGTGTCTGTGTACTGTGACTGTGTCTGTGACTGTGACTGTGTCTGTGACTGTGTCTGTGTTGTCTGTGACTGTGTCTGTGTCTGTGTCTGTGACTGTGTCTGTGACTGTGTCTGTGTCTGTGACTGTGTTCTGTGTTTTTTGTTTTTTTTTCTTTGTCTGTGTCTGTGACTGTGTCTGTGTCTGTGACTGTGACTGTGACTGTGTCTGTGACTGTGTCTGTGTTTGTTCTGTGTCTGTGACTGTGACTGTGTTCTGTGACTGTGTCTGTGTCTGTGACTGTGACTGTGACTGTGACTGTGTCTGTGTCTGTGACTGTGTCTGTGTCTGTGTCTGTGACTGTGTCTGTGTCTGTGACTGTGTCTGTGTCTGTGACTGTGACTGTGACTGTGTCTGTGTCTGTGACTGTGACTGTGTCTGTGACTGTGTCTGTGACTGTGCCTGTGTCTGTGTCTGTTGTCTGTGCCTGTGTCTGTGTCTGTGACTGTGTCTGTGCCTGTGTCTGTGACTGTGACTGTGTCTGTGTCTGTGACTGTGTCTGTGTCTGTGACTGTGTCTGTGTCTATGACTGTGTCTGTGACTGTGTCTGTGTCTGTGACTGTGACTGTGTCTGTGTCTGTGTCTGTGCCTGTGTCTGTGCCTGTGCCTGTGTCTGTGCCTGTGTCTGTGACTGTGACTGTGTCTGTGACTGTGCCTGTGCCTGTGTCTGTGTCTGTGACTGTGACTGTGTCTGTGCTGTGTCTGTGTCTGTGTCTGTGACTGTGTCTGTGTCTATGACTGTGACTGTGACTGTGTCTGTGACTGTGTCTGTGCCTGTGACTGTGTCTGTGACTGTGCCTGTGCCTGTGTCTGTGTCTGTGACTGTGACTGTGTCTGTGTCTGTGTCTGTGTCTGTGTCTGTGTCTGTGACTGTGTCTGTGCTGTGACTGTGTCTGTGACTGTGACTGTGGAGGTCAGGGGACAACTCCCAGGAGTCCACTCTTTCTCCACCCTGTGGGGCCTGGGCACTAAACTTAGGCAGTCAGCCTGGGCCACAGATGTCTGCTCTTCTAAGCCTCAGCAGCTCTGCTTGCATTGTATTCTAAAACACAGAAAAAGGAATCTAAGATTAAGGCTCCTCACTTGGGGCTCGGGAATAAGGTGTGCTTTTGCAGCAAAGGTGCACCCAGAAGGTGCATTAGAGATGTGCAAATACCCAGCTGTTAGAGCCTTCTGGGATGAGATCTCTCCATTGCAGCCACTGTTGACTCATGGAAAAAGGGACTCCCAAAACCTTACTTTTTGATTCTGTGGTGCTGAGGAGTCAAACCCATGACTCTTTACATGCCAGAGAAGCACAGACCACCTGACCCTACCTCCAGTTCTTAATGATTTCCTCTTTTAGAGCTGGTCTGGAACCCACAGTCGGCCTGCCTCTGACTCCTGAGTGCCGGGATTACAGGTGTGTGCTCCATATCTGGCCTTGTGAATTTCCTTGTGATTTCTCCATCAGGTTGGATGACAGGGTCAATGACAGAGTAGATGGCAGCACCCTGCCATGTTAGATGGTGATGCTCTGGAACTCAACGTCACATGTCACCCCAGCCCATGAACAGCCTGGTCCTCCAGAGCTCAGTGTCATCTCTGTATGGTGCTGACAGTTAGCTAACATGGCCATTTGGGTTCAGAGGGCTCTTTTTCAACAAGGACAAGCAGCAGGCAAAGGGTTTCATTTTGAGATCACCACACTCCTTGCCTTGAACCCTTGACCCTGGCCTTTCTGCTGCAGCTAAAGCAGCCCAGTGAGGATGAGGTCTACACAGTCTGCAGGGACCAGGACCACCCAGAGACCTAGGGCAGTCTCCCCCAGATCCTTAGCCCCCTCAGAAGCCTGCCCATGCCCCATTCTACCTAACAGTACCATGCAGTACTTGGAGTAGCTATAAACTCCAAGGTCATTGCCATTTGCAAAGGCCTGCCCCTTTGTCACAGAATACTGTCCCAACTTCTAATGCCCAACTTCTCTCTCACCTGCTTAGGACAGTGGGCCACCATGTTTACTCTTCTTGTTGTTGGAGGCTTGGGAGAGCTACGTCTTTCTGTCCCTCTCCCCCTTTTTAAGAAATGAGATTTCATTTTACAGGCCAGGCTAGCCCCAGACTTACAGCTATCCAGTCTCAGTTTCCCAATTAGTGGGACCCCCGGTATGAGCACCACACCCAGCTAGGGGAATGTCTTTCACTTGGTGCGCCTGGAGCCACTGAAGGACCCTTCCTGTCTGTCATCAGGCACGCAGCTTCGATAACCAGAAAACTGAAAAAGAGCAAAACGAAAAGTTCAAGTCAGTGCTAATTAGCTCAGCCTCGCCTTGTTCTCGCCTTCTGCTTGCCTGTTCCACACAAAGGGAAGTAGGCTTTTACCTAAAAGTTCCCTGCTCTCAATTATTCTGAGCCTTGTTTTCCACGTGGCTTCCCCTGCAGGCTCTGCATAAACCTCATGTTGCTTGGAATGCTTCTAGCTGCACACAGTCGGGACTGGCACAAGAGCCGTGAGATACAGCCCAAAGGGTCTTTTAAGAGGCCGGACATCTGGCTGAGACTGTGGATGGTCTCAGCAGACAGACAGTGGCCCCTTTTGACTCTGTCCTGTAACCACCCCCTTCAGGCAGCTCTCCTGGTCCTGGGGCTTGTGATGGAAGTCTCCCTTGACTTCACAGGTATGAAGTGAGTCCAGTTTCTGAAAGTTGACATTAAAGTTGAGAATCAGTTGTCGCTGAGAACAGTAGCAAACACACTCCCCAAGAAGCCACCGCAGTGTCAGGCAGACATGGGCAAGAAGAACTAATTGCATAGCTACCACATTTAAAAAAAAAAAAATCCAACGCCTTTATTCTGCAGCGAGAAGATGGATCTACTTCGGGGTGCAGTTGGCTCTGTCGGAGGATGATAATTGCTTAGGAACTGAATGCACCCCTTCCCCGAACTCCCTCGTAACCAGGCACTGTTCCCCGCTTGCCTGGGACCTGCTGCTCAGAACAAAAATATCTTTTCTGATCCATGCTGGAGAGAATGTCTAAATCTCAATAAATCGAATGCACTCTGTCAGCTGCTCTACTGACAGGACAGAATTTGCACAGTCTAGGCTGAGGACACACGGCCCGGGCTAGGGATCTGGCCACCAAGACTGGGCAAATGCTGGTTCTTGAGCTTAGAAGTCAGAAATGTTTCCCAGTTGGATACAGAGGAAATCAGGCACCCAGGGACTGCCATGTTCACAGCTGGGGACTGAAGCAGACTGTTCATTCAGACAAACGCACTCCCTATTAGTCTGGAAAACAGCCAAAGTCTATGAGGAAACACCAACCAGTGCCCATTCCCCAAAGTTCTCAGCAGGCAGGCACACAAGATCTATGGCAAAGGAACGTAGAAACTTGCATTTTGTGTGAAAAGCAGAAAAGCAGCTGCAGCCTGCAGTCCAGACAAGATGTCTGGCTTCTCAGATATCCTGTGTCTCCAACAGCAAGGAGGACGCGGGGCTCAGGGTCCCTGCTTGGTGTCACCCATGCCTAATCTGTAACGCTTTGCTCCTCCTCCTTAAGGTCACATCTGTCCTATCATTTTCTACAGAAAACACACTTGGTCCAAAGAAGCCTTGGGGCAAGAGGCCACTTTCTGAACCCGTTGTCCTGTCCAGCACTCACAAAGCCAGGGTGTGGGGTCAGAGCCTCGCATCTGCTCTGGAAGCCCCCACCCCCAGCTCACAGGGAATCTGAAACTTCTTTTTAGATATGGAATGAAGGGGTCAGGGAGATGGATCAGTGGTTAAAGTGCTTGTCACACAGACCTGAGGACCTGATTTCAATCCCCAGCCCCAAGCAGAAGCCAGGCACAACAGTATACACCGATAATCTTAACACAGGAGAAAGGGAGAAGGGGACCCTTGGGGCTGGGTGGCCAGCCAGTCTAGCCCAGTTCATAAACTCCAGGATCATCTAAGAGACTCTGTCTCCATAACTAAGGTGGAAAGCAACAGAGGAACATACCAATGCTGACTTCCAGCCTCCACACATACATGTACACGCGCATGTGCATACACATGCACAATTACATATAAACATTACACTCAAACAGACACACAACCAGCCACAAAGCAAGGGAAACTGGACTTACTCCTCAGCAGCAAATGGAAAGTTGAGGTGTTTGGATGAAAACATTTTTGTAAACATATGCTTTTAAAAGATGGATCCATCAAGTTGTGTGGCCATTTTGGCACATGTGCTGATGTGAGAAGCAAGCTTCGAGAAATAGTCTTCACACTTTCATCGGTTGCTTTGGTGGAGAGTTGTTCATTTGTTTGTTTGCTTTTGTCTTGTGTTAGCTTGTTCTGGTCTGATCCGGTTTGGTCCTAGGCACAGTCTCACTGTGTAGCTCTGGCTAGCTTGGAACTCAATTTGTAGACCAGGCTGGCCTCAAACTCACAGAGTCCTGACTGCTTCTGCCTCCCCAGTGCTGGAATTAAAGGTGTACACCACCATACCCAGCCCTAAAAAAATCTTTATTTTAATGTTCAACTTACTGTGTTTCTTGGGTCCATTTAGGAGCTCATATTCCTGACATTGATTTTTTTCCTAAGGTTTTTTTTAGGTTTTGATTGACACATAATAACCCCATATACTTAGAGCTGCTCCCCCACACGCACATACTTGGGGTGAAAGTCTTGGGTGTCCTTGTGTGAGGTCCTCACAGCCCCCACTTAGAAAGAGAGAGAAAGAGAGAGAGCAGGTGCAGCAGTTCCTTCACAGGAGACCATGTCTCAAGTACCACCTGTGAATTATTAATGATAAATTCTTCATGGGGGGAAAAACTTTTTGGACTTTTCTTTTGATGTGCTTTTAACAATTGGGAGCCATCTTCATCTGGCAGCTTTTCGGAGCTGTCACATTATTTAAATGAGCGCCTAGCTGACATTTGCAGATGAATGTGCTCAGTAGAAACTAAAAAGCTGTGTTCTGAGCGCAGCTTTGATGGGCGCCGTTCGGGCTTTAAAAATAAAGGTTTTGAGCGCTTTAATTTGGGAGTAACTTACCACGGCTGAGTACAGAGACAGAGAACGCTCCCAACTACTGAGAAAAAGAACAGAGGAAAAAGTTTTGTGCTTCACGACAAACAGACAAATGTTCCACAAGTGACATTTGCAGGGAACGGGTGGTGGGGATGCTGTGCTCAAAATACACTTAGAGTCGCTTCAATCCCCATTGTTCGTTATGTATCTAATTATTCTGGCTATGGGCTTGTCAAAGAAAGTTTTACGTGACACGTGTTGTTCCTTAAGGGGAAAAAAAGTAAGTTGGAGATGAAATCTGACTTTGGGCAAGGAGTTGAGGCTACCAGGGCATGAACGTGGGGACCACAGTGACATGGTGTAGACACAAGCTGGTCACAGATGTTGGCATCAGTCCATCCCACGTCCTACAGAATCTTGGCCACGTATGGACTCATTCTGAGTACAGAGCATGTAGCCAGGCACTGGGATACAGGCTCCTCAGGTTGAGATAACCATCAGGATGCAAGCTCAGAGACTAGTCCAGTGGACCCCGGCTGTCAATCTTAGCACAGTTTGGAGTCACAGTCCCCCCTTAGCTGATGGTGGCCATCCCATGGGAGATACAGAGAGCACAGAACTTCAAAATCAAGTTCCGCTTTACAAGCGGACCACGTCCTTGAGCAATCTTGTGCCGGCTCAGGCCCTTTGCACCGCCCTGCCTTCGGCCCGGCATGCCCTTCCTGGTTTCTGCTGGTGGAGAACCGCCATTTCGGCGTTCCGCAGCCCTCGCTGTTCTCCTGCCCATTCGTTTTGGCTTCTTTTTTATAGCTTTATTTTTTAAAGGTTTATCTTTATTTTTATTTGTGTGTCTGTGAGTGTGTGAAAGTGGGTTTGTGCACATGAATGCAATTGCCTTCAGAGGAACTAGAGTTACAGGCAGCTGTGAGCTTTTGTGAGTGCTGAGAACCCAACTCGGGTCTCTGCGTTAGCAGCATTGCGTGAACTGCTGTGTGTGTGTGTGTGTGTGTGTGTGTGTGTGTGTGTGTGTGTGTAGGTCAGAGAACAACTTGAGGGAGTCAGTTCAGTATCAACCTCAGGTGGTCAGGCTTGGCGGCAAGTGCCTTTATCCGCTAAGCCGACCTGCACCCCTGACATCAGCTTCTTCCCCACTTGCCTGGGTGAACAACAGCACTAGCGTATGACAGCTAGCTGCGCCCCCTTGCCCCCCACCCGGCCTCGCCCCCCCACCTGCCTGTGATTCTGGGGTTGTTATGGAAACAATGGAGCTGCTGTGGGCCATTAGAGGGCAAGGGACAAGGATGTTCTGACCCCCCACAGAGAGAGGACTGCCACAGAACGGCTGTCCCCAGTACTAGAGAACCCCCTGAAATTTCTGCATCTTTGAACCTTTTGGGGGATGCTGGGAGTGTTGCCTACAAGATCAGTATCCTCTGTCTGTTTGGCAACCGGAAGGATCACAAGGGCCTCACCCCCCCCAACACACACACACACACACACACACACACACACACACACACACCCCGCCACTGGTCGCCTCCAGCATCTGCACATGAGGTTGGCATACAGTTCATCTTACGATTCATTTGTGTGTTTGAGATTAAGTAATAATTTCCTGCTTGTCCCCGCTCACTGGCCAACCAAGCCAGAAGACTCTAGGAGTCAGGCAGGAGTGTGCTGGGGTAGGGGCTGCTTAAGTTCTTCTTTCATAAAAGATAATCAGTCACCATTCAGCAGGTGCCGGCTGAGTGCCTTCTGTGGTCATTATTAATTAATTTATTCATTTATTCATTAAACATTTCAGGGTAATTTACCATCTGAAAAGAGAGGTGATAGCAGGAACATGGGCTGTGGCAGAACTCTACAATAGGAGCCTGAATGAGCCACTTTAGAAAAAGTTTTTCAATATTAAAAGTACCAAAATGAAGAAAGAAAAAAAAGAAAACCGCCACAATTGTGATGGTAAATTGCAATATGCTAATATGTAAGAAAGGCAATTATACATTCATCACTTGCTATGAAGTGGTTATTACAATAGTATGGTATTATAAAATTGATATGGTTATTACAAAATAATAGGGAATTTATCTTACCTTTTTGCATTAAGAGATAATAAAATTACTCTCTGAAAACAAATTATACCTTCTTTTGTCTCCATGAAACATTAGCTCAGCCTGGACAGTATTCCCGAAGCTTCCTTTGTTCTGCCAGGTGTTTCTCCCATCAGGGACTTGCTTAGAAGCTGCTGGGCCTGCTAGCCTCCAAGCCCTTGTTTCCGGCAGGTCACAAAAGACTTCAAGGTCCTCTATCCAGGAAGGACAGAGGCCATCTTCCACTGCGCTGGTCCCTCCACTGGTTAAGTTCAAAGGAAACATCGCTTTCATCACTTGGTCAGAACCTCTGAGACATGGACAGACCCTTCCAGAAGAAAACTGTCCTCACCACCCTGAGGACACTACTGGGGCCAAGGAGGTCCTATGATGGGCACAGGATCCACTGCAGGACTGGGGCAGGAAGACCTTCCTCAAATGGCTTTCCCTCCACCACCCCAGAGGTGAGCTGCCATGTGAACTCGATGTTCATCTGAAGTGTGCCCTTCCGGTGACTGAGCTTGCCTCATTCTTGGAACACTTGGAAACACAGACTTTGTTTGGGCAGTGAGTGAGTGAGAGCCCCGTGAAGCCTCTAAGGGAGAGGAAAGAAAGCCACCGAATGTTGAAGACACAATGCTTTCAATGCACAAGTGCCATGAAACGCTCCCTGGAAACGTGGCGTGCGGTCGGGCTCATGAACTACCTTGGTGACTTGGAAGCACACCGACGAGGAAGCCAGCAGGGAGGTCAGAAGTTAGAATCTCATCATGTGTATGACATGGAGCAAACGGTTTGCCTCAGTTTCCCTGCCTGAAACAGAGATCTAAGATCCCAGGGGCTCTGTGTTCTCTTTCTGAACAGGGGGATCAAGGAGACCCAGGCGCACGCTCTAAGCATCGCCTCAGCCCGGTACCCCAACACCACCTGCAAACTTTACCAAGGCCCCACTATTTCCAGGCCACATCAGCGCAAGCCACTCCAGCGATGATGCCCCTCTCCAGAGCTGTTCCCAGACTGTCTGATCATGTTTCCCAAACAAAGTACACTGGCAATTTGTCTGGCTGCTTAATTTCTCCTAAGACAGAGTGACAGGCTCCCGAGCGCTCCCCCTCTGTGTTGGCTTTTATTCTTTCTCTCTTTATTTCTCCATCTCGCCCACTCTTCCCTGTTGCTCAGTCTCCCCGCTGCTTTCAACTGTCACTCCGTGCTAGCCCACTGTCTGCCTGGCAGCCCACAATTACACACTTATTTTATTACTTCGTTTCCCACCCTGGGCTGGTGAGTCATTTCTCACCTTTCTCGCTGTAACAAACTCCTCTCTCACTTCCCTTCCTCCCCAGCAGCCTCCTCACCCCTTAACTTTCAGAAGTCAATGTCTGCTCAAACCCATGTCACCACAGCGAGACAGAGCAGGCTTAGCTGTGGCTCTGAGGCCACGGCCTTGTTTTTCACCCAAGCGATCGGCCTGAACAAATGAAGTGCTGTACTCTGTGTTTTCAGGTCCCTTGGGATCAAAACAAGAATGATAAACAGGACTCAAGAAGGGCGGGAAAGTGATACATTGGTCCCACGGGCAGATCTTGGACTAAGACAAGCCAGGGCACTCCCTTCTGTAACCCGGACTTCACTACATGACTGCATCGCCAGATTACAGAAATAAGGCTAATGTCCAGCCCCAGACAACCAGGCGTGGGGCTCCTGGGGGTTTTCAAGTAACAATCCTAAGAAAAGCCAGAGACGGCTTTTACAGTGTTGACTGCATTGAATTTATTTAGTGGGGAGGGGGGTGAGCATATGCAGAGTCAAACAACAATTTGTAGGAGTCACCCTCTCTTTCCACTTCATGGGTCCCAGGGATTGAACTTGGGTCTTCAGGGTTGGCAGCAGGAAACTTTACTGTCTGAGTCACCTCATTGGCCAGGGTGTGTCTTTTTGAAAAGATTTGAAACACCAAAAGTTACGTAAGAAGTTCTCTGTGTGGGGGCTGGCATGGAGTTGTCTCTGAAGATGCCAAGAGGGAAGACGGGAAAGCGAACCTTGAAGAGGAGGGTCTGAGAGCTGGAGAGACCCTCAGTTCTCTCGCCAGACTTACTAATGGTTACAGAAGAAAACAGATTTGGGCTAAGGCTGGGGCACAGTCTTCAGGCTCCAGAGCCCAAGTCCTCCCCACCACCCATGTTACCTGGTGAGCCGACATCCGAGACTGCAGACCGGAGAAAGGTTTTGAGGCACACAGACGTGGGAAGTGAGAGAGAACTGGAGGCCAGCTAGCCACCACGGTCAGCTCCTCGCTGCATCAACAAGTCACAAAGCAAATGCGAGATGCCCAGCTAACACCTGTACACCGGGTAGTCACAGCGCGGGGAGCAGAGTCTTAGGGATGAGAACTCAGGATTGATGGCATTCTGCCTGGGGCTGGAGAGCTGGCTTGGGGGCTATGTGTACTGCTCTTGCAGAGGGCCAAAGCTGGGTTCCCAGCACCCAAACTGGAGTCTGAAACTCCAGTTCCAGGGGATCCCATGTCCTCTTCTGGCTTCTGGGGGTACTGCATGTACATGCACCTATCCACACACAGACACAAACATAATTTCAAACAAACAAACAAACAAACCATAAATCTAAAGGCATTGCGTTTCCCAGCCTGCAATCAGAGCCTCTTGCTAGTACAATCCATTGTGTCTCCCCACTGGTCATGGCTTTTCTCCCCATATCCCATTAAAGGTTGGTTGAATTTACCTCTTAAAACGTACAATTCAATGACTTCCAGTGTAATCACAAGCTTGTGTAGACACCCCCGGATCCTTCAGAACGCCTCATCACCTCTTCCATGACCACACATTCCCATCCATACACACCATCTATTCCTCAACATCCCTGCAGCCCCTGGGCAAGTGCCAGGCCTCTTCACCCTCACACACCTGCCCTTTATAAGGTTCTACATGCGTGGAATAATACAATTGCTTTGTGGTATTTTGTGACTGGCGTCTTTTATTTAGTTCATTCACCTTGCAATGTGCCTCAGGAGTTTTTCATGGCTGAATGATATTCCACCATGTGGCTATGCTATACTTTATCTGCTCATTAGTTAATAGGCACTCGAGTCACCCCCATTTGGGTGCTGGTATGAACAGTGTCCCTGGCCCTTCCCTTTTTACCAATGTTTTGCCTCTTGCCTGGTTACCACTGCCTGCTCATGTTTGCCCTAACCTCCCCCACCTGAGTAGAAGCCCTGCAATGGACTAGTCAAGATCAAACATGGCTGAACAATCCATCTTCCTTAGGAGCCTGGCATTCTGACTGAACCCTGACGCCATCTAAATGTCAATGTGTCATGTCAAATGTCCCTACGACATTTCCAATTTTCTCTGTCTCTCCTTTTCTGTACTCCTCTTGAAGGTCCTTCAGATTTCTGATTAAGCGATCCATCACTTTTTATGTTTGGATCGGAGAGTTCCTGCAGTTTGGTTTCCACAGGAAGCATGTCTACAGTCTTTCTTTGGTTCCCTGGGCTCCTCAAACTCAGTCTTCACAATTCTGCTATATGGGAAAATGGTATATTGCTCAAGAAAAATGTAACCAAACACCAGAGAAATGAACACAGAAGCAAAACCAGAAGGAAAGGCCAGATCTGCTGCTGCCTCATTTGGCACCTTCTGGGGGAACTCATGTAGGTGACAACAACAATTGTTTTAAAATCTGGCGGGGTGGGCACGCTTAATCCAAATCGAACAGAGCAGCGATCTCTGTGTTAGCAGCTGCTAAATGATCCAGAGCCAAGCTACACAGAGAAACCCTGTCTCGAAAAAAACAAACAAACAAACAAAAATCATTTCTTGACCAGTAGCAAATCCATAGGGAAACAAGGCAATTAAAATCAGATGTCTGGCCAGAGAGATGGCCCAGTAGGGAAAGGTGCTTGCTGCCCAGCCTAAGATCCACAGAGTGGATGGACAGAATCACCTTCACAAAGTTGACCTCTGACTTCCACACACACAGCCATGGTGTGTACACGTGCGCACACACACACACACACACACACACATACACACACACCACAATACATGATAAATAAATAGATAAAACTTAAAACCAGATGTTCCTAAGTTAATAATGTGAAACCATGTCATGGGTGGCGGGGAGGGGAAGGGAGGGGAGGGGCAAGGGGTCACAGCAGTGGCAGTATACATCTTTAATCCCAGCACTCAGGAGGCAGAGACAGGCTGATCTCTGAGTTCAAGGCCAGCCTGGTCTATAGAGTGAGTTCCAGGGCATCCAGGACTACACAGAGAAATCCTGTCTTGAAAAGAAGAAACTGGGGGGGTGGGACGCTAATAGACTTGGAGGCAGAGAGCGATCTCTGTAGTTCGAGCAGCCTGGTACAATGATCAGAAAGGCAAAGTACAAGAAAACCTGTCTGATAAAAAAAAAAAAAAAGAAAAAGAAAAGAAACTATGTCATGATATGACCCTCATATGTCAACAGCATGCTCTTACATTTTTTTCTTGTGTGTGATTGCACACAAGCGTGCATACATGTAGAGGCCAGATGTGAGCATCAGGTATCTTCTTTAGTCACTCTTCACCTTTTTTAATTTTTATTGTTATTAATTTTTGACTCTCACTGAACCCCAGAGCTCACCAGTTTAGCCAGTATGGGCCTCAGAGAGCCTTCTGTCTCTGCCCCACCCCCAGTGCTAGGATTCTTGCACGCGCTGCCGTACCCTGTTTTCCATGTGTGTTCTGGGGTTGTACACTTTCCTGACAGAGCCGGATCCCCAGCCCTGTGCTTATGTCTCTATTAAGAACACACAGTGGATATGAGCCAAGTAAACCTCATCAATTCTGGAGGCCTCTGATTTAGTCATCCTGATAGAGGCCTGGTTAAAGTTTATCCTTTCAGATCTTCAAGAAAGGCTCTGCTAAGCAAGTTAATGTTGTCAACAAGATTTCTGGTGCCTGCTGAAAGTGCTTTAAAAAGCACGGGATGTTTTCAAGTGTATCGAATGGGGCCTGGATTAGAGTTACAAATTCTCTGTAGGGATTGTCCAGGGCGTGATCAATACCAACCTTGAAGAGAGAGTTCTGAATGGTACTGCTTGTCTCCTTCCCGACTCCTAAGTCTTCCAAGCCCAGTTCTTGCTGGCTTTGAAAGTAATCAAATTACCTCCCCCTTGATTGGAAAGTCACTTAAACTTTTTACACAGTCAGCCAAGCCTTCCCAGACATCCGTCCAAATGGTAATCAAATAAAATGACGGTCCTGTCATGATGAAGAGCTTTCCAGGCCACTGATCTCCGCTGGTATAGAACTCAACATTTCAAGTTGGACAGTAACACAGACAGATATAGCCACTGAGCTGCTGGAGCGAACACTGAGTCTAGACACACACGTGCAGGGAGAGCTGTCCTTCAAATGCTCTTGGGGTGAATTCCAAGAGGTGCCTCTGAGCTCAGGATCAAGCTGTCACTGAGAGAAGAAAAAGGCACAGGATCTTAGTCTCGGTCCCTCCCTAGTAGCACCCTTATTTACACAGAAAGTCGGGGTTCAAAGGGACTCCCTAATCCCCACCGATGTCCTGACTCCATTAGATGTCTTATCATGGTATGACCAAGCCGCACCTTGCTACAGACCACACATGGCAAAAGACTGCCTTCTGCTCGGTGGCACTGTGCCCATGTGACTAAGGGGACAGTAGGAGTCAGCGAGATGGCTTGGTAGGTAAGGTGCTGCCATGCCTGGTGATCTGAGTTCAGTCTCCAGAACTCACGGGGTAGAAGGAGAGAACCAACTCCTCCAAGTTTCCCTCTGACCTTCACACATGTGCCCTGGCCCTTGTGTTGTATGTGTGTGAGTATTCACACACACACACACACACACACACACACACACACACACACACACACAAAAGAGAGAACACTAAAGATACGGATGAAGAGAGGCCTATACGGTGATATGTAGCAAGATTCTCCAAGTTGAAGGATTTCCATCCTGGAGGGAGGCTACTTAAGAACCTGAAGTAAACAACTCATAAATGTCAGGAAGGCCCTGAAATTTACAAGATTCACAAGACCTCCTTTTTCCCCATAGTTATATAAGAGTAAGGACTGCAGAGGACAAGTGGTCAGAGAGCTCTGGGCTGCAGTGTACACGAGGGTCTGAATTATCTATGATGCAGTAAATCACCCCTCACCCATACTCTGTAAGTCACCCCAATAGACTCGGGTTCACTTGTCTGGATCCTCTATCTGGACTGAGGAAACATTTGCTCACATCTCCCCAGAAAAGAGTCACACAACAACTGGACAAAAGAGTGTAGAGTAAGTCTGGAGAAGGGAAAACTGAAGGGCATGAGGCAAGGAGGGAATCTGCCTGGTTACAATCAATACCTTACCCCGAGAAGATGCCACTCACCTCAGAAATAACCCCAAAACTTCTTTGCAATTCACAACTGACTGTCTCATTGCTTAATAACCACTTAGTAACTCACTGGGCTGCTCCCTGCCTTGGGGAAGCATACGCCAGTCTCTCTGCTTTGTTCAGCTTTATTACGTAAACTTTTAATTCACATCCATCTGTTGGCTGAATTCTTTCCTTCAAGAGGACAAGAACCAAGAGATTCTCCCACAACTGAAGTGTCTTTTTAGTCTATCGACGCAGGGACTCCTAGGCTCAAGAGAGTTCAGGTTCAAGGTTGTAGTGGAGTTAGGACAAGCCTTCCAAACTAGACCTCACCCACCACCCATTGTGGGACTGTTTTGAAAGGATCTTTAGCAATAGCTACAAGGGACAGGGTATCTGGGGTGGCAGACTGGCATCTGTCTCCTTAGAGAGATGGTACCTTTGTTGTCAAATAAAAAAACTAGTTCTCTTTGGATGCCCCAGTGCCCTCTGTGTCTGGTTAGCTCCCCACAGAGATCTGAAAGAGCGGCCATCTGGAGGACTGAGCTGCCAGCCAGGCCCCGAGCCAAGAATCAGCACCAAGACTACCCCCTCCCCAGGTCCTCTGTGGCATTGGTTGTCCTGTGACGTCAGCACATGACCAAAGCAGATCATTAAGGAAGCAGTGTCCCAACCAGGCCCTGTGGCACAGACCTGTCATCCAAGCTACCTGGGAGGGCAAGGCAGAGGGATCCTGAGTTCATGGCCTCTCTAGGTGATTTCATGAGCTCCTGTTTCAAAACCAAAGTTAAAAGAGAGCTGGGAACTAGCTCCGCAGGAGGAGGCTTACCTACCCCATGAGAGCAGCTAGGTTCCCATCGGTGCTGGGGAGGGAGGAGGCACAAGTCACACAAACAATTACAGAAGAAAAGGACACAAAAGCCACCTTGTAAATATCACCAGGCTTGAATGTGACAGCTTGGCCGAGAGTAACTGTTCTGAAAAAACGTCCCCTGCTGGATGTACGCCCCATGACAAATGCCCCCATTCCTCTGCCCTCGGGCTTTATTATCGAGAACAGACATTGGTAGCTATTACACCTTTAACCCAGGCACCGGAGACGCAAACTCAGAAGTGTTCCATCGAACGAAGAGAACATTGAGGCGGCACCAGGAACACTGGCGTCCGCGAAGCGCGTCCCTCATCAGTTCCGCTAGCTCCGCTGCCGTCGCTCACCCCATCTGGACCCCACTCTCCAGCAAGGCCACTCTGCTCTGCGCTGCTCTCCCATTAGCAATGGAAGCCACAAGCTAATTGGTTTCTGAGCTGCCAGTCCCTTGTATTCATCACCCAGGCCCCTCAAGAGGCTCCAGGCTGCCACACCGTGGACTTGTCTGGACCCAGGAAGAAACTTTGTCCCCTTTTATTTGACAACCACTGTTAATTAGAAAATTGCTTCGAAATTCATCTTTCCAAAACAGCTAAAGTCCAGACTAATTGCTGAAGGGCAGTTTAGTCTACAATGTCCCAACCGATTGCTGGCAAGACGCCAGAGTACATTCCTCGGAAGGAAGCAGGCCTGATAGAAGGTTCTAGAGTAGATCAAAGGTGTGTGGGAAGACAATTAGCAATGTAGGTCAGAGTCCTCCACCTTCATGTCTGCCCGACAAAGGTTCTGGAACACCCAGTGACATATAGACCATCAGCCAATGGCCGGGAAGCTGCATTAGGAAGCTAGTCATCCATGTGTTGCTGTGTGGTTGCCGGATGCTTCCTGGTGTCTTGACATTTGAACTCTTCAGTCTGCTGCACTGATGAATGTCAGTCATACACCTTTTAAAGCTGGGGGGGGGTTGACAAGATGACTAGGCCTTGTCCTCTTGAGTCTGAACCCCCAGGCAAGCTAAGACGTCAGGTCAAAGAAACCCAGCACGGGTGTAGTAGAGGTCCCGACTTGGGCGATCGGGTGTCCCTGGCCACCATCTGAGGGAAGGTGGTCCCAGAACTGGGCCCTACAGGTGGCATCTCTAAGCAAGGAAAAGGCTGGGAGGCTGTGGTGGGGAGAGGGAGGATGAGACCCAACAGCTACAGGACAGGCTGTTACTTACGCTTGGGAGCCGGTGTCAATATCACGGTGGGAAAGGGAGGACTTGACATCCGGCCTCTTCACAGGTCAGATGACGTGCAAAGAATGGCTTCCTTCACATCAACTTGGCTGTGTCGAACAATCAAGACCAGCTGGCTTTGAACTCACTACCTAGTCTAGGCTGGCAGCAAAGTTTTCCTCAGAAAAATTTTAAAAGATTTATTTTTATTTTTAATTTCGTGTGTGTGTGTGTGTGTGTGTGTGTGTGTGTGTGTGTGTGTGTGTACATATGTGAGTGCAGATGCTTGAGAAGTCCAAAAGGGGGCATCAGATCCCCTGGTGTAGGAGCTACAGATGGTTATAAACCCTCCAACATGGATGCTAGGATCTTCTGTGAGAGTGGTACACACTCTTAGCCACTGAGCCATCTCTTCTGCCCAAAGAAGTTTCTAAAATGCCCCCATGGCTTACATTCCTCCAGTGTCTTCCCGCCAAATCCAAGGTCTTTCCTAAGGTCCATGTTCAGCTTGCAGAAGCCAGGCCTTGTGTCTTCTCCAACCTCCCGTGGGCTCTGACGATGGGGAGGAGGCAAGGATGTGTATGCAGGATTCTCAGGCAGCCCAGGCAGACATGGGAAGGGGGTTTCCAGGGGTCCTTAAGGTAGCTTTAGGGGTCAACTCAACTTTCAAGAGAAGTGGTTTCAAGGAGTAAATATCTCTCTCCCCCAAGGTCCCACCGTGTGTGTGTGTGTGTGTGTGTGTGTGTGTGTGTGTGTGTGTACACCAGTGTCTGTCCTTGAGTACTGGAGATGTCTACAATCAGTTGTTATAATATAATTATAATATTATATTTATAATAGGATAGAATATTTCTTGTGAGATGCTGGGGAGATGGTTCAGTCAACAAAATGCTTGCTATGCAAACAGGAGACCCCGAGTTCAAGCACACAATCACATTTAAAAAGCCAGGCATGGTAGCATCTTTGTAATCTCAGCACAGAGGAGGTAGACAGCTGGATCCCTAGGGCTCTGTGGTTCCCCCAGTCTAGAGTACTTCCAAGCCAGCGAGAGTCTTCTGTGGAGACTGTTCCTGAGGACATCCAGGGATACGATCTGTCCTACACACACACACACACACACACACACACACACACAGCCCTAAGAGGAACACAACCCGCCACCTAGTACATAGAACTGAAATTACCAGACTGTGTTGTTGTTCCTGTCCCCAACTTTGTGCTCTGCTGGGAGTGGGCAGTTAGTGGGATAATGACCTGGATCACTCAAGTCAGGGCCGTACGAGGTGGGTAGAAATCACAAAGGCCAACAGACCATCCCAGATGACTGGACAGGGAGAGGTCTGGGTGGGGAGAACACCACACAGAGCCCTGGACCAGGACACAGCTCTGAGGTCACTGTGGATTGAGTCCAGGTAATGTCATCTGCTACCCAGACTCCAGACCTTGACCACACTATGCCCATCCCATACCCCGGGGGGCAAACCAAGGAAGCAGATCCCAGCATCCATTCGGCAGGCTTTAGCGCACTGCACAATGTTAATCATTAGGGTTTCCAGAACTCTCACTTGGGAAAAGCAACGATTTAATGAATGACTAAAGTACTTCCAAGTCCCACCACCTGGCTTCCTCCAGCTCTTCCTATTCTGGGACCTAAAAAGACAAAATCTAAGGTCCATGACCAAGTATCCAGAACAGGGGTCACCTGCCGGCTCACACCAGATCTGTTCCACATCTCTCTTGCTTGGTAGGCAAGAAAATTTGACCTTCTTGGACTTCTTTGCCAGTTTTAAACCAGGATGACTTGACTTCTGCACCCAGAAACACCTGCTGCAGTATACTGGCCCCGAGAACAAGTGTTGTGTGAGCAAGACCCTGTCCTTCTCCAACCAAAGACAGTGACTTGTCTGGACCGTCCAGGGAAGCTAATTGAAACCTTTATCTTGGATTTAGAAATACACCATCTATCCATAGTACAGGCTCCTCGTGGTGCCGCATTTAACCAAGTAGTGCAACAGAGCCGTGAGAAGGGGATCAGACCAGAGGGACCGCAGGGCTTCTCCACCTGCGTGCGTGGGCCTCTCCACAGACACCCTGGGCTCTGGCCTTGAAATGACATCTCAGATGATGTTTGCCCCCGCTGCAGAAGCTTGGGCCCCAGTGTCTGTGTGGAGTGGGAGGACTTTGGAGTATCCTCAGGATTAAAGTCAACGCCGTCTCCAGCAGCACCAGCATGAGCCAGAGTTCTAGCACAGGGGCCCCAGTCCTGATAAGATGACTGCAGGCCTCCTTGTGGGTCTGCAGAAACACCCAGTGTTCTTCGTCAGATCCCAACCAGGTCCAGGGAGGGTCAGGTTCTTGTGTCCTTCGCTGAGATTGAGGAGGAGAACGGAGGTGGGCGGTGCAGGGCAGCATAAGGTACGCTTTGGGGGATTGTTCTCAATTCTGACTGCTGGGGAACCTCGCACAGGAGTGTATGTGTACACACACATACCTCACAGCACTCCCCCAAGCCTGTGTGCTCAGCAGGGGGCCACTATACTGGAAGCCAGACAGAGCGGCATTCCAGCTGTTTGCAGAGCTGCCCACCATCCCTTGTCCTGAGCTTTCTTCCTTTTTCTAAGTCAGTGTACACATGCACACACACACACTCAGAAAGAGAGAGAGAGTGGGAGAGAGAACCTGATAAGTTCCTCTTCCTCATCTTTTTCTTTTTGAAACAGGGTCTCTTGGAGCCCAGGCTGGCCTGGAATTTACTATGTACCAGAGGATGACTGTGAATTTCAGATCCTCATGTCTCCACCTCCTGAGGGCTGGGATGACAGGTGTGTACGACCATTTCTGGCTTGCACAGTGCTAGCAATGGGAGCCAGACCTTTTACTAAGCAAACCCTTTAGTAACTGAGTCACATCCCCAAGCCCACCTCCTCTCTCACACATAGTGATAGGGCTGTCCAGAATCTCGATCAGGGTCCCCTTCCATCTGCCAGGAGCTCCTCAGGGAGGAGTTACATTGTCAAGAAAAGCACAGAGGTGAGCCTCAGTGAGCCTCCTCTCTCCCTGAGAGGCGTGGTCAGGCTCAGCAACACAGAGCCAGTTCCATGGCCTCTCCACCTCCCTCGTGGGCTTCCATCTTCCCGGCTGCTGGCCGCTTGTTCTTCCTTTTCTTCCCAACTTCCTGGCAAGGGTCTTGAAGGGACTCTAATCCATCCGAGCATGGCAAACATGGCTCTGGCAGGCCTTGCCCTTCCTTCCCATCCCCTCTGCCTTGCTAGAAACAGATCACACTCCTAAAGCTAGCCACCAAGCTCTAGTCCCATATTTGGCCACTTCCTCCTCTTGAGGCTGACTACCAAGGTCCAGCTACCAAAGTATTGAAGTCCAGCAATCAAAAACCCCTCTGTACCTCACCCAATTAACAAGCCGAGCTAAAATTAAACACTTCATCCTAACATGGAGCTTCTCCCTTTACCTTTATAAACTGTCATTTGCCTATGCCAAATCTGTCTTCTATCCAGGGGCAGTCCTTTGTCACCCCCAGCAATCAACAAATACCCTGCCCCCTCTCCCTGGTCCCCTCCTCCTCTCCCTCATCCTCTATCTCCTGTCTTTGTCTCTTCTTCCCAGCCCTTTGTCCCTCTGGGGCAAATAAATCTCCTTTGTGCTGAGAATTTGGTCTTGGGGGGTCTTGAGCCTATACTGGTCCCTTGGGGTCTCATAAGAGGAAGCAGACAAAAAGGCTATTTGCTGTTAGAGAGAACGCTGCCCCGCGACGCTTTATCCACCTGAATGTGTCCTGTGCAAGAGGTGAATTCTCTTCCCCCTTCCCAGACTGGGGCTTGGGATTCTCCTCTACAACTGACTTTGGAACTCATGCCTATAAAAAGCCAAGAGTGCTTTCAAGAACTGGAGAGCTGGTTCAGTGGTTAAGAGCACTGGCTGCTCTTCCTGAGGATCTGCAGTCGATTCCCAGGGCCCACATGGCTGCTCATACCTGTCAGTAACTCCATTTCCATGGGATCCCTGCCCTCTTCTGGCCTCCACGGGTAGGCCCACACGTGGTACACAGACATACATGCAGGCAAAGCACTCATACACATAAAGGTATTTTTTTAAGGCAGAGTGTGCTTTCAGCAGGAGAGGGCTGCCAAGAACACGCTGGCAGCTTCTCCCTGGGAACCGGATTTGCACTGTTTGATTATGGCATACAGTCTTGTAACTTTTACAAGTCTGGCAGTTAAGGGGCATATTACACTCAACTAATATAATATGCCCAACTAAGAGTACAGATAAGCCAGACCGCCACACAGCCCTTGCAAACACCAAGTCTCAGAGCCAGGATAGACGGTGGAGTAGTTCGTGGTAGAGCACTAACGTGCCATGTGTAAAGTTCTGAACTTGATCCCTCATACTGAGGGACTGGAGTGGGGAAAGCCACTGCGAACCAGGTTAAATGATTGCAGATGGCTGTATCACTGAGCTGGGTGTGATCCCAGCATGAGGGAGGCTGGGGCAGGAGGATTAGAGGTACGAGGACAGCCTGGACTACAGAGCGAAATCCGGTCTCAAAACAAAACAACAAAAAAGGTGATTGTGCCACCCATGCCAGGGCTAACTCACTCAAACACCTGAGGATGGTCTCCTGCGCTTGGGCACTGACCTCGCACAGGAATGGCACAGGACACCCAGATGTTTCTGCCAGCAGAGGAGGAAAATTCCTCCTTTTTGAGAAATGCCACTTGCTGTCTCTGAAGCTGCCCACAACAGAATGGGGGTTTCAACTTTACTTCGGGGGTTTGAGAAGGCCGTGGGAGGAGACAGGTGGTCAGAGATTCGCAGAAAATAAAAGAGCCAGTCTTGATACTCTGGGGACCACGCCTTTCCGGGTTGGAAGGAAAATCCAGAGCAGAGCCTGTTCCCCAGGCGACAGCAGGCCTGGGGGATTCAGGAGAAACAAGGAGCCGTGGGGAAGAGCAGGGCTGACCATGTGGACAATCATAAATTCCAAAGGGAGAAGGGAGCTCCTTCAGCTCTCATGAGTCCTGAAGGTTGCCAGGGGCCTCGGCCTAGTTCATAACCGGACTGCAGAGGTGTAGCATGGTGCTGGCCAGATTTGGGTAGGAGCTGAGGAGTTAGGGTTAGGGGCCCAGATTCTGGGGAGATTTTTTGTGAGGTAGGTCCCTTTGCTGCTCTAAGAGAAGGGAGAGTCTATCGGCTGTTTTTCCAGAAACATCTAGAAACATCTACAAGGATCTTCACTGAGTACAGTAGAAACCTGAAGAAGGCAGGATTCGGGGTGGGGTTGATCTCTGCTTGGACAAGCTACATTTGTACATTAAAGGACTTGAGCAAACCAAGGGGGTTGGGAGCCCCAACAGGAGCCACCCACACGGTTCACTGAAAGAACCAAGATGCTGAGATCCCCAAGGGAGAAGCTGCGGAGGCCCAATCCAAGGAGGAAATCATGGGCCCTGCCTGGTGCTGGGGGGCTGGGAAGGAAAGCAGAAAGCAGGTGGGAGACTGAGATAACCCCAAAGAGAGAACCAGGGGTATCAGGCTTTCAGATACAGGTTGTACATGCGGTGTCTTCCTGCTCAGACTGGGTGGCTCTGGGACACACACACGTCCTCTACTGGTTCTGGACATCAGCATTATAGAGTTGGTGAGCAGGGCTACATCCTTTCTCCAGGCTTGGGGGGCAGGCCCTTCCTTTGACTTTGTAAAAAGAAGTTTCTAGAGTCTTCCTCTTCCTTGCTTGTAGCCCATCCCTCCAACTCTAAAGCCCAGAGCGCATTACCCTTGACTTTCTTCCTCCATTTCCTCGGCTACATCTCCTTCTGACCATGACCACATCCACACCCACCCTGTCTCCCTCTTAAGGTCCTCTCAATAACATCAGATCAGTTCAGGATAGTCTCATTTCAACGTCCTTACAGCACCTCCATTTTTTTTCTTTGCACCAATCTATGCAAAGGAGAATGGGGACTCTGTCGGCTTTCAACATGAGCCCCTTGGGCACCCCAATACTGGAACTGTCTACCGGGTGTGGTCTGGAGAGTCCCTTTTAAAGCTGCTTGTCACCAGGGCCCATTAGACTGAAGGAACAAGGCCTCCCCTCATTTACTAGATGTTTCTCCAACTGTCAGCAGGATAACAGAGGCTTTACCAATAAAGTTCTGGAGAGTTCTGGAAACCAAGGACACTTTTATGTAACAGTTCCTCTCTTGTGTACCGCCTCCGTGACTCATGATCTTTCCAGCTTTGAGAATCCTTTGCCTCATTTGTCCCCAAACTCCCAATGAGCAGCCAAGTCCAAGGCAGTGCACCACTCATGAAGTCAGTACATTCTCTCCATGATCATGTCAAAGTTCAAAGTATAATGATGGGTATAAAAACAATGCTTGCCCAACAGGTCACTGACACGTGCCAACACAGACATTCCTGGGCCACCTATTGGCTGGAATCAAATGACCTCAGGAACATTTTGAACAAAAGCTATTTACTTTTTGGTACAAATTATCTTCAACTCTTAGAAGGACTAAATTTTCCATGTAAATGTAAATTAAAAAACAATCTCCACACCCATTGCTAATTCAGTTTCAGAGCAACAAGAAGTGGGTATAGAAGTGTCGAACCATGCAGAAAAAATCGGGGCGCTTGACCTCCAGTTTTCATGTGTGAGAAAGTAGCAGTCTGTGTGCCAGCTCTTTCTGTAGACATCAGCAGGTGATGAAGGCTGCATGCACAGTCTAGGCAACACAAGCAAACTGCGGCCCAGACAGCTGCCTCCTCACGTGTTAAATTCTTTCTACCTTGTATATTTCCCAAGTACATGTTGGGAAATGGACCACACACAGGTCCAAGTTGAAAATTCTGGATGCCAGAGCTTACCTCATAAAAGACTTATAGGTACCATTTCCCAATGATAAAAACTCTTAAAGCACACCCCAGGGTCATTGCAAACACCTAGAGTTGGACAAAGTCAAACACACTGGTAGTTTTCACCACTGTATGGTGTTTTTGTTTGTTTGTTTGTTTTTTGTTTTTCAAGACAGGGTTTCTCTGTGTAGTTTTTGCACCTTTCCTGGAACTCACTCTGTAGCCCAGCCTGGAACTCACAGAGATCCGCCAGGCTCTGCCTCCCGAGTGCTGGGATTAAAGGCGTGTGCCATCAGTGCCTGGCTTTCACCACTGTATAGTAATAAGAGCGTACCCACCATGACATCCAAGAAGCTTGTAGGATATGTAGATCATATGCAAATCACATGTTCTCTTCATGCATGTTAGCAAGGTGGCAAGAAAGAATCACTAGAGGACTGACTCTAGTGCCAAGCTTCTCCACCAACAACTGCCAGGCCAGGCCAGGAAAAGTGACAGAGACCCTTACCCACCTACAGCTTTCCACCCATCCTATGGCATAAACGGGGACCATGCATAAATGCAGATACATGACTATCCCATGCAAACATATTTACATATCATATGCAAATACACACTTGAATTATCACATGCAGGTAGGTATACATTTGCATATCATGTGCAGCTGTGTTTGCATATCATGTGTATGAGTGTGTTAAATTAAATATTTAATGTTTAAACATTAAAAATACTTTTCTAGCCGGGCGGTGGTGGCGCACGCCTTTAATCCCAGCACTCGGGAGGCAGAGCCAGGCGGATCGCTGTGAGTTCGAGGCCAGCCTGGTCTACCAAGTGAGCTCCAGGAAAGGCGCAAAACTACGCAGAGAAACCCTGTCTTGAAAAACCAAAAAAAAAAAAAAAAAATACTTTTCTATAATATTCTTACAAGAATATTACAACTTACAAGAAACAAGTAAACATTACCCAGTGTTTAAGACAAAGATGCTGTGTCTGAGGGAGGCAGTAAGAGAGAATGGGGGTGGTATGATTATAAACTGGGTCACACCTCACTGTGCTAAGCTGTGTCTTGAATTCTCAGGCCCTCCAGCAGGACACCAGCACAGCTTCGAGAGGCACCTCCCTCCAGATATCATCTCCATGACCACAAGCAAAAATCGCAACAGGGAGGGCTTGCCACCACCTCCTCCCTCGGGGCCTCTTCACGCTCCTCTCCTGGGTCCAGCTTTCTCCTTTTATGAAACTCCCTCTCTGTCCCTCCAAGTCTACCTCAGTTTCCCCTCCCAGGTCCCTTCTTTCACTGGCCTGTCTCTCACTCATATATCTGTGTCGTCTGCACTTGAGCGGGGGACACTGGCACAAATGGGTGACACTCAAGAAGTGGAGACAGGAGGATCAGCAGTTCAGGTCGTCCTCAGGTGCATGGCCAATCTGGGCTACATGAAACCTTCTCTCCACCAGGGGGCTCTGTGGCTAAGAACACTTGTTGCTGTTGCAGAGGACCCAGGTTCAGTTCCCAGCACCCATATGGCAGCTCACAGCTGTAACTCCAGTTCCAGGGATTCTGAAGCCTCCCTCTGACCTCCTCAGGCACCAGGCACCCACAGGTACATATACATACGTGCAGACAACACGCACACATAAAATAGAATGAATAAATCCTTTTAAAAACAGAAAGAATTGTGGGGCTCCTGGCAGTGGGAGCAGGGCAGTCCCCTGTGCTTTGGCTGGCTCTTGGGAACCTGCTCCTCATGCTGGATCGCCTTGCCCAGGCTGATATGCCATGCTTTGCTGATGCCCATGGGAGGCCTGGCCCTTTCTGAGTGAATACAGAGGTGGGGTGGGTTAAAAAGGGGAGGGTGTAGGAGGGGGAGAGAGTGGGAGGAGAAGAGGGAGGGGAGAATGTGGTCAGGATATAAAATAAATTAAAAAACGGAAAGAAAAAAGCAAGAAGAGAAAACAGATATTTTCTCTTCACGTGTGGGTTTCAGGGATCAAACTTTCACGGGCTGGCTTGGTGGCAAGCCCCTTTACCTGCTGGGCCATTTTGCTGCCCCTGGAGTCATTTAGAAGAATGGAAGACGAGCTAGGCCAGGTGGTAAACTCCTGCAATCCTATCACCAGGAATTGAGACAGGAAGCTAGTGAAATCAAGCTAGCCTAGGCTACATAGCAAGAGCCAGCTGAAAAGAAAACAAATCAGCTTTGGGCATAACTCACTGGTGGACCATTTGCTTAGCATAAACTGGTACCTGGGTTCCATTGCCCTAGAACCTGAAAAATGTGAGTTTTCTGGAACCAGGGAGATTGAAACAGGATTAGCACTTTAGGCCAGCCTGGGCTACATGAGACTGTCTCAAAACAACAGACAAAGAGAAAACCCTGAGTGAACCACAGGGAGAAAGGAAGAGGTTACTGCAGGCCCTTCTCTCCACTAGGAGACCCTGTCTTAAAATAAATAAAAAGGGTGGCAGTGGCGCACGCCTTTAATCCAGCACTTGAGAGGCAGAGCCAGGTAGATCTCTGTGAGTTAGAGGCCAGCCTGGTATACAGAGCAAGATCCAGGACAGGCACCAAAAACTACACAGAGAAACCCTGTCTCAAAAACAAACAAACAAAAAAGGCCCTAAAAAAAAAAATAAATAAATAAATAAATAAATAAATAAATAAATAAATAAAAATGTATAAACCTTGAGGATATTAAAAAAAAAATAGAAAGAATGGAAAGAAAAACTAGTTCAGCCTGAACTACATAGTGGGTTCCAGGCTTGCCAGCCTGGGCTACCATCTCAAAACACAAGAGAAAGAGGTGCAGTGGGGAGTTTTAGAAATTTTCCAACATCAATCTATAATATACATCCCGAGAAAATCCCCTAGCTGCAAAATTACCCACGAAGATACTGGAAGGTGGTTATTGCTCAAGCAGAAAAATGTCATTTAAGTAATTTTTAAAATTGTAGTGGCTGGAGAGGTGGCTCAGAGGTTAAGAGCACTGGCTGCTCTTCCAAAGGTCCTGAGTTCAATTCCCAGCACCCACATGGTGGCTCTCAACCATCTGTAATGAGATCTGGCGCCTTCTTCTGGCATTCAGGCACACATGAAGGCAGAACACTGTATACATAATAAATACATCTTTTTTTAAAATAAAAGTTATTATAGCACTGTTTTCACAGGGACCTCCAAATATTTATCTTCCCAGCTGAGTCCCAGCTCTCTCTCTCTCTCTCTCTCTCACAGAGAGAGAGAGAGAGAGAGAGAGAGAGAGAGAGAGAGAGAGAGAGAGAGAGAGAAAGAAAAGAGCAATCTCAGACATAAGGAGAAAGCCAGTGACCCAAGAATCTGGCTCATGAATGGTGTGAGAGTTTCTGTTAGAACTGAATTGAGTTCCATCTGTTGCACTATTGAAATAAAAACCTGAGTATATACTATATGCAAATCAGAGAGAAATCGCTATGAGAATGTGTGGGGACAAAAGGCTAGGACCGAGAAGTGCGGACATGGAAGAATCCATGGCTACAGGTAGGAGGGGGATCCACACCGTGGTTCGAATCAAGACTGCATGAAACACAAGGCCACTTTTTTTTAAGGCTGTTCCTCAAACTGTGTGCTCTCCTTCGAGACTTACCCCAATACACAAATATGTTTATTCACAACTAGCAAACAAGATTACGCTACACTTTTGAAATGTGCTAAATGCTGAGAGCTATAAGCCATACCTTTGAAGAGGCAAAACAAACACCTAGTTGTGGAAAAGCACAGAACTCGGAGAGTGGGCGGGCTCCCAGGGGAGAAGTGTCCCTCTGACCTTCTGGTTTTCCACTGTCCCCATCTCCACTCCCCCCCCCCTACTTCACTGCCCACAAAGGATGCTCCCGCTGAGAACATTATCAAGTGGGGAGAGCTGGAGGAGACCGGGCCTCCTGCCTATCACAGCACCTCTGCCCTGCCTCCACTCACCTGGTGGCACCAGAGCTGTTGAGGAAAGACTGCAGGTAGGCTGAAGATAAACACAAGTTTGAAGACAACACCTTAGAGGCCCACATTTGATTTTTTTTTTTAAGGTGTATTTTACAACTTTCCAATGTTCCAAAATTTCAACAAAACGTTCTTGTTTCTGTCCAGCTCCCTCTGGCCTCCCTAGTCCCTCTGCCTGCCCGACAGCTCCTTTACCACCTGTGCTCACATGGTCTGTGGCCCTCCATTTTACAATGCAGACCTGCCCCCAAGCCCCATTCCACCACCCAGCGCCCTACACACACACACACACACACACACACACACACACGTACACGCACACACACATACACACACACGCACACGCGTGCGCACACACACGCACACACACACACACGCACGCACACACACGCGCACACACACGCACACGCGCACACACACACGCACACGCGCGCGCACACACACGTACACGCACACACACATACACACACACGCACACGCGCGCGCACACACACGCACGCACACACACGCACGCACATGCGCGCACACACACACGCACACGCGCACACACACGCACACGCACGCACACAGGCCTCTGCCTCTCCTAGGACCTTCCTCTTCAGCTCTCTGGTGTCCCCCCAAGGTCTCCAGGTCGGTTCCCTCCACTTGCTTCTGCTCTCCCTCTAGACCCCTCTTCCACCTCCACCTGCCATGCCTCCAGCAGCCCCTTCAGACCCTCCTCCCGTTCATCCTCACACCCTAGGCTTCAGGAGGCTATCATCACCCTCCAGCTCTCCAGCGCCCCCCTCAGGAGACTCCACCTCTCCCTCTCTCTCCATCACCTCCCCTCCAGGGACTCCAGCGCCCCCCTCAGGAGACCCCACCTCTTCCTCTCTGTCCATCACCCCCCCTTCCCCGGACTCCAGCGCCCCCCTCAGGACTCCCACTCCCCCTCTCTGTCCATCACCTCCCCCGCCCCGGGACTCCGGCGCCCCCTTGGGGTCCTGCGCCCCCTTACTCCACTTCCCCATTTCCACGCTCTCCCTCTCCTAGGCTCCACCCCTTTCCCGCCGGCGCCTGCACACGGCCCGCTTCGGGGAGATGGTGGCAGCGGCTGCGCACGAAGAGCCGCATAGCACGAGGTGACAAGGCGGCAGCCACGTGGTAGCCTACCCAGGCTCTGCCTCCGTGGTAAGGATCCGGGGTGCCTAGGCCTCCTGGGGAGCACCAGGGGGCATGGGAATGGGTGGGATGGGTGGGGTGAGGCAAGCCGGAGCAGCACGGGCAGGCGCGAGCGTGGGTGGTGGGCATGGAGCCAGATGGGCCGTGTGCACATGGCTGCCGAGAGCCTCGAGGTCCAAAGAGAGGTTGCTCTGCCCTGCAGACCTCGAGTGTTGCACCAGGTTGGGGAGTGGGTGAGCCTTTGGAGACCTGTGTGCTGACCCGGGTTTTGCTCAGCCCTTGGCCATGCCAGCTCAGGCCACCACCCTTCACCTTCGTGCACCCAGCCTGGGACTTAGAATGTTGGACTGTTGCCTCTTGTAGCTTAAGTCCCGCTCGAGACTTTTGCGTGTGTGTGGGGATGTTGAGACATGGTCTCACTACAGAGCCCAGACTGGCCTAGAATGTTGGCTGTGTCTTTTGGACCTTGATGAAAGCCCGTGTCCACTAGGCCTCAAGCCCCTCTGCACCCCCATAAAGATTGCATGCTCTCTTTCCGTCAGGGGACGTCACCATGGCTGCTGCTGAGGTCCCTGTCCCTTCCGAACACTTCACCCAAATCAAAGAGCAGAAGTTGAAACCTGGAGACCCTGAAAAGGAGGAGGGTGGGGTACAAAGAATGGAAGCCCAGGAGGGTGCTGTCGAGGCAGAGGCCGAGCCCTGCCAGCTTCAGGGTGCAGGGCCCCAGAAAGATCAGCCTGAGCTGCCTTTGTGGGTCCCGGTGGAGAGCGACAGGCGGATCCTGACCCTGCAGGCCGTGCACCTGACCTCCCAGGAAGTGCACCTCCAGGGCCTGGGATGGCTGAGTGTGCCACACACCGAGGAGTTTCCAGTGATGATGCCACAGGCGGAAAGCTTACTGCCACTGCCGTCTGTGCTGTGGCTGGAACAAGAGCCCCAGCCCGGCCTTCAGCACTGTGTGGCCATCAGCATCCCGGAAGCGCTGTTCCCACCTGAGGAGGTGGAGCTGATGCATTTTCACCTGCTGCGGGACAGCGTGCAGGTGGCTGAGGAGGACCAAGAATTGACGCCAAACTTGGGTGAAAGCACAGCCCTGACCAAGGTATGGTTCATTCTTACAAACCGATGCCTCGTGGGAGAGAGCAAAGTAAAACTTTTTTCTTAGATCGAGGTTTTGTGCAATTTTATGTATGGACAAGATATTTTGAAGTTGGAAAATAAAGCACAGTAAAAATAATGAGAGACCTTACCATATCTATTACACACACACACCACACACACACACACACACACACACATGAACCTTACCATGAATAAACACACACATGTAGCTGGAAGTTTTCTCTGGTCCTGCCTGGCCCCGCAGGTCCCATAGCCGCTTATAAAATAATCACTCAGAGGCTTAATACTGTTTACAAACTGTATGACCTATGGCAGGCATCTTGCTAACTACCTCTTATATCTTAAATTAACCCATTTCTATTCATCTATAAGTTGCCACATGGCCTTAGCATTACCGGTCTGCTGGCATCTTGATGCTCCTTCAGCAGTAGCTGGCATCTCTCCAGACTTCACCTTTCTCTTTTCTGTCTCTCTCCTTGGATTTCCTGCCTGCCTCTAAGCTGCCTTGCCATAGGCCAAAGCAGCTTGTTTATTAACCAATGGGAACAACACATATTCACAGACAGAAAGGCATCCCCCAGCACTTCCCCTTTTCTATCTAATCAAAAAGGAAGGTTTTATGCCTGGTGGTAGTGGTGCATGCCTTTAATCCCAGCACTCGGGAGGCAGAGGCAGGCAGATCTCTGTGAGTTCAAGGCCAGCCTGGTGGTCTACAGAATGAGATTCAGGATAGGCACCAAAACTACACAGAGAAACTCTGTCTCAAAAAAAAAAAAAGAAAGAAAGAAAGAAAGGTTTTAGCTTGAATATAGTAAAATCATATATAATAAACAGTTATCAAGCAAGAATTATAGCTATAATATCTAGTCTATTTGTATTTGGCAAAATTAAAGAAAATAATTTATCATCTGTATTTGTTAACCTAAAGTTTCATACCTAATTTACCTTTTATCAACCAATGAAAACTATAATTATAACTATCTAGTCTTCAAGTCCATCAAAGACCCCAGAAGGATATAATAATATCTAAATAAACAGGAAGTACATTGTAAGCAACTTCCAAAAATCTAGAATGACAGAGACATCTGGCTGCCTGGACAGTCATCCAAAGATCCTCTGCAACGTTGGGGCATCCATCTTCAGCCTATATGCCTAGAGGTTTTTAGTCACTTCTCTGTGTCCTGTAGAACGTCTGGCAATCTCCTCTGCAAAGCAGGAATCTGAAGGACCATCTTGCCTTGTTTTAGCAAAATATAGTGGTCATTTTTCCATGGGTCCTGTATGTCCAGTCCATAAAACATACTGTCAAGCACTCTAGGCAAGATCAGTTCTTTGCCCAGCAAGCCATTTTGTGCCAAGAAAAAGATAAATTCCATATGGAATGTCTTCAATGCCCATCTTCCTCTTTGGAGTAAATTGGTGCTGCCAGGAACAGACATGTCTCACTGTCTAGAAGAGTCTAAGTTTTTAAAAACATTTTAAATGCCGTATTCTGTAAGTCTTTGAAGTGTTTGAAGATTACTTACCTAATTGAAATATATCTTTATATGCCTACAAAACTTAACTAACATGACTGTAAATTTGATTATCCTAGCCTGGCTAATCTGTATTTCTTAATTATACATTACAATTTTAAATGAGCTGCATAAACATAATATCTTAAACAAGAGTAGAAATATACATGCAGTATAACAAAATTAACTTTAAATTTGTAATAAGCTAAAATCTATGGCAATGTAAAACATTTTAAACAAGCTGTTCTTTAAAAGTAGATTCAATGCCAGGCAATGGTGGTGCATGCCTGTAATCCCAGCACTCTGGAGGCAGAGGCAGGCAGATCTCTGTGAGTTGGAGGTCAGCCTGGTCTACAGTGTGAGTTCCAGGACAGGCTCCAAAACTACACAGAGAAACCCTGTCTCGAAAAACCCAAAAAAAAAAATAAATAAAAAGTAAAAGTAGATCCAATAACTTACCCTTTCATCCTATCATATCTATAATATCCCCTTTTCTTCTTTAGAAAGAGATTGCATTTATAATCAACCCCCTTTAAATAAAAAATAAACATTTATAAACAATATTTTGGGAATTTGAGTGTAACTTCTCCTACTATTTCCTGCTGATTGGGGTGCTGGTAATCTTATGAGGATCGTAAGAAAATTAAGAATTATAGTTAAATATTGGCTGTAGTAGTCTGTGAGGATGGATCATCTCAGCCAGTTGCTTTGAAGCTGATTTTGGATGTTGGATCATCTGGGCCATGGTGTCATCAGAGACCTTTCAGGGGGTCTTGGTTGATCAAACCATTTGAGCATGGAAGCAATCCACAGGTTCTCATCTTCTGTGGGAACAAAAGCAGAACCTCTTTTCCAAAGCAATGTATCCTTAGACACAAATTTTGGAGTCAAGACACCTTTAAAGTGTATATATATATATATATATATATATATATATATATATATATATATATATATGTTAACTCAACAGCCTTTACAATCAAATGTCTTTCGGCAGTTAAAAATCACAAAGACAATATAATAATCTGCAGTATCCAGATTCTTTGTGTAATTTTCATCTTTACATGGCTTAACTTTTATATTATTCTTATTGTCTCTTTAAATACTTTATTTTTAAAACTGTCTACTTTATAACTGTCTATCCTCCTTTTCCTCTCTCTTCCAAGCCTATGTACATTTTTATACATAATGTAAGCCATTTAGAGGTTTATTGCATCTGAATCTGTCTTTTGTGTCTCTATAATCCTTTTCTGATCATTGCTTTAAACTGCAGCGTGGTTAGGACTGAAGTGGCAGCTTTGGCTGCTGACTCCGCCCATCTCAGCTTCCCAACATGGTGGAGGTACCTCCTGCCAACTCTGAGAGCCATGCTCACCTTCACTCTGGAAAGCCGTGGGTCTGTGTCTCCAACAAGCAGCTAGTAGCAGCATATAGCTACTAGCAAAAGCTAAATCCACCACTCAGTGTGCTGTATGGCTTGGAGATACCTCTGTGTACTATTGGTGGATGTATTAAGGCAACTCCACATAGTTAAAAGGGAAGTTTATTTGGGGGTAACTTACAGCAAATAAAGGGATAGGTTACAGGATCCAGGAGAGGTGGAGTGCAGTCCAGCGGTGTTCTCTGGAGAACTCTGCTTCCATCCTGGTGATACCATCCAGGATCACCAGGAACCAAGAGTACCTGCACATCCAGATCTCAGGTCTTAAGGGCTCCTGTCTTGGCCCTGTCTCAGGGGCAGGCCACAGGTAGGTGTGACAGTTACTGGAAGCCTCACTGGGGGTAGTACTTCCAGGTCAAAGCTTGGACAGCTACCCACTACAGTGTACTACATGGGAATCTGCCATACTGTAGGTCAAGCCCACATGTCACAAACCACCATACTGTAGCTCAAGCCATGGCTTGCCCGAGAGACACATCTAGGAAGCTGTTTTCAACTCCATTTTAGAATCTTTTTTTTTTTAAGCTTTCTCAGGTTTTGGGTGGAAATTCTTGCTACCATGTCTGGGCGCCAAATGTAGCCAGAAGGTTTCTCTGGTCCCGCCTGGCCCCATGGTCCTGAAGCCACTTAAATTATAATCACTGAGGCCAGGCAGTGGTGCTGCACACCTTTAATCCCAGCACTGGGGGGGGGGGGAGCCAGGCGGATCTCTGTGAGTTCGAGGCCAGCCTGTTCAACAGAGTGAGATCCAGGACAGGAACCAAAACTACACAGACAAACCCTGTCTCGGAGGGGAAAAAAACAACTCAGAGGCTTAATATTATTTACAAACTGTATGGCCTATGGCAGGCATCTTGCTAACTACCTCTTATATCTTAACCCATTTCTGTTAATCTATAAGTTGCCTCGTGGCCTTGGCATTACTGGACTGCTGGCATCTTGATGCTCCTTCAGCAGTAGCTGGCATCTCTCCAGACTTCACCTTTCTCCTTCCTGTCTCTCTCCTTGGATTTCCTGTCTGCCTCTAAGCTGCCTTGCCATAGGCCAAAGCAGCTTGTTTATTAACCAATGGGAACAACACATACTCACAGACAGAAAGATATCCCCCAGCACATACATGTAATATATAATATAAATTATATATATAAATATAAATTATATATGAATTTAAAATACTATATATATAGTATTTTAAACATTACAGAAAACAATACTATTAATGTAAGATGCATTGTATTTGAAAAAAAGAAATCTTATGGCCTGGAGATGAAGCTCAGGTGGTATGAGCCTTGCCTGCTGAATGCATGAAGCCTGGGTTCCAGCCCTAGAACCTTATAAACCTGCCTTGGTGATAGCCAGTGGAGCACTCATGGCATGGAGGCTGGAGGAATAGAGGGTCAGGGTAATGTTCAGGTAGTTAGTGAGTTTGAGGCTAGCTCGACCACAGACCCAGTAAGAACCCAAAAGAAAAACACCACCAAAAAAAGATGGAGTCACCACAGAAACCCTGATGCTCAATTAACGATGGCTTAATTGCAAGCATTTGGTGGCCATGAGCGAGCGGCCTTATGTGTTTGCTTTTCCTTCTGGTTCTGTGGTTTGCCAGAGTGAAGAATTCTATCAGACAGTAACTAACAGTGTTGCCTCTAATTGCCCGTTTTTACTTATCAGTTTGAAGACAATGAGAAGGACCAACCGTTGCCAGAGGGAGGGCCAGATGAGGAAGGAAAAGAAAGATTCCTGTTTGTGGAAGAGACACCGGAAGACGAAGGAAAAGACGAACTGGTTGTGACCATTTCCCACCTCAGCCTGGAAGAGCAGCGAGATCAGCCAGTACCAAAGCAGACAGGTGTGCCGGGAGCTGAGACCACAGAACCTCCGCGGAAGAAGCCCAAGGGTAGGCTGGCCGGCTCACGCGAGACACTGAAGACCCCGTGTTTCTCTTGTGGGAAGGTGGGGGTTATCCAGGTTTGAGGTGTTGACTTTTAAAAGCTCCTTCCAGCATATCAAGAAAAGGAAGAAATTTTAAATTGATGTTCTGTATTGTAAATCAGATCCAAAAGGTTTTGGTTTTTTTTTGTTTATTTGTTTGTTTGTTTGTTTTTGTTTTTGTTGTTGCACACAGACATTTTAAAAGTGGTTTTTAAATGTTCCAAAAAGCACTGTGCACATAAATCTCAGGCCAGGAACTGGGTTTTGCTTTCTGTCTTGAAGTTCCTTGGGAGTGCCAGGTGGAGGCAGGTAATCACAGCGCAGGACAGCAGCAAGCCCTGCCCCATAGAAGAGCAATGGCCAAAGGGAATGGGACTGGGGAGCCCGTCCTGCAGAAGGCTAGAGGCTAGGGAGGGGACAAGCAAAGTTGGGGGCCGGGAGGAAGAAAAGTTGTGGAGAATGAAGCCAGCCTAGGAGCTGGGACCGGGGGTCCACCCAGCAGGAAGAGGCCTTCCTGTGGGGCCATCCATGGCCCTGTCAGGGCATCTCAGTGGTGGGCACTCAGAGGCAGGGGCCTGGGAAACTCTGTGGAGGTCTCATAATGATAGCATAATAGATGGCATGCTAGCAGCCCACAGGAGGAGTTTGACTCTCACAGTGGTTTAATGGGCTGCTGTTTTAAAGTCATTTCTCGATTATTTAAATCAAGACATTTTATCCCATTATCTCAATCTCTAGATGACTTTTTAAAAGTTCTCTCCGACTGGAATTGTAGCTCAGTGGCTCCAGCACCTCCTTAGCATGCGTGAGACCTTGGGCTCCATTCCCGGGCCTGCAAGAAAAACAAGCAAGCAGACCAACAGACTGTCGCTAAAAAGTCATCCTGTGGCAGCGCACAGTGTCTTTCTCTTCTGTGACCACGGCCAGGTTGGGAAGGAACTGACTCAGTTTACAGAGGGACCAGCCACCCTGCCAACACTTCGATCCCCTTACGTGTGGCTGGGGTCACTCCTGTAGGTTTCTGCCTCTCGGGGTGGAGTTTCTGCTCTTTGCCTTGGGGCAGCTTCTCATACAGTCACTCACGAGGCTGTAGCCCCAAATCCCTCCCCAGCTTGTTCTCCAGTTTTTAATGTATTTGTAACCCCAGCCAGCCATCACCACTCTAACTCCAGAACATGTTTTATCACCCCCGTGAATGCATGTGGACACCGCATAGGAAGGAGGTCGCAGAATGTCTGCTGTATCACTGTCTGCATTCTCTCTCTTGAGACTGTCTCTCTCACTGAACCCGAAGCTAGGCTGGAGGCTCCAGCAGCCCTCCTGTCTCCGACTCCCACAGCACTAGAGTCAAAGGCGTTTGAGACCACACCTGGCTTTTTACACGGGCACTGGGGATTTGAACTTGGGACCTTGTGCTTGCATAGAAAGCACTCTTCCACATTAAGCCATCTCTCCTGCCCCACGTTTAACGTTCTGAGAAGCTGCCAAACTCTCTCCAAGGTCGCCCGCTGTGTCGGAGGCTCATTCCCCCACACCCTCACCCAGCAGATTTCCGTGCGTTGTCCTGTGGTTCTGGTGGTGGTTCTGATGGTACTGGGTGGGAAGAGAAACCTTGCTTTCATTCACATCGTTCTAGCGGCTGTTTCTCCAAGCACATCTTGGCCTTCTGCGTGTTGTCTGTAGAGGAACGCCTTCACAGCCTCGACTGCGTGTGTGTTCCCTGTGGTTGTCACCAAGCACCAGTTGCTCTTAAAACAGCAGATGTGATCGTCCACGGTGCTGGAAGCTAGAAACCGCCCTCAGCCAGATCCTCAAGAGCTTTGTCAGGGGGTGTTAACGGAGGCTGCCTCCCTCCTTCACAGCTGTGTCCTGGCGGAGGGTGGCTCACATGTCTGTATGATCTGGCTGTGCCCCGGGGAACATCTGAGGTACTGGCAAGGATTGTATCCAGTACCATAGCCACCACCCATGTGGCTGGTGGGCGCTAAAATGAGGCTTGCCGCAGAGGAGCCACGCTTTGTTTTCACTTCAGTTATTTTGGATACAAACTTAAACAGTCACGCGTGGCTGTTGGCTGCGCTTCCGTTCAGCTTCATGCCAGTTTGCCAGAGCTCCCTGGCTCGGGTGGAGGGTGCCGGGAAGCCGTGCGGGTGGCTCCATTTCACTCAACAGAGAACATAGGCACTCGGGTCCGTGTTTTGGGGAGATTTGCTTCTGGGACCCCCTGCTTTGAGCAGACACTTGGTCATCTGTCCTCTCTGATCTCCACCACTCTCTAAATGTTGTGATATTTCTGTAAGACTGAGTTTTTATTTTTGTTTTATTGTTATTTGAGACAGGGTTTCTCCTTGTAGCCCTGGCTGTCCTGGATCTCGCTCTGTAGCCCAGGCTGGCCTCGAACTCACAGAGGTCCACCTGCCTCTGCCCCTTAAGTGCTGGGATTAATGGTGTGCACCACCACCGCTCAGCTAAGATTGATTTATTTTTAGTTTATGTGTGTGTGTATATGTATGTGTTTCTGAGCACCACCTGTGTGCAGTGCCCTTGGAGGCCAGAAGAGGGCACCAGATCCTCTGGAGCGGGAGTTACAGATGTTTGTGAGCCCCACTGGTGCCCATCCATTCTGCACAATGGGGAAGATGGGTTCAGGACCTAGCGAGACACCTCTCTCCTGGCCAGATGCTCCTCGTGGGGGATGGGGTGTCCTGAGACCTCTGCTGATGTGTCGCGGTGTCTTCTCCCCACAGGGAAACCCCGAACCTTCCACTGCGAGGCCTGCCAGTTCTCGTCCTCCAAGTCCTCAACTTTCACTCGTCACATGAAAATTCACAGCGACGAGAGACCTCACCTGTGCCACCTGTGCCTGAAGGCTTTCCGCACCGTCACCCTCCTTCGGAACCATGTCAACACCCACACAGGTGAGGCACCCCGTCCTTCTCAGGGGCCCCAAGTCTCGGTGAGCGTGCAGAGGAAACCCGGTGAGTCCTCCCTTCGCCGGGGGCGTCACTGCGGTCTCTGCTGCTATCCTCAACCTTGGTCTAAATAGAAAATTCCAGAAGCTGGGGGCAGAGCTCAGTGTAGAGCACTTGCCTAGCACATGCAGGGCCCTGAGTTCTGTCCCCAACAAAAATAAAGGAAAATCCCAGAAAAATAATTTTAAATAATTTAAAGAACTTTTAATTTAATAATTTTCAGCGTGTAGTTTAAAGGGTTTCGTCAGTATTCTCCTGGTGTCTGCTGAACTCAGTTTCATTGTGTGTTCTTTGTAAAATGAGGACTCAAGCGTGCCAGACAACTTCTCTGCTACCAGGCTACATCCCCAGCCCTTCTCTTTTTATTTTGAGACAGATCTAAGTTGCTGAACTAGCCTGGAATTTGTGATCCTCCTGTCTCAGCCCCTGAGCAGCTAGGATGATGAACCTGGGCCACCAGCCCAGCTCATTGGTCTGTCAATTTCTTATTGCTGTTCGTTCTGGTTTTTAGTATCTAATTTATTAATTAAACCTTATCATAAGCACCCAGGGACCATTTGTACCTTGCTCCCCAGCAAGAAGGTGGGTTCCCACTGTGCAAATATTTATGCTTAGTTTTGCCTTTTTGTTTTGTTTGTTTGTTTGTTTGTTTTGGAAACAGGGTCTCACTTGCAGTTCAAGCTGATCTCTAACACCGATCCCCCTCCCTCAGCCTTCTCAGTGCTGGGGTTACAAGCCTGCCACACCGTTCCAGCTTAGTTTTGCCCGAGCTCCCCACCCCCCCCACGCCTTCTCGAATTTCAGTTAAAAGCACTAACTGTTACCCAGAACACTGTCTCGTACATCTGTGATATTTATAGTTCAAAGAACTTCTTAATTGCTGAAGCCTTTTCAGACTGCCATTTCAAAACTAAAAAGTCACTGGAAGTTTTGCAGTTAAGTCTTGTTTGAAAAGTGTAAACCACGTGATTTTCCAGGAACCAGGCCCTACAAGTGCGGGGACTGTGACATGGCATTTGTCACCAGCGGAGAACTGGTCCGGCACAGGCGTTACAAACACACTCACGAGAAGCCCTTCAGGTGTTCCATGTGCAAGTATGCCAGCGTCGAGGTGAGGTCCCTTGCACTCAGCCTTGTACAAGAGTGGGAAATCACTGCCCCGAGAGGGACGCTAACCTATTAGTCCACTATTCACCAAAGACACATTTTAAAATCTGTGCCAGAAGCCACAGGCATTATTGTCCAAATTGAATATGAAAAACTGGAGCTGGGTATGGTGGCTCATACCTGTAATCCCAGCACTGTGGCCGGAGGATTGCTATGAGTTCAAGGCCAACCTGGTCTACATACTGACCATCAGAGGACAATTTGATGAGGTCAGTTCTCCCCTCCTGGAGGACTGAACTCGGACCGTCAGACTTGGTAGAAAGCACCTTTACCAGCCAGGCATCTCACCACCCCCAGACAGTATTTATCTAGATTTATTTTTATGATTTTTAACGGGGAGGGTGGTCTGTGCCTGT
Source organism: Peromyscus leucopus (assembly GCF_004664715.2). Lineage (NCBI taxonomy): Eukaryota > Metazoa > Chordata > Mammalia > Rodentia > Cricetidae > Peromyscus > Peromyscus leucopus. The sequence goes on along the minus strand of NC_051066.1, from coordinate 140,750,581 downwards.
GAGCTTTTGGGCTGCACTGATACATTCCTGGAGCTGGAGTCACAGTGCTTGGGAGCCTTCGGCAGCCGTGCTGGGAACAGGACCTGGGTCCTCTGCAGGGCTGCTGAGCCGGCTCTTCTCCTGTCCCCCAACAATATTTAAAAGTATATGGATCGTAGATATTGGCTATGGTTGAGAAATAACCCTGGGTCTGGAGAGGCGATGAGCAGTTACAAGCACTGGCTGCTCTTGCAGAGGACCTGGTTTGAGTCCCAGCACCCACATGGTGGCTCACGAGATGTCTGTAACTCCAGTTTCAAGAGATCTGATGCTCTCTCTGGGCACCAGGCACGCATGTGGCACACAGACATGCATGCGGGCAAAACACTCACGTGCACAAAATGAAAATTTGAGAACTAAAGAGAAAGAGACCTCGGACTTATTGAAAAGGCCTTTTCAATATTTTATGTCACCATCGGGGTCACAAACCAGAATGTCTCCTGTAGCACACAACTTGGGAATTTGGGCTGAAGTTTTGAGCTGTACCCCAATACCTCCTGGACAGACACAGAGCTGCTGTCTTGAAGATGTAACCTTGTCCCCACACTGATGGACTTTAGCTGCGTGCTCTGCTCATGGCAACTAGGTGGTGTGTGTGTGTGTGTGTGTGTGTGTGTGTGTGTGTGTGTGTGTGTGTGTTGTGGTACTAAGGTTTAGGCCCAACATGCTAGGCAACCACTCTACCACAGCTGTCTTCTTTCTTGAGACAAGGTCACACTAAGTTGCCCATGCTGGCCTTGAACTCACGCTTCAGCTTAGGCAGTCCTTGAACTTGAAATCCTCCTACCTCAGCTTCCTGAGTTGCTGGGATGACCGGCCTTTGCTGCCTGCCATGGGGACCCTCAGTGAAACAAAGGCCGTGTGTGGCGTCTCCTTTTCAGGTCCATTTTCTAGCGGTCCACGTCCAAGGTTCCATTTCCTGGTGGAGAGCCTGGCAGAGGAGGGTTAGGCAGGGACTTCTCACAGGAACTAAGCTAAAGGGGACAGCAAAGCTCCAACACGGCCATGACGCAAGTGTGTTTCATAAATTGGGGGATTTCACAGACAGGCTGGAATTCAGTTCCAACTGTGGCTATTTTTAAAAAGAGCTTTCCTATCGGAGGCAAAGGTCATAGCAGCAACACGAGGGTTCAGAAGGTGTCCCGCAAGGCGCCCGAGGCTCCTCACAGGAAGGACTTACAGTGGGTGCCCACCATTCGCTCCAGGAACTTGCAGGCTCTGAGACCCTGCCTAGTAGCAGAACGTCCATGCAGTCCAGGGACAGCCCACGGTGTTACAAATTTGTTTTCTTGAGCTAGGTGGTGGTGACGCACGCCTTTAATCCCAGCACATGGGAGGCATAGGCAGGTAAATCTCTGTGAGTTCGAGGCTAGCCTAGTCTACAAAGTGAGTTCCAGGACAGCCAGGGCTACACAGAGAAACCCTGCCTCAGGGGTAAAAAATTGTTTTGTTTGTTTTTTCCTGTGATACATGAAAGGTGATCGACATATTTCTTCTTTAAAAAAAATTCAAGCCGAGGCATTCATCTTGGGTCTCCCTTTGCACTCTAGACCTTCCTCTGTTCTTGAATGTTCTTCCGGCCTAGGTGTGCCTCCTACGTTCCAGGGAAGCAGGGCCATGGCCCCTTTCTGAGTGTGAGCAGGGTTGATGTGGGTGTGGCTGATGACCCTGCTTCCTGTGAAACACCACGCGGGGTTTGCAGCGAGGAGGGGTAGCAGCAGAGCAGGCTGCTGTGCTGAGTGAGAAGTTTCACTCTGTTTCCTGTTCAGTGGCCTTCGTTCGGTACCTAAGAGAGTTCATTTTCTTCCGCTGAAAAGTTCCCTCTCTGTTACTTTTGTTTGTACTTGAGATGGTGGCTCATAGTGTGGCCCCGGTTGCTCCAGCTCTCACTCTGTAGACCAGGCTGGCCTGGAACTCACTCTGTAGACCAGGCTGACCTGGAACTCACAGAGATCCCCTTGCCTCTGCCTCTCAAATAAGTACAGCAAGACCAGCATACAAGAGGCTGAGGCCGCAGGATTTCTGTGTGTCTGAGGCCAGTCTGAACTACAAAGTGAGTCCCTGTCTCAAAAGCATCTTTAAAAGAAGCCAGTAGCTGGGCATGGTGGCACATGTCTTTAATCCCAGCACTTGGGAGGCAGAGGCAGATGGATCTTTGTGAATTCGAGGCCAGCCTGGTCTACAGAACAAGTTCCAGGACAGCCAGAGCTTTTACACAGAGAAACCCTGTCTTGAAAAACAAACAAACAAACAAAAACAAAAGAAGAAGCCAGTAGCACCCAGAACCACACTTTGGGGCAACAGCACAGTCTCTGTCTTCAGCCTGGTTAGCAGAGGCCCGTGAGGACTCTGAACCCTTACATGTGGCTTCCCATTTATCTAATGGTTCAGCTTTCCTGCTTGAAAAAGCTTTTCCAGCCTTCGTCTTTTCAGAGATTTAAACTTCACTGCTGTGAGTGGACAGGGACTTGAAAATAAAGAAAGAAACACACAGAGCACTGAGCAGCAAGCTCTGCTTCTGCTTGTAAAGTGAACTTTAGTGTGGAAGTCTTCAGACCGCTGCTCATTAACCCCAAAGGACCTTGTGCATACAGCCAGCGGCAAAATTAAGAATCATCAGCAGATTGGACAGTTCTGTTTCATGGGACACCCCAATACTGAGGTCTGGTTAACTTAAAATTTTCCATTTTGATTTTTGGAGACAGGGTCTCTGTAGCCCAGGTTTGGGTTCACTGTATGACCCAGGCTGTTCTCAAACTTGCAGCAATCCTCCTGCCTCAGCTTCCCCAAAGTTGGAAATTACAGACAGGTACTACCACACGAGGTTTCCTTCCCCCCTTTCCTGGTTTTTTTTGGGGGGGGTTTGAGAAAAGGTGTCCTGATACAGCCCTAGTGGGCCTTGAACTACAGCAATCCTCCTGCCTCGGTTTCCTGGTTTCCTGAGTTGCTCATATCTCTCATAGGAAGTTGGTTAACTGAAGCCCTGACCACCCTCAGGGTCCCATCGCAATGACCCTCTCCCACATGTCCTAGGCAAGCAAGCTGAAGCGCCACATCCGCTCACACACCGGCGAGCGTCCCTTCCAATGCTGCCAGTGTGCGTATGCCAGCAAGGACACCTACAAGCTCAAGCGCCACATGCGGACCCACTCAGGTGAGAGCTGTGCGCACACCCGGGTGAGAGCCGTGCACACACTCGGGTGAGAGCCACATGCACACACTCGGGTGAGAGCCGTGTACACATTCAGGTGAGAGCCGTGCCCACACTCAGGTGAGAACCATGTACTGCTCAGTTGGTTTGTCATGTAAAGATGATGCAGGCCCAGGTCTCCTCTCTATACGCAATCTCATGCGCCCCGGTGAGGGGCCACCAGTGTCGGGGAATTTCACATCTGGGCCCTGTGACCCTGTCCGGCTTGCCTCCCCGGTCCTACGCCATTGAGGCTAAACCGACAGGTTTAGGCGAAGGCCCAGCACAGGCATCCTTTGGGAAGGACCAGGTTCCCCGGGAAGCCATGCCCTGAGTCACTTGTTGTTCACGTCACAGGTGAGAAGCCTTATGAATGCCCCACCTGCCATGCCCGGTTCACACAGAGTGGGACCATGAAAATCCACGTGGCACAGAAGCACGGAGAGAATGTCCCCAAACACGAGTGTCCCCACTGCGCTACCATCATTGCAAGGAAGAGCGACCTGCGTGAGTGTCTGCTTGGGTGGTGTCCCTTGGCCGCAGTACAGGCCTTCCTCCTGGACTCCCAAGGTCCGCAAGCCTGCAGAGCCTGCCCAGCTCCGGAAGGCTGGCTGAGCTTGGGAAACTTTTCTGGAAATGTATTTACAGAGGTCCTGTCCTGCCCTCTGGTGGCTGAACTGAGTAAGTGCAGTTCAGGAGCCGCCAGCCCAGTCTACATACTCGCATGATCAAATCCACGGGTGTTGTTTTTATCTCGTTTTGGACCTGCCCTTACAGATAAGGACACTGAGGCTGAAGGACATGGATAATTTTTCTGCAGAGACAGTGGTCCTGATGACCTGGGTGTCAAAAGGCAATGGTGTTAGAGTTCAGCCGCGTCCATGCTCCCTCCTCAGCCCACCCTTTGCACACTTGGAGCTTGATGAGGGTTTAGAGGAGAAACTGAGGCAGGGTTCTCCCTAAGGAACTTGCTTCGTAAGAGGCGGCCTGTGACACAGAGTCCGCCTTCTCCTGGGGTGAGCCTTGGGACGCAGGGCAGCCTAGGACAGGACCAGGCTTGCAGGGGTGACTGTGCTTGGGAGCCTGGCAGGGAGGGCTGACAGCCTTTGGCATAGGAGTGTGGAGGACAGGGAGCTGGGGAGAGAGCCCTTAGATCTCCATGACACCCCTACTCATCCTCTCCCCCCCGCCTTTCCCAAAAGTATGTCACAGGGACAGTAAAAGTGTCAGTGAAAATAAAAACCCTCTCAGTTGCCTCAGGAAATTCAGAGATTTTTGGAACTGTCCCTGCAGGGGTAAAGGCAGTTGACCAATGTTTAACTTTTGTCTTTCATCTGGAACATTCTGTCAGTGCTACTATGGTTCCCAAGGCACCACCAAGCACTGCCCAGTGGGGCCAGTTGTCCCGTGCCAGAGGGAACTGCTCTGCAGCTCTGTAGGGCTGCAGAGAGTCACTGGCTCTTCGTCTTCCTGGAAGAATGAGGTGGTCTGTCCATCCGAGTCGGGAGCTCCTCCATCATTCTGGGGTCTTCTGTTCAGCCTCTTCAGTGCCAGGCCTGAAGCTTAGCCAAGTAAAGAGCTTCCTCGACAGTGTGCCCAGCGTGCACCTCTTTCAGGTCGTGGGACGAAGGAGCCTAGACTTCCAGCAGGACAACAGTCCTGGTTTTGTTACAGAAGACCCCTTAGCCTTGCTCTGAAGCCCCTGCACTGTCCTAAGGTTCTCAATGTTCATGGTTGACCTGTAGCCATGATCTCCCCGTTGAACAGGTCTTAGACTGAGGCCTCTGATTAGTTCCTTCATGGCGATGGTGCTCAGGTGGGACATTCGTGCCCTGGGGACACGCACCTGGACCTGGAGGTGGGAGCCTGTCATCTCTGAGGGAGGCAAGCCAATGTGTGGCGAGGGAGCCCCGAGGTGCCAGAGAGAGTCTGCAGTGCCCAGAACTGCCCACCCCACCCAAGAAGTCCCTAGGCATTCGCCCTGCCACAGTCAGCTTGTCTCCTGTGGCCCTAACAGGTGTCCATCTGCGCAACCTGCACACCCATAGTCCCGTGGAGGTCAAGTGCCGATACTGCCCCGCCGGCTTCCACGAGCGCTATGCCCTCATTCAGCACCAGAGGACCCATAAGAATGAGAAGAAGTTCAAGTGCAAACAGTGTGATTACTCATGCAAGCAGGTACCGTGTGTGAGTCGGTGTGAACACTGCGCCAGCAGGTACTGTGTGTGAGTTAGTGTGAACACTGTGTACAAGCAGGTACTGTGTGAGTCAGTGTGAACACTGCAAGCAGGTACTGTGTGAGTCGGTGTGAATACTGCAAGCAGGTACTGTGTGAGTCGGTGTGAACACTGCAAGCAGGTACAGGATGAATGGACTGAGAAGCAGTCATTCTTTCTTAGGGAAGAGGCTGGGCTGGAGAGGTGGCTCAACTCTTAGGAGCAGTAGTTCGCTCTTGCAGAGGACCTGAGTTTGATTCCCAGAACCCACAAAGTGGTTCACAACTACCCGTAACTGCAGGGGATCTGACACCCTCTTCTGACTTTCCTGGGTACCAGGTACACACGATACATGTACATACAAGCCAGAAAAATACTCCTATATATCAAAATAAAACAATAAATGAACATAAACAGAAGGAAGGAAGGAAGGAAGGAAGGAAGGAAGGAAGGAAGGAAGAAGGAAGGAAGGAAGGAAGGAAGGAAGGAAGGAAGGAAGGAAGGAAGGAGGCTAGAGGCTGGAGTGGACCAGGCTTTTTCTTCTGGGTCACCAACCAGCTCCCATATCCTGGCACAGAGACTTCTTAGTTTTGAATGCTCAGCCTAGCTTAGCTCGTTTCTAGCTAGCTTTTTTAACTTAACCTGTTTACCTTTATCTACCTTTGCCTCGGGGTTTTTACCTTTCTTCTGTGTATCTTACTTTGACTGCATCTTGTGTCTGCTGGCAGGCTCGGGGCTGCCTGGCCTCTGGCCCCAGGCATCTCCCTCTCGCTCTCCTCTCTTCTTCTCTCTCATTCTTCTCTTCTTTTTCTCCCCAGCCCAGAATTCTCCTCCTATTTATTCTCTCTGCCTGGCAGCCCTGCCTATCCTTTCCCTGCCTGGCTATTGGCCGTTCAGCTTTTCATTAGACCAACAGGTGCCTTAGGCAGGCAAGGCAAAACGATGCAACACATGTTTCCATGGATAAACAAATGCAGCATAAACAAAAGCAACACCCGTACACCATTCAAGTAATATTCTGCAGCATAAACAAATGTAACTCATCTTCGCCTAGTTAAAATAATATTCCACAACACTGGAGAGCCGGCTCAGCAGTTAAGAGCACTTGCTGTTCTGTCTGAGGAGTCGAGTTCGAATCCCAGCACCCACACTGTGTGGCAGATAGCTACCTATAACTCCAGCTCCAGGAGCTCCAATGTATCTTCAGAGCTCTGTGCACTTACATATACAGACACATACATAAAGAAAGAGAAAAGGGGCCAGTGTGGTGGTGCACATTAGTCCCAGCTCAGAGGCAGGTGGATCACTGAGTCTGAGGTCAGTCTGGTTTACATAGCAAGTTCCAGGACAGCCATGGCCACATAATGAGAGCCTGTCTCAAAAAACAATGAAAGAAAGAAAAGAGACCTCTCAGTGCTGACCTTGGAAGAGTTGGGCTTGACCAGAGCAGCCAGCTCAGAGTAGCCGGAGCAGCCACAGGCCATCAGCTGCAGCTGCCGAGAGAGTTTACAAACCTGCGGCGGTCCTCACCACACTCAGGGCCCATCACCAAAGTGACGTCGGAGTGACCCACCTTCCTCCCTGCGCGGACATCCAGTGTCAGAGCCGCGGTGTGTCTTCGCCCTAACTGCGGCAGTAACATACAAGACTGGACTGGGTACAGCTGGCATCTTCCTGCCCGGAAGCCAAAACAAAGGGCATGCCACTCGGGAATAGCTGAAGGGCCCTTGAGATGGCTCAGCAGGTAAGTGCTCCCTCGGCCAGTAAACTGTTCCAGCAAGCTTGAGGTCCAGCAAGCTTGAGGAGCTGAGTTCCACCCTCGAAACCCAAGGAAAGGGGGAAGGAGAGGACCAATTCCGTGAAGATGTCCCCTGATCGCCACACATGCACTGCCCCCACACACCACATACACACAAAATTCAGTCATTTTAAATGTCCTCAGAAATGCTCTCAAGGTTATTTCCTTAGTAAATCTTAACCCGACACAGTCTTTAATGCTCTGTGGGAGGAGAAGGATGCTGTAAACAGCAACCCCCTGCCTTCTGCAGCCCGGGGAGTGGGGTAGTATGAGTTACCAGTTTAACTAGCCATGGTGGTTGTTTTCATTTGAACACATGCTCAGCAGACAGACTGTGCATGTGCTGACAAGCACGTGGCGAGCATTCTCTTGACAAACGGATGGCAGGGTGGGAAATTCAGGGGAGTCGTGTTGCCACTGATAAAACCTCATCTTTCAAAAGAAAATTAGAATTCAGATTTTGGAGATGTTGTCATCACGAACATTGCACTTTCTGACCCTTGAAGACTCCTGACAGCATTGGAATCTCTGGGAAGCAGGCTTTCGTTTGACCGTGGGATGAACCGTATCCATGGTTTACACAGACTCCAGAGCTCTGCAGTCGGGTGCTCTCCCAATGACTGCCCCGTGGGGCGGTAGCAGCATGCCTAGCCCAGAGGTCCGGTCAGCGTAGGACACAGAAGGCTGGTCGTCACGGCTTCACACTCAGTGTTGCCCCGCACTTTAAAGAGACCGGTGCGCGTTGAGTTGGGGTGTGATAGCAGAAACCGTGTCCACAGTTCCTGTGTGGGGGCGCCTGCCCGAGCACACGGGGAATCCAGAGCCCAGCACTGAGTCCTCATCACTTTCTGCCTTACATTTGAGACAGACTCTTACCAGTCCTGGAACTGGGTGATCAGATTAGCTGGACAGAGAGCCCCAGGAGTCTCCTCTCAGAGCTGAGGGTACAGGGAAACACACCTCACTTTTACAGGGGTGTTGGCGATCTAAACTCAAGATCCTTAGGCTGGCACAGGAAACCGTTTACCCACTGAGCCTAGCTCCCTCTGGTTCTTTTTAAAAACTGTGCCTGCACTCTGGGTTCTCCTCAACAAACACCCCACAGCTGCAGAAGAAACAGAGGCAGACATCTCCTGAATCCCTGAAAGGATTTCCAGACTTGGCAGGAAAAGTACGGAGCAAATAATTCTGAATTTCACATAATCTGTTAATGACTTTGCCTATGTGTGAGCCCTGAACATTAGCATGTAACATTAGCATGTCGTGTTATTTTTTAATGTACTGATTTTCTTTTAACTTTTCAAAATGTTTGCCAATTCCTCACTTGGTGTTCTCATAGTGAATACGGCTGTGTCTCATCCACAACACAAAAGCACTTTGGAGTGTATGGTGATCCTGAGTGTGCCTTGGTGCTTGGTCTCACTAGTGGACACCAGAGTCAGGATTTCACACTCATCATCATTCAGAGTGTAGGTTGTAGCATGAATCTTAGAAGGTCTTATTAATAAAATCAAACCTGAGCCAGGTATTGGGGTGAACGCTGGAAGATCAGAGAGCCAGAACAAGCCACAGCTATCTCACCTCGCCGGATCCTCAGCAGGTCCTGTTTCCTCAGACTGGAGGCCTCTGTGTCCTCATATCCGAATGGCTCTCAGCTGAACTGTGCTGCTAGAAGCCTGAAAGCTTAACCAGCCAAATGCTTAACCAGCCAAATGCTTAACCAGGCCAAACGCTGCTAGTTTCTGGTCCTCACACCTTATATACTTTTCTGCTTTCTACCACCACTCCCTGGGATTAAAGGCGTGAGTCACCATGCCTGTCTGTATCCTTGAACACGTGGATTTCTGCCTCTGGAATGCTAGGATTAAAGGTGTGTGCTACACTGCCTATCCTCTATGTTTAATATTGTGGTTGTTCTGTCTCTGGCCCCAGATAAGTTTATTGGCATGCACAATATTTGGGGGAACACAACACCACAGTAGGCTGGATTGGGGCTGGAGAGATGATCAGTAGTTAAGAGTGCTTGCTGCTCCTGTAGAGGATGAGAATTTGAGAATTTGATTCTCAACACCTATATAACTCTAGCCGCACAACTGCCCATAACTCTAGCACCAGGGATCTGATACCCTCTAGCCTCTGGTAGCCCCACCCAGGTGTGCATGTACACACATACACACTCACATAAATCTTCTCCTCCTCCTCCTCCTCCTCCTCCTCCGAGTGGGGGCCGTAGAGAACGTTTGGTTTTGTTTGTTTTTCTTTTGTTTTGGGGGGCAGGTCTCTTGTAACCCAGGCTGATTTGGAACTCCACACCCTGATCCCCTAGCACGCAGCAGGCCCTGGCTCTGATGAGGGCCACACCGCTCTTGAGGAAGGAAAGCGCGGTAATGATGGACAGTTCTGGGAACCCTTCCACCCCGAGTCAGCTGTACCCCTGCCTTCCCCCAGGAGCGGTGCTTGACGGCGCACGTGCGCACGCACACGGGAGAGAAGCCCTTCTCCTGTCTCGACTGCAACAAACACTTCCGGCAGAAGCAGTTGCTCGCTGTGCACCTGAGGAAGTACCATGACCCGAGCTTTGTTCCCGTTGTTCATCTGTGCCTCAAGTGTGGCAAAAGCTTTTCCCGCTGGGTAAGCACGCCCCCGTCTCCAGACGTGACCCCTCCTCTGGAGAAGGTTCCCAGCAGGTTTTGGATTCAGAAAAGTCAAGTGTTTATAAACACATGCTCTCCCTCGACAGGCAAAAAGGAAGCCCGGGCACACAGCCTTTGGGGGATGGAATCCAGGCCAGGTGTGTGCCAGGCAAGCACCCACTGGGCCTCCTATAATTTTTTTTTTAGACCAGCTCTAGCTAATTGTCCATTCTGGCCTTGAACTGTGCTCCTCCTGGCCTGGTCTCCTGAGGTGTGAAGGGGGCGGGGGGTAGTCTAGATCACCAGGCCAGAGTCATACAGTCTGTGAGTCGTGTTCTTTGGTGGATAAGAAGTTGGCCCATGGTTGCTTATTAGTGTTATTTTGGTTTTTAACCACTTTTTATTTTGTTAAAACCACTGTGTTCCACCAGGCCCAGGACTGGGCAACCCCAGGGCAGATTGTCCACAAACTATGTTGAAAACAGTTTGGGGAATTCTCTGACTCTGGAGCGAACCTAGGATTTTTTTTTTTTTTTTTTTTTGTTTTCATTTTTGAGACAGGATCTCACTATGTAGCCCTGGCTAGCCTGGAACTCGCTCTGTAGACCAGGCTGGCCTCAAATTCATAGAGATCCACCTGCCTCTGCCTCCTGAGTGCAGGGATTAATGGTTTGTGTGCCACATGCTGGGTTTAAAAACCTAGTTTTTGTAGTGTAAGAGCTGACAGTTATCCTGTGAACTAAATGCAGGCGTCTTCCAGAGTGATTTCCATTCTCGGGCGTTTCAAAGGTGTGAAATCAGGCAGTGGATTCACATTCATTGTCTATTCTGTCAGTTGGTGTATTCATTTTCTCTTTCTGAATAACAAATAACCTCACAATGTCAGCGCTCAACAAATATGTATCACACTTCAGTGTACATGAGTCTGGAATCAAGGAGCAGTGTGGCAATGTGGTTCTGATTATTAAAAATGAAAGCACAGCTGGATACTTGGAATCCAACTTACCTTTTTAGAAGGTTAAGAGAAAGGTCTCATGTGTGGGGCTCAGGGGGATGTAGGAGCAGACTGACCTTTGGATTATTAGAAGAGTTAGTAACACCATGGATGGACAGACGGACAGCATGGTGGGGCTCTGATAAGACTGTGGGATCCCTTCCTACAAATCTCACAGGAAGGGGAGGTTCCAGCAGGAGCCTGTGGGCCAGGTTTCTCTAATGTGGGGGAAGGGCACATATAAGTGAGGTGTCCTGCCCACTGGGGGTCTTTGGTATCAGGCTCTCTGTAGGGTGTCTGCCTCTGTGCAGCAGGGAGTTCCAGGATCAGCTCCAGGGATGCAGGACTGACCTGGGATTCTTGCATTCCTGGCACTAGGAGCCTGTTACAGACCCACAGGTCTGCTCTCTGGCAGGAGGAGGCTGGTCAGGGGCTGGGACACTGCAGGCAAGTATACCCTGATTTGTCTCAAGCTCAGATCTAAAGGTATTCACAAATTTCTGCTCACTAGCATACACATCAGTTTGTTTCTGGATCAGAATGTCACCAGCCAGCAGCATGGCTCCCCTTCCTGTGATGACCCTGACCCTGACCTAGGTAGCATCTCTGATGTTCCTTCTCTCTGAGCTCAGGGATTTATCACATGCCGTTGTCTCTGTGTCCAGAAGAGTGTAAATATGCCATACTCAGCATCCTTTAAAGAGGCTGACACGTCTGTATTCGTGTGTATTAACTCAGCTTATACCAGGAGTTCTCAGCTCTGATCTCCGCGCACGGCAGACACATTAGTTGCTGCTTCCTGCTGGGGCAACAGCCCCTGGCTGGTCTGGGATGCTCAGAGGACTCCTGACCCCGCCGCCACCACCGCGACTGAAAACAAGCTTCATTTTATACATAACCATACATAGCCGGGACCAGCACATTTTCTTTGTAAATAGAATAAACACTCCCAGCTTCTCGGGCAGCTTCTGCTCCAGCTTGACAGCAGACATGGACAGACCACTTATGAGCGGATGTTGGGAGAAGAACACAAGAACAAAGCTAAAGTAACTGGGCAAGGCAATCTCTTTATAAAAAGAATATGCCAGAACCCAAATTGAGCTAGTGAACATGCTCAACTAAGGTAGATATGGGAGGACTGAGCAGGTAGTCCTGGTTGTATAAGAAAGCAGACTGAGCAAGCCAGTAAGCAGCACTCCTCTGTGGCCTCGGCATCAGCTCCTGCCTCCAGGTCCCTGCTTGAGTTCCTGCCCTGACCTCTTTCGGTGATGGACTGTGACCTGAGAGCTGTAAGCTGGAGTCAATCCTTCCCTTCCCAAGCTACTTTTGGTCGTGTTATTTATTACAGTAATAGAAACCCTAAGACAGGTACCAAGTTAGGTCAGCATGGGTGTAGGAGGAGGCAATAGGTGTGGCCCAGGCATATAGGCCTTAAAGCAAACGAACACAAAACCAAAACAGTTAAACAAAGGAGAACATTCCATGTTCTCACTGCAAGAAGTGGGGTCCGTTTGTCTTAGCACAACGTGACTTAATGCCCGGCGGTGTTCTCTGGGCCTGGTTTTGATCTCCCATCAGCTCTTAGACACGGGCTGGTGCTGGGAAAGGAACCCACGATGAAGTGGAGAGAGCAGGAAGTGTGCCCCAGAGTCCGTAGGTGGCACTGTTATTTGGGGAGCACATAGAGAAGCTGGGAAAGAAAGGAGAGTGACCTTAGTGTGGACTGATCAGATGGCTCTGAACGGTGAAGGCCCCCGGGCCCCCAGCGGAGCTGGTCACCCGCTGTCGGGGGATCCGCTCCCTTGGAGCCTTGTTAACATAGTCATTTCCCATCCTGGATTCGTGCGGGTTTCTCTGTCAGAGTTTCAACCCCACATACAGAGGTTTCTTGAATCTCAGTAACGGATTCTGCTTCTGACCTCTTCATCCCTCCTCAGCCGACTCCCCATGGGGCAGTGTCCTGTGTTAGGTCTTAGCAGTCAGAAGTCACCAAGGACACATGTGACATGTGGATCCAGACTTCATGTTCACTTCAGGTCAGCGACATGTCTCCTTCATGCCCTTGCTCAACCTCCAGAATGACCCAAGCACCAAGGAGTACTTTGCCAGGGAGATTTGGGCTCTGCAGAGGACCTGACTTTGGTTCCCAGCACCCACAGTGACTCACAGCCATCTACACCTCCAGCTACAGGGCATCTGACGGCCCCTTCTGGCCTCCAGAGACACCTTCACACACACACACACACACACACACACACACACACACACACACACACACATTTTTAAGATCATCTTGGTTTGGCTTTATTTTTTGGTTTTGGTCCAAAATCTAAAAGGTACGTATTACTTGCTGCCTTCCTGATAAGAAATGTATGTAATTACTGATAGTATGGTATATCAGAGGGTGTAGCGTGTGCCACAGCGTGTGCCACAGCGTACATGCAGAGCTCAGAGGACAACTTACAGGAGTCAGTTCTTTCCACCCATCACATGGGTCCACAGGCTCCAGCGTGACAAATTCCTCTACCTGTCTCCGAGTCCTTGAAGGCCACCTCTTAACCATGGGTTGCAAGCTGCACATGAGGACACTGATGTTCACTGGTGGCCTGTGTCATCTCCCTTAGAGTAACCTGCAGAGACATAGGAAGAAGTGTGACCCGGAGCATGAGAAGTTGGCCACCTCCAAAAAAGGAAAACCAGAGCCGAGGAGGCAGGCCATAGAGGAAGGGCCGGCATGGGGCAATGGTACGCACTTTCTGATCACTTTGTTTTAATCGGGAGTGGTTTTCCCATTGTTAACGGCAGCTAGAAAGTCGTGAGGGCGAGGGCATTGGGCCCTGTCACTGAGGGGCTGGGCAACCGCATCAGAGTGGTTTCATTATAGCCCCACTCTGCAGGGTTACCTACACTCAACCCCAAACTCAGATCACCAGGCTTAGCAGTGGCCCCTTACCTGCTCAGCTATTCATGTCTAGTGACATTTTTGATTGTCACAGCTGAAAAGGAGTGTGCCACAGGCATCTCATGGGTGAGCTGCTGGCCTCCTATAGTGCCCGCAGTGCCCCATAAAGGAGTCCCTGTCCCCATTGCCCAGGTTGAGTAGCCCTGCTCAAAGCCGGTGTTCGGGAATCAGGTTGTTTTCCGGCATGCCTACTGCTGGGTTCAAACTGCAGCCACTGTTTCAACGTATACTTTCTGGTCCCCCTTTCTGGATGTCTTGGCTTTCTCTCACGTTTCCTCACTGTGTACGCTTTCTCCTAGATACTGCGGCCCAGGAGAGCGATACCTCGAAGGAGGCATGGTGCCCTGGGGAGCTGACTCTGAGTCACGGTGGCGAAAATGCAGCCAGGAGCGAGAGCCTGGATGAGGGCCTGACCTGCGAGATGATCTTTGACATGATGGATAAGTGACAGGCTGCTCCGTGCTGTGGCCTCTAGAGAAGAAACAAGTTAGAAACAAGATCACCATGGTGATAGCCATGTTCCCAGAGTTTGATGTAGAATGTAGAAATGTTTAAAGAAAAAAAAAACTGCAACTTTTTCCTGAAGACAAGAGTCAGAGCTTGGAGTGAAGGGCACACCTCAGTCCCATGGGCTCACTCTCTAGTGATGGCAGGGTGGCCCACCATGAGCCAGGGACAGTTTTTAGGAAATACTTATTTCCACAGGAGCTCAGCCCAGCTAGCATGTGGGCAGTTTGAAGAAGGAATCTTTTACGTTGTTTGTCTACCCATGGTATTTCTGGTACTATGATTTCTAAACACTGAGGATGAATTGTATACCTTTTTTATACCAATGAATTTTTCTTAATGTTTAAAACTACCAAGATGCTTTTAATGAATTCTAAATTCAACCCAAAGATCTTAATACTATAAAAAGATGGAATATTAGAAATCAGTAAGTAGCCCACTTGATTAGAAAAAATAATATATATATATATAATAGATTTTACTTCGACATTGAGCAAGTCTGACCTACAGATGTTTGCCCCCCACCCTACTTTTATAGACCTGTGGATTGAACCCAGGACCTGGAACAAGCCAGGCAAGTACTCCACCACCAAGCTACACCCCCAGCCACACTGAACTGCCCATCCTCTTCCTCAGTCTTTGGTAGCCAGAAGGACCGGCCTTTGCCGCCAGGCCCGGCTTGCGTTTTCTTTTAATTCTGTTCCTTGCCAGCTATGAAATTGCGCTAGTGGTGTTACTAACATTATTTTTATTCTTAGTCAGGTATGACGGTGTGTGCCTGTCTTCCCGGCACTCAGAAGGTAGAGGCCAGAGGAGGGTGACTTTAAGGTTATCCTCAGCTACATATCAAACTCCAGGCCAGCCTGGGCTACATGAGATTCTTTCTCAAAAAAACAGATCTAGATCCTTTTGTTTTGCTAGAAGTATTTTATTTACATTTTTAAATGATTGGCTGTGAGAAGAAATCTGATAATGAAATGTGTATTTGTGAAGAATTTGAACTTCCTGTAATTCTCACGAGTTAGGGAGAATATCTGTTTCCAGCCCTCACTCTGGCACTCGGTGTCTGAGGCACTCGGTGCCTGGGGTCTTTCTGTCCAGGATCGGCAGCAGCCAGGCCTGTGTTCTGCTGTGGAGCCCCACACTGCCACGTCTCCAAATCACCCACAGGCCCCAAGTCCAAGTTCTTAAAATGTTGATCTGTTCCAAACGTCCCACGTGTGGTCACAGGAGCAGTGGGGCCACTTTGTCCTCTGCCTGCCTCCAATGAATTCCGCTGAGACGTGACACGCAACAGGATTTAAACTCTGTAGTCCGCTGTATGCTGTCATTGTGACTCAAGTTTTATAGTTTCTTATTTTTGACTGTTGTAAAGATTTTTGCATAATTCAATAAAATGAAATGGTTTTTAAAAACTGTCTTTCTTGTATGCGAATAGTGGTCTTTTTCATTTTTGATTTACTAGAAATTAAATCCAGGGCCTCAGGCATGCTAGGCAAGGCTCTACCACGGATACACCACAACCATCTTTGTACTTCCTATTTTGAGAAAGTTGTCCCGGCTAGCCTTGACCTCACTCTGTGTAGCCCAGGCAGACCTTGAATTCTCAATCCTTAGCCTCCCAGTACCTGGGGTTATACCTCCAGAAAGCCTGGCTAATAATGGTCTTTAAAATGTCCTTGGGGGGGGGAGGGCTGGAGAGATGGCTCAGAGGTTAAGAGCACTGACTGCTCTTCCAGAGGACCTGAGTTCAATTCCCAGCACCCGCATGATGGCTTACAACCATCTGTAATGAGATCTGGTGCCCTCTTCTGTACACATAATAAATAAATAAATCTAAAAAAAAAAAAAAATGTCCTTGGGGGCCGGAGGGATGGCTCCACAGTCTTGCAGAGGACCTGAATTAGGTTCCCAGCACACATGCTGGGCAGCTCACAACCATGTATAACCCCAGCTCCAGGGAGTCTGACGCCCTCTTCTGGTCTCTTCATGTACATGTACTGCATGTACAATCTCTCCCCCCCCACTCCCGCCCCTCCCCCATAGACACACATACATATAGTTTAAATTGTTTGTTTGTTTTTGTTTTTCGAGATAGGGTTTCTCTGTGTAGACCCAGTGGTCCTGGATCTTACTCTGTAGACCAGGCTGGCCTTGAACTCACAGTTCTCTGCCTCCCAAGTACTGGGATTAAAGGTGTGAGCCACCACTGCTGGGCTTGGTTTTGTTTTTAATGACTTGTTGGACCAGAGAGACGGCTCAGTGGGTAAAGGTACTTGCCACCAAGCCTGATGACATGAGTTCAATTTCTAGGGCCCACATTGTAGAAGAGTACCAACTTTTGACTTTTAACTTCCACATGACGGTGTGGCACACACACACAGACAGACAGACACACACACACACACATAACTTCTTAGAAAACATCTTGAGTGACGGGCTGGAGGAATGGCCCAGAAGGTAAAATGTTTGCTGTGCAAGCTTGGGGACCTTGGTTCCCCAGTGCCCGAGTAAGGCAAGGTGTGGCAGCACGTGTCTGTAATCCCAGGGCTTAGAGCCAGAGACAGTTGGATCCAACACAGCTGAATCAGTGGGTCCTGGGTTCAGTAAAAGGTGTAGAGCGATTGAGTAAGGCACTCAGTGTGGACCTCTGACCTCCACGCTCATGCTCACGCACACGCACACGCAGAAGCACACACAAGGTGTCGTCAGTAGTGAGGATTTGGAGGACATCAGTCCTGTGCTCTGTGGGTGGAGATGGACCAGGAGATGGAGCAATGAGCAGTTCCCCAGAATATCTAAAGTAAAATTCCCAGGTGGTTCAGCAGCTGGGCTGCTACCCAAATGAACTGGAATTGGGGTTCCTGAGAGAAATTTGTGCACCCACATTCAGACAGTATCCTGACAGCCAAAGATGGAAGCCAAACTCCATCAGTGGGTGAAGAGGAAAACAGAGTGAGATCTGTGCATCTGTGCAATGGATCACTATGCAGTCCTAAAAAGGAAGTATGCTCCATCCTTGGTGAACATTGAGTTCTGCCGAGTGGTGTGACGGGAATTCCCAGGGGAGTCAGCATCCTAGAGAGGGACAGGAGAACTGTGGTCAGCTGAGCCAGGGAGCACAGCGGGATGGTGTCTTATGGGGACATTTAAACACCGCTAAACAGTTTTTCACTGTGAGGAGTTTTAGAATGTGCCAGACAGTTACACAACAGTGTGACTCTCCTAGCATCTGCAAACTGTCCATTCACAACAGCCATCATGGAGCCAGCAAGATGGTTCAGCAGATAAAGGTGCTTGCTGCCAAGCCCGAAGCCTCAGGCTCAACCCCCAGAAGAGAACCAAAGCTACCCTGCAAGTTGTCCTCTGAGCACCGTGCGTATTCCATGACACACATGAGCCTGTGTACATGCACACAAATAATTGTAGTTTTAAGGAAGTACCCACCACAGGAACCCCTCTGTGCACTTCACAGCAATTTAATGCTTTTAGTGTAGGAGCAGATAATGCTGGAGAGATGCTCAGTGGTTAGATCACCGGCTGCTCATGCAGAGGGCCCAGGTTCAGTTCCCAACACCCACATGGCAGCTCACAACTGTTTGTAACTCCGGTTCCAGGGACATTGCACACACATGGTTCACAGGCATACGTCCAGCAAAACACTCGCATAAATAAAGATAACCCTCTTTAAAGAACATGCAAGACAAAGAACGTGTTCTTAAGATGCTAGCCTAAGCCGAGCGGTGGTGGCGCACGCCTTTAATCCCAGCACTCGGGAGGCAGAGCCAGGTGGATCTCTGTGAGTTCAAGGCCAGCCTGGACTACCAAGTGAGTTCCAGGAAAGGCGCAAAGCTACACAGAGAAACCCTGTCTCGAAAAACCAAAAAAAAAAAAAAAGATGCTAGCCTATGATGCTGGGGCTCAGGCTGTCACTCAGTTGGTAGAGTGGTTGCCTAGCATGAAACCCTGAGCTTTATCCCCATCACAGAATAAACTGTGTGCGGTGCTGTGGGCTTATAACCCCAGCATTGTGGAGACAGAGACTCTGGAGTCCAAGGTCATCCTCAGCCACACAGCAAGTTTGAGGCCAAACTCATAAATAAAAAAAAAAAAAAAAAAAAAAACAAGCCTAGTAGGTCTCCAAAGAGCTGTCAAAAATCTTAAAAACAAACTTTTAAATCAGGTAGCAAAGTTCGGCTTGGGTGGCTGGCGTTGATTCTGTTCTGTGCCGAATTCCACCACACACCTGGAGCTCACACAGCCCCCACCACACACACACACACACACACACACACACACACACACACACACACACACACACACACACACACACACACGTCTCCAGGCGTGTGGAGGATTCAGGCCCATTGGGCTCTAAGGTAATAGCAGTGCCCACAGTGTCCACCAGAGGGCAGGCATTCCTTCTCAACCATCGATACAGGCGATGCAAAGCTTTTCAATAAGCACACACAGTCCTAAGTCTTGGCAGCTTACTTTGTGCAGTACCCAAAAAGAGAGCAAAAGAGAAATGGGGATGTGGCTGTTTCGTTAGGGATGTTTGGAGAACCTGCCGGCAAAGGGAGAGGAACTGCCTGGGAAGGCTTGCTTCGCTTAAGACAGTTTGGAAACTTGGAGATGCAGCAGGAACAACCTCTGGCCCACTTAATGCCTATCTTGCCAGGAGACTTCCAAAATTACAACTTGAGTTGACAATGGCTCTCTTCTAAAAAGACCATTTTAAAAAACAAAACAAAACAAACAAAAAAACCAAAATAGCTTGAGACCTAGAAGAAGCACGGTTATAACCATGGTGACCTCTATGCCTGAGACCAGGGATCCATCAGTGACGGGATGCTGCGGACATCCGTGCCCTGATGGCCCACTTTTAGAAAGTGGCAAGAATAGCTTCATTCCTGGATCTCGTCTCCAGGGTAAACATTCAGCTCTTCCGATGCCCTTGACAGTCCTCGGGGCCTCCCCTCTCAGGGTGGCCCCGCGTTGTCTCTGAAGGACACTGTCACTGCTAGTTAAACCTACTGACAAGTGTCTTGGGACGTGGTACTTGTCTTGGCTCTCACTCCCTCTCCCCAGCCTTTCATGGGAGTTGGTTTGTAGCTGAGTGCCTGGTGTGAGGTGCTTGCAGCAGCTGCCCCTTCATTTCCAAGGTGTGGCTGTCACTAGAGACGGGGCACCTCCAATCCTCTTTGAAACCCCCACAACCTAGTGTTTCAAAAGATGTGCTTGCCAGCCTGGCTCGGTGGCGCAAGCCTTTAATCCCAGCGCTTAAGAGGCAGAGTCAGGCAGAGCTCTGTGAATTCGAGGCCAGCCTGGGCTACAGAGTGAGTTCCAGGACAGCCAAGGCTACACTGAGAGACCCTGTCTCAAAACAAAAAAAGCAAAACCAAAAACTAAAAAAAAGTTTTTGCCTCTGCTTCTGCCCAGTGCAGAGGGCAGAGCAGGAGGCCACAACAGAAAGTGTCACGTAAATCTTCTGTGGACAGGAACTGGCCAAGAGACATCATACAAACAGCTTTTGTGAAATAGATGTCTTGGGACTGGAGAGACGGCTCCCTGCTTACGAACAGTGCTGTTCTGCCAGAGGACCCGGATTCCCAGCACCCACACGGCAGCTCACAGCTGCCTGTAACTGCAGTTCCAGGGGACCTGATGCCCTCTCTGACCCCCACAGGCACCAGGCACACACGTGGCACACAGACATACAGGCAGTCCAAACAAACGCATAAAATAAAAATAAATGTAAAAAAATAAAACTTTAAAAAATAGTTCTCTTAGGGGCAACTGAGTGAGCTTGGGGGGGGGGAGCTGCCATGGACGCCATTTCTTGTTAGTGGCTGTAAGTGTGCAAACAAAAGTGATCAAAAGGCTTTTCAGATGATGGCTATAATTATATTCTAAGGCCCGAACCGTGAAAAGCAGTAAAGTAGTATGATGATATTTTATTTGTATTAAAATGTTATTTGTATGTTAATAAGTAAAGTTGCCCGGGGGTCAGAGCTATTAGCAAGCCATAGGAAAGTAGGGCAGTGGTGGCGTACGCTTGTAATCCCAGCACTTGGTAGGCAGAGCTAGGTAAGTCTCTGTGTGTTCAGGGATACAGCCAGTATTGGATACACACGCCTTTAATCTCAATATTAACCATAGAAAACCTGGAGGTCTATACAGACAGGCCGTGATGAGGCGGTCATGTGGTTGGGTTTACAACCAATGAGAAGGCAGAACAGAAACACTATAAAAAGACAGACACACAGGAAGTAGCTCTGGTTCAGAGAGTAAGACCACCGCAGGAGGAAGGGTAAGGTTTTAGCTCTGAGCTCTGACCTCTTGGCTTTCTTCTTTGCATTGGTTCTGTGTTTCTTATTTAATAAAACGGTTGGTTACATCTACAAAGTAGGGCTGGGGTGTGGATAGCTCCATCGTAGAGAACACGCCCACTCAGCTTAGCATATGCTCTGCCAGGAGTCCCATCCTCAACACCAGTGATGCCAGTAACAACCAAGACAATAAGCAATGGGAGAGTCTAGGCCTTCAGCGGGCTCCTTGAGCCTTGACTCTCACACCTGGTGGAAAGTCCCTCTCCTAACTGAGATCTGTGTCATCTGGGGACAAAAGTGACTGGCCTGTCCATGCCCATGGACCACGTGGAGGTTAAAGGTATCTCCTAGGTGGGAAAGAACCACTTAGTCAGTACATAATTTGTCTTAAGCAGGGGTGGGTGTGTGGTGATATATTTGTAATCTAAGAAATAAAGCTTGCCTGAAGATCAGAGGACAGAGCAAGCCACAGAGTTAGCCACAGAGGTCAGGCAGTGGAGGCACACACCTTTAATCCTAGCACTCGGGAGCCAGAGGCAGAGATCCGTCTGGATTTCAGTGAATACAAGGCCACAATGGGCTACATGAGATTAATCCAGTCTAAAAGAGAAACAGCCAGGCAGTGGTGGCACACACCTTTAATCCCAGCACTAGGAAGGTTGAGACAAGAAGTGATACGGCTGGGCAGAGAAAGGAATATAACTCGGGAGGAGACAGGAATTCGCTCTCTTGCAGAGGCTCTGTCAGGCTGAGGAGTTGGTGAGGGAAGAGGTGGTGGCTGTGGCTTGCTCTGCTTCTCTGATCTTCCAGCTTTCACCCTGATATCTGGCTCCAGGTTTTTATTATAAGACCGTTTAGGATTCGTGCAGCATGGGGGTCATGGGACAGTGAAAGCTTTTCTGTCTCAAGTTTTCTAATTTCAGATGAAATATACACTAAGCAAACACAGACTGCGGCATGAGGGCTGAACGTCACATGTCCCGCCATCCTCCGCACACTGTCCTGCAGCCTCGCCCTGCCCCCATGCCCTGTCAAGTCGCCTCCCACGTCTCTACCCCTGCCAGGTTCTGGTGGACAGGCTAGCTTTGCTGTTCCCAAGGCTGCCTGGACCCCAGGGGTGATGCTGTCCTGACTCTCCTGGCCGATCATGGCCTCCAGGCTTCCCCTCCGTCAGCAATCCTGGCAGCTGCGGCTCACTCACTGAGCCTGTTCATTCATCGCTCCTGACTCTTGAGATTTCTAAATTTGGTCAGTGTACAGGGCTGTGCAGGGTGCCTGTGAGCTAAAAATACCAGGCAGGTCTGGGGTGGAGGCTGCACACAGGACGGGTGGGGGACAGTGAGAGGAATCTCTGGTATCCAAAGCGTCCACAGCCTCTTCCACAGCCTGGTCTGTCTGGATGGTATCCACACTGTGGAACGGCCAGCCGTGACTGTCCTAAGTGAGTTATAGAAGATCCCTTTCCTAAGCAGGTATCAGCTCAATAATTCCCAGATTTGAACTGCATCTGGGTGTCACTAGTTCTGAGATTTACCTTCAATTCATTTATTTAAAAAAAAAAAAAATCAGTAGCTTGTATCACAGCCTGGGAGCCAAATGCTGAAGAAAATGAGGCAGGAGGATCATGAGTTTGAGGGCAGCCTGAGCTACACATTAGCAGTTGACAGAGTGCTTGCCTGGTATGCACAAGGTCCCTGGTTCCATCCCTGTCATTGAATAAACCAAATGTCATGGCCTGGCCTGTAATCTCAGCCCCTGGGAGGAAGAGGCAGGAAACCAGGAGTTCAAGGTCATCCTTGGCTATATAGTAAGTTCAAAGCCAGCCTGGGAAACTCAAGATCCTGTTTCAAAAAAGAAAGACAGAAAAAATGTTTATTTTAAAAATAGAATGGCGGGGCTGGAGAGATGGCTCAGAGGTTAAGAGCACTGGCAGCTCTTCCAGAGGTCCTGAGTTCAATTCCCAGGAACCACATGGTGGTTCACAACCATCTATAATGAGATCTGGTGACCTCTTCATGCATGCAGGAGTATATGCAGCCAGATTATATACTGTACAATAAATAAATAAATTTATAAATAAATAAATAATCTTAAAAAAATAGAATAGCACAACCCAAGACTGCTTGGAAAGCCAATGTTTGCAGGAACGGCAACTGAGTAGATAATGCCTTGAACAACGGGGCTGATAAATGTCGTCCCTGGTAGGCACTGTGACAGGATGGAGCGTTTCTCTAGGCCAGGTGTTTCGCAGCATTCTCCAGTGTCACCTCGCTGACCTAGAGGCGCAACAGTGTCCCCACCTCCTGTGACCCTTGTGCCCTCTCACTTTGTCCGGGTGTGGATGTAGGTGGGGGGTGGGGGTGCACATGGAGGAGGTCAGAGGTCAACCTCATGAGTCTCCTCGTGTGCTGTCCACCTTGTTTGCTTGGTTCTTTTTAAATGGTTCATAACTATTATTATTTTTTAAGATTTATTTATTATTTATGAGTGTGTGCTTGTGTTTATGTGCACCACATGTGTTCCGGTTTCTTGGAGGCCAGAAGAGGTGCCCAGACACAATGGGACTGGAGTGACAGGCAGCTGTGAGCTGCTCACAGTTGTGGGTGCTGAGAACTGAACTGGGTCCCCTGCAAGAGCAGTGCTCTTGATCTGCCTCTGCCTCCCAGCTTTCTGCGTTAGTCCTGGGGGTCGAATTCAGGTCTTTGTGCTTGCAAAGCACTCACATTACTGACGGTCTTAGCGAGGGTTTCCATTGCTGTGAAGAGACACATGACCACAGCAGCTCTTATAAAGGAAGACAGTTAACTGGAGCTGGCTTACAGTTCAGAGGTTTCAGTCCATTATCGTCATGGCAGGAAGCATGGCAGCGTGCAGGCAGACATGGTGCTGGAGAAGTATCTGAGAGTTCTACATCTGGATCCAAAGGCAGCAGGAAGAGAGCGTGACACTGGGCCTGGCTTGAGCATCTGAGTCCTCAAAACCCACCTCCTGTGACAAATCTACTCCAACAAGGCCACCCCTCCTAACAGTGCCACCCCCTGCGGGCCTACAGGAGCCGTTTTCATTCAGACCGCCACACTGACTGAGCCTCCCCAGGCTCCTGAGAGTCCTGTGACAGCAGAAGCTCAGGGCATGGTCAAGACGGGACCACAAGCCCTGCCCTGGTGTGCCCCACCCCACCCGAGATGGCGCAGTCTGAACTTGGTTCCTGTGTTTCCCTCATCCATTCACTCATTCTAATCTTTGCCTTGTGCTGTATTAGGTGAACAATCTCATTAATTTCCAAGCTTGCTTTCATCCTCAGTAAACAGTAAAATCAGGGCTAGGGACATGGCCAAACTGGTAGAACGCTGGGCTAGCATTCAGGGCACTGGGTTTGACCCCCAGCACCTCATAAAATCAGGTGTGGTGATGCTCACTTGTAACCACAGCACCGGGGAGGTAGAGGCAGGAGGATCACAAATTTTAGATCATCACCTACATAGTGATTTTAAGACCAACCTGAGCTACATGAGACCCTGCTGCAGCTGAAGTTTTCCTGTGTCCCACATGGCCCGTGGTCAGGACAAATCTCTCTCACACACCAGTCCTGCAGCCGCTTGGACCCAAGTAAACACACAAAGGCTTATATTAATTAAAACTACTCAGCCATGAGCTCAGGCCTACCACTGATGAGCTCTTACATCTAAACTAACACATATTTCTTATTTATGTTTAGCCACGTGGCTTGGTACCTTTTCTCAGTTTTACCTTCACATCTTAGCTTCCTCTGCGTCTGGCTGACTCTGCCTTCCTGACTCTGCCTTCCTGTTCCCAGAATTCTCCTCTCTGCTTGTCCCGCCTACCTATACTTCCTGCCTGCTACTGGCCAATCAGCATTTTATTTATTAACCAATCAGAGCAACACATTCACAGCATACAGAGCAATATCCACAGCACCCTGCTCTCCCTGCTTCCCAAAAAAGGAAGAGGAAGGGGAGAGGACCCACATCCCTTCAAGGGCACATCCATAGTGTCCCAAAGACCTCCCAGTGGGCCCTGCCTTTTGCCTTATTTGAGACAGGATCTCAATGAGTAGCTCTGGTTGGCCTAGAACTTGCTATATAGACTAGGCTGGGGTTGAACTCACAGAGATCATCCTGCCTCTGCCACTCAAGTGCTGGAACTAAAGGTGTGAGCCACCAAGGGCCCCGCCTTTTGGGGGTTCTACCATCTGCCACCAACTGTGTTGGTGCTAACTGAGCACTTGTTGAATCAATGAATGAGGGAATAAGTGAATGTATGAAGAAAACAAATTCAGGAAGTGAGCTCAGCCTGAGTCACCTGGAGGGAGTGGGGGCTTGCCCTCGGCATACCAGGGCAAGGCAGATGATGCCCTCTTGGCCATGTCCTCTTCAGCCTCTGCTGTCACATGACAAGGCTCACAGGGCCTGGAGAGATGGCTCAGTCAGTGCTGTGATTGTTTCACAAGCATGAGACCCCGGGTTTGACCACAGCACACATGTGAAAAGCTGATCTTGGTGGTTGGTGCCAAGTGCTGGGGAGGCAGCCACAGGCAGATCCCTGGGGCTGGGTGGCCAGCCGGTCTAGCCTACTCAGTAAAAGCCAGGTCCCAGCTAGAAACTCAGACAGTAACCGAAGGATGACACCTGAGGTTGACTTTATTGTGAAAATTAAGTGATGGTACACACCTTGAGTTAGCTCTTGGGAAGGTAGAGGCAGGCCTGGTCTCCAGTTTCAGGTCAGTCAGTGCTACATAGTGAGAGAGCCTGTCTTTTAAGGGGGGGAGGGTGTAAAATTATGACTACCAAAGAATTGCCTTAAAGTAAATGTCATTAGGATTTATGATCAGCAAATGGTCATTTGCATAACACACACACACATATGTAAAAAATTCTCAAGCAAAAAGCTGTCTTAAGCAGAAAAGATTAAGGAACCTCACTGTACAGAATGAGAAGACACAGTCAGCGCCAGCTGACCTGGGGACTATGTGGAGGGAGCGTGACACTGTTCATGAAGCCCCAGACATGACGGTTCTGGGAGGAGATCTTCTGTCTCCATGGGATCTCCAGTGGCATCAGGTAACCACCCTTCAGGTACCTGCTGTCTTAGTTACCTCTCTACTGCCCTGACAAAACACCCCGGCCAAAGCAGCGTACAAAAGTAAGCATTTGGGGTGGGGCTTTAGCTCAGTGGTAGAGCACTTGCCTAGCAAGCGCAAGGCCCTGGGTTCGATCCTCAGCTGAAAAAAAAAAAAGTAAGCATTTAATTTGGGGGCTCACGTTCAAGAGGGTTAGAGTCCACTGAGAAAGAAGCAGGCTGACAGGCTTGGAGCTGGAGCAGGAGGGGAGGGGAGGGGGGGAGGGGGAGGGGAGGAGGGAGAGAGAGAGGAGAGAGAGGAGAGGAGGGAGGGAGAGAGAGAGAGAGAGAGACTGAGAATGGCATGAGCTTCTGAAACCTCAAAGTCCACACCCGATGACACACTTCCTCCAACAGGGCCACACCTACTCCAACAAGGCCATACCTCTTAACCTTTAAGCAGTTCTCCTACCTGGGGACCAAGAACTCAAACCTAAGAGTCTATGGGACCCATTCTCATTCACATCAATGAATGAATCTGGGCAGAGGCAGCAGGCAGAGCACAGGGTCAGGGGAGCTGCGGAATGGAGAAAGCAGTCCCCCCTCTGAAGGGCTCCCGGTTCTGTGCTGTCCATGTCACCGTCTGTGCCTCCCCACCCCCCACCCCCACCCCCCACCCCCCCCACCCGTTTCCTTTTTCTCTTCCTCAGCTCTCAGTGACCTGCCCTTCCTGGCCCCTGGAGGGAGCTCCTAGCCAGTAAAAGATGCCTGATAACGGGCTCCCGAGTAAATGTCAGAACTCCAAGAGCCCACAGCATCTATCAGCAGCAGTGATTTGAAAGCTTGGCTGGGTGTTAGATAGAATTCCCCAGGAAAGGTTAAAGAAAAATCCCCCCGCCCCTCGACCAAGTCACACTATATAGCTCTGGCTGTCCTGGAACTTACTATGTAGACCAGACTGGCCTCGAACTCATAAAGATCCACCTGCCCCTGTTTCCCCTGGACTGGGATGAGAGGTGTGTGCCTCTTCTTCCACCATGTGGGTCCCAAGGATAGAACTCAGGTCATTAGTCTTGGCACCAAGGGCCTATACCTGCTGAACCATCTTGCCAGCCCATGTTTTTTGTTTTCTGAAACAGGGTCTCAGGTAGTTCAGGCTGGCCTCAAACTTTCTATGTAGCCAAGGCTGTCCTTGAACTCCTAATTTTCCTACCTCCATCTTCTGAGTGCTGGGATTACAGGTGAGCCCCACCCAGAGACCTTGGAAGAATCCTAGTGTCCAGCTGCTCCTGGACCCGCTATTCTAGAAGGTGGGGTGGGATCTAGCTCAGGGCTACCAGAACTCCCAAGAAGAGGGGAGAGGGGGAGAGAAGAAAAGAGAGGGAGGGAGGGAGAGAGGGAGACAGGAAAAAGAGAAAGGGATATAGACAGACAGACAGACTGACTGCCATCAGGCTGTGAGCTCACTCCCCTCAACAGAGGAAGACAGGCAAACCCGGACGTTGCAAAACCATCCATGAAACTCGGTGGTGAGAGTGAATACATCCGCTTCCTGCTGCAGATGACGGCGAGACCCTTCCGGGAGCTTTCGGCGCCCAGGACGGCTGTTCAGTAACAAGCAGGGGCTTCCTCAGCCTCTGTGGGGAACATACAGCACCCTCCTCTCTGTAGACTCTCAGCTTCACAGAGCACAGGGACACGTAGGAGACTCTCTGGGGGCCGTCGGGGCGGCCTCACTCCTTGCAGTTCTTTGTCTGCAGGTTGTAGAATGTATGAGTAGGTAGCACCACTTGTGATGAGCACTCAGTCTTGCAGCCAGTGAATGAGTGATGGGTTCAGCGGACGCAGATGGGACAGAGACAGCATGGGTGACATCCTAAGGACAGTGTAAGTAGGACGCAGAGCTGACCTCTGGTCCAGCCCAGTCTCCTGACAGAAACAGGAGCTGAAGATGTACTCAGAGTGCCTGGTGAGCAGATGGTGCGTGCACTTCCAGAGAAAATAAGAACAGGTGACTGAGCCCGATGTGCCCGGCATGGTGGCACACTCCTTAAATCCCAGCACTCGGGAGGCAGAGGCAGGCAGATGTCTGTGAATCTGAGGCCAGCCTGATCTACAAAGCGAGTTCCAGGACAGCCAGGGCTACACCAAGAAACCCTGTCTCAGAAAAACGAATATAATAGGTGACTGTAGAAAAGGCAGAATCCGGAGATGGGAGAGGGGAGCAGCAGGTGCAAAGGCCCTGAGGTGTACATGAGAATGGGCAGGATGCTCACAGTACCATAATGCCCTGAGATCAAAAGTGGGTGAAGGACAGCCTCATGAATGATGGGCTCGGGGGGCTAAGTAGCTCACAGTGTCCAGGAGATTGCCATCTGGAGCAGGACCAAAGCCTAGGCTGTGATGGCTTCTCTCATCCCTCCTGAGTGTCACCAGGTCCATCCACATTACAGTACCCCCACCCTCAGTTAGAGCCCTGGCTTCCCATAGGAGAGCTGGGTCAGGGCCAGTGGCTGGGAGAAGGGACTAGGGGCCTGGCTAGGCCACCAGGCTTTCCTTTGTTGTCTGTCAGGAGGGACAGACAGCTGGACTCCCCACTGTCCAGTCGCCACCAGGCCCAGAGCCTCCCACGGGCACAGGGCGTTATCAGGAGTGGGATGTGTGGGTATTGTTCTCTTCTGCCTCAAAATCTGATGGTTGACTTTAGTGGGAACCTGAGATGTCCCCTCTCACTCCGTCCTGGAGTCTGTCTGGTGATAGACAGAGGGCCTGGGAAATGGGCGGCCACAGCCAGGTTCCAAAGGCCAGTCCTGCCCATTGAACCTCATCGCCAGCCCTGGCCACTAACTGTGAAAATAATGGAGACCACAGTCAGCTCCAAATGCAAGTCTTTGTCAACAGCACCATTCAGGTGCAGGATAACCCTGTACCCCACTCCCCCTGTGGGACAGAGTCCGCACACTCCCACTCTACCTGTGCATGAGAGTTCAGGTACCCAAACTCCCCCTGTGGGACAGAGTCCAATGATGCTCACTATAGCCCCTCTGGGCACTATCAGCAGCAACTGCCCTGTAGTTGACAGCCGGTAGATGGAGCCAGCTGGGAGAGAGAGAAAGATGGAAAGAAGGATCTAAGAAAGGAGAGAGAGGAACGAGGGAGAGGTGGGGAGGCTGGGGCAGAGTTGCATGGCTCTCACCATTAGAGCACTATTTAAAAGGATCTGAACAGTGAGTGTCCTAGAGCCGGGGTTGTGTGTTGCTTGTGGAGTGCTTGCCTGGAATACACGAGGCCCTGGGTTCTATCCATAGTACAGTGTTAACATATGTGATGGGCACACTGGGGGAGGAGGAGTTCAAGGTCATCCCCGGCTACATAGAGAGTTCTAGGCCTGTAGCACGAATCTTAGAAGGTCTTATTAATAAAAGCAAACCCAGAGGAGCCAGGTAATGGGGTGACCGCTGAAAGATCAGAGAAGCAGAACAAGCCACAGCTGCCTCACCTCACCAGTTCCTCAGCTGATCCTGTTTCCTCAGACTGGAAGCCTCTGAGTCCTCATCCCAATGGATCTCAGCTGAACTACTGCTCAAAGCCCAAAAGCTTAACCAGCCTAATCAGGCTCTAGTTCCTGGTACTCATGCCTTATATACCTTTCTGCTTCCTGGGATTAAAGGCGTGGTCACCATGCCTGGCTGTTTCCAGTGTAGCTTTGAACTCACAGAGATCCAGATGGATTTCTGCCTCTGGAATGCTAGGATTAAAGGCATGTGCTACCACTACCTAACCCCTATGTTTAATATTATGGCTGTTTTGTTCTCTGACCCCCAGACAAGTTTACTGGGGCACACAGTGTATCAACCACATAGGCCAGCCTGGGACACAGGCAACCCTGCTCACCTCTGTTTTGTTTTTAAGGCGAGCTGTTTTGGATGGCAAGATAAGGAAGAGGTGCTGTGGACATCGCTCTATATAAATAAAACACTGATGGCCAGTGACCAGACAGGAAGTATAGGCAGGACAAGGAGAGAAGAGAATTGGGGAAACAGGAAGAAGGAGGAGAGACACTGCAGCCACTGCCAGGACAAGCAGCATGTAAAGACGCTGGTAAGCCACAAGCGACGTGACAAGGTATAGATTTATAGAAATGGGTTAATTTAAGATATAAGAACAGTTAGCAAGAAGCCTGCCACGACCATACAGTTTATAAGTATTATGAATGTCTGAGTGATTATTTTATACGTGGATTGTGGGACTGCGGGGCTTGGTGGAACCTGGAGAGAAGCCCTCCAACAACAAAGAGGGGAAGGGAGCAGGGCTCTAACCAGCCCTTCACAGTGTCTTCTAATAGAGTCTGCTCAGCCACCTGAGGGGGAGGCCACCATCCTGGTCCACAGATGGAGAAACTGAGACTCTCTGGCAGTAAGAGGACCGTGACCCAGCATGCAGCCCTGTCATCCTGCTCGCCCCCGCCCTCCAGTCAGCAAAGCCAAGGGGCATTGAGAATCAGGTGGGGCTGCCATACACCGCTCAGAGCTGTGCCTATCTAGACACTGGGGGACCCTGGGCAACCCAGAGCGGTGAGCACAATATTGTGTGAGAATGGACTACTCCCTTAAAAATGAAAAAGGGGAGTTGGGCGATGGTGGTACATGCCCTTAGTCCCAGCACTTGGTACACAAAAGGCAGGCAGATGAATCTCTGAGTTCAAGGTCAGCCTGGTCTAAAGAGTGAGTTCGAGGGCAGCCAGAGCTACACAGAGAAACCTTGTCTCAGAAAAAGGAGAAGAAAAAAGAAGAAAGAAGAACAAGGCTGAGACTGAGGAAACTCAAGGGTGGCTTGCCACACTCAGTCTCAAACCTCTTCATCCCACATGTGAGACATCTGGTCACCCGGAACCACACGCCTCTGCCAAGACATTCCCCCCAAACCACTGACCCCTGGCAGAGGTCAAGTCATCCAGGGCCACAATTCAACTGCTCGGCCTTTGGGATCAAGCAGGTGCCTGCACTGAGCCAGGGAGCCCGATGATGGACCGAGGCGGGCCGGGGACTGCGTTGGTGTAGGCTGGTACCTGCCACCCTAACAGGAGTGCCTGGGCTGTTGGTATGGAATGTTAGCAGGAATGCCATGCTTGTCGGAAGCCTCTTCTGTGGCTGCTGGAGGCCTCAGTTCCCCCTGGACTGCCTGCTCTGGGCCTCTCTCCACCTCCTCTAGGACAGTCTGTCTCCTGTGACCGCCTGAGATGCAGGACAGCCAGGAGCCTTCTATTCTTGTAGGCTTCTGACAGCAAGGCCTGAGGAGCCAGAACAGTCCTGGAATCCTTCAGCAGCCAGCCAGAGCCCTGGGGAAGAGGGAGCCGAAGGCTTTTGAAAAGCCCCAGGAATGTCCTTGCTGGCAACTGAGTGGGAACAGTCAGGGCAGCCTGGGCAGCTATAAATAGCACATCCCATGCAGGTGATGGGCAGGGCAGGCAGCCTTCAGGGAGGAAGCAACCCATTCCACCCTCCCCGCCAATGGCTTGGTCCTCCTCCAGAGCCAAGAGCCCATTTCCCTGACATTTGCCTGGCTGTTGCTGGAGTCTTAGCCAAAGTACATGCAAAGCCAAGTTCTATACCTAGGATTAACCCTTGATGGCATGGCCCTAAGGAGTCCTGATGGAGACAGCCCAGGAGAGAGCGCTCTGGTCCTCTCCTCTCTCAGAAGTGCATGATTCTCCTACTGTCTGCACGCAATGTTAGGGGCGGGTCCCTAGGTGGTAGAAGCATGGTCTTTTTTGTTTGTTTGCTTGGTTGGTTTTGGTTTTTTTGAGACAGGGTTTTTCTGGGTAACAGAGTCCTGGCTGTCCTGGAACTCACTTTGTAGACCAGGCTGTCCTCAAACTCAGAGATCCTCCTGCCTCTGCTTCCCGAGTGCTGGGATTAAAGGCGTGCACCACCACTGCCTGGTTTAGAACCTGGGTCTTATACTGCTGTCAGTGCCAAGCTTATGTTAAATATCTAAATGTCTGTCCACAGTGACAAGCACATGAAGTGTGGGGTAGTACTTAAAGGTGGATTGTTCCAGAATGTTCTTACCGATATGTTTGGCATAGCCTTGATCAAATGTTCACCAGCAGAGTCTGCATGAGAACCTGTGAGCGTGAAGAACGGAAGGAATGGGATTTCACAGTTTGCATGACCATAGATCGTCCCATAGCTTCCACACACAGGCATCTGAAGTCAATGTAGGGACTCCAAAGGAGGTTCATGGCTGCCCTTGAATGGATGGTGAGGAGCACCAGGGTGTGATGGCTTCTGGGGTCACAGTTTGTCTCTGTCTTTCAGTTTGGGCCTTGGTTACCTGAGCATGTTCACTTTGTGGAAACTTGTGCAAGCTGGCACTAAGATTTACACACTTTTCTATATGTCTGGTTTACACTTCAGTAGACTGGATATAAAGCCTGAGGTAAGGGTGCTTGCTGCCAAGCCTGAGGACCTAGGTTTGACCTCAAGATACACAAGGTAGGAGAGAACAGACTTCCTCAAGCTGTTCTCTGACCTCCATACGTGTGCTGTGGCATGCATGTGCTCACACACCTTCACTTGAATACGAGAGAGAGAGAGAGAGAGAGAGAGAGAATGTAACAAAAAGTTAATTTTAAAGCAATAAGGCAGGGGATAGAGGAGTGTGTCCAAGAAGCAGGCTATAGGTTGTAAGTAACATAGGACCACCCAGTTAAACTTGATTTAAAAAAAAAATTGTTGGGCTAGGCATGTGGTTCAGTTGGTGGAATGCTTGCCTAGCATACACAAGCCTTTGGTTTGATCTTGAGTCCTACATGAAACCAGGAGTGTGGAACACACCTGTAATCCCAGCTCACTGGATCAGGAGTTCAAGGCTAGCCTCAGTTACATAGTGAGTTTAAGGCCATTCTGGGCTAAAATGAGACCTTGTTTCAGTAAAAGAAAGAAAAAGAAAAAATTGCATTTCACATAGACATTGAATATTTTCTTAGTGGAAGCATGGCCCAAATATTGCTGTGGCTACCAAGTGTCCCCTGGAAAACAAACCAGCCACTAATAGCCACCACTGGGCTGTCAAAAGAATTGAATGAAATCCCCATGTGAACTTGAAGACTGTCAGCACTGAATGCTCACTGATGAGCACTCAAGGCTCAGAATGTGAGCCAGCTGATGGATGGTGAGGCCCGTCTCAGACTTGGCTGCTCCTGGGAATATGCAGGAGGCATTGTATGTGTGATTTGTCCTGTAGACCAAGGAGCAATGGCCCGTGGCCCCCTCTGCCCTTGCTGAACTCCAATGACAGGTGTGTGCTGTCCTGTCTGTCACCTTCCCTGCACATCTGGGAGCTGGAGAGAGCAGCGTATACCTTGGATTTGAAAGTCAAATCACTGAACTTCCAGCCTGGGGCAGCCATCTGTTCAATGATAGACAGAATTCTGTTGGAGGCAGGGCAAGATCGGGCTGCACTGAGCAACACTGTCTTTAATATCTGCTGTTTTGTGCTCAAGAACTTCTGAAAATTTCATTTCAGTATTTTAGTCATTTGTTTGATTTGGTCTAGTTTGTAGAGACAAGATCTTACTAAGCAGTCCAAACTGAACTTGAACTCACAACCATCCTTCTGCCTCAGCCTCCCAAGTGTGGGGGTTACAGCCTGCATCACCATACCCTGCTTTAATATTATTACTGTTACTATTATTACTGTATCCTTAGGTGTTGAGGACAGCTTTCAGGAGTCTGTTTTTCCCTCCCCTCTGGGTTGTCGGTCGGGATCAGCAGAACTCAGCACAGGCAGTTTTACCTGCTGAGCCACCTTGCCAAGCTGCTATTGGCTCTGTTTCATTCAAACAGTGTTCATCTTGAGCTATAGCAACTGAGGGAACGGCCTCACCTTCCCCAGCCCCTCCTTATGGGCTCAAGAAAGGCTGTGTGGTCTGATGTAACAGACCCTGCCTCAGAAAAACACTGTCTTACATCAAAACCCATTTCCGGCCTGGGGCTTTGATATGGATGCTTGCCCAGCATCCATAAAATCCTAGGTGTGCTCTCCAGCACCACACACACGAGCCATGGTAACACAATGTCATCCTAGCACTGGGAAGAAAGGCAGAAGAATTTGAAGTTCATGATCATCTTCAGTTATTGCTAGTTTAAGGCCAGCCTGAGGTACGCAAGACCTTGTCTGGGTTGGGGGCGGTGGGGGGGGAGAGCGCGACTCGACACACTGTGATGGTTCCAGTGGGGTGTGCTGAAGAGGAAGAAGCTGGACAGCGGAAGCTTTGACTTCAGTATCGGTCATAAGTGAGACATGTGTATCACCTCCCCACCCCCAGAAGGCTCAAGGGGACATCTGGGAAGAGGGAGCCGGAAGACAAGAGCCGGAGACTAGGAAGGACAGGGACGACAGCGCTGTCTTCTGAACAAGACAGGACCTCTGCCCTCGTGAACTCACCACAGCTGTGAATGCCTGCCCAAGATCAAGGCGGTCCCTTAGAGTGCCAAGCTCAGGGGAAGCCTGGCAGAGGCAGCTGAGCCCCAGACCAGTGTACCGAGGCAGGGGGAGAACTCACACCTGGAGCTCATTGTGTGCCAAGTAGAGTCTCACTGCGACCCAGGTGGGCATCTGTGAGTAGCACTGACCCCTGCTGGGGGCAGTGACCACACGTGTCACACCCAAGGTAGAGGAAGGGAGCATTCTGAAGACAATCCGGTCACACTGACGCTGTGCAACCCTTGGAGGGGAGGACATGAGCTTCCGAGGAACACGCAGCTCAGGGTGGCCTTCCTACAAGAAATCCAGAAGAAAGTGCCACTCACAAGATCTGGCTGCAGGCACAGGGAGACAGCTCCAGTGGTGGATGACTGAGGGAGATTCAGCTCCTGATAGTCTTCGGAAGCCGGGAGCTGGGGCCTCTCCTGGGATGACTCTGCAAACAGATCCCTGGATGGGACAGCTGCTGATTCTTCCAGGAGGAGTAGGGCCACCAAACCTCCCCAAAGGGAGCCTTAGGAGGTGGCCCCTTTTCTAGTCAGTCTCCCACATTGGCACAGGCTTGGCTGGAGAAACAGCTCCAGGGGCCCAACACTGATGTCTTCACACCATCCGCAGCCCCTCAGTGGCTCTTCCCAGTGCCCAGTGCACCAGCCACAATATCGTCCCCTTGCAGTGAGTACGGTGAGACCCAGAGAGGTGGGACAGGCGGCTGCTTGCTCAAGCAGTGGCCAGCATACAGAGGGAATTCATAACCAGGTCTGTCACCCACCAGGCAGCTCCTAATCTGCCATCTTCCCTCTCAGCTGAATTCCACCGGAACATTCTCTTCCCACGCACTCCATGGATTCCCCCTGCCTATGAGGGGATGTTGTCTTCAAGGAAGCACACAGACCAAATGCTCAGGACAGCACACCCATCCAAACTCTATCTTTCTACAAGGCTGGGAGCTGGGGGTGGGGCATCCAGGAGGTCAGACCACACAGTGTGCGACTCATGGGTGTGACCAGAGTGGATTACAGCAAGAAATTGGTTAAGTCAGAGTGCAGATGTCACAAAAGCTTCCTCAAAACCCATGTAGCAATGAAGGCTGGGGTGTGGTATCCCTCAAAGACAGGATCCTAAGAGGCATTGGGACATAAAAGCAGACATGTTGGCATACACCTGTGCTGGATAGTTTTATGTCCACTTGACACAAGCTGGAGTCATCTGAGAGGAGGGAGCCTCAGTTGAAAAAACGCCTCCTTAAGATCCAGCTGTAGGTATTTTCTTAACTCATGATTGATGGGGAGGGTCTAACCGGTTGTGGGCAGTGTCACCCCTGGGCTGCTGGTCCTGGGTTCTAAAAGAAAGCAGGCTGAGCAAGCCATGAGGAGCAAGCCAGTAAGCAGCACCCCTCCATGGCCTCTGCATCAGCTCCTGCCCCCAGGTTCCTGCCCTGCTTGAGTTCCTGTCCTGACTTCCTTCACTGTGATGTGGAAGTATAAGCCGAATAAACCCTTTTTCCCCCAACTTACTTTTGGTTATGGTGTTTCATCCCAGCAATAGTACCTTCAGACAACCTAAAATCCCATCACTTGGGAGGTTGAGACAGGGGGACGAGGACTTCAAAGTCATCCTCAGGTACATAGTAAGTGTGACGTCAGCCTGGGCTAGAACAGGGCCTGTCTTAAAAAAAAAAAAAAGCAGTGGGGGAGAGGGGCACAGCTGTGGACATGGCTTGGCTGGTAAAGGATCCTCATTGTGGAAGGAGAGAGCTGACGCTCACAAGTTGTCCTCTGACCTCTACCTGGACCCTGCGGCAGTCACGTACACACATTTAATTCAGGTTTAAAACCACATCAGACAAAGGTGAAACCTCACTTTTCCCTGCTTCTTTCCAAATCCCACAGCCTTCCAGGACCCACAAAAAGCATCAGACAGACCCAGGCTGTAGAGCACATCACAACTCCAAGCTGTGCTCCCCAGAATGGTCAAGACAATCACAAGCAAAGGATGATGGGAAGCCACCGCAGACTCGGGAGCCTGAGGAGTCAGGGTGGCAGTGGATGGACAGTCTTGGGTTCCCACCCAAGTTAGTTAGTCACATGTGTTAGTTACCTCCTGGTTGTTACAACAAAACACGTGACCCCGTGACTTGAGGGACGTAGGGTGTGCTGTGGCTCACAGTCCGAGGGTCCAGGCCATCGTGGTGGGGAGGGCACAGCCGCAGGAGCATGCAGCTGGTCACTTCGTCCACAGCCGGGGAGCAGAGAGATGAACGCCGGTGCTCAGCTCACTTTCTCCTTTTTATTCAGTCGGGAAACCCGGCCCACAGAAGGGTGCTGCTGCATTTAGGGTGGGTCTTCCCACCTCAACTAAAACAGTCTAGAAACTCCCTCCCAGACAGGCCCAGAACTTGTTCTCTTCATGATTCTAGATCCTCAAGTGACCATCAACAGTAGCCATCACAGAGCTGTTCGGGATACAGAAGTTCATGGAGAACAGCTCTCTCTTCCAAGCCTGGAACTCCATCTCTGTTGTCTTTACATTTTTATTATGCTTTGTTGTGTGTGTGATCTGTGGGTGGGTTCTGAAGTACCATGGAACACGTGTGGAGGTCAGAGGACAACTTGTGGGAGTCAGTTCTCTCTATCATGTGGGCCCTGGGAACCGAACTCAGGGTGTCAGGCTACAGACAAGCGCCCTTATCCACTGAGTCATCTTGCTAGCCCTGGAGCTTCACGTCCATTCCTGAGCTCATGGTGACGTCTTGGCTGGGACAAATGTACCTGATCACACAGGATGATAACATTGGAGGGTGACCACCAAACCCAGGGAGGGGCTCGGAGCAGTTTCCTCTGCTGGTGATGAAACTTTCCAAGTTTAAGGGCCCCCAGGATCAACACACACACACACACACACACAGAGGTGGGGTGCATCTCCCAGAGATCAGAAGGAAGCTCTTATATTCGGTCTGTGAAAACACTTTGTGGATTTGTTTCCTCCATTGGGAGTCTTTGGGAAGGATCTTCCTAGATGCTGGGAGACCATCTCCGAGGAGGAGTCCTCAGCTGGGAGGAGTCCTCAGCTGGGGATCCTCCAAAGAGCCCCATGACACCGCTGGCCTGGGCACCCTGGCTCTCAGACCCCATCCTCTCGTGCCGCTCCAGTAAGTGGCAACTTACACGGAAGAGGAAACCGAGCCAGCCCTGATGACTTATGCCTGGCATCCCAGAATTGGAGAGGCTGAGGCAAGAGAATTGCAGTGAGCTTGAGGCTAGCCTTGGCTATACATGGAACAATCTTGATTCCTTAGCTAGATCCAGTCTCAGGGAGGGTGTGTGTGTGTGTGTGTGTGTAGGGGGTGTGGGGTGTCAATGAAGGCTTTGAGGCCCTCAGTGGCATCCACCAGCATCTGAAACAGGGCTCAAAAGCCTTCCTTCTTCATACTGAGTCAACGGTCCCACCCCAGTGCTCCCAAGCTCGGTCACCACAAGGAGACATGAGTGATAGGAGAACCTGTGGGCGAGCACACAGTCTCAGGAGGATTGCTGGAGGGGTTGGCAGAGCCTCTTCCTCAGAGGTCAGCTGCAGCCTGGGAATCTGCCAGAACAGGCCCAGGCTGGCCCAGGCAACTGTCCTCTGAGCTTCCTCTACAGGACATAAGAGCTCTGGTTGGATAGCCTTGTCTCTCAAAGTGCCCAAGTAGCAAGTGTCTCCGGTGCCACCCACCTGGAAGTTGGCAAGGAAAGCAGTTCCTGGGAGTGGATGGCCACATGGTCCTGTGACATCTGTATGTCATCAGTGAAGGGTCCTAGACCATTGACTCCAGAGGACAGGAATAGGCCAGGAAGAACCCATGAGCAGGGACTGTATCAAGGATGTTGGGCCTCTGGCCTCATTCATGTACCTCACAGGCCTCTTTCTCTTGGAGCCTGCAAGTGACTTTAGAAAGCCCCCTTAGGCCCCAGCCTGACCATAGCAGCCCCTGGAGATCCTGTGAAGTCACTGTGCCAGCCTGGATGAGGGACATGTGCTGAAGCCTGGCCAGTCCCAGTGCTGACCACAAGTGGTCCCGTGGGAGCCCGATTTCCCCATGTTCTTGGGACTTGTGCCTTCTCAGGCACAAAGCAAGCACGAGGCGGCTTGTGCGAGAGGGGTCAGGGAGTAGACGCAACATGGAGGATTCTTCACCGTGGTGGAAGCCCAGGTTGTGGTGAGGACCCAACTTTGCAGCTGGGGTATGGTAATTTCTGCCTCTTGCAACCTTGGCATTTGCACATGGCTGCATGAACTTCCCGCCTGAACTCTAGACGACAGATGATTGCTGTCAGCCACGCTGCCGTGAAGAGGCCCCCGAGTGTGAGCCACCACATGTGGCTGTGTGGGTTACCTTTCCTTCACTGTGACCGAACAACTCAGGGAGGAACGTTTATTTAGGCTTCTGGTTGCAGCAAGTTTAGTCCATGGAGCCTGGACATCGTGGAGGCAGAAGCTTGTGGCAGAGGTGTCTCTCCATCTCAAGGCAGACAGGAAGCCACGAGAGAGGGGAAGGGGACCGGCCAGGGACTCGTGGCAGGCAGGAAATGGGGCGAGTCCACACCTCCAGTAACCTACTTCCTCTAGCCAGGTCCTGCAGAAGTTTCCACAACCTCCCAAGATAGCGTCACATCTGGAGACCAAGTGTTTCATGGGTGATCACACCCGTGGGTGACATTTCAGATTCGAACCACAATGGTGGTGAGATGCAGTGACGAGAGTCCCAAGGTGGCCCACAGAGGACCAGAGTGAACGAGCTACCCAAGGAACACTGCCTCACAGGATGTCTATTGGGAGAGGCAGGGGCTCCTGGATGCCTGTGGGGCACCTGTGCTCTTCCCTGCCAGGGTCTGGGGCACAATCTTGGTGCCAGGACCCCTGTGTGGTTTTCAGGGTCTGGTGGGAAGCAAAACTGGAGGACTCTTCTCAAGAGAATTCACAATATTCTAGTCAGGGCAGCTGTCCAGAGACTCTTTGGAGGATGCGAACTCCGAGATCAGAGGCCTGCCCCTTCAGAATGGCGTCTCCCCTGCGGACACCTTCACCAGCAGCCTGGCTCTCAGTACAGCTCAATCTAGATGTCAGAGTGGCCCATGGCGGCGTGTGGAAAGAGCCGGGGCGGCGGGTACTCTGGGAACCGTCAAGCTGTCACCAGGCAGCCACTGGAGATAAAGTCATCAGCAGCCAGCAAGCTGCCTGGAGCTCACCATGGGACTCCATAGCACGGCTCTGTTTCCGGTGGCCTGGGAAGAAACTGGGCCCATAATCCTGGGCACAAGGACCATTGGTGAGGTGTCTGCATGCCTCACTCACCCAGCTGTGGGGTGAAGCCAAGAACAGGGTGGGCACCGGAGGCTTAGGAGATGGTCCTGGGATCACCGTGGGGTGAGTCCCTGCTAACAGAGCAAAGGGAGTCTGTCACAGTAACATGGGGAGGGCAGGAGGTGGGGTGGCAGAGGACCGGGAACAGTAAGCCAGAGCCAACTCCTCATCTCACGCCTGAACTTCCTGAAGTGGCTTATTTGCATAGTGTCCAGACCGTGGGGTGACTACAGACAGGCGGCCCGCTGGTCACCTGCATTCCACATCATGCAAAACTAAACAGTCGCTGTGGCCGGCCAGGGGCCATCTTCACACTGCTTCACCCAAGCTCACGCCTGGGCCTGGTCGGTAATGTGCTCCATCAGTGCCTATGCATCTACAGAAGAGGAGCCTGGGCTGCTGACAGGAACCGTCTTCCTGGGCTCCCACAGCTGATAAATGGAACCCAGGCTCAGGTCCCTGAGGCCCCTTAGTCTTGAGGGTTTGGGGTAAGTCAGCTTCGCCCCCTGCCACGGCCAGCCGAGCTCATGACCTGGGTGGAGGGATGGGGCACAGACCCCAATGAGGCGCCTGGGTAGCACAGACCCAGTCGCAGGGTAGAACGCAGCACACCACACCCACTGGCTTTTCCACGTCAAAGAAGAATCTCTTTCTCAAAGGGGAGAACAGGTCCGGCCCCACTGCAGGCCAGCCTCGCGTGGTGCTGCGTGGCCTGAGCAATCCCACAAGTGCTGAGCTCAAAGCGACGGCCTTTGCTTAATGCTCTTTGCCTCCATCTTAAAAATAAATAAATAAAGGCCGGGCGGCGGTGGTCGCATGCCTTTAATCCCAGCACTCGGGAGGCAGAGCCATGCAATCTCTGTAAGTTCGAGGCCAGCCTGGGCTACAGAGCGAGTTCCAGGACAGGCTCCAAAGCTACACAGAGAAACCTTGTCTCAAAAAACCAAAAAATAAATAAATAGCTAGATGATAGATAGATAGATAGATAGATAGATAGATAGATAGATAAACAAAACAAACAAACAAACAAATAGTATCAATGTTAATTTGGATTTGTTGTTGTTTTTGTTGTTGGATTTTTTTTGGAGACAGTCTCAAGTGGCCTAAGTTGCCTTCAAAGTCAATTTGTAGCTGAGGATGACCTTGAACTCCTAATCCTCCTGCCTCCTCCCAAATACTGGGATTACAGGTCTGTGACACCATACGCTGTTTGCATGATGCTGGGGATCGAACCCAGGGCTTCCTGTATCACAAGCAAGCACTCTACCTATGGAGGTTCCTGTGGTCCGAGAAGCCATTGGAATTCCTAATCGTCTTGAATTTGGGACTCTACATTTCATTCAACAGCAGGACCACAGGTCACACACAGTATGGTCCTGTCTGTCCATCTGCTCCCAGAGAGTGTGAAAGCCCAGACTTCTGCCCGGGTGGGACATCGCAGGTGTCGCGATCTCCTGAGCATGTCTGTGTGTGCAGGTGTCTCAGCCTTGCCGCAATTCCTGGAATATCTTCACTGGGTCAAACAATGCCCCCCAAATTCACACTCACCCAGGCCAGAAGGAGACTTTGTATGGGAACAGGATCTTCATGGGTGCGATTAAGGTAACTCAAAACCTGATGCTGGTGTTCTGAGAGAGGAATGGATGTCTGAGACAGAGACATGGGAGAAACCTGGTGACCACTGAGCTGGAAAACAAGCTATTGGGCGCCCAGGGCACTAGCAGCCAGCACAACTAGAAAGAGGCTTGGGCCGATGTCCTCCCCGCCTCGGAAGGAGCCAGCCCTGTTCACACCTTGACTGCAGACTTCAGTTTCTGCTGGTGCTTCCTCAGGAATGCGGTCTCTACTCCTTCCCTTCTTTCCCAGACTGCTGCCTAGTTCCCCAGCCAGCTTTCCACCCTGGCCGTGAGACAATGGACAAGAGTCACCATAACAAAACTGGACACGGGGGCTCATCACAGACAAATCCAGAACCCAAGAGAGCAGCGCCCAGCACTGGTGACTTACACAGCGGCTGTGAGGGGTTGGACAGAGGTGAGGACAAGAGGAAGTCCAGGCTTCATGCAGGTCCCTCCCTGCCCCCAGCTGAGGGATACTGGGTCCCTAGACCCTACCTCTGAGTGACCTGGGGTTGCCAGGGTCCTCCACAAAGCTGACACGCTTGTGAGGGAGGACACATGCCCAGGAAGGACTTGTTACAGGCAGTGGCCAGTGAGTCCACACAAGTGCTAAGGGCTGTCCACTGTGCTGGCCTCTAGGCCTCACAGTCACCATCCCCCATAGAGGGCAAGGCCAGGCAGAGCCCCAGGCTATAGCTATCCTGGCAGGACTGTAGATATTCTAAAGGGACACTGTCCCTCCCTGGGCTTTCAGACCTTTGAAAACAACACATCCCAAGAAACTGGAATTGCTCCAGGAATCTCATGCTGGAGAAAAGAAAGGCCAAAGCATGTAGCCAACCAGGAGGAGAACTTGCCTCCCAGGAAGACTCCAGACAGCTCCTCAGACCACCTTGCAGGAGACACCAGAGCCCGTCAGCAATGGTTCAGTGACGGGCAGGACACACTCTGACCAGACGGCTTAGCTATGCAGACCTCTTGCCCTCTATTTGAACCTAAACCTCGTGTCAGGACCTGGAAGATGAACTCGAGGGGGGCCACTGGACCTCTTTATTTACTCCTCTTCCCAATGTGACCATGCTGCATAATTCTCTTCTCTCTGCTTTTTGCTGGCTGTTTCCTTAATTGGTGTATTGAGGATGAGTGGGCTAGCCTGGTTTTGTCAAGGCTGCCAGGGTCCAGATGCTGACTCTAATAACTCCAGTAATAAATCCTGCCTCTCTCTCCTGGCATCAGCCTGCATCTTCTGTGACCATGTCCAAGCCCTTTGGTCCATCCTAAGTCCCTTGCTTGAGGCTGGCTTTCTGTCCCCTTCCCTCTTAGAGTCTCGGTGGGAATATGCCCCAACCTCCACTCCTCCTGATTCACCCCTGCTCATGTGCGAAGTCAGTCCAGAATGTCGGCAGAACCCAGGGCTTCACACACACACACATGTCAGCTGCTGCTACCAAAACCAGCTGTGAGGTTTAAAAATAGTCCCCACAGGCTGCCAAAGATACCAGGTCCCTGGCTCGGAGAGGAGAACCCACACCAAGGTCCTGGAAAAGTCCGGAAAGCGGCTGCTGTCATGTGCTCAAAGTCCGCTGGCGGGCAAAGAACTCCTGGCCTGTGTGGGCCTGAGCGGCAGCTGCTGAGTCACCTAGAGCCAGGACCCTGGGTAGAAAAGGAGACACAGCCCCCTCCCCACCTCTCCTGGCTCCTATCCCTCCCGACCACCTCCCATCTGTCACCTATCTTTATTTATTTTATTTTAATTTTGGCTTTTTTTGAGACAAGGTTTCTCTGCGTAGCTTTGGTGCCTGTCCTGGATCTCACTCTGTAGCCCAGGCTGGCCTGGAACTCACAGAGATCCGCCT
Organism: Peromyscus leucopus; assembly: GCF_004664715.2. NCBI lineage: Eukaryota > Metazoa > Chordata > Mammalia > Rodentia > Cricetidae > Peromyscus > Peromyscus leucopus. Next base: position 140,707,523 of record NC_051066.1, on the reverse strand, counting down.
GGCTCTGCCTCCCGAGTACTGGGATTAAAGGTGTGCGCCGCCGCCGCCGCCGCCGCCGCCGCGCCGCCGCCGCCGCCGCCGCCGCCGCCGCCACCACCACCACCCAGGAGTCACCTATCTTTAAAAGGCTGCATGAACACCACAGAGCACTACTCTCATGAACTGTGACCTTAGGCTAGTTCACCTTCACCCCTGGAGCCTCAGTTTCCCCATCTGTCAAGTCCACTCCCCTGTGTTTCCCAGGTGAATGGGGCAACTGGAAACTCAGGGGCGCTGGCTTCTGTCCTTTCTTATGCTAGGCCTTAAGCTCTGGGTTAAGGAGGCCACACTCAGCTGCGGCAGCCCAGCTCTCTTTCCTCTCCTCAGCCACTGGAAAGCCTGTCTGTGAACCTCCGACTCTCACAGACTCGCCAGGTGCCTGGATTCCAAGGGGAGGATGAGCAGCAGTCTCGCCTGTCCAAGGAACCTCAGGACACAGCGTTCTAGGTGGAGACGCACCCGTCCACCAGGTACAGTGGGTACACCTTAACTAGATGAGGTCCTCCTTTCTCACAGGCTCAGAGTGGCGCAGACATACCTCAGAATTCCATCTCCTCCTCCTGCCCCAGAATCAGGAATGACCACATGACGTGAACCTCTGAGACGACAAGAAAGGTCTCCACTCCACCTGGTGGACCTGAGCTCTCCTCAGAGCGCCCACCTGCTGCTGTCTGCCTGCCCATGACATTAATAGTTCTTCAAATGACTCTCTTAACCGAAAGGACAGTATCCCAGTGTTCCCACTGAATTCTACACCTGAAACCTCTCAGCTTAAAATTCTAATTTGTGAGTATGTGAGTGTGCGCACACGCTTGTGTGCATACATGCATGAGCCAGAATAAATTTATGTGTACCACATGCATGAAGGAGCCCACAAAGGCCAAAGGAGGGCACCAGATCCCCTGGAACTGGGGTTACTTACAGTTGTAAACCGTCATATGGGCACTGGGAACTGAACCCCGGTCCTCTGCAAAAGCAGCCAATATTCTTAAGTGCTGAGCCTTCCTTCATCCCATTTATCATTCTCTTTGATTGTGGTTTGTTGTTCCTGGAGCTTTTGAAAAATTTTAAGACAGTCTTATGTAGCCCAGGCTGGCCTTGAAGTTGTTGGGTGGCAGAGAATGACTTTGAATTTCTGAACTTCCTGCCTCTATCTCTGGAGGTTGGGATTACTGCCATGTGCCACCACAACCACTTTTATGTGGCACTAGGGGTCTGTCTTAGTCGGGGTTTCTATTGCTGTGAAGAGACACCATGACCACAGCAACTCTTACAAAGAAAAACCTTTAACTGAGGTGGTGGCCTACAGTTCAGAGGTTTAGTCCATTATCATCATGGCGGGACGTGGCGGCATGCAGGCAGACATGGTGCTGGAGAAGGAGCTGCTACATGTTGATGTGCAGGCAACAGGAAGTAGACCAAGTGTCACACTGAGTAAAGCTTGAGCAAAAGAGACCTCAAAGCCCGCCTCCACACTTCCTCCAACAAGGCCACACCTCCTAACAGTGCCATTCCCTATGGGGGCCAATTTTCTTTCAGACCACCACAGGGTCTAACCCAGAGCCTTGTACACAAGACCCAAGCACTCTACCAACGAAGCCGCTTCATCTCTTCCTTAAAAAGAATGGGAGGGGGAAGCTCCACCCTCGCCAACCTGCTCTGCCCTCTGCCCGCCCCTCCCGCTGCTCCCTCAGCAACCCCCCCCACCTAAGGGCAGATGGTGGAGACACAGCCAGGCCTCTGCCGCAGAGTGTGCCTCTGCTCGAAGCCTACCTGACCGAGAACCCTGGTCTGACACACCACTTGCCCCCAACCCAGACTCACCCGTGGGGAGTGTGTGAGGCACAGCCACACGTCAGCACCCAGAACAGTGTGCACACATGTCACAGGACACAGTTAGGTGCTTGGCAAATACAGAGGAAAGAGCCAGTGGTAAGTGTTCTCATTTGACAGACTTTAAACTGAGGCCAGTTGGAGAGGAGCAGAGTCCAACTCTTGGATCTAGTGGGAACCCACGTTTGGAGGTGAAAGGTCCCACCGAAGGTTGCAGAGGCAATGCCTGAACCGAGTTTCACACGGAAACCGCACCACGCTCCTATCTCTTCTCGTTAGCTTTCACGGTCCGCAGTCTTCCAGGTCAAAGGCTATATCATATGCTCTGTGGTCTCAGATAACTCACACAGCCTCTCTGAGCTTTGGTTTCCACATCTACAGAACAGAAAGCAGAGCTGTCAGGGCTTGGGCACAGGTGCCTCGGCCCACCCAGGCCCCTGCTTCCCCCCTCCAGGCCCCTGCTTCCCCACCCCGCCCATCCAGGCCCCTGCTTCCCCACCCCACAGCTCCCAGCAGCAGCAACCCTGGCTCAAGGCCTTCGGTTAAATACACATTCTCTACTCATCAACTGAAAGGACACATTTATTTGAGAGCGGGGAAGTCCATTCAGAGGCCCTGGGGCGCATAGTCTTGGGAGTCACATTACTTCTCTCCACTTTACAGGATGCTGGGTAGACACTGGCCAGACACTTTGTTTGTTTGTTTGAGACAGGGTTTCTTTGTGTAGCCCAGACTGTCGTAGAACTAACTGTAGACCAGGCTGGCCTTGAACTCACAGAGATCCGCCTGCCTCAGCCTCCTGAGTGTGTGTGGGGGGATAGTAAGGGCGTGCACCACCACCGCCCAGCCTGGCCAGGCACTTCTGTAGCGCACAGATCCAGCACCCACAGTTCCCTATGCCCACTCACAGATCTTTCTCCTACCTAAAAACCAAAGTGAATGGCTGCATCTTAGCTTTCTCCAGTGGCCCCAGGGGGCAGGCCCCCGCCTCAGTCAGGGACTTGGCAGGGCCACACCCCAGGACTAGTCTCACTGATGGGAATGTGTCCTGCCGTCTTCCAGCTTCTCCACGATTGTGCTCCCGAGCACTAGGGCCCTGTAACCCAGCCACACACTGTCCTGGTGTCGGAGCAGGTATCATGTGGACTTCTGAGGCTCCTAGGGGACCCCTCTGTGCTGGAGGTGGAGTTTCTGTCAGTCAGAGGCCTTTAGAGAAAAGCAGGGTCTCCTCTAGTGGAAGGCACTCTCCACGGAGCCCCCAAGGAAGGGGTCTGGTGGGCCTGACAGGACTGACTGTGTTCTAGAAAGATACAAACCCCTCCTCTAGGCTACCAGACTGTTGAGACAACACACCCCGAGAAACTGAAACTGTCCCGGGAATCCATGCTGGGGGAAGGGAAAGACTGAAGCCTGGTGCAGCCAGAACGGGAGCTTGTCTCCCAGGAAGAGCCCACACAGTCTGGCAGCCTGTTAGACCTCCTTACAGGAGAAAGGAGAGCCGGTCAGCGATGGGTCAGTGATGGCAGGACACACCCTGACAGGCTGCTTAGCTGTGTGTCCTCTGCCCTGTGTTAAACCTAAAGTCTGTGCCAGGACCCTGAAGACAGACTTGAGGGTCACTGGACCTCTGTGTTTACCCTTCCCAATGTGGCCACACTGAAGAAATCTCCTTTTTCTGTGTTTCATTATGATTTGTCTCTTTAATTGTCCTGTTAATGGCAGGTGGCTGATCCTGGCTTGTTAGGGCCACCAGGGCGCCCACAATGGCGTCCCTTTCCCCTCCTGGCCTCCACAACTCAGTTCTGCCCAAGCTGATGCATCAGGACGTGCCAACGTTCCCAGCCCCAGATACTTCACCCACACTATCATGCCCTCCACCCTGGCTGGGGCTGGGGCTTGGAAAGACTGCTGGCCTCCCGCACTTGAGCAGAGTGTCCAGGGACACTCTTAACAAGGGCTAGGTGGTCCATTCTAAGCACAGGGTCATTTTACAGACACTTGCTGGCCCTGCTTGCCATATAGGAGGCCTGCAGTGGAGTCCATAGTGACCGGCAGGTTTGACACTGATGACCCCAAAGTCCAAGGCCAGGACTAGGGGGTCTAAAGAGCCAGACCAGACCACACACATGCACACACACGTACAGACACACACACAGGTGCACACATACATGCACAGAAACACACACAGGTTCACACACAGACACACACAGGTCTCACACATATGCACACAGACACACAGAGGTCACACACAGACACACACACAGGTACACACAGGTCTCACACACACAGACACACACACATAGTCAGACAGAGGTCACACACAGACACACACAGGTCACACACACAGATACACAGACATACAGAGGCCACACACACACAGGTTCACACACACGCACACACACACAGAGGGTCACACACATACACAGACACACAGAGGTCACACACAGACACACACAGGTTCACACACATGTACACAGACACACGCAGGTCTAACACACACAGGTCACACAGATATACACAGATACAAACACACACACAGGTTCACACACACAGACATACATAGGTCATACAGATGTATACAGACACATACAGGTTCTCACAAACATACACACACAGACACGCACACAGGTTCACACACACAGGTGTACATAGATATACACACACAGGTCAGACGTACAAACACACAGGCATACAGACACAGGTTCACACACATGCACACAGACACACAGAGGTCACACACAGACACACACAGGTTCTCACAAACACACACACACACAGATTCTCACACATACACACACACAGGTTCACACACAGAGATATACACAGACACATACACAGGTCAGACGTACACACACACACACACGCACACACACACACGCACACACACACACACACATGCATACACACACATGCACACACACACACACATGCACACACACACGCACACACAGGTACACACACACACACACACGCACACACACACACACGCACACACACACACATGCATACACACACATGCACACACACACACATGCACACGCACACACAGGTACACACACACACACACACACACACGCGCACACACACACACGCACACACAGGTTCACACACACACACACACACACACACGCACACACACACACACGCACACACACACACGCACACACACGCACACACACACGCACACACACACAGGTTCACACAAGCAGTAGGACAGCAGTACCACTGCTTCCCACACACTTCCTGTCTAGGAGTGTCAGAGAGGTGTGACACATCTCTCTAGAACCATGTGACCACGAGAAGATTGAGAGTGGTAAAGAGGTGCAGAGGGTGATCTCAAACCGGAGAGTCCCTGCGCCCCCAGCTCCCAGGAAAAGGGGATCCCTCCCTCTGCTGGCTACTTGGTTTTAGATCTGCCCATTGTAAGGAAGGCAAAACTGAGGCTCCAGGAAGCAGAGTTACCTGCAGGAACTGAGATAGGCAGGCAAGGAATTGCATGCCCAAAGGAACTCTTGATACACCCCTGGCCCCAGGCCACCTGGCCTTACCTGGGTCCTGTGGGCGAGTCTTCCTCGCTGGCCCAGGCCGGCTGACGGCTGGTGCCCTCTCCCGTTGTCTCCCTCCCCACTGCAGACACAAGTGGGACCAGAGACCTCAGCTGGCCCTGTCCAAATCCGTTGGCAAACCTCACCAAGTCCCTACCGTCAAGACACTGGGAATCGGCTGCCCCACGGAGTGCTCATGCCTAACCCAGGACATGTGGGAGCAGGGCCTGTGCGTGCTTGGGAGGTGGGGGTGTGACTCAGCCATTTTTGAGGTCCCTGCTGCAGCCAAGGACCCCAGGACCCTTGCACCTCCTTGCTCGAGGGGCTCCAGGGGAACATTCCAGAGCTTCCAAATGGAAGTTCCTCTAGGAGGGGATACAGAAGAGCGCTGGGTGCCACTGCAGCAGGAGGCTCGTGGACCCAGTAGTGAGGAGATCTCTGCTGGGTGAGCGCTGGAGGCGGGGTGCGCAGCTGCAGAGCCTGGCCAGGCCCCGCTACTCAGGCCTTATTTGGTAAGACCCTGCGCTGGGGTCACTGGGACTCCAGAAAGTCCTGGACTGGCCCCAGTGCTGCCAGATGGGCAGCCACCCTCAACCACCCAGCCAGGGGCTGGCATATTCAGAGGTGGGAGCTCTAGGGTCGGGTGGGTCCCCTGGGACTCCATCCCAGACCTGGACAGGGATTCCCTGGCCTTTGCCTATATAAGGCTGAGGAGAGACAGCGGCGCCGGGCGCCGGGCAGACCCACAGCCGCAGAGGTATTGTCTTAAGTGAGTGCTTGGCACTGGGCACTGAAGCCTTGGATTCTTGTAAAGACCTGGCAGGGACATTGTTTGACAGTTCTGATGGTACACTGGAGTCTCCTCTCCTGGGAAGCTGCCCCAGCAAGTGCAGCACCAGGCAGAGGGCATGGACCCAGCTTTGGCTACTAGGACCCTCCTGTGAGGGGAGGGGTGATGCGCCTGTCTGCATGGAAAGGGAGTTCCCAAGGATGCAGGACAGGTGTGGTGCCTGTGACTGAGCTTCTGAACCCCAGGTCTAAGCACAAGCCGCCGGCCACACCAGCGGACTTGTCACCTTGTTTGTGACAAAGGAAGATCCCGAGCTCCTTGGGGGCCCTGATAAAGGGGGTGGGGGACTGAGGCCAGAAGAAAAGGGTTTGTTTTTTATTGTTTGGTTCCGGGAACTGAACCCAGGACCCTACACATGCTAGCCAAGGACTTGCCAGAGTGTTTGCCTGCCTTCTGACCAATCACACTGAGTGTCCTGTGTTCAGGTCAACATCATCCTCAGCCTGGGACAGCAGTCACAGCAACCCAGCCCGAGAGTCACTGCTTCAAGTAAGACTTCAGGGAAGGCCCCCCGTGTAGGGGACTTTTGTTTTGTTTTTCCAGACAGAGTCTCTCTGTGTAGCCCTGGAACTCACTTTATAGACCAGGCTGGCCTCGAACTCACAGAGATCCACCTATTTCTGCCTCCTGAGTGCTGGGATTAAAGGCGTGAGCCACGAGCACCTGGCTCACGTAGGTAACTTTTAATCTGAGACCCCAAAATAAGTAGGAGCTAGACTTAGGAGCGGGCTGGTGTTCCAGGCAGAAGACAGCTCTGAGGCAGGGAAAGCTGGGTCCAGTGTGGACAATGTGGCTGGAGCTGAGTGAGCAGGATGAGTAGGGAGCAGGTAGACAGAGGCACAGGAGCCATGGCATCTGTCCAGGAGCTGGGTGCCATTGGGAGCAGTAGGAAGCCAGACCTGAAGCAGGGGACCCAGCAATGTCATCAGACCATGCATTCCGTCTTCAATTCTTTGGGTTCTGGGTGGTTTCTCACTATTTCCCTCATCCCTAGTAGAGATAGGATGACCTTATCCCCTCTTTGCAAAGAGGCATTTGAGGCCCCAGAAGGGATGAGACAGGGTAGGGATACTTCCCTCTGCTTTGTCTGGAGCCAGGGTCAGGCCAGGAACAGAGGCTGCTGGGGGCTGGACTGGCTGGGCCGCTGCAGGTGGGGGGCGGGTCTTCTCCCACCTGCTGTCTCCCCTTGACCCCCCACCATTCTCCTCCAACTGCCTGACAACCTGCTGGGACATCTCCCAAGAAAGCCTCCCTTCTGGGCAAAGTGTCTGTCTGTCACTGTCCTGGCCAGCCCAGCTGTAGCTTAGGGGAAGGGAGGAAACAGCTAGGTTCCTGGCCTGGGAAAGAGACCAAGTGGCCGCCCACCATCTCTGGCTCCAGATGTGGCTGCACAACAGTGAACTGCTGTGCCGTGGGTGCAGGCCTAGGAGGTGGCCACAGCACCTGCCCCCTAGAGTTAGAGTCCCCTAAACCTGCTTTTGAGACCCAAGGCTCTATGGCTTGAAGCACACTTGGGGCCCTGGGCTGGTAGACCATCTTTTAAGGGACATAGAAGTAAGTAGCCAGGCTTGCTGGATACCAGGTGTTTCCCGAGTACCTGTGCATCTTGGTGAGAAGGGCCTGCTACCATGTGCACACAGAGAACAAAGCCCAGAGAGGCTGACACAGTTGCTCTGGGTCACACAGCTTATAGTTATTAAATGAAGATTTGGGCCTCCAACTTTAGAGATTGATCAGAAGGGGGCATCACAGGTTTAGTATCTACTAAGGGTCCCCAAAACAGACCTCCTCTGGGGACAATCTCTGCTACCCACCAGGCACCTGCTGGGCACTGTGTGTGTGTGTCACAGCGGCAGCAGAGAACGTAACAGGGAAGCCCAGCCTGGGGCTGCCCTCTGAACAGAAGCAGCATCCTATCTGAGGGGAGAGACTAGAGCTGGTGCTCTGAGGGAGCGGGTTTGTGAGTAGTCTGTAGGCCACAACCGCTCCCATCCCACCCCAGGTGTCTTACGGCAGCTTTGGCAGTACCAACCGACGGTGGCAGTGGCATCTGGCCCACAGGCCACAGGAGGCCGCCAGAGTGGCGAGGTTAAACTTGTCACCCCGGTCTCCCCCTCCACCCCCAGCCCCCCCACCATGGCCCTGCAGCACCTGCCTGGGGGCCAAAGCACAATGTGTGAGCCTCACCCACAAAGTTAGGACCACCGGAGTGGAGGGGTCTGTGGGGCAGGGTATGTGCAGGGGGGCTGTGATGAGGAGCAGGGCACGTTGAGGGGACAAAGGTCCAGGCTGCCCTCCCTCCACCAGCCATCCTGACTTAGTTAACATGTGCAGCCAGGTCACCTGCTGGAGGTGGCCAGGTCCTGCTGGGAAGGGGGGCCCTCACCCTAGGCAGCCCACCCCTCCATGAAGAAAGCCCCCCAGCAAGACAGGAGCAGGGATGGGGTATGGAGGCTGTTATTAGAGCTGATGCTCTTGGGGCTCAGCTGTGGGGGGAGGCGTGCTGGAAAAAGACAGAAGGGAAGGGGTGAGGGGGGAGGAGGAGATGAGGAAGAGAGGGGGAGGAGAGGGGGAGGAGAGGGAAGAGGGGTTTCAGCCACTCAGCCTCAGGAAACAGCAGCAGGGGTGAGGGAGGTGGAGGCCCACCTCCTGGGCCACCCTGCCAGTGCCTGAGTTGGCTTTAGCCACAGGTCCCAAAGTTGAACCTGGAAGGAACCTTTAGGGGTTTGGCCAACACCATCAGCTCTCACTCACTTTGGTTTCCTTTGGCCTGAGTGTGTTTAAGAGGAAATTCTCCAGCCCCCGTGTGAACTGTCCCCACCTGTCTGTCCCCTTTGCAAGAGGCCAGGGAGCCCAGAGAAAGTGTACCCTGTTCTAGGGCACCTCTGGGGTCACAGCTGTCTTCAGGCTGTGGGGTCTGGCACCCCACTCTCCTCCTGTGTGGACAACCCTACAGCCTAGACACTGACAAGGGGAACCCGGAGTTTGAGCACATCCCCCAGCTGTCTGCTCCCCATGTGAAGGATGCGGACTTGCTTCCGTGGGGAACAGAGAGCCGCCTGGGTCAGTGACTGGGCCAAGGCCCCTCTGAACCCACCACCCAATGCAGGTCCCCAGGTGTGGTGATGTCCACGTTCTGGAGTTGCCGGCCAGGGCATGCCTGTGGGCCCTTTGTTTCCAGGGGTCTCCTGGTGACAGCACCCTCTCAGAGCTGTCTGTGTCTCCCTGGTGCAGGACTGTGTCAGGAGGACCCGTGGGACTGCCTGCCTGGTTCCAACCCTGGCTTGACCATGTCATCTGGTCGTCTCTCAGAAAGGACACAGACCAAGGAGGGCTGAAGGCCGTCAGCTCAGAGCTGGGGGTGTGGTCAGTTGGCTGCCCGGCATGCACGGAGCTCTGGGTAAACCCCAGTACCACACATACCTATAATCCCAGAGGAAGCGGGGCAGGGACATCAGAAGTTCAAGGTCATCCTCAGTTACTTATCAAGTTAAAGGTCAGTCTGGGCTACAGGAGACCCTTTCTCCAAAAACTAAAAAGAAGATAATAAATAAATACTCACGGACAATAGTAACCGGCCAGGGCAGCGCTGTAAACAGTGTGGGAGCCATAGAGACATGAGTGAGGGTTCTGGGTTTTTCATTTCCTTCCCCTCCTGATTTTTCTTGTTTTACGTGGGTGTGTGGGTGGGTGTGTAAGTACACATGTGAAGGTCACAGAGGTTGCCCTTTAGTGTCTCCTCTATCATTCTCCACCTTATTTTTCAGACAAGGTCTCTCACTGGACCTGGAGCCAAACTGTGTAACCTCAGGGATCCATGTGAAACCACACCTGGCCTTTTACATGAGACCTGGGGATTCAAACTCAGGTTCTCATGCTTGTGCGGCAAGCACTTTATCGACTGAGCCATCTTCTCACCCCCCCTCCTGGTTTTTGGGTTTGTTTTTTGTTTTTTGTTTTTTTTTTGTTGTTGTTGTTGTTTTGTTTTGTTTTTATTTTTTGAGACAGGGTTTCTCTGTGTAGCTTTGGTGCCTTACCTGGAACTTGCTTTGTAGACCAGGCTGGCCTCGAACTCACAGAGATCTGCCTGCCTCTGCTTCCCAAGTACTGGGAATAAAGGCGTGGGTCCACCACCGCCCTGCTGTCTCTCCTGTTTTTATATAGCACCATTCAGAACACTTGCTCCTGAGTCGCCTCCTTGGCTGGGACACTTGCCACATGGTGATGGACTGGGCCAGACAGAGCTGGGAAGCTTCATGGCACCTGTCAGATTCCAGCAGGTGGAGCCTCAGAATCTGGCTTATAAGTCTGTGATCTTGGGTATTTTCACTTCTGATATGAACAGGGTGGGGCGGGGCCCTCTTCTGAGTGACAGAACAGCTGGCCCTCTTCCTTCAGCGTGCACAGCTTGCTCGCCTCCACTGTTTCTCACGTGACCTCTGGGCCACGTCTCTCGATGTCACAGGTCAGGGTGCCCTGTAAGGAAATGTCATTAGATTTTTCTTACGTTTGTGTATCTACTCATTCATGTATTGCCTCTATCTGGGGGGGTGGGGAGCACACCACAGTGCGTGTAGTGATCAGGGAACAACCTCCACCAGGTCATTTGGTGGCATGTCTCAACCCCCTGAGCCTACGGAAAGGCCTTCAGGGCAGGACCCAGGGAAGGGGCCAAGTACCCACCCCAGCCCCCACCCCAGCCACACCATCCAGAGGACCCTGGATCAGCTCTTGGATCAGCAAATCCAGTGGGACAAGAGTGCCAGACGCTTTTCCTGATCCAGGGACTTCCATCCTGCCCATCTCCTGGAAGTCCCCAGGCCAGATCAGAGCAGCCCACTCCATCGGCTTTTTCCAGTGACAACAGTGCTTTCTTCCATGGTCACCTGTGCGCCAGGTGCTGGGTGATCAGGACCCCACCCCCACCCCACCCCCCACCGAAGTCTATCTCATGCTGTAGCCCAACTCCACCATTGCTGTGGCTCCCTGCCACCACGTGGGTGTGAATTAAAACGGATCAAGGTCCTGTGGACATGCATGCACCCTTTGGGTGCCCATGCTGGTTGGAGCACTGTCCAGGTCTTGGAAGGCACTGGTACCCAGGTGTGGAGGACTTTCATCTGTCCCGCACACCTTGGTTGCCCACACACTCATGCACACGGCCCCGCTCAGGAGCACCTGGGATACAGCAGGGATGATGGGCAGCCAGCACAGCCGGCAATCACTCCTGGCCCTTCTCACACTCCCGCCACCTTTCCAGAGGTGGCCCTACCTTCCCCAGACTCCAGGACTCAGCAGGATCTGCCGGGATCCAGTGCCCTCGCCGGTTCTGTCCTGGAACTCAGGAGTTCAAACAGTCCCCCCCCCCACCGCTCCTGATATCAGCCTTCTCCTCCCCAGTTTTTCCTGTGCTGGGGACTGTGCTGGTCTCTGCAGAGTGTTTGTGTCCCTGGCCTGTGACAGGCACGTCTCCAGACTTCACTGGTGTCAAGGAGTGACTCCCACGGGCTATTGCAAACACCCTCATCTCTGCTCCTACCTCCCGCTGTCGCCCTGGCCTAACCAAGCAGAGTGACCATCCATGGCTGGAGCCTTAGGGTGCCAGAGCGGCTCTCTCTCCCTGTCTGCAGTCACTCCTGTCCTGGTGACCCAAAGAGGCTTTTCCAGGCTGAACCCACCTGTCTGCCGCTTGTTGACCGATTTTCAGCCATGCCCCCCACCCCACACCACACCGCTATCCCTTCTCCCCAAGCTTCTCCCACATACTCAGGGATCCCTACCTTTTAAAAACATTTATTTATATCCCTTTTTAAACATGTATTTATTTACTTACCGGGTAAGTAAAGCCATGATGTGCACATGGAGTCAGGACAACTTGTGGGCATCACTTCCCACCTTTCACCAGGTGGGTCCTGGGTTCAAACTCAGGAAGCTTGGCTTGATGGCAAGTGCCTTTACCTGCAGAGCCGTCTTGCCCCGCCCCTTAGCACAAGGTTTCCTGTAGGCCGGCCCGGCTTCAAACTTGCTGTTGCCAAAGATGACGGAGCTTCTGATCCTCCTGCCTCCACCTCCTCGGCGCTGAGATTATAGCTGTACAGCCTGCCTGGTTTATGCATCATAGGGAATCAAACCCAGGGACCTCACGCGTGCTGGGCAAGCCCTCTACCAACTGAGCCACATCCCCAGCTCCCCGCTTTTGCTTAAATTGCCATTTGTGGTTTCAATTTCCACTTCCCCTGCCACAGTGCTCAGGGCTCACATGGACAGGGGCTCTATTGCGTTATTCTTCTACCCTGGGTCTACCACGACATGGAGCTAGAAGACCCTCAGGAAACACGGGGGCCCTGGAGGAAGGGATGAGCCCACAGCCCCCCCCCCCTTTGGGAAGGACCTGGCCCTTCACGCGGCTGTGAAGAGGAGGAGTGTCTGTTTGGTGCTCTGTGCAGCCTGCAGCTCGACTTGCCGGTGCCTCTGGCCTAGGCGTGAGAGGAAGCAGGTGGAGATGTCAGCTCAGGAAGCAGCCCAGGCCCAGCCACGCCCGGACTCTGAGCCTGAGAGGCTGGAGCTCTAAATATAGCTACAGGTTGTGCGAGGAAGTGGTAGCTTTGATAACCCCGGGGCGGCTCAGCCCCCGCCGAGCACTCTCTGCCCCAGGAAAGAGAATGGGGAAATGAGCTCCTCCAGTTGGGGCCTCGCACAAAGAGGGGGCCCACACCAAGGCAGGGGTTCTGGGTGCTTGAATGAACCCTGACCCCTCCGCTCTGGACCAGCCTAGAGTGTCAAATCAGGTGCTGTCTGCTGTGGCTTTAGAAGACCTCTGGGGCAGGACAGAGAAATGGGGATGTGGAAGGGAAGGGAGCCCCTTAACCTGGAGTTAGGTTAAAGCCTCTGGAGGACAAGAGTCTGGAGTTCCAGCATCAGCCAGGCCTGGTGATGCACCCCTTTCATCCCAGCATTCGGGAGGCTGAGGCAGGCAGATATCTGAGTTTGAGGCCAGTCTTGTCTACAGAGTGAATTCCAGGACAGCCAGGGCTACACTGAGAAACCATGTTTGGAAAAACAGAGTTCCAGAAGCCAACAGCATTGGCTGTGAAGGTTGCTAGCATGGAGACTTTGTTGTGTCCAAAGTGCCCTCAACCACCCCCACCCCAAATAAATAACAACCTGACAGTGCTTGTGACAAGGTTAGGAATGTTATTGGGTAAACTGAGGCCTAAGGGTGGGTTTCTGTTTACCAGCAACTTCCCTTAATCCATCCCCAGAGGTCCTCTACCTCAGGCAGGGGATCTAGTCCAGGTCAATCGGAACAGCCTGTATCAGCTCAAGAACCCCTACCCTGCTGACTGTCATATCAGGTCTGCTGGTTTCCCATTATTTTGCCCCCTCCACCCAGAGATAGCCTTGATAGTCTGACCCCCAATCAACCTGTCTACCATGGAGAGGTCCAGTTCAGTGGTTTCACTGTGCCCTCACTTCCAAAGGCAAGACACCTTTTATGTATTGATTTTTGAAGATTTATTACTGTTGTTGAGACAAGCAGTCCTGGGTGGGCTGGAGCTCACTACATAGACCAGGCTGGCCTCGCAGTCATAGAGGTCTGTCCATCTCTGCTTCCCTTCTGGAATTAAAGGTGTGTGCCACCATATCTGGCCTTTATTTTTCATTATGTGAACATTAGTGTCTCTATGTGTGGGCATGTATGTGCACATGCATGCAGGTGCCCTTGGGTCCAGAAAAGGACATCAGATCTCCCAGAACTGGAGTTACAGGTGGTTGGGGGTTGTTTAGTGTGAGTGCTGGGAACTGAACTCGGGTCTTCTGCAAGACTGAATCATCTCTCCAGTCCCAAGTTTCCTTTTATAAGAGATATTTTCAAATAAGGATGCTAGAATAGAATGAGCTGTGCTTAAGGCCTAAGCATACATGATCTTCCAGTATAGCCTGCCTCCTTTATAAGGAGTCAACTATAACATACTGGGGATCTCACAGACAAGCCTATAAACTGTTCACAACACACACACACACACACACACGCATCCTCCCCTTCCCAGCCGTCAGCAGCGGCAATCCCATCAGTGGACTCCCAGGCACCACCTTGATCTCACTAAGTCGCCCATACACCCTTTGAGAGGGAGTGTCAAAAGCCCCCCAATCCTGTACATGAGTACCATGAAGACACTCCATCAAGGGGCTGGAGAATGACTGAGTTTAAGAGCACCGGCTGCTCTTCCAGAAGACCTGGGTTCTGTTCCCAGCACCCACATGGTGGCTCACGATCCTATGTAACTCCAGTTCCAGGGAATCCAACACCTTTTTCTGCCCTCCATGGGCACATACAATTACTCAAGCTCACACATATACATGTGAATAAAAATAAATACACCTAAAAAATTTAAACACTCGCCATCGTGTTTGTCTCTTGAAAAACACACACCCACACTTGGGGGGTATATTCTGCTTTTCCTAAGCACCCCTGGCTCTCATCACTCTCTGTGCTGATATCTTTGTTAATAAACTCCAACTTTGCTTCTTACTGCTTATCCTGGACGGAGGAAGGTAGCCGGCCCTGAACGTCCACAGCAGAACGAGAGCAATCAAGGGCCCAGGTGGAACTCCGAGGATGACTCGGTGAAGGACGAGGAGCCGGAGGGGCAGGCCTGAGCCCCCAAGCTCCACTCAGTACCTCAGAGAAGTTCCCAGCACTCGTTAGGGGCCAGGCTATATGCTTGGCCTAAACTAGGCAATGCCCCCACCCTGGTGGCAAGCACGATGCCCTCAAAGAGTCTGCAGCCATTTATCCAGTCATTTATGGCAGAAACAATGAGCCCTGATTACATGAGGGGTGCATGCCGGAGTCAACACCACAGCACACACTTGCACCCTCTACTACTCGTGATCCAGGACATGTAGAGAGTTGCATGAAGTCACATGTACATGAAGCATGCAGCTGTGTTCGCAGGACCAGCCAACACAATGACCTTGAGAAGACTGTCTACCACAGAAAGACACGAATCCTGCCCAGTGAGTCACCTTGTGCATGCCACATACCTTCTCTGGTTCTTGCTTTCCTCTGTAAAAGTGGAAATAGGTTGCCTTGAGAACCTAAGGAATGAAAGGATGTGGCGTCCAGCACAGTCACACAGAGCTCCTGGGCTGGCACCAAGTTCACTGGCCCGGAGAGGGATGTACTCTCCCCAGCTGGTAGAAGGCCGCTGGGTCAAGAGGATCCCAGGCAGGCCAGGGGGCCAGGCATCCTTCCTGAGGACTTGTGGGGGCTGGGCAAGTGGCATGTTCAGTGGTTGGTTCCTGGCCTGTGTCCTCAGGTCACCCGGGGGGGTACCAAGCAGGCTGGCCTATACCCAAGAGCTTGTCCCAGGTCTTCCCTGTGACGCAGACGGTGGGCAGTGGCCTCTTGTGGAGGGAAGGTCGTCAGCTAGGCCTTCAGTACTTTTTAAATGAGTGACGCTTGGGAAGGAAGGGGCTGCCCTACACCTGGAGGGGCTTTCAGAGAGCTGGGAACCCCGAGCTTAGGTAACCCCAACAGCTGGATGGAGGCCATGAGCAAGTGGGAAAGCTCTGGATGTCTAGGGCGGAGTCCTCTGGGAACTGTCATCTCTCTGGGCTTTTCTCCCTGGGTCCCTGGGAAACCAGAGCCACGTTGTATCACACACATCACTTCCGGATGGCCCCACTGAGTCTCCAGTCTTCAGGGCTCCCCTTAGCAAGTTTCAACCACAGGGGACTTCTCTTCTGCTCCCCCCACCCCACCTCTGCACCCCCAGAACTTCCTCATTGCTGAACCCTTGCCTGGAATGCTGTTCCCTTTGGAGGCCAGGCTTTGCTCACCAGAGCCTGCTGGAGGCTGTTTAGGGAAAGTCCTGGCCCCAGGCTTGTCTATGTGACTCAGGGTTCTTTTGACCAAAAGAGCCCAAACACCAGCCTCCGGTGGAGCTGGGTCTCTACCAGGCGGCAAGAACACATCCCTGACACCCTTCTTCCTGGCTGCCCAACAGGCTAGGTCACCCCGTGGTGACCCATCCCCCTCAGTGGGCACTTGCTGAGCAGTTAGCTAGTGGATCTGTAAGGGACCTGGAAGTGTGGGTGTGGCCAGAGCCAAGAAGGAAGTAGAGAAAGAAAGGGAAATTCTGGTTAAGAGCAGGGTGAAAGCAGGAGGCAGGGATGAGCATGCCAGGGATGAGAACAGTGTGCCAAAGTCCTGAGGCAGAGGTAGGGCTGCTGGTGGGGGAGAACTCAGCACCTCACCGTGGTGCCTATGGGACTGAAATTCAACTGGGTTCCAGGAGTGACGCAGCCAGGAACTGCCAACACCTGTCTCTAGCCTGAGCCCCCCATCCCGGGTACATTTACTCCCCCCCCCCCCCTCCCCCCACCCCACACACCCTCCCCCCCCACGCAGCCTGGGTGCCCTCAGGGGAGGGGAAGTAGCTCTATGGAGGAAGCAGTGAGTTGAGTTTGGGAAGGTCAGGATGGGCTCTTTGGGCACCTGCAGGCCAGACCTTGGTGGGGGCAAAGGTGCCCTGGGCTGGGAGCAGCTGGCATGAGTGGGCAAGTGAGGGGAGGACACCCCAAGCGTCCCATCAGGGATGTTTGCGGCTTGTAAAATAAGAGCACAAGGTTTTTAAGGCCCAGGGAGAGTCCTGTTTAACCTGAACGTGGAAAGAAAGAATCCAGTATGGCCCAGTCCCTGTATCCCCTGCTCCTGGGTGCCCACGCTCTCTGTCACAGACATCATCACACAGTAGGTGCTGCTGAGATCCCCTGCTCCTGGGTGCCCACGCTCTCTGTCACAGACATCATCACACAGTAGGTGCTGCTGAGATCCCCTGCTCCTGGGTGCCCACGCTCTCTGTCACAGACATCATCTCACAGTAGGTGCTGCTGAGATCCATGTGAGAAGGATGGACCACACAGAGTTGTCCAGTGGTAAAAACTTCATCTCCATTCCAGGATGGTAACTAAGCTCACAGGGAGGTGAGTCCAGGAATCTCAGTCCTGACTGTGTAGGAGGAGCTGACGCGGCCTGCACTAAGCAAGTGGGGTCCAGAGGCCTCAGAGGATCAGAGGTGGGCACTTCTTCCAGAAACGTCTAACCTTGATCCGCACCAGAGATAGTGCTTTGTGCTCTAGTTTGATTTCTGTTGCTCGGATAAAACACTCTAATCAAAAGCAATTTGGGGAGAAAAGGGGTTACTTAATTATTTATTATTATTATCACTATTATTATTATTGTATTTATTTTATGAAACAAGGTCTCTCTATGTAGCCCTGGCTGTCCTGGAACTTGCTCTGTAGACCAGGCTGGCCTCAAACTCAGAGATCCACTTGCCTCTGCCTCCCTGGTGCTGGAAATAAAGGCAGGCCCCTGCGATTTCCCCAAATGCGAAAAACTCAACTGCATAATTTGTGGTAGTGGGGGACTGCGTTCGCGCTCCCCCTGAAAATAAATGAGAAAAAAAAAAAAAAGGCAGGCCACGAATTAAGATATTCAGGCCTAGAGAGATGGTTCAATAGTTAGAGCACTTGCTCCCCTTGCAGAGGTCCAGATTCATTTCCAAGCACTCACATATGGCGACTAACAACCATCTGTAACTCCAGGGATTGGATGCCTTCTTTGGCCACTGTGGACACCTATACACATGCATGTACACACACGTACACACACGTACACACACACACACACACACACACACACACACTAATAAAAATAAAACTTGAAAAAAGACAGTCACACACTAGTCATGTGTGGTGGCTTAGGCCTCCCAGCTGTCTGGGAAGCAGGAGGATTGCTGTTTCAAAGCTGTCTTGAACTATACAGCAAGACCTCGTGTCAAAAGACAAAAATGTGGGTCACCGCTCTGTAGCAGAACACTTGTCTAGCAGGCAGGAGGGGCGTATCCGCAGTACTGAATGGGGAAGGAGGCAGGGGATGCAGATCAGTTAGTCGAGTGCTTGTCTAACAGGCTCGAAGCCCTGGTTCAGATCCCCAGCACCACATAAACCCAGTGTGGCGCCCTATGCCTGTAATCCTAGACTATGGAGGTGGAAACAGGAAGGTCAGAAGTTCAAGGTCATCGATCATCCTCTGCTACAGTTTGAGGCTAGTCTGGGTTACATAAGACTCTATCTCTAACCAGTAACAAAAAAAAAAAATAAATTAAAAAGGAAGAAAAACAAAAGAAAATGAAGGAATCTGGTGTGCTGGTTCACACCTGGAATGCTAGTGCCCTGGAGGCTGAGGCGAGAGATCACTAGAGGCCAGCCTGCACTATACAGTGAGTTCCAGCTTGAGATATATAGTGAGCTCTTGTCTCAAAAAAAAAAAAAAAAAAAAAAAAAAAAAAAAAAAAAAAAAGACAAAGGGCAGGCAGCAGGCAGCTTAAATTCGGAAAGCTCAGCCATGGCAGCTCCAGCCTCAGGAATGGCTAGATGCAGCCATTTCACTTTTTCTCTTTGCTTCCCCCACTGGCCGCCTCCTGAGATGACTTCCGGCTTAGTCTCCCTGTGGTCATGGTGCTTCAGGCAGGCACTGCGCTGCCAGAGTCCATGGCAGGCCTCTGTCCCCATTATCCCTCCCAAGCTGTGTCCCCAGGGCCCTTCTGGGCTAGGAACCTGTACCTGAGCCCATCCCTGAGGCTGCTGGCCTCTGGGGTTCTGCTCAGCCTGGCCTGGTCACACACAGCGACAGGGAGAGCTGCTGGTGACAGGGTGGGTTAAGAATCCTCTGGGAAAGAGGACTCCGTTTTGCCTTCTAGATACTGACCAAGTGTTCTGCAGGCTAGGCCTGCTTTCCTATGTCCCAGGACCCCAAAGGACGTCTCAGAAGCTCCAGGGGTCCCAGCAGTGCCAGCCATAGTCCAGCCTCCTGTCCAGGGCCAAGTTCTGAGTGGGCGACACCACCCAGGGAGGCTGCTGGCTCCTCTCTGCTCTGTGGGGACAAAATAAATAAACCTGATAAACTGGTATTTATGCCACAGCCTGGGGCAGCCACAAGTCACTGGGCAAATATGGTCAAAATTCAAGTCTACAGACAGCCAGGCTGTCACACAGGGGGCCCACTCTACCTCCCAGGGGCCACCTCTGACCTCTCTCAGGACACGCCCAGGGGCAGAGAGTCGACTTGCACTCTGGCTTTGTGAGTCACAGATGAGCTGCATCCTTTCCCCCAGATAGACCCCACAGATGAGCTGCACGCCCCTCCCCCAGATAGACCCCACAGATGAGCTGCATGCCTCCCCCAGACAGACCCCACAGATGAGCTGCACGCCCCTCCCCCAGGCGGACCCCACAGATGAGCTGCACCCCCTCCCCAGACCCCACAGATGAGCTGCACGCCTCCCCAGACCCACAGATGAGCTGCACGCCCCTCCCCAGACAGACCCCACAAGTACCTCTTGTGAAGAATCAGCCTTCGAGGGTGAATTCGGGGACCAGCTGCTGCTGCTTCAGGACACATCCAGGACTACAGAATTGTTTAACTTAAATTGTGTGTTTGTGACAGGTTCTCCCTTAGCCCAGGCTAGCATGGAACTCAAAATGTAGCCAAGGATGATCTTGAACTTCTGATGCTCCTGCTTCCTGGGTGCTAGGCTTGCACAAGTCTACCTCTCTGCCTGGGTTATACAGGGCTGGGAATTAAACACACTACCCTGTGCATTCTGGTTCAGTGCTCTATCCACTGAGCACCCCACCCCACCCTAGCCTCCAAATTAAGTTCTTTGGAAGTGAAGCTGGCACTGGAGTCTGGCTTGTCAGGAGGGGCCGGAAACACCCTACCTCTGTGGTGATGTTGTGTTCCCCAAAATATTGTTCACCCTAACAAACTTATCTGGGGTCAGAGAACAGAACAGCCACTAGATATAGAGGTCAGAAAATGGTGGCACATGCCTTTAATCCTAGCATTCCAGAGGCAGAGATCTGCCTGGATCTCTGTGAGTTGAGAGCCACACTGGAAACAGCCAGGCATGGTGACTCATGCCTTTAATTCCAGGAAGTGATGGCAGGAAGCAGAAAGGTATATAAGGCGTGAAGACTGGGAATTAGGCTGGTTAAGCTTTTAGGCTTTTGAGCAGCACAGTTCAGCTGAGATCCATTCTGGATGAGGACTCAGAGGCTTCCAGTCTGAGGAAACAGGATCAGCTGAGGAATTGTTGAGGTGAGGAAGCTGTGGCTTGTTCTGCTTCTCTGATCTTTCAGCGTTCACCCCAATACCTGGCCCTGGGTTTGTTTTATTAATAAGAACTTTTAAGATTCGTGCTACATACCTCCACTGAGCTCAAAGTTCAGAACTGGAGACAGAGAACAACTAATGGAATTATGACCAAACCCAGAAGCTTGCCCAGCAGTGGGGAGGGGCAAAGCAAGGGAGAGGGCAGGAACCATGGGGAAGGGCACTGAACGCAGAGCACAGCGCACATACAAAGGCCCTGTGGTTGAGGGGTGCTCTGGCAAGGTGCACTTCCTCCACAGACAGTACTGAGCACCAAGTGTGTTCCAGACAGAGCACTGGGCACTGGAATGACAAAACCCTCTTCCTCCCTATTGGGGTCACAGGATCCAGCTGAGTCTGCTCCCCAATGTGCCCTCAGGCTCCTAGGCCTCCAGTGCAGGTGAAGAAGTGCTGGCTGAGACCTCTCCCAGCCCCTCCTCTCCACCCACCCCAGCCAGGATCACTCTGCAGGTAGTCTGGGTGGCCTCAGGTGATTCACGATGGCTGTGTGCAGGAGACTCTAAGGTTCCCTCCCCCCACATCCCAACACAGCGTTCCCAGGCACATAGCAGGCCTTGTCTGCTTCCCAGACAAAGCTGGGTGTGGGTGTGACATGCCACTTGCCTGCCAAGCCTAGGCCCTAGGTCCCCAGCCCAGCTTTCTGTAGCTCAGGGTAGAAAAGTGCCACTCTGTTTTTTTGTTTTGACCCTCAACCAACCCTTCAGCATGGCCTGTCAGCTCCCCTTCATAATTTTATTTTTATTTTTGTTTTTAATTTCATGGGCATTGGTGTTTTGCCTGCATGTATGTCTGTGTGAGGGCATCAGATCCTCTGAACTAGTTACAGTTGTGAGCTGTCACGTGGTACTAGGAATTGAACCTGGGTCCTCTGGAAGAAGTCAGTGCCACTGAGCCATCTCCCCAGCCCCAGTCCCCTTCAAATGAGCCCAAAGTTGACCTCCGCACTTCCAGTCTTCCCCACCAGTCACAGTGGACACCTCCCTGGTCCTCCAATGTGTCAAGCCCAGCCCCACCTCAGGACCTTTGCACGTGCAGTGTGCTCTTCCTTCTGCCATATGCTCTTAGCCTGCACTTGGTGGCTCTTCATGGAGGCCTCCCTGGCTACCATCCAGAGGGGAGCAGCAAGCTCATCTCTCCCATCTCTCCCCTCTCCCCTTCCTCTTTTTTTTAATTGTTGTTGTTTTTTGAGACAGGGTTTCTCTGTGTAGCTCTGCAACTTTCCTGGAACTCACTCTGTAGACCAGGCTGGCCTTGAACTCACAGAGATCCACCTGCCTCTGCCTCCTGAGTGCTGGGATTAAAGGTGGCACCACCACTGCTGGGCTCTCACCTTCCTCTTGACAAGGTTCTGGGCCATCTGCTCAGGAAAGCACAGTGCTCTTCCAGGTTGGAAAAAAACAAAAAACAACAACAACAAAAAAAAAAAACACAGCCACACTGCGCTTGCTCAGAGATGTCTTTCGCCTTTTGCTCCTGAAAGCTAATGTGAAAGCCCCTCCACAGAGCTCATCATCTGAAATCAGCGGTCAAGAGGGCCCACTACTTCGCTGAGCCAGCCTTTGGCCTCACACAGATGTGGTCAGCTGGGCAGTAAGAGACAGGGTATGACAGCCTTTCCTGAACAGCTACGCAGACCCTGGCTGCAGGAGGGGCTCAGCCACGCTGGTGTGTGTATGTGCTGGGGAGTCCTTGTAAATTCTGCCAGAGAGGCAGAAGGCAGAGAGTCCTCCAGATTATGCTGGAAGCTCAATGGAGGAAAGAATTAACCCTAAATGAGAAATCACTGTCTAGAGGTGAGCTAGGGGATTGTGTGCACATGTGTGTGTGGTGTGTGGTGCTGGGGATGGAATCCAGGGCTTTGCCCATGCCCAGGCTAACACTGAGGTGCATCCGAAGCCCTCCACAGTGGGATTCTAAGATACTTTATGACTTTTGTGTACTGTCTCCTCATTCTAGAAGGTTCTTTTCTGCCCCTTCAGCCATACGTTTCAGTTGCTATACAGGGAACTCCCCCCAAACTTTGTGGCTTAGCATTGCACGCTCCTTTGACTCAGCACAAGGCCTGACCCCAAAGTACAAATCCTACATCCTGTGTGGTGGGAGGATGAGGCAGGAGGATCTCAAGTTTCAGGCCAGAGCCTGAGATACAGAGTGAAGCTGTCTCAAAAAGCCAAGGAAGTAAACAGTGTCTTCTCTATGCAGATGTGCACACAAATCACCTGTTGCTTTCTCCATCAGAGTATGTTTATTTGTATTGCAATTTAGGTATTCATTTATTTATTTACTTACATTTCTTTCGAGACAGGGTTTCACTCTGAAACAGGCTGACTCCAAACTCAAGGCCATCCTTCTGTCTCAGTCTCTTGAGTGCTGAGATTACAGGCTTAAGCCATAATACCCAGATTCTAGCAGGACTATTTATATTTATAGTTTAGAACAGCATCTCTATTCTTAAAATTCCTCTAAAAATGTCCCTCATTGCCAGGGCTCAGTAGGGGCCAGCAGGTGGCACCCAGGACTTTCTGAGCCATGGGTCATGCAGGAGTTGGGGGGTGGAGTGGTAGGGGCTCCCCATCTCTGCTCTCACCATCCCCCCATGAGCACCCGGGGATAGAGTAACGGGCTGATAAGCAAAGCCTGACTCTTATCAGCAGCCCCAGGAGTTATTGGGAGGGCAGGTGCCACCCCACCACTGCACAAGGTGACACCCAGAGCAGGGAGCTCTGGGCAGCTGTATCTAGACACCCAACCTGTTGCCTGGGGTCCTCATTCAGTGTTTACATGTCTGAGGAAAAACACCAGTGTGACTCAGCAGGCAGAGAGGGCCAGGAGTGGGGGTGACGCCCAGCTGGCTGTGGGTGAGGTGGAAGAGATGGGGCGGTGGCCTGAACCTGGTCCTGATGTCTTATGTGGCTAGATTCAAGGTGCTTGGGTTAAATCCAGCCCAGTCACTCGCCAGCACTCTGGCAACACCTAGACACAACTGGATTTCTCTGCCTGGGTTTCCTATCTGGCACAGGGAGGGTCAACCTCCCACGGGGTGCCAGGGTCTGAGGGAGATGTAGATGGGGAACCCACAAGATCTCAGGCTCCAACGACAGCCTGAGTTCTGGAGACATGAGGCTCACACTAGTAGTGTGGCTGTAGGTAGCTGGAAATGTGGGTCCTTTCTGTGGGGAGCAGAGGCCTGAGCTTAAAGGAATTGGGTGTGTCTCTCCCCTGATGATTGCTCAGTCTTTCCTGGGGCTCATGGGCTGGGTGCCTACCTCACATTAGACTCTACTGGTTACTTAATCCTCCCTTGTTTAGGAACTTGGTAATTACCCAGTTTATAGGAGATGTAACCATGCCTGGTTCAATCATCCAAGCACCAGGATGGCTGCTGGAGCTCCAGCCATCATGTCCAAGGTCTAGAGTGGTAGAGCCAGAGATGACCTGAATAGCGGCCCCTCCCACTGCATCCTGACTGCAGTAGGTCCTTGGGAGAGAGGTCTGTACACCTGATGGAGGGATGGTGGCATGGTAGAGGACTGGCCAATGTTTCACCTGGCACTCGTGGGTGCTAGCTGGCCAGTGGGCCACAGCAGACTTCCAGGCAGGCCGGAGCTGAAGCCTGGATCAAATTGCTCGCTCTGCCCCCAATCCAGCTCCCCTCAAGAGATGACTGTCCATCACACTACCTGGGAGGGGTTCTCAATGAGGAACCGAGGCAGCTGAGAGAAGAGCCAAGGGCAGAAGCTACTATTCCAACCCTGCCCAGGGTTACAAATGCCTACTCCAGCCTCTGCCCTCAGGAACAAGGGAAATCTATCCCTGAGGACCATTCTCTAGTGCAAGGGGAAGCAGTTGGCTTGAACAGCTGGTCCCGGGAACCTCAGAGGTCACTGAGACCATTTGGCTCCCAGCTCTCCTTGCCTGTCCATGAGCACACACCTCCTCCTCCCCTACAGACACTCATGGTTATCTGTTCCTAGCCTGCTTCCTCCAAAGAAGTCCCCCTTCCTCCTGGAGTTCCAAAAGGCTCATGTGGCTCTCGTGACCCAGACAAGGCCTACAGCCACGTCGGAACCAACCCCTGGGGTAGAAGAGAGTGAACGGCCAAGGAGACTGGGCGGCAGGAGAGACCCCCCCACACCACCACCACTGGGCCCCAATAAAGCTAAAGCTGAAACTGACGCTAAGGGGTGCAGGGCCAGCTTAGCCTGTGCAGAGGAAACTGAGGCCCCAAAAGGAACCAGGAACACACACACACAAGGGCACAGAGCAGGTCTGCTGAGACAGCAGGGAGGGATTTCACCACCACCAGAGTGGCTCCCTTCCTTGGGGCCCTGGACTGTACTGGAGAGCTGGACACCAAAGAGGTAGGAGTAAGAAAGCACCTGTGGCCAGAGCTCCAAACTAAAGTCTCAGGCCCCCCGGGCCTGCGTGTCCCCACCCCTGGCCAGAGTCTGCAGGCTGTGGGAGGCCACTCCTGCGAGTGCTCTTGGCTGAGATGATGGCTGGAGGTAGCCAGCGCATGGATGCCTTGGTCATACTGAGGTTCGAAACCTAGACAGAGCTGGGATCTGCCAGTGACTCACACATCTCAAGGCCCGAAAGCCTCGCAGCAGTGGGTGCCAGGGATGAGGGTCCCACTGAACAGGGTAGGTCCCCAGGGTAGGGGAGAGGTAGAGATTATGCAGCCAGCCATGTGGGAACTGGACCTTCGCAAGGCTTTGGCTCTGGGCAGGCATGGCAGATGATGCTCAGCTGGACAGTCCATACAGGATAGTGTTGGGACTCAGCCTACTCCACCTGGCCTACTGCCCACCTGCACCTAGGCTAGAAGCTCCAGCAGGGAGTGGCAGCTGACTGCCCCTGCACGGAGAAGGTCCAGCCCAGGGCCTAGGGCCCTCTCCTCCCTCAGCCATCCAGGTCCCCCCACCCCCACCCAGGTCTAGCTTCTCCCCAAGTGACTCCAGCTCATTCCCCAGAGGCCATGGTCCTCACCTACCACACAACACATGGAGCCTGCTCACGTTATCCAGTATGCCTGGGTCTGGGGCGTGAGTGCACACATACACTTGGTGTGTGTGTTGCTTTGCAGACATTTGTGCAAGTGTGCATTTGAGCTGAGTCAGGTGTGCTTGTGTGTGATTGTGAATATCCACACCCCTGTGTGTGGAGTTTTGTGTGTACCTTGTGTCAATGTCCACGGGTAGTGAGCAAATGATGTATCCATGTGTCTGGCTGGCTGAACCTTCATGTGGAGGGCGAGCACACTAATGTGTTTACAGTCTGTAAGCACATGATTGCATGGGAGTGTGCCTGGCCCTCGGGGCTGGATGGTCTTGTGCTTCCTCTGGGTCACTCTGCACCAGGTCTGTGCTGGCACCTGCAAACACTGGGGAGAGAAATCCTGTCCTTGGGAGGTAAAGCAGTGAAAACCCCTGTCCTGGGACAGTGTGGGCTCTCCTAACCAGACCTTTCACTGTGCTGCACCAGGGACAATGAGGACTCTGCAGCTTGCCATCTGGACCTGGGGACGTCCCGTGGGAAAGTGTCCGGTAGCAAGAACAGCAATTATCATTGCCCTTAAGAGTGGTGTGGCTGTGCTGACTGGCCCAGAACAGTGCCTTTGAACTCTCCTACGTTCGCCCTGTCCACAGCCCTCAATCCTAAGACCCAGGAGGGCATTTTCCAGGCCAACAGGCCTTCCTCAGGGCCTGTCCCTGTGGCTGCCACCGGCTGATAGAGACAGGAAGTATACTGGCTTCGCGTGGTCTTCCTGATAACCCTGGCAGTGCCCGCCACTCCCTCCCTGGCCCCACACTCTTATCATCGGCAGCAAATGTCAGCTGCGGGTTGAGAGCCCCACAATGACCTTCTGACCCTTCAGTGTTTGCAAACTGACACTTGGAAATGGAGGCCTGGGACGAAAGCAAACCCAATCCTGGCAGCCCAGCTGGCCTGGGCCACAGAAGAGGGAAAGCACATTATCTTAAAATCTTAAAGCCAAACTAAGCAGAAACCAGAACAGGTTCCTGGAGGACCCAAGGGATAACGTAAGAAAGCAGCCCAGGTCCACTTCTACTGCTAAAGGTTTGAGTATTAGGGTCAAAGGTGAAGCCTGGCCAGACCTGGCTGCACCTACCTTGTGGCGGCTGGAGTCCTCCGGTTCAGACTGCTGGGACATCCGGGGCAGGCCCTGCTTGTCACTGAAGCTTGCAGAGGCCAGCAGAGGCTGAAGCAGGGTAAGGGTTTGATGAACAGCTGTCAGAAACCCTGAGCACAGGACCACCATGACCACTGAGAGAAAAACCTCTGACCAACTTTCTCTTTAAAGAAAACGTTTTATTTTTATAATCAGAACATTCTAATAAAAATATTATTATAACATTACTCCCTCTGTTCTCCTGGCTTGAGTAGCAGGCATGCTGCTGAGTGCCTTCACACTGGCTCCCTGAGGTAGGTGTGGAGGGACCCACTGCCCAGCCTGCGGGCAGCCCACGCTGCCAGAGATGCCCACTGCACCCCTCCCAGACGTGGGCTGGACTCCCCTCTGTGCAGCTAGGTCACGCTCTGACTGGCACACAGGTAACAAGAGGAGGGAGGGTGCAGGGCCAGGAAGGAGGCCTCAGTGGCACAGCAACAGACACCTGAGAATTCGCCCCGATGGGCACCTCTGCAGGTGGGGTGGGCAGCCGCAGACAGACAGGAGCCCAGAGCCCTGCAGGGCTGCGTTCTGGTGATGGCCGCCCCAGGGGGGAGGGGTAGCTCCAGGCATCCCATCAGTGACACTGTCACAGAGAAATACTGTCATTGTCTCCACAGGGGAACTATCGACCAAAGCCAGTCTCTAAGTAAAAAACAGGTTGGGGTTCTCGATGATGGTGGTCTTGCCTTCATCAGCAGAAGAATCCCAACAGGACATGGCACAGTGCTTCGACTGAGGGGCAATGGGCGGGGTTCCCAAAGAGGAAGGTGGACGACTGCACGCGTCCCAGAGTAAGGCACCTGGCATGGAGTGGCTGCAGAGGTTCCCAAGAGTGTACCCCTTACTTCTCATGTCCTTCCTCAAGGCACAGCAGGGCCTGGGCTGGAGAAGAAGCTGTCTGGTGCCCTCGGCAGGTGGGCCCAGGGGCCTGAGGAGACCCAAGTGCTGGTGGCTCCTGAGGCTGGCAGGCGGTGGCTGTGGCCCTAGGCAGGACGCGCCTCACTGCATCCTGTCGGGCTGTAGCTGAGGCGCCTGGTACTGCACGAAGGTGGTGCCCGCAGGCGCAGCGGCAGACAAGGCTGGGGGCATGGCGGCCGGGTAGCCGTAGCCCACGAAGCTGGTGGCTGTGGCAGGTGAGGCGGCGTACGGATACTGGTCGTAGGCAGCTGGAGGATACTGGGCATAGGCTGGGCTGCTTGGTGTATACTCAAGGTAGGGCGAGGACAGTGACGGCACAGGGGTGGCAGGTATCACCACGCTGGGCTGCACAATGGCTGGCGGGTAGATGTAGTGGGGAGTCAGCCTGTGGGCCAAGCAGAGTGTCAGGGCTGCAGGCGGAAAGGGACAGGACGGCGGCAGAGTGGGGGAGGCCAGGGCTACGGAGGGCGAAGAGGTCTGTGCTCCGCCCGAGGCGGCAACCCCATCCACAAACAGCTGCGGCAACATCACGGCGGGTGTGCTTGGGCACCAGGGCCTCGCACGGGCAGCACCATCCCTCCACAGGCCACTAACGCCTGCTCTCACTGCAGCCGCCGCCTCCTCCTCGGACTAGAACCACCCTCTCATGGATCTCCCGCAGGACCCACTGTGCAACGCATAAACATGGAGCAATCTCAAGACTGAGGAGGCGGAAGCGGGCAGAGCTCAAGGCCTGTGGAAAAACTTGCCCATGCTCCTTAGCCACCCACCACCTCCCGGACAGCAGGATGCTGGCATCCTTACTAAACTCTTGCCACGGGAGGCTGACAGAAGGGTTGCAGGTACACCCACTGCAGGCACACACGGGGGACGGACAGACAGACAGGTACACCCACTGCAGGCACACACGGGGGACGGACAGACAGACAGGTACACCCACTGCAGGCACACAAGGGTGACGGACAGACAGACAGGTACACCCACTGCAGGCACACACGGGGGACGGACAGACAGACAGGTACACCCACTGAGGACACACACGGGTGACGGACGGATAGACAGGTATACCCACTGTGGGCACACACGGGTGATGTACAGACAGGTACACCCACTGCAGGATGGAGGGTGCATAGCGCTGCTGATGAGCTCGGCTCACACCCTGCTAAGTAACAAGATGCTCGAGGGTTCGTATCTACTGTCCCACCAACACACCCATTTTAAAGTCAGGAGGCATACAACCCCACCCCAAGCCAGGCCACTGCCCATAGTAACACCTTTGAAAGAAAACTCATGGAGGAGGTGCAGACTCCAGGCCGAGTACACCTAACACGCACAGGTCCAAGAGATGAGGGCTTCCCAAGGGCACCCAGAGAACGCCCAGTAGAGACAGAGGGGAGAGATGGGGTCTACTTGGGTCAGAAGTCTTTGGAAGGCTGAAGAGCACATGTGCATGACTAAAAAGAGTTCTAGTCAGCTGCTGCTGGTGGTGCACCCCTTTAATCCCGGGACTCAGAAGGCAGAGGCAGGCAGGATCTCTGTTAGTTCAAGGCCAGCCTAGGCTACACAGTGAGTACCAGGACTATTATACAGAGAAACCCTGTCTCAAAAAAAAAAAAAAAAAAAAAAAAAAAAAAAAAAAAAAGAGCTCTAATCACGAGCAACAGAGCAGCACCCAGCACCTGCCTCATGGACAGGTGACATTTGGCTTCTGTGTGGTGGAGCACTGGCCAGCCATGGGCAGTGGGTGGCAGAGAGGCAAGCAGCGAGTATATCGATGAATTCGAGTAATGTATGTGTGAAGACAGGCCACAGATGGATGCCAGTGTCTTCCTGGGTCACTCTCCACCTTATATATTGAGGCCGGGTCTCTCACTTGAACCCAGGCCTCATAGATTCTCTAGTCTCGCTCCCAGGACCCCATCTGTCTTTTGCATGCTGGGATTACAGGCAGACGGCCATGGGATCTGAACTGTGGCCACGACACTGGTGCAGCAAGCACTTACCTCCTGAGCCACCTCCCCAGCCCCTACAGCAGCACCTGACAGCACATGGACCAAAGGGCCCTAGGCAAGGCGGGGGCAGCATTAGGAAAGCCACTGGAGTGCATGCAAGGAGGCGGAGCTGACACAGGGGAGAACTTCTGCACCCAGTGCCCTCTCCATTTTCAAAGGGCAGGGGCAGCTGACAGATGTTGCCAGGACACCATTCACCAGCAGTGGTTGGCATCCTATATGCCACACGGCAACTAACTGCAGCTGTGAGGCCAATCAGCCTTTGGTAGGAGCCCCAGGCAGGTGTCTGCCCTACCTCCTCGATTGGAATGGCTCTGATGCAGATTTAAACCCTCCCTCTGGGCTGGTGATACCCCAGATTCCTGCCGGCACACAGCCATGGGCAGAACACATGGCTGGGCTCTGCAGGAAGAGGGAGACAGAAACCAGAGCTCAGGGGAGGCTGCCCAGGCAGGAGTAGGCAGGACAGGCCTGGGAGGCAGGGTTCCTCTTCCTCAGCCTCCCATCACCACTCAGCTGGCCCACCAGATCCCTGAGCCCATGCTGAGACCAAAACCTCCAGAGCAGACCCACGCACCGGACACTCCTGCCTGCCCCTGCCTCAGCTCGGGGTCCAGGGCCATTTCCTGCTCTGTCCCCCAGTCTGGCCTGGTGGAGGGTGCTGCTGGATGCCTGCTCACCAGGCAAGACTGAGGCCTTCCTAGAGCAGCAAAGCCAATGTGGTTGTCCCTACCTGGGTGTGGGATGGGGAGCCCCACCTGGCCCCTGGGACTCAAACACAGGTTCTGAGAGTGTTATGCTCTGAACTTCCCTAAACATGGGTGGGACGCCCTGACCCAACCCCTCTAGGCTATGTGGCATTTGCTAACACTGAGGCTCCCTGCAAAGCCAACCCACAGCCCATGCAAGGATATATGCCTACAGCAAGGGCTGGCTTTCTGCTCTGCCCACCTGGAGGACCTGCCCAATCCTCTATGTCCTAAATGCTCAGGGTCACCCATGTCTCTGCCTCCACCTGTGCTTCCCTTGAGGTCTCTGCCAGGCACTACTGTGGTGGCTGACACCATGTCTGTCCAAGGCACAGGACAGGTGAAAGAAGCTCAGAGACCTGAGTGACCCACCAAGTCACCCTCCTATGCCACACTCCACTGGAACCACAGTTCTAAACAATCACTTGTGGACACCTTTCTGCAGGATCTACTGGCACCTCATGGTAGAGAGGAACATGGCCAACATCCTAAACACCCGGGGCAGTTCCTGGAACAGAGCATTATCCAGCTCCAAATGCCGCATGCACACAGTGGAGAACCAAGCTCACGGTGGTGGTACACGTGGGCAGCACAAAGCCTCCACACGCTGGCCTCCACCACAGGCATCCAGGCCCCAAGGAGCGGCAGCTGGGACAGAGGAGCCTGCACACCAGATAACCCTCGGGCACACAAGTCACAATCTACTGAAAACCCACCTGGGTTCTAGCCCTGTGCCCTGTCCCAGGGCAGCCCAGGTCCCAGGCTGTGCACTGCTGCACGCCCCAGCCACACCTGCCTGCAACCTGGAGGTGCCGTGTGTCCAGAGATGTCCCCAGTGCTGCTCAGACTCAAATGCCAGCCACTATTCAACCACTATCACGCCCAGCCTAGCAAGGGCACCTGCCTCCCAACCCACCACTTCAGTAGTACGGGTCCTGCAGGACTCAGTACCCTCCATGTTCACTGCACCCACCACCCAAAGCCTCTCGATACGGCTGTCCGTCTCCCCCACTTCCTTCCTGGCCAGCTGGACTCCCTTGCCTAGCCCACTGCGTCCCTCATACACCACTCGAAAGTGTCTCCATAGAGACTTCAAGACCACGTCACCCTAGGAACCAGAACCCTCTAGTACTACCCCACGGGACCCAAGCAAGCCCAAGCTGCTCCTGTGCCTTCCTACATGACAGCCCACAGCCACCTCTCCACCGAATCTCTATCCTGGATTCCTGCTGCCCCTGAACCACACCCACTCCAGGGTGTTGACACCTGGGGGCACACGGCCTGAAGGGTTCTTCTCCCCAGGACCATCTTGAGGGTCCCTCCTGCCTCTGCTTTTATTTTCCACATGAAAACACATCTTTGTACATCTTTTAATTGGTCCTATCATTGTACACTTTCAAATGGCCCATTCGGGCAGAGCTTTCCTTGCTTCCAGGGTCCCCAAGGGCCCAGAACAGAATCTGTGGACACCTGAGCACCCTGGGCAAGCCAGAAGGCCCAGTCAGAGCAGAGAGCAGCAGCCTCAGACAGGGTAGGATGGCACAGAAGGTACAGCTCTGCCTGTCAGGTTCAGAGCAGACAGTCTGACCGCCATCCTCAGTGCCCCCAACAGCTGCCTGCTTCAGTCCGAGGATGTCCTTATCACAGCCCTTACAACAACACGCCCGCGGGAGGCTAGATGCCCACTCTGTGAATCCCTTACCCTGGCAGCATCAGGGCAGGAGAAGGGGGGGGCGGCAAGTGAACAGAGACCTTTCATGCCCAAGTTGTCCAGTCTTTTGGGCTGAAACCTAAAGGTGGGGTGACCCACTCTCTCTGGGGTGGCTCCCATTCCCAGCCCAGAGGATTCTGCTACCAGCTTTCTCAGGTTCAGTCTCTGGCTAAGAGCAGACACCAGCATCTCCTCATACCTAGGGTTCCATTTCCTCACCCTTTTCAGGGAACCTTCTGCCCCTTCTCAAGCCAGTGGCCTGGGACAACAAATCCCAACCCTGTGTAGAAAAGAAGAGAAGAGTTCCTAGGCTAGAGGCCGCCAAAGGAGTCTAAATCTGAGCTTTGGGGACAGACCCTCCTGCTAGGGAGACCCATGTGATGTTGGGGAAGGATGACTCAGGCTCTCAGCTTCCCACTGGTACTTGGTTTTGGGTAGCCCTGAGCTACCAGGCCACCCTAGGCTGAAGGGAAGTACCCAGAGTGGGATGCTATGGGTGCTGACCAGGGCTGACAGCTGAGTCTGAAGGGTGGGGCCATGAGAACCTGACCCACGGGGAGGGAAGAGATGATGGCCTCTCCTTCCATGCAGAGTCTGGATACAAACAGCCAAGAGCACTTGGCTGACTTGACCTAGGGTCCAGATCTCACCTGCCTGTTTGAGCTTTCACTGGTCTCAGTTTCCCCACTGGTAAACTAAGGATGCCACAGCCACATCTCCTGGGCTGCCCCCAGAAGAGAGGTGGGAACTCTGCAGCCATATTTGAGACATCCATCTCCTCACAACATGAGCACAGCTACCATGTTACTACTAACTAGGGCTGAGGGGGCAGTGCCAGTGGAGGCTCTGGCCCGTGTGTGCAGCCCGACTCTCAGAAACATCACTGGCCACAGCCCAGGAGGGCCCATTTCCCGAACAAGAAGCCACGACTGAAAATAAAAACGAAAAAGGCAAATGAGCCCATTTCACTTTTCTCTTTCTCCCTGGGGGCCTCACGCCTCGGTGCTAGAGGCGAGCTGGCAGCTTAGCAGCAGCCCCAGCCTTGGGGGGAGGGTGGCTTGTGTGTGGCAGCCTGGCAAGCCTCCTGGGAACCCCCTGTGATGGGGGACACCAGGTTCTCTGGGGTTCAGAGACAGCCGGGTGAGTGTTGGGGGTAGGTGAATTCAGGCAGGAAGAGGACACACCACTGTGGGAGCCACCTGGGAATAGCAGGTCCACATGAATCTGCCCAAATCCCACCTGCTAGATATGTTCAAAGTTGTACATCACGATGGCCTCTTCCTCCAAGGTCAAGTCCATCTACTATCCACTCTGGAATCTCAGCCCTTCTCTTCAGGGCTAGTGGTTCAGGCGATTCCACTGTCTCAGGCTGGATGGCAGTGGTCTCAAGGAGAGACCTGCTGGCTCAATCCAGCAGTCGAGGGATGCCCTCAAAACAATCTGAATCCCAGTACTTGGGAAGCAGGGGATTGCCGTGTGGCCCAGGAGTAGAGAGCATACTGCATGACTTTGATCCCAGCACTTCAGGACCTCGTTTCAGAAAAAAGGACCCAAACACTGCTAGTCTCTGCTCCCATCTCAACACCCCACAGTCCCCTTCCCTCTACAGCTCTTACACCATCCTGTGTGGTTCTGTCTCCCCTGCTGCAAGACTCCTGGCAGGGGGCACTGTGGTCACACCAGTTGAGTAGGGTCTCTGGCCGCACACGAAGGGAGCGTCAGAAGTACTGGAGACTCCCTGCCGGTTCCCAGCTGACACTGAGCCCAAAGGAGAGCTGGGAGGGGAGCAAGGCCACTGTTCCAAGGGAGTCTAAACTCTTGGGCCAAGATCATCAAGGGGCCAGTGGGCCACCTGGTGGACCTCCATGCCATGGGCACATCTTTGGGGCTAACCCAGCCTCTACAAACCCTTTCTGGAGACTGAGCCATGGACCCTTAGCCTCGGGCTTCAGAAGCGGTCCCCTGGGCATTGGCAATAACCTACTCTGAGAGGAACCTACAAACCCCCGAGGCTGGCTTCTGTCACAGCAGCCAGGGACAAAGAGCAGGTGCGGCAGCCGGGCTGCACGCCCTCTGGGAGGGTCAGACAAGACAGCCCACGCCTGCCTCCAGACAGGCTGCCAAACAGGAAGTGATGATGGGGGAAGCGAGGAGGGCCACCCCCAAGAAAACACACAGGTGGTGGGGTGAGCGTGCTCGCACCTGCTGCTCGGGCTGGCGTCGTGCCTGCAGCACTTCCAACGCCTCACTGCTGCACCCCAGACAGGCCTCCTGAACCAGAGCCTGCCGCACACTGCCTCTGCTGGCCTCTTCACGCTGGCCTCCCCTTCCACTGCACTCAGTGAGAGCAGGACAGACCCCTGGGAAGGGCAGGAACAACCCTCCTCCCAGCCTCCCCTCACATACACTGTCTATGCAGGAAATGGCTGGCAGTGTGGGACCCTGTAGGACTCCTTTACACCGGTAACAGCATGTGGCTTAACAAGCCAGTCAGACTCAACACACAGCAGTGTTCGTTCCCCTGAGGGGCACCCCCAGCAGCACCTGCTTAACTGGAGGTAGTCCTTGCCACACTGGGCACTGGGCTGGGGACGTCTGTCTGTCTCACTCAGCTTGAGTCAACAGTCTGACAATGCAGCACTCTAACTATGACTCCCCATCACTTCCCCTTAGTCCACAGGCCTGGTCACATGGTGTCAAGACAGACATCTCCACACGGGCACCAGGTCCATCCCACAGAGAACTGCTGTGGAGATGGCTCTGTATAAATAAATGCTGACTGGCCAGTAGCCAGGCAGGAAGGATAGGCGGGACAAGCAGAGAAGAGAATTCTGGGAAGTGGAAGGCTGAGGCAGAGAGATGCTGCCAGCCACGGCCGTGAGTACCACCATGTAAGATACTGGTAAACCATGAGCCATGTGGCAAGGTATAGATTTATAAAAATGGGTTAATTTAAGATAGAAGAACTAGATAACAAGAAGCCTGCCATGACCATACAGTTTGTAAGCAATGTAAGTCTCTGTGTGTTTACTTGGTTGGGTCTGAGTGGCTGCGAGACTGGCGGGTGAGAGAGATTTGTCCTGACTGTGGGCCAGGCAGGACCAGGAAAACTCTAGCTACAGAGAACAGTCTCTAAAATGATGGCTGTGGGAAAGCCCAAGCCAGAGGGATGATCCTCGATTGTTGTTGGTCCAGCACCTGAGCACACTCATCCAAAAACTGTCATATGAGCGGAGAGTTGCTTGGAAGAGGGAGGAGGGCCTGAGAGGCCCTAGGGAGAGGGCAGGCCAGCAGTCTATGTGGCCCCAAGCTTAGGTCAGCTGAGGGCCTGTTGTGGGATCATCCAGGAGAAACCCCAAAGCTTTCCATGGCCTTGGGATCAGCATGTTGCATCAGTTAGTCCTTAACGTGGTCCTGTCAACACTGCTACTGTACGGAGGGGCAGCCTGACACCCAGCGGCCTTGGGACCCTGGCCTGACCTCAACCCCTAGGGCCTGGCCCTATTTTGGGGAGAAGGATCAGAGTGTCTGGGCATCTAGCCACAGCAAGGTTCCCCTTAAGAACACGGAGAGCAGCCTGCTGGAGCAACAGGCCCTTCAAATATAGTTCAGGAGAGGTTCCAAGGGCTGCCAGGCCAGAGACAAATCTCTGCTCTCCGTGAGCCTCAGGCTGAACGTGGACAGATGCTCTTGACCCTGGGAGGCCCTGACAAGCTAGGTCAACACATAACCAGGGTGGGGTGATCTCCAACTGCCCGGCCCTCCCTACCCCTGCACTATCCCCTGTGCTCCAGGGCTGGCAGAGACCCCCTTGCTCGAAGGCCTCGGGTCACTTATCTCCACCAGGGACTACCTACCACAAGGCCTGAAGGCTGGCAAAAGCTATTGCAATGGCTGAGGAAGGCTGCACCAGATACTAAGCCTTGGCCCGAAGATACAGTTACATGATGGACAGGCACAGGCTGTACAGTCAGTCATCAAGGCTACATAGGTCTGGTCAACAAGCAGGCATGGGGCAAGCAAATGGGACCTGGGCAAAGAGCAAAGCATTGAGTTCTCTCAGAGTCTTTGTAAGCTGATGGGTAGTTCTGACCAGACAGGTGAGGACCCCACAGTGCTTTGGCCTATAGGCGGGCTGTGGGGTCTTCAGAATGTCAAGGGCCCAGAAGGCCTAGGAAAAAGTACAGTCAGGCAGGCGCCTGCAGGCTCTGAACTGCCAGGGTTCCAGCTCCCACCAGGCCCTAGGCCAGGGCAGACTAAGGCTGACGGACAAAACCAACCGCTGAGTCAGGCCGGCCTGATTGTTTGCAAAAACAAAGGGGGTCGCTGACAGCCCAACTCTGCCTCCCAGCTAGGAGGGCAGGGCACTTACAGCGATGCCCCAGGCAGTGAGGCCTGGCCACACCACCACCACTCCCAAGTCTGTAAGGGCGGGCCGTGGGATGTTCCTCGAAGGAACCCAAGGACCAACGGCAATGTAGGTTGGCCAGTCCCTCTGCCCACCTGTCCATTTAGGTCTACACTCCTTGGCAACCTACAAACACTGTGAGGCCACTTCGTAGTCACAGTGTTAGATGACCAGTCCACTAATCTAGTTACAAATCACTGTGGCCCCGATGTCAGATGCACCTGAGAATCAGGGCTCCTGGAACATGCCGGCCCCCAAAGACAGCAAGTGTGGCCCTGAGTATACAGGTTCAAACCTCAGCCCCGGGTAAGTCTCTAGCCATCTATGATGACAGGAGGAAGGCCTTTTCCAGGAGACTACAGCATGTTGTCCTTAAGTACCGGGGTCCCTATTTTCCAGATGAGGAGAGGCAACTAAAGGGGGTACAGTCGGACAGTAACAGACAGGCTGTGAACCTAGATTTGAGGGCCACAGAAGCCAGACACTAGTGATTGCAAGGCCATTATTATGTGTCAGAGCCAGTGGGAAGGCCCTGTCCCAGAGTAAGCAACTGTCCGTGTGAGCATATCTCAGCTCAGCTCAGCACCAGCCTGAAACCCAGGCCCAGGAGCACAGCAAGCTCCCAGAAGTAGGGGTACCCCCTCACACAGCCAGCAGGGGAGAAGCTAACTTGAAGATACCAAGGCTGGGGTGTTCCCAAACTCCTTCCAGACAGGCTAGAACAGATCCCAGGCCAAAAAAGTGACCTGGCACCATCTGCCACAGTAGCACCCCAAGTACTTCCCCAGGAGAACGGTGACACGACGACAGGAAACACAGGCCGGGGCCCAGACCACAGCTCCCCATAGATACGCCCTGCTCAGTTCACACCAATCCCAAGGATAGTTGTGGAGAACAAAAGTGCCGCCCCACAGGACAAGCAGCACCCTTTCCGGCCATCTGACCCATGTCTGCCGGCCAGGCTAGCTCCAGCCCCCACAGACAGACACCCCACTCTACCCCACCCACCGAGCTGAGACACAGAAACCTGGCAGTCAGAATGTGGCAAGCTTGCCACTGCAAAGTGGGGTGGCTGTCAGTCCCCACCCACCGGGCCCATTCACAGCCAGTCTACACTGGATAAACAGGTGACTGTGGCCAAACCAAGTGGCAGGGTCTAACTTTTGTGTCCCTTAGGTGAGTGAGCCGCCCTTCCCTAAGCAGCTGCCAGGCCTGTCCCTTTTTTTTAGGATGGAAGGAGGTGGGACACAGAGCAAGTGACTCACACAAAAAGGCAACTAGTGACAGTTGTCTACTACACCATTCACAAACATCAACCTCACCTGGTACAGACCCACATCAGAGAGCACCCCGGAAGAGCCCAGCCCACCAGGCCCCGTCTTAGCAGACACTTCAGGAGGGCTGCCTGCACTGGGTGTGGACTGAAGCCCGACTCAGAGTCTGAACAGCTGTCCCCACATCCACAGTACAGGTAAGGAGAGGATGTGCGGCAAGGTGTGCACCAGGCTAGAAGGCATGTGTGCCCCCGCCCAGTTAGAGAAATGTAGTTGGTCTTATCTCTCCCTCCACACTTCCAAAACACAATTCAATTTCTGAAAACAGCCATTTCCCCGGCCTTTCGTGTCTCAGACCGAGAGGCCCACAGCGGTCCCACCTCAAAGCCCTCCCACCCACACTAGCTATATCCACTCACCCATAGGTGCGCTGGATCAAGGTGGGGTGTAACTGCTGCACACCAACAGCAAAGCCTAAAACCAGAGGACAGTTAGGAACAGGGTAAGGTTGGGTAAGGCCCCAGAGCCACACACAGGGAGGCAGACTCACAGGTGCCACACTCCCCTAGTCAAATGATAGTTAGTTCCTTCTCCCATCCCAGCCACCACCTCTGTCCCTGCTAGTGAACTCTCAAAACACCCAGTCAAAGCTCAGAAGTCCACAGGTGGCAGCAGCTTCTCTGGGTGACTCCTCATCTCCAGCCTCCTCAGCTACAGACTTCTTCTTCCCTCCCCACCGCCAGCAGGGCAGACATTTGAGAATCGGTATCCCTGGGACTATACACTGCCCATCAAGCTCCCAAGCTAGGGGTGGCTGCCCCAGGCTGGCTCTGCAGGCACATGACCGCTGGCTGCCACTCTGGGACAAAGGGGGAGGGGGGGGCAGTGTATTCCATCAGACAGAGAGAAAGGCTGAATATAGAAACAAGAAGGGCTGGAAAGAAAACTCCAACTCTCACCAGTCTGCAGGCTCCTAGGCTTGGCACCCAGGTAGGCCAGGTTCACATTGGCCTTGCGGCCATCGATGATAGGGTTGGGGTCTTTGCAGGCCCTATCAGCTGCTGCCCGATCCGCCATGGTCACCTGCGGGAACACAGAGGGTCAGGGGCTTCGGTGGCTGGCTGAGGGAAGCAGGACAGAGGGGAAGAGGGTCCTGCCCTGGCATCAGGCCATCCCTGGGTCTCCTCCCAGGGGGGTATCGGGTACTTAGGACCCTTAGGGCTGTCTTCTCTGTCTGCTGGATTACAGCTCCTTCCTCTAAGTTCAAGTGCTGGGAAATCAAGCCTTCAAGGACAGCAACAATCCCCTGGGAGGTGGAGCAAAGAGAATCCCTAGAGAAGCACCCCCCACCCCCCAAGGCTGTTCTGCCCAGGAGTAAGTACCGTTAACTTTCTCAGAGGAGAAGTTTGGGGACACTAGAGTGGAAGGAAGTGGGAAACCGTCTTCAAGTAGCTAGTGCTAAAGCTGACGCTTATTTGGGGAGGCTGGAAAGTGTGGGGGAAGGGCCGACCCGACGGCCCCGGGAAGCCCCGGAGTCCCGGCTGCGCGCGGCGGGTCTGGGAGGCGGTGGGGGAGGGGCGGCGGCAGGTGCGCGCGCCGCGGGCACTCACGAAGCCGTAGCCGCGGGACTTGCCGGTCTGGCGGTCGGTGATGACCACGGCCTCCTCGATGTCTCCGAAGCCCTCGAAGTACTTTCTGAGCGATGCGTCGGTGGTGTGGTAGGGCAGGCCGCCCACGAAGATCTTGGTGAACGTGGTGTCCTTCTGCGAGCCGTGCATGGCGCTGGGGGCGGCGGGCGGCCGCGGGAAGACGCTCGGGGCACACGCGGGCTGCAGCAGCATCGGGGCCGCCGCTACCGAGCCGGCCGGCGCATGCGGGAACGTCGCAGGCCGAATCCGACTCCCCCACGCCGTCCTACGCCGCTCTTCGGTTCGCCGCGAAGCGCCTACTCTGAGCCCCGCGGGCTGCCGGCCGCCTTTGTAGCCGGCCACGCCCAGCGGCCACGCCCCCTGTTTCA
Organism: Peromyscus leucopus; assembly: GCF_004664715.2. Taxonomy (NCBI): domain Eukaryota; kingdom Metazoa; phylum Chordata; class Mammalia; order Rodentia; family Cricetidae; genus Peromyscus; species Peromyscus leucopus. The sequence continues at coordinate 140,667,723 of NC_051066.1, read as the reverse complement.
GACACGCCCCTGACAGCGGGGGGCGCCGGGAAATGTAGTTCTAGACACGCCCCACGTGCCAGGACGAGGGGCCGGCGAGTCGGCTTAGCTCCTGAGTGTTCGCGGTTATCAGCTGGTCTCGCCCTGCGCAGGGTCCGGCAGATTCCGTTCAGTGGTTTACGCCGAAGCGACTAGGGGTGCAACGTACTCGTTAAAAGGTCCGAAGTAGTGGCTCAGCTGGTCATGTGCGAAACCTTGCGTTTGATCTCAGCATCACGTAAACCTGGCTGGTGGCACACACCTGTAAACCCAGCACTCAGGAAGGGGAGGAAGGAGGATCAGAAGTTCAAGGCCACCCTTACCTATGTAGTAAGTTTGAGGCCAGCTGGGCTAAATGAGACTCTATTTCAAAAAAAAAAAAAAAAAAGTAAATGCAAAGTGGATTTTGCCGTGTATATAGACATAATTACCATCATAAATACTTTTGGGGACCTGGGGTGTCAGGCACTTCATGCTGGATCTTCAGCAGAAGCATATACCCCTGGGACCCTAGTGCCTTTGTGGAAATGAGGGCTAATCCACAGTGAATGTGTCTTTTACAGCCTGATGGAGGCTAAGAGCCATGAGACCACGGGGAAGAGCAGAGGCGGCTGGTCTCCTTTGTCACTAGCATGGAGACTCCTGTAAGGGTCACCCTTAGCAGGAAAACAAGCAGAGAGCATAGCATGCCATGTGTAGAAGGGGGGCTGGGGGTGCCAGCCTGCAGAGAACTCTTCTGGCCCAGGGCAAATACAAACGTGGGCCCCTTGTCGAAAAGCCGTGAATCTCAGAGTGTGGCGACGCACTGATCCTAATACTCAAGAGGTGGAGTTGAGAGGATTGATTATAGGTTCATCCCCTGCTCCACAGAAGTTCAGAAGCTAGCCTGTAAAACCGCGTCTAAAAAAGAAAGCAGGAATTTCTGCACAGAAGCAGGTCCAGCGGCTAAGGAAGCAGCTCTCATCCCGTGTCTCCCATGCCCTCGTCTCTGACTATCACATTGGAACCTGACGACCTGCAACTTTTAGTGGGGTTACAGCTGGCCCAGCCCAGTGGTCAAGGGGGACAGAGAGGCAGGCAGGTAGTCTCCTGGTGGGCTCAGCCCCACCCTGTGCTTACAAAGTCGGCTCCTGGCCGGAGAAGCTTGATTCCACCTAGGTGCCTTCGCAGAGGGCAGAACCCCATGCATGCCGGAAAGCCTGCTGGGATACCTCTTCGCAGCTTCACAGAAGTTCCTTTGCTGTTTGGCTTATTTTCCCCAGGCACTCACTACCCAACCGGGGCTTTTCCTGATCTAAGGGTCTCCTGATGCTGTTGAGTGAGTTCCCTAACAGCAGGGAACTTGCAGGATTTCCTCAAGCTGTAGGGCTCGGTAAGATAGGTCTGCCTTCGGGAATATCTGTTGAGTGGATCCATGGTGGGATGAAAAAAGGCTCACGACCAAAGATCCCTTAAGAAGTGTCTTTAAAAAACTGGTTAAAGTATGTTCTTGACTTATCCCTAGGGGACCGAGACTGCCTGGCCCTGAAATCTTGAGCCACTTAGGTGCCTTCCTGGGGCCTCAGTTTCCCCTGGGTGACCAGGACGGTTGGCTTCAGGGCTTGGCGCCTACAAGTCCCAGCGCCGCCCCTGGCCCCGCCCCGCCCCTCCGCTTCCCAAGGGCCCGCCCCAAGAAGCGCGCTGGGCGGATGCTGCAGGCACGTGCGGCTGCCTAGGCGGGAGGAGGGGGAGGGGATCACAGAACGTGCGAGAGCGGCGCGGGCGTGACCTCCGGGGGCTGGCTGAGCCTCCGACTCTGAAACTGGCTGTCGGAGGACGGTCCCTGCACCCAGCTCCTCCTGGCTCTTTGGGGTTCTGCATCACCTGCCCTTGCACCTGTTCAGGGGCTCCACGTTCCACGTGCCACCCCCGCCCCGCGCGCGCGCGCGCGCGTCGACTTGCCTTGCTCTGAACACATGCCTTATCGGCTGCGACTCTGGGCCAGAGAGGATGCCATGAGTGGGAGGCAGACACCCGCCACTCTCCCATCCTCGACGCCTGCAGCTGCAGTGAGAGCGAAGGACTAGGTCTGCATAGTGGGTGTCTCCATCAGGCACGGTTGCCCACGTGGGCACTGAGTAGGGGCAGAGAGGGCAGGAAGGACCAAGCGCGGCCAGTGGCCCCACGTGGGAGGTGGGGAACGGGGGGGGGGTTTCAAAAGTCCAGAAGTGACAGCTGTAATGAAGACTCCCCTCCCTGCCGCTTCACACACAGGGTCTCTTTGTGTAGCCCAGGCCAACCTCCAACTTTCTATCCTCCTGCCTCAGCCTCCCAAGTTCTGGGATCACAAGCATTGCACCTCCATGCTTGGCTCAGGGGTATGTTTTGAGTGCTGACAGTTGCCTCACGCATCACTAATCATGAAGTTCACTTGGCCTTTGTGGTACGTGCTAAGGCCTTCACTGGGGATTCCCCTAGGTTATGTGACTTAACCCAGAAAAAGCCATTCTTAGGTACTACACCGTTATCCATTAGTCTGGATTTCAGCTGGAGTGGGCTGAGGCTCCTGAGCCCACTCCAAGACGCCATCTCACCCTGCCAATCTCATTCAGAAGAGGCCCAGGTCCCCTGCTTTGAGGGCTGGGAAGATGGGGAACCCCCTTGACACCTCATCCTCTGGGCTGCAGTGGGGTGCTGTTGGTCATAGCCCAGCTAGTCTGTATCCTAGCTAATCAACCAAAGTTTGTCTAAACCTGTGTGTGGATGCCAGCAGCACCTGGCAAGAGGAGACTCCTCTCAAGCTCAGAACTGAGCAGGCTTCAGGCTTGGGCTGCCCCGTTACCCAGCTGGCAAAGCCAATTGTCAGCCTTGATGGTGTAGACACAGACAGGCTGCCCAGCTGGCCGGGAGAAGGACGGGGGGCGGGGCGGGGGCTGACCAGTCCTCTGTAACCCTCTTGCTACCAGGGGATAATTATAACGCTCACGTGGTCAGCAGCTCCGGAGTTGGAGCCCTTGGCACAAGCCTGAAACTGCCATCAGGCTGTGATGCTGTCATCACTGGCCCCGGCGTTGTGGAGGATCCCGTTTCAGTGGGGAAATCCTGCCCTAGGCGCCAGCAAAGGCTAGGTAAGTGCCAGAGACCCAGAGAGGGGACCAAATGACCAGAGGCTACACAACAAGGAAGTAAGAGACTTCTTGGAGCAAGCCAGTTTTCTAAAGACTTTTCTGGACTCAGAGGTCAGCACGGTGACTCAGGGAGTTAAAGGTGCTTGTGTGGAAAGCCTAGAGACCTGAGTTCAATCCCCAGAACCCATGTAAAGGTGAAAGAAAAGAACACACACACACACACACACACACACACACACACACACACACGCACACGCACGCACACGCGCGCACACACACACACACACACATGCAAACAAACAGAAACCACTCACTCACTGCAGTAGAGACAGCTGAATGTGACTCCTGCTGCTCTTCAGCCATCTCAGGCTGGACATGGCTTCAGGCACGATGGCAGTGGACACGGAAACCTGTCTCAGTACTCTGGAGCCCTGGGCTGTCTGAGAACACCCTGTCCCGCCATCTTTTCCCTCTCCCACTAGGACAGGAGAGTGTGGGTGAACGCAGCTGCTTCTCCATCCGACATGTTCCCATCTGAACTAGGGAGTCCCTGGTGGAAGTCTGTGGGGCCTCTGCAGCTTTCCCCTTCCTAATGAGAGCGAGTACTAGGCAATGCTAGACCTTGGCAATCACCTTTTCTTCTTTTTTTTTTTCTTTCTTCATACTGTTTTGTTAAGGCAGGATCTCATGTTGCCCAGGCTACCCTCAACTTTGCTATGTGGCCAAGGATGGCCTTGAACTCCCCAACCTCTTACTGATGGCTGGTATTGTGGGAGTGCACCACCATGCTTGATGTATGTGGTCCTGCGGAACAAGCCCTGGGCTCTGTGCGCGAAAGGTAAGCATTCTGTCAACGGAGTTATTCCTCAGTCGAGCCTTCGCATTCTTTCTGTCCTGAGTAGATGTGAGATGTCTGGAAGACATCTTGTGACCATGAGGCCAAGTCTGAGAGACTCACAATAGTACTGATATAACCAAGCCCAGAGGACATGTGGTGATGCCTGAAGACATCCTTTATAGTCACAGCTTGCTGGGGGGTGGGAGTGGGGGGTGGGAGTGGGGCAGGCTATAGGGCTGTCCTTGGGGGCAGAGGTCAGGGTGGTGCTGCACCTGAGGTGGAGGTCAAGGAACCCAGGGAGGCTAGCCTGGCCTGGTTCCTGCTCTTCTCCCCACACCCCCTCAGCTGCTGTGGCACACGGGGTGGGGTCTGCCTGAACTTTGACCTCAGCTCCATTTCTTGGCCTCTCAAGCCTTGAATGACTGGTTGGTTGTTGTTTGGTAGGTTGGTTTTTGCTTTTGCTTTTGGTTTGTATGGTTTTTGTGTTTTTTAAGACAGGGTTTCTCTGTAGCCCTGGCTGTCCTGGAACTCACTCTGTAGCCCAGGCTGGCCTTGAACTCAGAGATCCACCTGCCTCTGCCTCCCGAGTGCTGGGATTAAAGGTGCGCACCGCCACAGCCCGGCTGTTTTGATTTTTCTGCACAGGGAGCAACAGTGGTGTCTTCTGCCCTGGCTTGGGAGGTAGGAGTGGAAGGGGCACGGGTTGTGGTGACCGGAGTGACCAGACTCTGCAGCTGCAGGACCCAGGCTCAGTTCTCTCCTCCCCAGAGGACAGTGACCTAGACTCGAGTGAGCTCCCGACGGGGTGGGCGGAAAAGGGACCACGGGTTCCTGTGGATTCCAGTCAGGACAGCCCAGGCCGCACACTGCCTGCCCCATCCTCGGCCAGACTGCGTCTCCAGAGTCCTTGGGTAAGAGCAGACTAGCATCTGCCTAACGGATGCCTGGGAGGCTCAGGAGGGGGCAGAGCTGACCCTGCCTGCCCTCTCATCCTCAGGCAGTAGCAGGGGGTCCCTTCTGCTGGCCTGTTTCTCAGCTCTAATGGCCAGAGCACCAGAAGCTTCCTTTCAGGGCTTTTGGGGACGGTTAGGGTTGTTCCCAGAGAGCACCCAACTTGTCCTTGTCTGCATAGGAGCACCAATCCACTAATGCATATTCTGCCAAGTAGTGTCCCCTCCCAGGTCCTCCTAGGTCTTGGAGCCCGCGGCCATCTGCAGACTGGAGGATCCTTCTCAGCGTCATGGCTTAAAGACAAAGTGCCTCCATTTGCAAAGGAAACAATTGTATTAAAAATACAGCTGGGAGGGCTGGGATGTGGCTCAGTGGGTAGAATACTTGCTTAGCATTCATGAAGGCCTGAGTTCGAGTCCCAGCACTGCATAACAAGTGTGGTGCCCCTCCAAGTGTGATGCACAACATCCTCTTCTGGCCTCTGCATGCACCTGCACGTGTGGCATACCTTGAATGACTGGTTGTTTGGTTGGTTCGTTTTTGTTTTGGGTTTTCTTTGGTTTTTGGATTTTTGAGACAAGGGTTCTCTGTGTAGCCCTGGCTGTCCCAGAACTCACTCTATAGACCAGGCTGGCCTTGAACTCAGAGATCTGCCTGCCTCTGCCTCCTAAGTGTTGGGATTAAAGGTGTGTGCCATCACCGCCTGGTTTAAAAAGTATATTTTAAAAAATAAGGTTCTCATCATTCACATAGCGAGTTCAAAACCAGCCTGGGCTACATGATCCTTGTCCCCCCAAAATTAAATCCAGCTGTTAATATTAATCTCACATTACTATTTCTTGTTAAGTTCATATTCCTATTTCACATTAACATGAATATTAATTTCATTACACACTGCTGCATTGCACGATGGTGCAGGGTGGAGGTTCAGTCCCCAAGTCCAGCTGTTGGCGACAGCTGCACAGTGGCCTGCAGGGGCTCCCAAGGCACAGGTGCAGCTCCGAGTGCTGGGGCTGCACCACACACACACACACACACACACACACACACACACACACACACACACACGATGATCCTGGGTCACTGGGCTCTGGCTGGGGAAGGCAAGGCCCTCCTCCCACGGGGTCTGTGGACCTGACTACACACACACACACACACACACACACACGCACCACACCACACACACACGCACACGCGCGCGCGGACCTGACTACAAGCTCCTGTTTACACACTGCCTGTGGCCGCCGTCATCAACTGTCACACCCGGGGGTGTGAAGCATTACTGCTTATCCTCTTACCATGCTGGAGGCCAAGGGTCTCCATGAGACAGGTTATGGCCCCTCCAGACAGAGCCTTCCTTCCTTGACCAGCAATACATCCTGTGCTCCAGACCAATGTTCTCTTCTGCTTTCATGGCTTCTCATGGGCTCTGTCGCTTTCTGATCTGCTTTCCTCCCACTTACGAGCCCTGGACCCTAATGGGCCTCTGGACTACCCAGGTTGCCCTGGTTGGCCATATCCAGGTCCCTTTAGTGATGGGTACCCTGCGGGAAGAGCTGTCCTGTCTCACCAGCACTTTTGGGGGTGCTTTTCACCCACTGGATCTTCAGTGTGAAGGCCCAGGAGCTGAGAGTAAGGGAATCAGAAGCCCAGTTGTTTTGAGAGGGGATCAAGCTGGCTAAGTCTTGTCCCTGATGTGATGGTTAGCTTTGTCAGATTGACTCCATATACAATCACCTGGAAAGGGAGTCTCAGTCAGTGATTGTCTAGATTAAGTTGTCCTGTGAGAATTATTCTGATTGTGTTCACTGGTATGAGAAGACCTGCCTACTGGGGGGTACCATTTCCGAGGTGGGGGATTTGAGCTGTGTGTGAGAAGTATGCTGAGTACAGACATGCACTTATCTGTTGGCTTCTGATTATGGCTGTGATGTGACCAACTCTCTCATGGGCCTACTGCTGCGACTTCCTCAGATCCGTGCTACGATGGACGGACTGTAACTTGAAACTGTGAGCTAAAGGAGCCCTTTTCTCCCCTAGTTGGCTTTGTCAGGGTGTTTCATCACAGCAACAGGAGATGAAACTAAGACACTTGGTCACTCAGTCTCATGAGCAGAATACCATCCCTCTTGCCAGCTCCTCTGGCCAGGCAGGCTCATGGGGGTCCAGCAGCAGCCACCCCACACTTGCCTCTTCCCACCACTCTCCAAAGCTCCTGGCTCTCCACCAGGACACAGGCCCCACATCTCTCCACCTCAAACACCTGCAGAGGGACATATATTTACCTCCCATCAGAGGCCACACACACAGCTTTTTGCACGTCAAACACATTGGTAATGGTGAGAAACCAGGCAGACACGACAGTCAATGATCTAGCGGCAGTGTTCCCGGGAGTGAAGCCCAGGGCTCGTGTGGTGGGCCAGCACTGTACCAGAGCCCAGCCCTCTCTGACTTGTACTTGGAGACAGGGTCTCACTGAGTTGCCTGCTCGACTCCAAGGTCTGTCTGTCTCAGGTCGAGCAGTTGAGACTAAGAGCGCACTCTCAGGCCCTTAGGCAGACCAGTCACCCAGGACCCACTGTCTCCAGTTCTTTTGGGATTAAAAAAGAGCTGTGGAAGACCCTCAGTGCTGGGAAAGGTGACTGTTCTCTCAGGGCAGGACATCACACCAGCCCCTTCACTCAACACTGATGCAGGGATGGTGTGCGGTTCACACGGCTTTTCAGGGGCTGACAAAAATAACAATGCTTGGAACCTAGCATTGATGCTGGGATGGGATGGCTATTTCCTGAGGGTCAGGGAAAGGGGGAGTGGATGAAGGGAATCAGCAGGCCATCTTCAAAATATTTTATTATAAAACAGAATACAGGGCTCATCAACAGTTCCCACCCAACACTGTCAAATACACGCTGCTGGACGGCACAATGTCCAAAAGATTGGACATCCGTGAGGATCTCAGTTCCCTTAGCATTGCAGGGAAGCTGCAGCAGGGAGTGGAATGGAGAGAAGGCAGGTCGCCAGGATGCTGGGCTAACGCTGAACAAGATCATCAGTCCCTCCAGAGGGGAAGAGCCACATCCAGGACTGCGGGCCACCCACAGCTGTGGCCCAAATTCGGGCAGAGATGACCTGTTGTGGACAGGAAACTCCAACAGCCCCCAGCTTCAGGCCACTACTTCTTATTCCTTGGCTTTAGCTCTTCAGCTGCGTTACGCAGGAAAATGTAATTTTTCTTTTGGGGATTATAAAACTCATGTCCCTAAAGAAGGGGGAAAAAAACCTCCAATGATCTTTGTATTAAAGACAACAGCTACACCCACACCAAGTCTTGCTCTGAGAAGGTAGAGTTAAGGATGAGATGTTAACAGTCCTGTGTTATACATGACCTCTACCCTCAGAAGTCAGAGAGCCAGGATCTAGTCTTCTGGGTACTGGCCCCTTTATGACTTCACTGCCAAGACAACTGCTCAGGGTCCCAGGCTTAGCACTAGCCCTGACTAGAGGTTTCACAGACAGCCAAGCTCACCCATGATGCTTTATTTTACGAGAGAGGACCTATTCCACAGAGGGGGCAGCTCCCAGGAGAGCAGAAGTCAAGGGGCATCAGCCGGTGGGGGCACAGAAGGGCTCTGTACCAAAGCCCCCGTCTGGGTCTCACTTATGTAGACCAGGCTGGTCTTGAACTCAACAGAGCTTGCCTGCCTCTGCTATCCCAGTGCTGGGGTTAATGTGCACTCAGCTGTGGCTCCACTCTTTAAGCAGTATTCAGAGAGTGAGCTTTCTCCTCTCCTGGGTTATTGTGTTTAGTGCTCTGAGCTCAGGGTAAAATGCAGGCTTTTTCTTTTTGTCTTTTCTTTGGCGGTGCAGGGGATTGAACCAAGAGCCTCACCACAATGCCAGCACTTTGCTACTGAGCTATACACAGCCTGCTTCAAGTTTGAAGAGGGTCTTGTCAAGCCACTCAGGCTTTGTGATCCTTTGCCTCAGTCTCCTGAGTGATGCAACTGTAGCGTGAACCACCATTCACAGCAAAATGCAGTGTTTTTTAAAGATTTGTTTACATGTGTGTGTGGCCATGCACGTTTGAACATACGTAGGTTCACCACATGCCTGCAGTGGCCAGAAAAGGACACAGACGACCTGTAACTGGAGCCAGAGACAATTATTAGCTGCCATGAGGGTGTAACTCTGGCTAAGCCTGGAAACACTCTAAAGAGAAATGGGGAGCCAGGAGGCAGCAGCTGTGCAGACTGGAGCTGCAGGAATGCAACACCTACAGAACCCTGAGGCTGCCTGCCCTCACTGGAAGAGGAAGACTGGCAAGAGGGCAGGAGCAGCCTCCAGAGGAGCAGCTGTGGGAAGCAGAGCTAAAGCATTCATCAAGCAGAAAGGAGGCTTCCAGAGCTGACAGGGAGACCGAGCACGTCAGCACCCCAGCTGCAGCACGTAGACACACACGGGAAGTGGATGGATGCCGAGAAGGTGCCGAGCAGATTCTCTAAGGCTGGCATATGTGTGCTCTCTGGCAAAGCAGGGAGAGAACAGTGTAGAGAAATGGAGTAGGAACTTGTGTGGGGTAGGAAGGAATGAACAAAAATTGAGACAGATGGGCAAGCCACTGTGAGTCTGGGGACTTCATCAGAAGCAAGGAGAGTGGGAAAAGGCATTGTATAGCAAAGGGCAGAGAAATGAAAACCACGAGGAATGAACTGGAGGCATCTCCTTCAATAGACACTCTCTAAGGTCTGAGTTATGGCCCCAAGACCACATATATCACCACCTGCAATGCCTCAAGATGCAGCCAGAACCCCGCCAGCTCCTTACTCTCCCTGTGCAAACCAAACGATGTCATCAGAGCAACACTTGGTGACCCCTCCTCTCCCCAGCATGCCCATGTTTTGTGTTCAAGAACAAGGAGGAGCTCACGATGGCTCTCCTTGACAAAACATTCCCATTGTGCCAAGATGTGACTGAAGATGACACTGAACCCACACCGAGAGCCAGGCTGCCAGTCTCTTCACAGGGAGGTGGCAATGGCCTGGTCAAGGGTGCTCAAGTCCAAGAGGAATTTACAATTCAAACTCGGACCTGTGGCCCCAGAGCCTGAGAGGGAGGGCCCAGAGCGGGCTTGGAAGTTCTCACCTTGGACCAGTCGTAGCTGGAAGCATAGGCAAATATGTTTCCGTTGTGATTGAAGCAGCAAGCCGCTATGGGCTGGTCTAACTGTTCTGAAGTCTTCAGTTTTGTCCTGGCGTCTTTGTCCCAGAAGCTGAACCTACCATCAGACCCCACAGTGGCAAGGGTGCCGTGGACAGGATGGAAGGCAATTCCGTTCACCTGCAAAGGGTGATATGCACAGTGAGAAGAAGCAGAAGCAGGTTGCTGCCAGTACAGCTCCCAGCTCAAGTCAGGAAACCAAGCACATGGGCACATTTCACTCCTTGGCCATGCTGCCTAAGGCAACTGGCAGCTCCCCAGATAGGAATTCTCATTTGCACCCACTGGCTGCACCAAGCCATAACCTCAGCAAAATGTGTGGGATTTCTTTTAGCAAACAAGTTTCTTGAACATCACTATGTGCGGAAATTGTCTATGGACACCCACAAGGCAGAAATGCCAGTGCCCCATGTAACAAGCTCACATTCCAAGCACATCTAGAACAGAGCCAGTCAACAGGTTTGTAAAGAACACTGAAGTCTGCAAACACAAACACAGGCTCTTCTAGGACTTCTGGTCCCAATGCATTGGAGAGCCAGCTCCAAGTCTGGTTCCAGGGGGTTTCTTTCTCTTCATGATGGAATGCTGCTGGAACGTACTGCATAGATGTCTTGAGGAGCTGAAGTGTTGGTGCCATTGGATCGATGGCATTTGAAGGTGAAGTTATCTTTGGCCCTGAAAAGCAGAGGACATCTCAGTTTCCTCTCAGAACCAGTTGGAAGAGCATCCCAGGCAGTGTCACTTACGGGTTTGGAGGGTTGATGTAGTGAATGGCAACTCTGCCCTCAATACTTCCCAGAGCAAAACCTGTCGGCTTGTTCTGTTTGTCTTTAAAAATAGCCACACATCGATGCTATGATTAAAATAAAAGGGGAAGGATCATTATCAACATGTAATAAATATTAGTTAACATGAACAAACGTTACCCATTTTTAGGTTTTAGAAGAACCCAAACCATGACTCAAATACAAAGGCATTTTTGTCTCCCCCACTCTAACCCTCCTCAGCTCCAGGGCCCATCTGTGCACAACTGAAGCTGCCCCTATTCAGCACAGCCCTCCAAGTCCAAGGCTCCAGCCCTGCTTGGCTGTGCTCAGAGCAGGGTCTCACTTTGATCAGAGGGCACCCTTCAGGTCAGACACCCAATGTCTGTTCCTGTTTCCCTAGCCAGGAGGCAGTGCAGCAGCCAGTCCTCGGATAGGGAACCCTGGACAGGGACACACAGCAAAGTCAGTAGTTTGGTTATCACATGTACGAGGACCTGGTTAGGCTGTTGTCCTGGCCTGGCCCACTTCAGTTACTACACCAGCCCCTAAGTTCATCCACTGTGCAATGACAAGCTTCCTTCGTTTTAGGGGTGAACACCCACTCACTTGGCTATCACGAGCCTACTATACTAAAAGGAGCATTCTTTAACATATTTGGTTTGGTTTTTGAGACAGATTTCTCTGTGCAGCCCTGGCTTGTTGTAGAATATTATTTTAAGGTATGTTACTTTTGTTTACATTGCATTTGTTTAACTCTGTGAAGCTGGGTTACTGTGCCTGTCTAAGACACCTGATGGTCTAATAAAGAACTGAATGGCCAATAGCAAGGCAGGAGAAAGGATAGGCAGGGCTGGCAGGCAGAGAGAAGAAATAGAGAAATATGGGAGGGAAAAAGAAAAGAGAAGGAGTATGACATTAAGGTCCAGCCACCCACACACAACAAGCCACAGAACAAGAGTAAGATTTACAGAAGAGAACAGGAAAAGTCCAGAGGCAAAAGACATGTGGATTAAGTTAAGGAAAGCTGGCTAGAAACAAGCCAAGCTAAAGCCAGGCATTCATAATTAAGAATAAGCCTCCATGTGTGATTTATTTGGGAGATGGGTGGCAGGCTCCCCAAAAGAGAAAAAAACAACACTGCCTCTGCCTCCTGAGTGCTGGGATTAAAGGCATAGGCCACAGCTGCCACTGCCACCACCACCGCCGCCACCACCAGGCCTGATTTCCTTCTTAGAAGCGTCTGACCTGACAGTAATTCTATTTGGCTGTGCCCAAATCCTCAGGCACTTTGGGCCACTTTCATGGTGCAGGAGCTTTTGCCATACCCTTGCCAACAGTTGCTATCTTTCTTACTTTTGTGTTTCTTGCGCGCATACACACAGTGTATGTGTGCAGACATCTGAATAAATGCACAGGAACCAGAGAAGGATGTCAAATGTCCCCTTTCACTTTCTGTGTGTTGTTAAGACAGTCTCTCTAGCTCCCTTGGCACTGAGGTTACAGCGTACATTAGCCCAGGCCCATCTTGTCACATGAGTGCTGGGATCTGAATTCAGGTCTTCGTTACTGTGCAGAAAGTGCTCTCAACCATGGCACCATTTCTTAAGGCACCATCTTCTGACCTTCTGGAAACAGTGGTCCCCCATGCAGGAAGTGCTGTCTCAGGGCTCTCCTGGGATCACATACCTGCTGACCAGGTTGTTCTCTTTGGAGAAATTTTGAATCGGGTCATTGGTTTTGCTACAAATTCTTCACGCCCTTAAAAAGTAACTCCTTAACAATACAAATCCCTCACTATCCCTCACTAGTCTGTTCCCTGCAGGTTTCTCATTGCTGGTTGCTTCCTTCCTATGCTGAAGCTTGTCTGATGTGGTCCCCTGGGTTATTCATTTCTTGCCTATGTTTTTGTGTGTCATTTCCAAGAAATCATTGCATACAGTTTTATGTAGCTGCTAGGAAGACTTGGGATTGGGGGTGTTAGGAAGAGCGAGAAAGGAACTGGGGAAGCCTGCTGGTTGAGAAGGGAGAGGAGAAAGGTGACTCAAGAGTGACCTCTATCTGAAGGGCAAAGTGCTCCGGATTCCTGATGGCAGTGCATCATTACCAAATGCTTTCTGTGACGCCATGGGCACAGGGCTTAGTGGAGAAAGGGAGAGGAGTGGGAGGGGTGAGGAGGAAGACTCTGAACTGTGAAGGGAAGGACCAGAGACCGTTCTGGAAGAGGCAAGGATGGCCTGCTTCCCAGGATGAACCAGACTAGGGCACGCTTTAGTAAGGTGCTAGAGAGAAACTTAGTGATGGACTATGTCAGGTTCCTGCAAAGGCTGCAGGGCAAGAGGGCTCACCATGGAACCAGTCTCCAGAGAACCTGGCCAGCACCTAGAGAAGCTGCATGTGCACAGACCCTGCAGGAAGAAGGCTAGGATGGTTCAGCCCTCTCTGAGAGGAGAAACACAGGCTAGGAGAAGACCTAGAGCAGGGGAGCAGGAAGGCCTTGCAGTCCTACAGTCAGGGTAGGGCTGAGCTGGAGCGACAGACCTAGTTCACCCAGATGGGCTGGGAGCACTCAGTAGCACTAAACCACTGGGGGGGGGGGGGCTTTGGGGGACAGGGAAGTCTGGCTCAGCCATGGATGTAAGTGCTTATGTAAAACTGTGCTTTTGTTTCTTTTCTCCTTTTTTCTTTTCTTTCTTTTTTTCTTTTTTTTTTTTTTTCCAAGACAGGGTTTCTCTGTGAAGCAGTCCTGGCTGTCCTGGAACTCACTCTGTAAACCAGGCTAGCTTCGAACTCAGAGAGCTCCCCCTGGCTCTGCCTCCCGAGTGCTGGGATTAAAGGTGTGCACCACCACCGCCCCACTGTGTTTGTTTCTTTAAATTCACTTTCTCTGAACATATCAGCAAGCTTTTCAAAACAGGTACTGTATACCTGTGCCCCACACGAGCACCATCTTGCATGCAGCAGGTGCCAAATGTATGTTTTTCAATGGTCTCTGACCCACCTGGTGTTTCAGTGGAGACTCTATCCTCCTGAACTCAGAAGGCTGATTCTCTAACTGGTAGACAATCAGGCCTCTCTCTGCAGTGGCCACCACGGCCATTGGGTATATCTGGGAAACAGAAGAAAGATACACAACACTTGACATGAAGACATTTTAGTCACAAAATTCTAATGTTTCAAAAAGTTTAATTCAGTGGTAGTAATGTATTTATGAAAACACAGAGAAACCACACCTGTAAGCAGAACACTCACACATATTTGTTTTACTCTGGATGGTGGGGATGCTTTGGGTTTTGTTATTGTTTGTTTTGCTACACAGCATAGGCTAGTATCTTGAACCCTGATCAAGACGGCACATTGTTATCATGTCCTTTAGAGTTTTTAAACTATAAAATGCGGATGCTTAAAAAGTATTCTGAGACACCAGTGAGAATGGATGGTCATCTCCACCCCTTCATATGATAACAGCCTGTATTTCAGTGTGTTTTCTTCCTGTCTTTGAGTACCCGATGTTTCTTTCCTTTTTGAGACAGGGTCTCACTCTGCGCCCTTGCTAGCCTGGAACTCGAGCTGTAGACCAGGCTGGCCTAGAACTCAGACTGTCTTGCCTCTGCTCTGACAACTGGGATCACAGGCACAAGCAAACATGCTCGGTCAGGTATTTTCTATAGTTTGTGAACATCAGCCCCCAGTGTGCACTTGTCTGAGGATGGGTCCCCCTGTGAATTACCTGGGTAGTTGTAACAAACCCTAAGACTTAAGCAGACGTGGAGGAAGCACTTCAGTTTCCATCCCACTCAGGCAGTCCCAGAGATCAGAACCATCCACAAAGATCTCCGCATTCTTCTTCCATCACACCATGCTGTCTCCCCACAAGGGAGGATAGGTGACTAGGGGCACACGCTCAAACAAATGTCCAAAAGTCCAGTGCTTTCGTCTCTGGTCCCAATGAAAACATCCAGAACGCAGCACTTAGTACTATAGGACAAAGGCAGCCCCAAATGTCTGTACGAGTAGTCTGCTAAAGCCGAAGGCTTTCCATCACCTACAAACCACAGGAGGCCACGGAGCCGCATTTGCTCAGCTGTTGGAAAGAAGTGAGGCTCTTTACTTACCACATCTGCACAGTAACAGCGCTCAGGGAGTTGCAAGACCATCATAGGATTTGACGACCGGGTATCCCAAAACTGAAAGCAGAGAGGAGCAGCAGTGAGAGACTGCTGAGGGCCGACATCGGCACGGCCTGACAGCATCTCCAGCGTACAATCCCTCCACCACCCAGCATACCTTCAGAGTCTTATCCCAGCTCCCCGTCATCACACAGCTGTAGTTCGGGGCTTTGATCCAATGTATAGTCTTAACAGGAGCATCATGCTGTTAAAAGACAGACACCAGGGAGACACTTGAACAACCAGAGCAAATAGCTCTAGTTGTGGAAATTCAAAGGAACTGACTTAATCAAATCAACTACTAGGTTATATTCAACAATAACAAAATCAAAGGGCATTTTAGTGCTTTCCCAGGACCCAAGGGTGTTACCCAGGGGCTTGCACCTATGATCTGTCCTAACACAAGCTTACCCTCACTCATAATTAGCTGTGACAGTAAGGCCCTTCCTGAGAACTATCTAGAAGGATCTAATGGGGACTGCTACTGGTGCTGCTGTTTACTAAGAGGAAACTTTACTGAGGAGGCTGAGAGATGCCTTCAGCGGAGGGCTGCGAAGCCTGTGTCAGAAGCCTCCCTACCCTTCACTACAGCGGCTCTGGCAGGGCCTTCACTACTCTCTGGTCTTCACACTGAGACCCAGCCTGCTGCCCGAGGTGATAATGGTCCGCGGGTACATGGCAGGCACCAGCCAACACCTGCTGAAGGACAAGGGAACAATGACCGGCAAGTCACACATGGGCTGGAAGCCAAACTGGTCAGGACCGTCTGCTCTTGTCTTTACCAATGCTTGTCACCACCTACGTGGACATGGGAGACCTGTGGCAAAGTCCTCTGCAAAATCTGGTACAAGTGAGGGTGCTTACAATGTAAGCCGGACTGTTTAGTGCTGCTTCCTGAGCCCACCCACGAAGACTTCTCACCTGTGCTATCTGAATGGCCTGGTTGCTGTTCAGGTCCCACATCTTGGCTGTTTTATCACACGATGCTGTGAATACTTTGCTCCCATCCTAAAATAAAACAGACAGTCTGCTTAAGGAGCAAAAGTTAAGTCTCCACGACACCCAAGAGCTGGGTCATGCATCTGCTCTGCATTTTCCTATATTTAAGAGCTAGCACACAGCAAACTAGTCTTGTAAGTAATATAACTAGAAACTGACTACTAAGAGCTCACGTAGAAACAGGATCTCTAAGAAATCAAGTGGTGCCCAGTAGTGGTAGCATGTGCCTTTAATCCCAGCATTTGGGAAGTAGAGGCAGGTGGATCTCTGAGTTCAAAGCCAGCCTGGTCTACAAAGGGAGTTCCAGGACAGTCAGGCCTACACACAGGAACCCTGTCTCGAAGAAAACCAGGAAATAAAACAATAAAAAAATCAAGTGGCTTTGAAAGCTACAGAATGAAAACCAATGTCAGCTGGCGAAACTCTTAATGGGTAAAGATCACTGCCAAGCCAGACAGATAAAGACCCACAAGTGGGAGAAACATCAACACCACCATATACACATCACACCCACAAATACAAAAAACAAAACCAACTTCAGCTCACTATACATCCAGAGACACAAAAGGCTTCAAGAAATGACATAATAAGTCCACTTTACTGCCATACCAAACCTGACCAAAACATCTTAGCAGAAGGATTTCTTTTACCTCAGAGCTTCTCAGCAGCAGAGGGACAGCACCTGGGATCCTCACCTGTCCCATCTCGGCATCCTCAGGTAATCTTTAGGTATCTAGCTCTGCCTCTATAGCTCACATCTAACATCTAAGTCTCATACGTCAAAAGGTTCCACACCCATCAGAATTATGCACTGATATACATGCAGGTGAAACACCCATACTCACAAAAACAAAACCAAGAACCTGTGTAGCACTTCACATTCAAGCCATAACACACATCGCTAATAATAATTAAAAAAAAACAAGGAGTTGGGGATTTAGCTCAGTGGTAGAGTGCTTGCCTAGCAAGCGCAAGGCCCTGGGTTCGATCCTCAGCTTCAAAAAATAAATAAAAAATTAAAAAAAACCAAACCAACAAACAAAACAAGCAGGATGATGTGGTGGAGCACACTTTAATCCCAGCACTATGGAGGCAGAGGCAGGCGGATCTCTGAGTTCAGTGCCATCCTGGTCTACAGAGAAACCCTGTGTCTCAACAAAGCAAAACAAAAAGCCTTAAGGACAGCTCTGCACACCTGTCACAGAACCCTTATCAAGCATGCACATGCCCAGAAAGGGAAAGGGTCCTTCTCTAAGGACAGGAAAAGGGAAAGAAAGAAATCCTGTACAAATATTTGGAAATGCAGAATCCCCAGTGAAATATTCAGGCTACAAGGTTAATACCCTTAACTGGAAATCCTGACAGGCTCTAATATTGAGTGCTACCACAATCCAATTGCCTACCAAATTCAAAAGCTTTGGAAACCAAGACACTTCTGGCCTTAAGCATTTTGCTACAAAAGGATAAATCTGCTGAGATATTGGGAGCTCGGAAAGTTAAGGCATGTAGATCTCTGAGTTCTGTGCCAGCCAAGGCTGCACTATGAGACCCTGTGGTGGTTCGAGTGAGAATGGCCCCCATGGGCTCTTGCATTTGAGGTTTCAAGCCATCCTCAGTGTTTCTGCCTTCTACCTGCAGATCAAGATGGGGACCTCTTAACTGTTCCTGCTGCACGGGCTTTTGCTCTGCCACCATGGACCCTAACCTAAGTCATACGTTTAATTAAACACTTTCTTTTAGAAGTTGCCTTGGTCATGGTGTTTTGTCACAGCAATGAAAGAGTAACTCATACAGACCCCGTCTCAAAACACCAAAAGGAAACTAGACATACATCACTCCAGCAGACGTCGAGCACTGGCCCAGTGTGCATCTGCTGGGCTTTCGGAATGGTCTGCCCACTGTCTTGTACTTCCCAGCAGCGAACCTGTAAGACAAGACAAGTTAATGAGAACAGGGCAGTTCCTGGTCTCTAGTGTGCACACATCCAGTACGGTTCACTGTAGGCTTCCTACATCAATCCAGTTATCTGACTTTCAAGCACAAACCAAGTGAAATGTACAAGCAAGCAGCTCCCTTCCCACTGCTGAGCCAGAAGCACACAGAGGGTACCGCTCACACCTACCACCACAGCTAGGCTGCTGGCTCAGCAGTCACTCAGGCCTAAAGAAGTTCATCTTTCTACTATAATGCTTCCGATATCATTTTCTTATTATGCATTTTGCAGATTTTGTAACCGTGGTTAGAAAATAAATTCCACCAGAAAGACTAGTTAAGTTCTGTGCATTCAGACTTCCTTCAATGCACACACATCTAAGAAAACTGGGAGGAACACAAGGTGGGACCCTATGCCTCTTTACTTCTGTACCTGCAGTTTTCCTCACCTGCATTCTCACCCTGTCCATCTTTGAATGTACTTCTAACTTGGTTTATTTCTTTGAGGTAAGGTCTCTCACATAGCCCAGGCTGGCTTTGAACTCACTATGAAGCTGAGGATGACCCTGAACTTGTGATCCTCCTGTTCCACCTTCCAGGGTGTGTGCCACAAAACCTGGTTTTCTTCTAATCTTTAAACAGCAGATGAAATGAGTAAAATAAGCTTGCTCACCTTCACATCCTCCCTGCTGCAGGCAGTTTGGAATCTTTCTCCAAACTCTTCTATACAGCCAAGTCTGGTGGTCCTATACAGCAGTGCCAGGTCTTACCTAAGCATGCCCCTTAAACTTGGGTTTTCTGTGGTAGTGGGAATGGGACACAGGGCCTCACACAGCCCTGGTCCTGAGGGCACCAAGCTTAGCTGTGCAGATCTGTTTCCCGCGCTCGCTCTCTCTCTCTCTCTCTCTCTCTCTCTCTCTCTCTCTCTCTCTCTCTCTCTCTCTCTCACTCCCCCCCCCCCCCCCCCCCCATGAAGCTGATGTCCTAAAGCACAAACATGAGCAGTCTCTAACTCTGGGGATGTGAAGGGAAGTATCAGGCGTCCCTCAAGTTCCAGATGCAGAGTCAACAGGACAAAAGGCTTAAATAGAAAGACTTGTCAAAAGCTGCTGCGACTAGCCTGGCTACCAGCAGTACTTAAGGCTCCAGCTTGCCCCCCTCATACATACTATGACTCATCAAAGCTGCTTACTTTTACAAATTTGATAGGGAAAAAAAAAAAAAGGAGCCTACCAGCCTACCATACACACTTCTTTCTGATCATGAATGTAGCAGAATGGTCTGGATCTGCTGTTGTGTGGAGCCTCCTGACATCTATGCCCATTTCTCACATTTTCCTTCATGCACTCACTGAGCTTAGTGTACAAAGTGGCTAATAACAGTCTGTGAAGAATTTGCCCTGTTATTTAAAGTCTTAAAGGTATTTAAAGTTCAAAATTCACCTGAAGAACATTTGCTGAATGCCAAGAAAGGTTCTTAACAAACAATATAAGGCCAGGCAGTGGTGGTGCATACCTTTATTTCCAGCACTTAGGAAGCAGAGGCAGGCAGATCTCTTGGGTTCGAGGCCAGTCTGGTCTACAGAGTGAGATCTAGGACAGCCAGGGCTACGTGGCAAAACCACGTATCAAAACAAAACAAAAAAGCAAAAACAACAGTAACAAAAGCCCTCAAACAAACAGTATAAAGAGTGCAGTTGAGTCAGGAATGGGGAACCTTTGGGCAGTGCTGGGCTGTGGTGCTGCCATTCGGAAGGATGCACAGATTCTACATCATGTCTTAGAAAGGGCCATACCTTAGCCTTGACTCACTCACAGACAGAATGCTGAGAGGCACTTACATCATTAGCCCATGATCCCGCAATAAGGAAATTCCCTGGTAAGGTTGGTGGGCTGAAAGACAGACAACCGATGCTATCATCAGGAGAAGATGTTACTTCGATATCCTGGGGAGGAAGGTCAGAGTTAAAACGCACACACTGTCACCATAATAAGGCGGCTTCCCTTCTTACCAATCACCCAACACTTGGAACTCATCTCTCCTTGCCTTCAGAGCTAACTGGATCTGACCTTTCCTCATTTTGATCAAAAACAGGAATAATAAGCAGGTCAGGGAAAATACTAGAGCTGCTGGCTTAGAATCACGTTAATGAAAGGCACAAAGGCAGCATCTGCACAAGGTGGCCCCCACCTACTCCAAGTGTTTGGCCAAGTTGCCCCCCACCCCCAGTCCTCACTTTCCTGCTGTGTGAACAGAACAGTGCACATTCTCCAGGGCTGCTCAGAGAGCCACACTAAAATTATGCAGAAGTGGCCAGTGAGATGGCTCTGGTTTAGGTCTGTGTCTGCTGCAGTTCTCAGTGGGCCCTGGGAAGCTTTGGCTTTCACAGGTAGACTGGACAGTTGTGGCAAGCTGAGAGTGAGGACAAGACACTAATTCTGCAGAGGATGAGCTTTGTGCTCTGCTGTTTCTCAGCTTCATCCCACAGGCATCTCCTAGGCCAGCCAGAGACCCCCCAACCCCACCCCACTTCTCTTCACCCCACAGGAGGCTCCCAGGCTCTCTGCCTCTCCAGCTGCCAGCAGTATGTGGCATGTGGCCTGACTCTTTTTGTACTCCCTTTGAGGATCTGAGTGATACCTTCATTGGGTTGTGATTATCTGTGGTTGTGCTCCCAAACATGCTGGTCCCACCAGTCCCAAATCCAGAGGCTGACCCAAACAGACTCATGTTGGCTGTAAGACACAAAGTGGAAGATGTTGAGGACAGGCCCTCCTTAGGTGATACAGAGCACATCACAGAGGGACAAGCACTCTGGTGCTAAGCCAGGCCTTGTTCTTCAGTAGAGATTTAAATGTGCAGCAAGTAGAATGTCTTCTAAAGGAGCCTTTTTGCCTAGCACGGTACAATCCCACGCTCAGGCAGAGGGAGGCCAGCCTGGTCTATCAGTGAGTTCCAGGACGGCCAGGGCTACATTGATCCTGGCTCACAAACAACCTCTGGTCTTTTTAGAGCAGTTTTAGCCTCTACAAACCATGGAGGGAGAATTTCCCATACTCCTCTCTATTGGAACGATGCCCTTGCCAGCACTAAGGCACCAACACTGACATGTTACAGCATCTTAGTCAGCAACCAGGAGAGAGCCATTCACTCTCCAGAGACACTACACACCAGGCACCCAGCAGGAGGCAGAAGGGCCTCCTGAGCTCAAGGTCCCGTCCCGGGAGCTCCCTTCCCTCCTGTACTCTAGGTCAACGTCTACATGAAGCTCCCCAGAAAGAACAACCAGTCCTGCCAGGAGCCCCACTGTTTCTTCTGAGGACTTTAAGAAAAGCAATCCACTTTGGCCCACTGAGTACTAAAAGGCCTGGTGTGACAATATAGCTTCAGAGTCAGCAAGAACCCTCACCATCAGGCTTTTCTTGAACATCCCAGGCTCCCAGGCCCACCTGTCACTCTCTTTCCTGCTGTGCAGAGAACAGTGCACATTCTCCAGGGCTGCTCTGAGACCCACACTAAATTACACACAAGTGGCCAGGGAGATGGCTCAGGCAGTAACCATATGTGATGTACAAGCCTGGAAACTGGAGTCTGATCCCCAGGATCTGACCACCACATGCAGGCTGTGGCATGCATGCCCACACACATAAATAAATAACGCAGAAATGGGTTGGGGTCAGCCAGGTGAGATGGCACATGTAATCTCAGCATTTGAGAGGTAGCATCAGGAGGATCAGGTCATTCCTAACTAAACAGGAAGTCTGAGGCCAGCCTAGTCTACAAGAGAATGTGTTTAAAGAAAAGAAGAACATTTGTATGGTCTAGCACACACTGAATGCAATAAACAATATCATTTCCAAGGAAACCATCTGTGCACCGTAGCTCTTCTTTCCTAACACTTCGAACTGGTACTAACTGGCAAACTTTCACACCCAGAAGTCTACCAAGTCAGCCACCTTTCCAAAGGGAAGCTAACTCCCTTTCAATCCACTTGCCAATAAGGGTTGCTTCCTTAAAACACAGAAAGGGGAAACTGCAAGGAATTTTGGGAACGTGTTTGTGTTCCGCTGGCTTTATGACAGACAGAAGGTGAGAGCCACAGTTAGCTCGTTCACATCTACGATAACTAGTGAGGCAGGGTGGTTGACTACAAACCTGCCTGTACATGGAGAGATGCACTGACTCACAGGTTTCCTGCTTGCATGAGCCAGCAAAGGAAGGACAGGGCTTCTGTATAGCTGTGTGGCTTGGGAATGTGAATTAAGACTATTTTCCCACCTTTAAACCGGAAATACTAATCTCTGCTCCCTGGAGTTAAGAAACTAACTCTTCCAGTGCTTGAAACAGCAAGCTCCTCTACTGTGTAAAGATTTATCTTGAAATCATTGTGTGGGTATGTGCACATGAGTGCGGTGTCCACGGAGGCCAGAAGAGGGCTTCGGATGCCCTGCAGCTGCTGGCGGCCGTGAGCGGCCGAGCTCGGGCACAAGGCGGAGCCATCTCTCCAGCCCGAGCATCTATGAGGGATGGATGCTCTCTTGGGCTTTTGAAACAAGGTCTCCTGCAGCCCGGGCTGCCTGAAAAACCTACTGTTCGCTCAGGATGGTCTTGAACTCCGGGCCTCCACCTCCCAGGTGCGCGCCCACGCCCGCCGGGTCGGCCGCGCCCCCCCTCCCGTCCGGCCGCGCCGCGGGCACACCCGCCGCCCGCCGCGTCTCCCTCGCCCTCTCCCCACCTCCGTGGCCTGGGCGGCGCGCGCACACGCACACGGACGGCTGCAGAGGGGCGCAGCCTGCCCGGCTTCGGTTTCCCCACGAGGCCCAGGCTTCACGAGGGAGCGCGGCCGGCGGGGACCGGGTCTCGCCGCGCGACAACCCGAGAATTGGGCACGCGGAGGGCCGCGAAGCCACGAACCTGCTCTGACCGGGGGCGGAGGGGGCGCGGCCAGGAGACCCCCAGATCTCCGAGTCCGCCTCAAGCCGGTGGAAACGGCCCCGTTACCACAGAGGCACCGCGCATGCGCCACAAGCCACTTCCGGGACTGCCCGGAAGGTGTCAGGGAACGATGTTCCTCCGGGCTCAAGGCGGGCGCACATGCGCAAAAGCTCTACTGAAGTCAAGGGGAAGTCCTAATGCCAGGAGTTTATGGATCCGTGAAAGTCGGTCTTGGCTGTTGCCAGACAACTAGTTGAGGAAGGGAGTTGTTTTCATTTGTACATTTATTGGGTTTTTTTCTTTTCTTTTTTGGTTTTTCGAGACAGGGTTTCTCTGTGTAGCTTTTGCGCCTTTCCTGGAACTCGCTTTGTAGACCAGGCTGGGCTTGAACTCACAGAGACCCGCCTGACTCTGCCTCCCGAGTGCTGGGATTAAAGGCGTGCGCCACCACTGCCCGGCTCATTTATTGTTGTTTAAACGTCTCGGATGATAGTGGGGCTGCAGAGGTGGCTCAGCGGTCAAGAGCAGTGAGTGACCTCTTGCAGAGGTCCCAGGTTCCATTCCAGGCACTTAGTTGACGATTCACCATTCCAAAGAGAACCAACGCCCTCTTCTGGTCTCTGTGGCCACTGCACGCACGTGATACACAGAAGCGCAAGCAGTCAAAATACTCATATACATAATACAATTTTAAAGAGTTCATCAACGCATGTCCAAGGCCATCTTCTGAGAGGCTGCCTACCTGCTTGCCCACTGGAGCATCCCAAGGAGCATGATGATGATGCCTACTCACTGGGATGTTTGTTTATTTCTGTGCCTGGATGTTTTGCCTGCATGTATGTATATGCACCACATGCGTGTCGAGGCTAGAAGAGGATGTAGGATCCCCGAAACTGGAGTTACAGACAGTTGAACCATCAAGTAAGTGCTAGGAACTGAGCCAAGTGCTCTTAACTATGAACTTGAGTCCCATGAACTGGTCTGTATTAAGCTGGCCTGAAACACCAGCAAAAGGCTTGCATTATGGAACATTCCATATAGAATGTTAAACATGTCAGGCAAAATGATGACACAATTAGCTAGATTCCAGACTCAAGGAAAAGTAGTTTTAGAGACAGAGAAAGGCTGAATGCCAATAATGAAGAACAAAATGTGATTGGTAGCTACAAAATTACTTTTTTTGTTGGGCAATGGCTGGCAGGCCTTCAATCCCAGCACTCAGTGGGTAAAGGCAGAGGCAGGCAAATGTCTGTGAGTTCCAGGCCAGTCAGAACTACATAGTAAGGCTCTGTCTCCAAAACAATTTGTGAAATTTAAGACAGAAACAGGGTCCCTGGACAATAGAGTAGAAACTGACATTGGCTTGCCTGTTTTAAAGGGACTTCTGTATAACGCAGTCCGAAACTGGCCTGTCTAGGAAACTTTTGATGATTATACATTTATTGTTTTCCCCCTGAAAAGTCGAATAGCAAGCTTCAGTTTGGTTACGTGGAATTTGAACATGAGCGACTACATTTTGGTTTGTAGTCGTGTCTGTTCCTGTTGGGGTCCAGTGAGGGAGTTGAGTCCAAAGTAGGGGACTCCTCTAGTTTGCACCCCACCAGGGACTGTTACTGTGACTTTCCCAGGAGTACTTCAGACACAGGGTATGTGAGGCAGAGGTGATCCAGACTCCTCTGTCTCTCCAGCCCTCCTTATCTCTAAGAGTCCATCAACTAGCAAGCACAGTATACTCTCTATGAGCACGGCTGACAGTGGCCGAAGAGGCTTTGCACTGACTTCTACACCCATCAAACACGGGACAGCTTTCTTCAGGGCTGCGGTCCTTGCAGTCTCATGGGCTGTGCTGGGCAGTCTATGTCAACTTGACACAAGCTAAAGTCCACGAGAGGAGGGAACCTCAACTGAGAAAATGTCTGCAGAAGATCAATCAGGCTGTAGGCAGGTCTGTAGGGCATTTTCTTAATTAGTGTTGACTGGGGAGGGCCCAGCCCATTTCGGGTGGTTTCATGCCTGAGCTGGTGATTCATGGTTCTATAAGAAAGCAGGCTGAGCAAGCCATGAGGAGCAAGCTAGTAAGCAGCACCCTCCATGCCTTTACATCAGCTCCTGCCTCCAGGTTCCTGTCCTGTTTGGGCTTCTGTCCTGACTTCCTTTGATGATGAACAGTGATGTGGAAGCAGAAGCCAAGTATACCCTGTCCTCCCCAAGTTGCTTTGGTGATAGTGTTTATCACAGCAATAAAACCACTGACTAAGACATGGGATTTTGCAGTCTATGGAGCCAGCTCCAGATAGTTATTAATGATCTCTCAGACAATGTGGGGAATCACATCAAGTGGAGATGTCATCTTTCTCCCCCACCCTTACGTTCCCTAACATCGGCCTCTCCAGCCCTTTGTCTCACAGGCTGCTGACTGTGAAGCACAGGTCTGGCTCCAGTGTCCTCAAAGTCTGCTGCTCACCACATGCTGCTTAGCACTGCGAGGCTGCTGTGTATGTCCTGGGTCCACTTGCCCCATGGCCTTCTCTTAGAGCTTTAGACTCATGGCATTTTGTAAATGTAGATCCAACATGTCCAGGGCGGGTCTGAGAGAACCCTGCTGTTTAGAGGATATAATGGACTGGCTGCTGTTGCACATCCCATCAGTACAGCAACAGCAGTGGTTTACCCAAACACAGCAGCTCACATTCTGTGTCTGTTTCTAACCTATTTTATGCAGACACATACTTTATGTGAATAAGCCACTTCATCCTCACAACGGTCTGAAGGACTCTGTCATTATTGCCCTCCCTCATCGTGACTGTGAGACAGAGATGAGGATGTGTCCCCCCCCCCCCCAGCCCAGAGGCAGTGAGTGAGGGGAACCTCACAGCCTGGCTGCACACGAGAGGCAGTATTGCCTCTTCCCTAGCCTAAACACCACAGGGAGATCAGTCATCTATGTACTCAGTATGGGTAAAAACTCACATAAAGCCTTCAATCCCAGCACTCGGGAGGCAGAGGCAGGCAGACCTCTGAGTTTGAGGCCAGCCTGGTCTACAGAGTGAATTCCAGGACAGCCAGGTCTACACAGGGAAACCCTGTCTAGGAAAAACAAAATAAAACAAAAAGAAAAGCAAAAAGAAAAACCTCACATAAAAATCCAAATACTAAAATTTTGGCTGTGACTATCACCCACATTGGTGAAGTTTCAGGAGAAAACTCAGGACAGATTGCAGTTTATAGTACACTTCAAGAGACTGGATGTGTCTATAAGTTTAGTTTTTTCAACTTAAATGATACTTAATTTTGACATTTTTAATTGGAAAGTTCTCATAGGTTGGCTTAAGGTTTGCTAGCAGTTTTGGCCGCCAAGTACAAACTCTTGGAAGTGGGGGTACCCAGAACAAGTTAGCCCATGGGGCCTCAGAAGTACTCACCAGAGTTCCTCCTGCTCCCCACGTCTTCTTTTTATGAGTCTTACACTTTTCCATCTAGTCCTTTTAAAAGTGACTTGAAAATAATTTTAAGGAAATTCCCACTCAAAAGAGTGGAAGGATTTGGGTACCCAGCAAACATTTGCCAGCAGGGGGCAGCCTTGGCTTGTCCTGGGGGCTGTGGTCACATCTCCCAGACAGCCCATTTAGGGACAGAAGTCAGTCAGTGTTGCTCCACACTGCCTTCTGCAGACACCCAGCATCAGCACTGATGTACACATGTGCCCTGGTTTTCAGAGTGTCTGTTCTCTCCAGCAGCACCTGACAGATACTGGCCTCACTCTGACAGTCAACCAGGAGGCCTAAAAGAAACCATGAGGGACATCCTAGAGGATTTGCCCTGTTTTTGTACAATGTGCACTGCTTCTTCCTAACCCCTATGAAACTATGACTTCTGAAATCACTTAGCATCACCAATAACGACAGTTCAATTTCCCAGAAAATGGGATGTTACAGTTTTTTTTTTTTTTTAAATGAGGGTTGTTAGGAGCCCTTAAGGACAAACCATGATTCTCAGGACATATTTTGTGGTACTCTTTCCTGCTCACCCTAACTCCAAACAGATTCCAGTCCTGTGTTCTTCCACATGGGTCCAGGAGATGACGGTACCTTGAGGGCATTGTCTGTTGCCAGCTGCCATTTGAAAGAGCTGTTGTGCAGTAATCGTTTCTGAAAGCAAATCTTGTGAGCTAGAATTCTAGATGGTTCCCAAAACTGTAGCACCAGTTTCTCATCTGCATCCAATAAAGGTGGGTAGCAGAGCCAACTTCAGTGTGGCTGCTCTTCCACTTAATTTCCGAAAGAATAGAAAATTATTCTAAGAAAATTTCCAGTCATAAACTTCAGATAATTTAATTAGATGAACTGAATGGATAGGCAAGCTATTTTTAAGTTTATTTCCAAATTTTCATGACTCCTGTAATCTTGTATTTCCCTCCCATTTTGACAATATAGCCTAACTCAGACATTCTGTGGGCTAAACATATTTCTAACTTGTATTTTCTTTTTCAGCTTGTCAAAATTCAGTGACATTATTGCATGTTAGTATTGTGTATAAATTTAAGGAAAACATTAGTAATTTACAAAAGCTTTAAATAATTTTTGATCAGTCACACAAGGAAGACAAATCAACAACATATTAAAATGCTCTTGAAACAAAATTTTCAGTGTCCTATATGTTCAGGGGCCATCTTAACGCCATAGGTATGACATCAGGGCCTTGATTTAGCACATGGCTTAGACCTTCCCCTGGCAGTGTGCATGCAGAACACATGGGAAGCACATTCTATGTCCCCAGCCGTCTCCAGCCCCTCCAGGTGAAGTCCAGACTCCACTGATTACTAGTCTGTGGACACAGGACAGTCAGTTATTCAACGCCCCTGGGCCTTCATTCCCTCATCTGACAAGTGGGGTCATGAGTTTTTTACTACAAGTTCTTAGGTGGGCCGGTGTGGTGGCTATGCGACTCGAGTACTTAGGAGGGACCCGCTCAGTTGAATTCTCTGTTGCTGCTGTCTTGGAATTCTTAACTCTGAACAAGGGCTGCCTTCTCCGTTTCTCTGTAGCCCCTGCATATTCTGTCATCTGTCCACCGAGGTAGTTGGTATTATTGTCTCCTGATACTCTTGTGGCTATGGAGAAGTAACACTCTCAGAGCTCTCACCTGTAAACTATGGAGTCATTACTGGGAGAATGAAGTGAGATCATGTGTACCCAGTGGCAGCATGCACACACTTGCAGAGCTGGTCCTGTTACATCAGCTGCTGCTGAGCCTTATAAACTAAGCAACGCTTATATCCTTCGGGAAGTGTGCAGACTTGTGGACAGTTGAAGCTTCTGCTCCCTTAGAGATGCACTGAGACCATAAAGGTTACCTCTGACAAAATGAAGGTAGAGCTAGAGGAGGTCAGAGCACAGCCTACTGTAAGAGAAGCCTCATTGCAGTCAATCTTGTACTCAGGGAACAAAGAGGAATCCAGATGCCCAGCTATGGCCTACACTGTGTGGCCGGGAAGCAGGTTCAGACACAGTGGTATGGGTAAAAAAAGCACACTGGAATTGAGTAAAGCAAGGCACGGGACATACACCAACTCAAGATTTGTTTACAATAAACTTTACTAGTTTCATAGGTACATTAACAGGGCAAGTTCCCCATACCATGAAGCAAAAGAAAGTACAAGGAAAAAAAATGCCATGTAATTCCTTTACAACCTCTGAGTTTCGACTGCTATTTTTGGTGCTAGTGAGATACTTCACAACTATATTAGCTATGTTACAAGAAGTCATTTTTTTCAAGATTTTTCAAGACAGGGTTTCTCTGTGTAGCTCTGGCTGTCCTAAAACTCACTCTGTAGACCAGGATGGCCTTGAACTCAGAGATCCCCCTGCCTTTGCCTCCTGAGTGCTGTGATTAAAGGCATGCACAACCACCACCCAGCAGAAGTAGGTATTTTTATAGACGTTCATATGCAACAGTTTTTCTAATAAAATTTAAAAATTAAATAAATTATTTTATAATTGCTCTAGAATAAGAATCTGTCTTTACAGAAGATCAAACAGTCTAAAGGGCATTATGGAGTTTGCTTTGACAAACATATTAACATAAAATTACTTTTACTGTTGCAGAATTAAGACTAGGTACTCCTTCACCCAGTGTTTGCAGTTCAAACAAGCTGATGGAAAGCTCTGGGAAGTATACACCACCTGACTCTGATCTTATATCCATCCTCCAAACCTCAGCTTGTTGGGGAGGTACACTCTGGAAAGATAGTCTGATGACAGGAAAGTCAAGGCTTGGATCTCTGCCTTCATCTTAGAGTCCGCCATCATTTCCATCTGCAGGAAGGTTAACCAGCATCTGTCAGGAACCCCAGGCTAGGTAGTCTTCAGGCCTGCTAGAGCATCTAGAGTGGCTACTGGTCAAGACTGTAAGGTCAGGCCTCACCACTAGAGTGCTTTTGTTTTGGGGCTTTTACACTTTCTTTCTTTCTTATCCCATTAGCTGTGCAGCCATCACTGATCAAGTGACACAACCGTGGGGAAAGGCAGGTGTCCCCCCCTGCTGACCTCCTCTATTGGCACTGTCTGTGATAAAGCTTCAACAGACTGTTATTGACAAACTACACTGGCAGCATCCGTTGTTGGCTACGTAGACTGTCAGGAAATCAGTCAGACTCAGAAGGACAAAGTGCATGCTTTCTTCCATGGACAGAATCTAGACTTAAATATGCACAGGTAGGACATGAACGTAGGAGAGGGACTGTGTTGGGGAGGAAGACCAAGAACAGGCAACGGAGGAGGAAGAGACAAAATGCTGCATGTCTTCTCTCGTACATGTGGACTCTGGGTAAACATGTGGGGATGTGTGAAAACAGAAGGATGACCATGTTGGGTTTGGAATGGGACCTGCAGCAGGGATGACCTGTGGGGGTGGGGGGAAATATGAACAAAGTACCATGATATATATGCATGAAATGCCATAATAAAACCCATTATCTTGTACACTAACTGAAAACATTAATTAAAAATCAGTAACAGTGATAAAAATTAAACATGTTCAAGGATGTGCTGAAAGTATTGTGTGAGCAGCTACCACTACAATGAGAAGAAAGGAAACACATAGCATTTGCCTTTTATAGAAACACACCATCTACCTCTTTTCTCCAGAAGGGCTGGTAGGTAATATAAGGCCTCCTCAGGATACTGTCCAGTTTCACCTGGTCATGCTTTGTCAGCGGAATCAAACTATCCTTAGGTATATTTAACCTGGAAAAAATTTGATTGGAGTGATCAGTAAAAACAGAATGTTCCTCTATTTATGCCTGCACTTATGTTGTTATGTCAACAAACTAAGAAAAACAAGTGAGAAAATCAGTCCCGTGTTCCTCCCCAACCCCAGCTTCTGGGGCTCTGTGATATAGGCCAGGGAGTTTTCAAGTTCAAAGTAGAAGTTTGTGTTGTCATAGAAACAGGTTCTGTCCTTCCTCCCCCTCCTCACCTTTGGGAGATGACAACAGATGGCAGAAAGTGGCTGTTAAACAAAGCACGGTGTCAGGTACACTGAGCAGAGCTAGTGTGAACAAGCCACAGATTTCTGCCCTGCAGCTGTGAGCCCCAGCAGCCATGGCCAGTGGCTGACACTGAGAAATCAGGACTCAGGCGCCTACTAAGCGCTTGACTCTCAGCACTGAGGATGCAGACCTTTGCTTTCTTATTTGACATGCACACTTATCTAGTTTGAAGTCTGAAAACAGTAGAGAGATCTGGGTTTAGGTATAATCTGCTCTTGAAGTCACAAATCCAAGGTGTCCAGGTAAACTCTAATTTCCTGAGCTGTCCTCGGTATCACCATAATTGTGGGCATCTGCAGTGGCAGTTCCTGGCTGGCCGAGCGAAGGGAGTCTAGTGCTGCTGATTGCAGCCTCGTTCCTTTGACCCTGTATCCGTCTGGATCTGTCTGTCTGTCGCTGTCTGAGTACACCAGAGGGGGTTATGAGCACAGCTCGAATTCCACCGAGACCTCTGCCTTAAAAGCCTTCAGGGTCCTTGTCCCAAATCTGTGTTTGTGCAAAGGGGTCACTTGAAGGGATTGTGGCCATGACAAATAACTGCATTGGTATAAACTCTGCTTCCTTCTATGGAAGCATTCAAAACTCCAGGGCTAGGTTTCCTTCCTGCTCAATCCATAGCTTCATGGTCCCCATATTTGGAAAATAAGCATCTACACCCAAGACAGCCCACTGCCCCAGGAAATCCTACACACACACTCAAGTTCCTCTCACAGGAAAAGGAGAATAGCAAGAGGGTATTTGAGGGGTTGGACGTGCTGTGGGATGTCTTTCTGTATGCTGTGAATATGTGTTGCTCTGATTGGTTGATAAATAAAGCTGCATTGGCCTATGGCAGGGCAGGATGGAGCCAGGAGGGAAAATCCAAGAGAGACAGTGGGAGGAGAAAGGAGAGTGAAGCAGACATTGCCAGCTGCCGCCAGGAGAAGCAAGATGTAAAGATACCGTAAGCCACAAACCATGTGGCAAGGTATACATTTATAGAAATGGGTTAGTTTAAGATGTAAGAGCTAGCTAGCAAGAAGAAGCTTGCCATGGTCATAGTTTGAAAAGAATATAAGCCTCTGTATGTTTATTTGGGTCTGAGTGGCTGCGGGACTGGGCAGGACACAGAAAAACTTCCAACTACACTGGAGGGATGGGTCCGTGGTTAAGAGTATATACTGTTCTTGCAGAGGACCCAAGTTTGATTACAGCATCCTCGCTAAATAGCTCACAACTGCCTGTAACTCCAGCTCAAGGGTTCCAAGGTTTCAGTCCTCTGTGAGTACCTGTGCTCACATGTTCATACCCTCCAGTATTCATATAATTAGATATTTTTACAGTAGTTGAAAAGCAGTAGTCCCCCATGCTGAGGGCCAGGTGGCTCACTCTCCACGGAGAACACTCAAGGACCTTATTGAAGGCAGGGAAAGCCTCAAACACACACACATGCTTTGACCCACCAAGTCTCTGGGAATCCTCAGAGACTGTGTAAGATTCGGGGAAAGGTTTAATTATCAGAGGACCCTTTGATCTGCTTGTCACCAACAATCTCGGCAGAACAGCTGTGAGGGATTGCCTGAAATTGAAATTCAGGAGAAGGAACTGTCACCATGAGGTCACAGGAGAGAAATGTATTTATTGGTAACAACAACAAAAAAGTGATCACTTTGTGTTGTATGCAAAAACCGGATGACAAAGGAACAGTTGAGGACCTTGAGGTTTCTCAGGAAAGGTCATAGCTGTGGGCAGAAAATCACCAGCCACCTAGGACTGCCCTGCCTCAAATGACTCTTAACTTCAAGTGTTAGCAGTTCCCAAACTCTGATATTAAGATGTGGTCACTCTATGGAGTTAGAATGTTCAAGATCAGGACTGATGTTTAATTCCATCCCAGGCCTCACACTTATTATCTGTGTCTGTGAGGCAGACAGAGCCTCACCCCGGAGCTCAGACTGGCCTCTGGCTCAATCCCCTGAGCACAGGATTACAAGTATGTTGCCATGCCTCTCCATGAATTAGTCTTTCAAATACAAAAAACTTGCACAAGGGTCTAACCATAATTGTAAAAATAATTGTGGCTAGCTGAAACTGAAATTAACTAAGGTCATTGGGTTTTTGTTTTGTTTTGTTTTTTTTGTGTTTTGAGACAGGGCCTCTTTATGTAGTAGTGCTGACTGTCCTGGAACTCACTATATAGACAAGGCTGATCTTGAACCCACAGAGGCCTGCCTGCCTCTGTCTCCCAAGTGCTGATATTAAAGGTGTGCACCATCATGCTTGGCCTTCATTAACTATATAAATAACAGAGACCCCAAGAAATTTACTGTATAGCTACAGACAGCAAGTGCTTTTCTAGTGATGTCAGGCATGTCAAACACAGTGCAGTGAGACTTCTTACCTTTTAATATCAGAAGGGAGGAGACCAAGCCATCTGATAGTTGGGACGGTGAGACTGTGGGCTTCAAAAGACATGGACTGAGATAAAGAGCAGAAGTGTGTCAGATGAGCTGGACAAGGTCCTGGCTTTCTATTCTGGCATCAGGGTGAGGTGCTCTGGACCACTGCTTTGTTAATCTCTGGCTTGAACTCACTACCTCCCTCCCTGCTCTGCCACCCCTCTGCTGTGAACTTGGCTGGGCTTCCGGCTCATTTGGAGATGCAGGTTCAGTAGGTTTGGGGGAACCAGGACTTGTGGCTCTCCAGGTTTTCAAGAGTGGAATTTGGGTACCATAGGCTCCAGTGTGGACTTGATGTTTCCCCTTCTCTCATTGTGGGAGTCACAGTGGCAAAGTCAAAACTGGAAGCTGCATGTGACACTTATGGTCTCACTGATGCTCTTCGGAGCAGATCAGACAGGACGGCTGTGCCACTTGCACATAGCTCGACCCTCCGTTGCCCATGCCAGGGGCTGGGCTCACAACACTGAAGCACAGACCGGCTCTCCAGAGGTCACCATTGCCCCTGGGACATGCTGGAGAACTGCCTTACTAGGGTGTAAGTCGACCCCGGCGAATGGAACACAGGTGTGGTGGAGAGGGGCAGCTGCGCTTCTCTGTACTCACCATGGAACCGTACTTATAGATGCACATTATCTCGATGCCTGTTGAGAGGGAGCTTTAAGATTAGACTCGGGTCACAGCTAGGGAATCTGCACTCTCAAATTCCACCTAACATCTAAAATCTTTAATTCTGTGGACATTACCAACGAAAAATTACATTCTCAGTTTCATATGTTAAACATGGCCTTAAATGATTACAGTCTTTAACTTGACTATATTAATAGTACCTTTGATTTATTTCTTTACTGATTACCATGCTGGAGATTGAACCTAGGACATTATGCATGCTAGGCAAGTACCATACCACTGAGCTATCCCCTGGCCCATACAATACACTGTACAAATGTTCTAAGAGCAGAAAAACATAATCACAAATATGACTTAGTCACGATTGTTGTCCAAAATAGTCCAGGAGAGATTACCATGGGGATCAGCATCTACCAAAGTGAAAACAGGAATGTGAAATGTGTCCCACAGCTTCTTCACCAGGAGCCTTGTGTTCAGATCGGGAATGCCCTTTCCCTGAAAGCAGACAACACAGGCATTGAGGCTGTAGAGGATCTGGCCACATTCTGCCTGTATTTCATCAACACTGACAAGTGAGACCCCACCCTGACTTCCAGGTGGGGGAGTCCAGTGCTGTCAGTAAGGAAAATGGACAGTGTTCAACAAGAAGAGCCACATCTGTTCACACCTCTGCTTCCAGGATGCCTGTCTGAAGACCCCGCCCCCAGGCAACATTTCATCAGGAACAGAACCAATAAAGGTGCTCACCGCAGTGTTATTTCAAGGGGCATAGTGAGGCACAGTGAGATGCCTCCACATATAAAGCCTGATGACCTGAGCTCAATCACTGGGACCCATATAATGCAAGGAAAGATCGACCAGACACCTACATATTGTCAGTCTTCATCTTCTATATCACCTCTTGGCTCTTTCACCCAAGCAGACGCCACCAGAATTTCCTGCCATGGCCCCAAGAGTCCATGCCAAAATCACACTTGAAACTTCTCTCATAAAGAGCTGAGTGCTTGTGTCTGTCTTATGGCTCTTAGTAGTGATGCTGCGCTAAGGCGCCACAGGTCAGAGCCACACTCAGGAGTCACCTAGTCCTTCTGAAGTATCCTTCGTTCAGTCCCTGCCCCCACCATCCTCACACTGTGATAAGCCCAAACCTCCCAAGAAGCCATCTGACCCACAGGCTGCCACATAAACCCTAATATGCAAAGCCTCCTGTCAGCCTATCTTTTTGCTCCAAGTCAGGATGCTATGAGACTGACCAGGCCTACAAGGCTCCCCCAGCTGCCCGACACCCCCCATCAGACTCTCTTCTGGCTATGCTAAGGCTGCACTTCTGGTCACTCTAATAAACCACAGCACTGTAAACTGCTCTCTTCTCCAAGGAGTGGATTTTCTACAGCTATGTAAAGGCAGGCTGTGGAGAGGTCCCAGAAGAGGGGTTCCTGAAGCATCCTCTTACTCTGCAGCCCCCATCTGTGTGGACCCCAAGCTTTCTTCCCTCCTGCAGCCAGTTCTTATGATTTCTCAAAACATGACCATACCACAGGATGCTAACTGCCCACAATGGACTAATACTTCTGTCCCTCATAAATTCATGTGAAGGCTCAGGAGGTAAGGCTTTGGGATCAAGAACAGAAGGACAGACTCCCCTGGATGGAATGAGAATGTAAAGGACCCCAGAAAGGCTTTTTCCCTGTCTCTGTCTTGCTCTTATTTTCTTCCATGTGAATACTCAATGAGAAGACGGCTTCTTAGCAACCAAGCAACGGTCTGCTCTTAGCAGACAGGGAATAAGCTAACACACTAGTCTTGGCCCCAGGCTGCAGAACTTTGAGAAGGACACATGTTGCCTCAGTCACCCTGCCTGTTGCATCTCTGGGCTAGCTGTTGCTGGCTGAGTGAGCCATCCTTTTAACGAGCCATCCTGTAGATCCACTGCTGTCACAACCCCCTGTGTTCCTCACTGTTCCTGCCCATGTGTTTGAAAAGGGCAAGCACCGTTAGCCTGAACCAGTGAATCACCCGGATACAAACTCTTGTGAAAAACAGCAAGCACCAGCAGCTGCCCACAGCCCTGGAGAAACTCTGCGGCAGGAAAGTGTGAGGGAGACACAGAGCAGCAAGAAAACAAAGCCTGTTGGGGGCAACTATTTAAGAACAGAGACCCTCATCTGAACCTGGGTTGGGTTTAAGAATGTTGAAATAAACACTGTGGACACTTCTGCTCTGGGATACTAGATGATGCATTATATTGGCATGATATATACAGGGACATGGTATATACAGAGACATGGTGCACAGATGTTGCTGGGGCTCTGTTTCCAGGCACCACAGTGGTGAAGTGAGGCAGATATCCTACCGTGACCATGATGCATGGGGACATTCTGCTGCAGAAGTTGTCATCCAGGAGCCGCTGAAATGTTGCATCCTTCTCTACTATTAACAGAAACTTTGCATCTGTGATCAGATCTGTGGTGCTAAGGCTGAGAAACTACAGTCACAGCGTCCAAGCTTAGACACCCACTCCACTGCAGCACTGCGTACTGTGACTCAAAGGCAGCTACGGGGAAAACTTTCTCATTTTACCTCCCAATACCTACATTCACCCGGGCCCACGGGGCCTGTCTCCACTTCACAGGGAGAGCCCTAGCAAGCCACTGTGGCTACTTGTCTCTATGGCCTCTGTTTGTTACACAACAGGAAGACAAAGCTCTTTGAAGGAGCATTGCAGTTTAAACAGTTTTACCACTGAAGGATACTCCGGATCCCTTGGATGTTAGATGGCACAGCAGTAGCCTAAGTTAGAAAGACAAAAACAAACCAAGCAGTTTGTAAGCTAACTAAAAAGTAAGTGTAACTGCACTTTATATTTCACAATGGTAAGCTTTCATCTTTCTTGGACGGGTAGTCTAGAGACTGCCGCTCAGTGAGGAAAGCAGACACAGGACCCACTTGGCTTCCCCAGCACAGCTATGGCTTAAGCAGACGTGAGGAAGGCAAGGGTCCTGATGCAGGGCCTCAGCAGCACTACTGTGCCCTGTCCTGATGGGAGCATCAGACCACCCACCCCGATGCTCTAGTGCAGCATCAGCAAGGGGTTTGGGATGAAATGTGTTCATTTCAGAGCCACACAGATTGTGTAAGAGGCCATGCCAAAAAGGCCATGCCAAAGCCATTTGGAAATATCAGTACATTTTAAAAGAGAATGTGTGTCTGTTTATTTCAATATGACAATTAGCATATTTGAAAACTGTGTGCTAAAGCACACAACTGTTCACTCATCAGTTATATTTTAAAATCCCTGGGGCCAGCAAGATGGATCAGTGGGTAAGAGTACTTGCCACACAGGCCTGA
The DNA here is from genome assembly GCF_004664715.2 of Peromyscus leucopus. Taxonomy (NCBI): domain Eukaryota; kingdom Metazoa; phylum Chordata; class Mammalia; order Rodentia; family Cricetidae; genus Peromyscus; species Peromyscus leucopus. The sequence goes on along the minus strand of NC_051066.1, from coordinate 140,630,828 downwards.
TGACTTGTTTGATCCCATGAACCTATAGTGGAAGGAGGGAGCCATTTTTAACAGTGGTCATCTGACCTCCACACTTGTGCTGTGGCACATATGCACCTGTTAGCGCGCACACACACACACCCACACACACCCTACTCACATTCACACAATTATAAATAACTTTTTACCTTGTTTCTGAAATTACACAATAAAGCAAGGAATGAAATCCAGTTCCAAATGGGAAGGGTTGTGCGGCGCTGAGCCGGTGAGATGGAAGGATGCTCACCGTGGCATTGCAGGTACACTGCACTCGGGTACCATCCTCCTCCATGTATCTCAGGTTGCCAGCAATCAATCCCTTGGATGTAGATAACTGGAAAAAATAAGGTATTTGAAACCATCTCCATTAATATACTCATTGATGCAAGCCTCTCCTCATGCTCACCTCTTAAGACATTTGTATTTTATCTTAGATCAGAATCTAGGCGGAGGTGGAGGAGAAAGCATGTAAGGGTATTCAGGAAATAAAAATATCTGAAAAGGTTCCTGTTTTGGTCCATTTGACCAAAGGAACACATTGGAAACAGATTAAGGTTATGTTGAGAAAATATCCTATCAAATGACAAGAAAAGGGGGCAGAGTACACTCTGGCTAACCTGCCTGCCTCTGCCTCTGCTCTGGGACTAAGGGCAGCTACCATTTTGTTTTGTGGCAGTGTTTTGTTCTTAGAGTAGCTCACCACATGCAGGCTCCTCCTGGGCACTTTCAGCATACAGGAAATGTCATCTATAATGTTGTCCACTGCAGCTTGGTTCCCAAAAAACTGGCTGTCAGTGTAGTAGATGTCTCTGTGAAAACGTCAGGTCAACATCTGAATGAGCCACATGTTCTGGGACTGTGACAAGCATAGAGTACTCTGTGGGGGACATTTACTGCAAGAAACACAGCACACAAGGAGGGCTGCTTATTACCATAAAGCATGTTTTAAAAGTTAATGGGGGCTGGAGAGATGGCTGCTCTTCCAGAGGACAAATATCTGTAACTCCAGCTCCAGGGGAACTGACACTATCTTCTAGTTTCTTCAGACACCAGGTGTGTGGTATATAGACACACATGCAGGCAAAACACACATACACATTAAAATTCAAACAGTTAATTTAACTCAGTCTCACACAGCATTTTTTGAAGATGAATTTGCCATAACAATATATTTACCTCTTGGTTGCGTAAGTGTTGCTCTGTACTAATTTATAAATCATGGACAATATTTTCAGAATTAGAGCTGGAAAATAAGACATAAACAATTTACTTCTCTCTCTCACTAATTTGAAAAATACTATTATCATAAATTTTAATTGTATCCTTTGTTTGTGTATAAACAAACTTTATGCTTTAAACTTTATCTTTCCAAAAGAGGAGGGTTAGGTAAAGAATAACTGTAAAATCATGTGCTTTCTGGGTAGCAAATCAGAGTAATTTCCTCTGAACATGAACCTAGAACACGCTGACTTTGACTGTGTGCTTCCAATGTTACTGACCATGAAAAGTCTAGAAATTTATTTTAAGAACAAGTTAAAGAACACGTGAAGACACTCAACTAGAAACAGCTAAGCTCTAGAAATAACTAACTCATTTACTATTGACTACTCAATGCCACGGAAGAGCAACTTACCAAATTTTTTAACTGATTTTGGTGAATCGCTTTTGACTTTTCTTGTGGTACACTGAGGTATCATCTGAAGGCCAACAGAGTCTTCAAACCTGTTGTTCAAAACACAGGAACAAAATGAGAAAGACTTAATTCCTGAACACACACTTGCTGTGACCTGCTTATCATGTACACATGTACAGAGGCCAGAGGTCGACCTTGAGAAGTGTTCTGTAGGGACCACCCATCTGGTTTTGTGAGACAATCTCTGTCTCATCGTTCTGGAGCTCACTAGTCGCCACAGACTGGTCTGTGAGCCCCAGGGATCCACCTGTCTCCACCTCCCGGCCCTGGGATTACAGGCATATGCCAGAGTTTGCTTTTATGAGGGTTCTGGGTAGCCTCACACTGATGATCCTGCTATACAGCAGAGCATTTCAGCCAACTCAGCCATCTCCCACATTTCTTCTCTGTGGGCACTGGAGCTTAGGAACCCAAAAGTTCAAATTGCTGCAGGAAGTTAACAGGTGACTAGCTCAGGTTTAAGCTAAACACCTTTTAGTATGGAGCATATGAGTAGTTTTTTTTTCTGGGAAGAGAGTGTATATGGAATACTTACACGTTTTGCTAATATGTATTTTACTCATTTTGCCATTATTCATTCTCAGTTAATAATTTGGTTCAATTTAATAATAATTTTTGAAATATTTTGTTTCAATTTACCCACAAAGTGAAAGTGAACCTCTCAGGCTCTCCTAAGGATGGCAGAAGGCACCAGGCACCACATGGCAACTGCTTTGAAGCTATATGAAATCCATCTTTCAAAACACATTTCCCAAGTATACATCTTATGCTAATTTTATTGATTTGTAAATCTCCCCTAGTCCCATTCATCTGTAACTTTCACAAACTCTGAGAACTTTTTGTGGATTGGTAGAAAAGGCTGTACAGGCAGGCTACAAAGGTTAAACTTTTTCACTAGGCTGGAGAATTTGGATAAAGCCGCCAGACCAAGCAGCAGTCAGCAAGGACCACTGAGCTTTATCCCTGTGCTGTGTGCCAGATGCTCGCACCATGGTCTGCATGTCAGCACTGACTGCAGCTGCCTGAGCAATGGCTTGCTTTCGAGGAGTGAAAGACAGCCTCACCAGGGTGCTTCCCCAGTGTTGAGGAGTGTGGCTCTACACTTGCTGTTTTGAGCAAGGGCAGACAGACTTTGGGCCACCCCTTCCTCAGTGCAGTTCTGGTTGCTAGTCCTTTCTTGGCCTCCTCATCTTTCACACTGACTTCCAGTTCACACAGCCCTTCTGTGGAGCATGGATTTCGTAAACCTGCTAATTTTTATGGGACAGGATAAAAAGAATGACATCTGACTATAACTCTGAAACAAATTGAAATAACAACATAGATACTGCATTTTAAAATAAAACTGCAGGGACCAGGCATGTTGGCACATATCTTTAATACCAGCACTCGGGAGGTAGAGGCAGGCAGATCTCTGTGAATTTGACATTAACCTGTGAGTTCCAGGCCAGCTGACCCTTATAGTAAGATCCTCTCTCAAACAAACAAACAAACGAATGAATAAATAAATAAATGGATAAATAGATAAATGGATAAATGAAACAATAAAATAAAACTTCAGGGGCTGGAGAGATGGCTGGGCAGTTAAGAGTGCTTCCTGCTCTTACAGAGGACTGGAATTCAGTTCTCAGCACCCATACCAGGTGGCTTACAAATGTCTGTAACTCCAGCTCCAGGGAATCTGACACTCTCTTTTGGCTTCCATGGGCACCCACATGCACGTGTACATTCAGGTGCATACACACACATACACGCATGCACATTCACACACACACACACACATATGCAAGCACACACATCTTTTTAAAATGTAGAAAATAGAATTGCAAAATGCCCACATTATGTTTTCCCAGCTTGATCTGTTGTCTATTGTGAAGACAGGCACTTCATTTCTTGCCAAGCTTTTGATTATGTCTTGAATAATATTTTCTATAGCTGTAAGAACCTCAGAACTGAAACAATAAACACACCGTGATTTAATTTTATATAGCATGTAATATTTCCCAGATCAATACAAAGACAACTTTTTTCCCCTCTCTCGAGACAAGGTTTCTCTGTGTACCCCTGGCTGTCCTAGAACTCACTCTGTAGACCAGGCTGGCCTCGAACTCACAGAGATCCACCTGCCTCTGCCACCTGAGTGCTGAGATTAAAGGCATGTACCACCAAACCGCCTAGCACAACTTCATTTCATTAGATTTTTGTTGTTTTGTCTTGCTTTTGGAGTCAAGGTCTCATAAGGTAGCTGAGGCTAGCCTGGAACTAACCCTGAAGTCCAGGATGGCCTCAAACCCACAACCCTGCCTTGGTCTCCTGAGTGCTAGGATTACAGGTGTTGGCCACCATACCTCCCTTTTGTTTCTTCCTTTTTTTCTTAAGCCTTGGGAATACATGTCAATAACCATCTCTCTTACTAAATTCTGACTCAGCAGGCATTCAGACAACTGCTCTTACAGGGGTTACTTACAGAGACATTAGATTTGCCTGTAAATTCATCTCTTAAATAACCCTTATGCATTAACAATGAGCTAGTATAACTTACAAATGCATTTTTATTTGCTCACAATTAACTTACTTCAATGTCACTGAACTTCAATACAGACTTAGCTTGAAATACTATTGTTAAATGTTTTAACTGAGGATGATGTGAGGCGGGCTTTGACATGCACGCATGCACGCACGTACATGAACACAGCTGCTTGTAGCATACTGCCCTAATTGATCTCATGCCTTAAAAATTAACCATTTTTAATTTTAGTGATTCAAAGGGAAAAAAATTTAATCACTACCAGGAAAGGGATAAATTGTGAATTCTGTACTAAATGGTTGACCTGGCCACTTAAGTCATCCCACTTTACAAAATATCAAGACTGAACTCAGTTTTCTGTCAGCTGGCTGCTAATTTCACAAACCATCAAGTTCAAAAACTGTCACTCTAAGTAACACTGGGATATTATCTAGGAAGGGAAGCCAAGTCAAACATAGGGGACGGGCAAAATGTTGAGTTTTAATGTCCACACCTTCTTCAATGTTTTCACTGAAAAAAAAAATCAGAAAATATATTTTAAAACATTTAGTGTGTTCTAATAGAGTAAAGACTAATGATGTTATTTTTTCAAAACTTAGAACAGTTTGAGAATAATACTGAAAATAAATTAAGATATAATGAGACCAATCTTTGTTCTTAACAGGGATTCCCACCATCTCTTTCTCTCTTTTAAATTCTCCCACAAACTAACCCTTTTGCAAAATTTGTTTGCTTGTGAGGTTTTGGGTAGCTGGCTTGGGCTTAAAAATAAAAGTAATGTGTTTAAGATGCAAACTGGTGATAAACAAGAAAAATGAGGAAATCTGAATCATATAAATGCATTTTCTGTAGTTGATTACTTAACATAGGTATATGTGTTACCTAGAGGTCAAGAAAAATGTCTTATTATAAATCACTTATAGCTGGGCAGTGGTGGGCGCACGCCTTTAATCCCAGCACTCAGGAGGCAGAGGCAGGCGGATCTCTGTGAGTTCGAGGCCAGCCTGGGCTACAGAGTGAGTTCCAGGACAGGCTCCAAAGCTACACAGAAAAACCCTGTCTCGAAAAACCAAAATAAATAAATAAATAAGTAAGTAAGTAAGTAAGTCACTTATAATATTGATAAGCTTGCTATATCTGAGAAACCCACTAGTTTAGAGCGCAAATGCTTTACACTTTTCTCATCAACCTCACCAAAACCCCCAAAACATAATTTCATACTTCGTTTTGTTTCGTTATTTCGAGACAGAGATCCCCCTGCCTCTGCCTCCAGAGTGCTGGGGATTAAAGGCCTGTGCTGCCACGCCTGGCTTTCGTAAAAAAAAAAAAAAAAAAAAAAAAAATTTAAAGATAAAACATAAAGCCAGGTAAAATCTCAGACTCTCTGCCTAGAAGGGATATCAATGGAGAAACTAGGAACTAGGCTGGAGGGATGCTCCGGAACGTTCTAGAAACAGCTGGTGTGTCCGGGGAAGTGGTCCCCAGCGCCCAAACGTGCAAACCAGGCGTTACAGGCAGGGGGCGCTGTGGGAGGCCGGTTCCGGGGCTCCGGCGTGGGCCTTCCACCGCCCGCGGGCTGCTGTACCTAGAGGCCGCGCGGGTGGCCCCGGGAGGGCTCTCCCCCGCACCTCTCTTCACCACGGCCAGCAGGGAAGCCCTGTGCCGATCCAGGGCGTCGAAAAACGAGGCCTCGGGCCCCACAGGCGCGAACGCCATGATGGCGGACACAGCAGCCGCTCTCAGGCCTCCCGCACCCGCGAGCCTTCCCGCGCTCTGGCTGCGCATGCGCCCCGCCCCGCGGCCCCGCCGAGCAGCCCGCTAAGCGGAGTGCGCAGGCGCGTGGGCCTTGAGGCGGTTGGGACCCTACCTGCGGGGAATGGAGCTCAGGTGCAACTCCAGCTGGCCTCAAGGACCAGTGGGGCCGAGGTGTCCTCGGCCTGATAACTTACGGGAGATAACATTTGCGAACCCCCCCCCCCGGGGAGGAGCCATTTGGGGGAAATGATATTTGCAGCTTTTCTCTAGCACGGTCGGTCGTGGACCTGGCTGGGGATATGGGTGAGTGGGAGCACTCTTGCCTGCTTTGATGGAGGCCTGCTTTCCCTCCTCCGCACCACGTCCTCCTGCCTCCACCTCCGGAGTGCTGGGGTGAAAGGTTTTACTATCATCCAAACAATGTTTGGGACTTGCTTTTATTTAAAAAGTCGTTGCAGGGCTCGAGAGAAAGCTCAGCCCTTAAGAACCTTAATGCACCCGCAGAAAGCCTAGCTTCAGTTCTTAGACCCCACATCACGTGACTCATAACTAGAGTTCCAGTTCAGTGGGACTTCATGCCCTCTGGCATCTAGATGTGTGTTCCTGCATGCATGTGGTACACACACATAAAGAAATAAAATCATTTTTAAAAAGAAATGAACCCTTTAAAATACAAAATGTTTATCTGAAAATGGGATTTCCTTCCTAAAGATTTAGAGTGAATATGGCTTCCTCTCCTTGCAGACCGGGCTAGCCATTTCTTGCTCTGTTCTCCTTGAGCCTTCTAGAGCAGAAGGCAGATTTCGGAGGCTCTGGGAAAGACCCTTGACTCTCAGGACCAAACAGGAGAGAGTGGGATGAGACGAAACACTGGGACATGGGGGCTTGAATCATGGTGCATGAACGGGACCCCAGAGCCATCTGACTCCAGGCCCCACTGGCCAGGTTTTTTTTTTTTTTTTTTTTTTTTTTTTTTTTTTTTTTTAATTCAAATTGGTTTCTGAGCAGAAATAACAGACTCTTCTGGTCCACACTGATAATTGCCGGTGTGCATGTGTCTCTGCACACAGGTCTTGTGTTAAAGGTCTTTCTTTATTGCTATCACAGTGATTGCTTCCTGTTGCCTCCCCTGTGCTAAGCAGTACTGCTTACTGAGGAATGGGGAAGCTAGGTCTCTGTGCTCAGGAAGCTCACAGTCCATGGAGAGGCAGGGACCGAGTGTAAACAGGTGAACCCTCAGTTAAGTTGACTGGAAGAAAGAGAAAGGTACACTTAAGAATCCGTCCAAAACCCTAGAAGGGAAAAACTCTTCCTCGTTTTCAGAATGGAGGGACTGGGGCTCGGGGAGGTTGAGTAGTATGTGCAAGGTTGGGGCGCCAGCAGGTAGGTTTTCAAACCAAGAGGAAGATCTTGATGCCAAGATCAAATCCTTAGGAACCGAGGTGCCTTTAGGGGTCTGGCTCAGAGTGAAACCGTATTTTATAGGGTACTCGCCGGCAGAATTAGCCCTTTGACGTGGGTGGTGACTTTTTGTTTTAGTTTTCCTTCCAGATGAGAGCCCCATAGCAAGCAAACTTCCATCTATCATCCCCAGAGAGAAGCCAGCCAGCGGAAAGGCCTCGAAGAAGGCAGGCAGGGTGACATCATGCAGACCGGGCTCTCCTGGGCTACACTTGCTCCTGCTCCGGGGTTTTGTCCACTGGAGATAGGCGTGCACCACCGGTTGGCTACAGACTCCCCCAGAGGCAGCAGCCACTCTCTCTGGGACGTGTAGTGGAAGGTCCTGAGGTGGGTGGAGGTATAGGGAGGAGACGACAGTCGGCGGGCGGGCGGCTGAACAAAGCCTTCCGAACTTGCTATTCCTGCGGGAGAGACTCGAGGTTCCAGATGCCTGGCAGGGGTTCCCACCTCCACACACAAAGGTGCGGAGGGAGGGAGGGAGGCGTGTTCTGCCAACAGCTGCATCTGCCTCTGCCCTGCAGGCATCCTGCCTCGTTCTGGGAAGGGTAGCCAAGTGCTGTGTGCCTGCAGCAGCTGCTCCCAACACCTGCACATCAAAGGCAGTTTCCCGGCCCCATGCCGGGAGACAGAACCAGAAAAACACATTCGGCTCCAAGCAAGCCCCAGCCGGCTTGTTGGCAAAGGCTAGCTGCTGTGGCTTTTCCTGGGCTGAGGCCTTTTCATCCTGTGGTCCTCTGAGCGTCTCCCCAGACTCTGTTAGGGAGGTGTCTTGGTTTCTTTTCTGTTGCTACAATAATATGTCCCCACAGGAGCAACTTAAGGGAGAAAGGGCTGATTTCATCAGGTAGTTCAAGTCAATCACAGAGAACTCAAGACAGCAGGAGCTTGAAGAGGCTGGTCACATGGCGCCCACAATCAGGAAACAGGGAGGAATGTGTTTGCGGACTTGGCTTGGTTAACTTATTTTGTGGAATGCAGGATCCCCTGCCCAGAGAATGGCCTTACCCAGTTAAAATGGGTCTTCCCACACCAATTAACTTAAAACAATTGCCCAATGGGGCTGGAGAGATGGCTCAGCAGTTAAGAGCACTGGCTGCTCTTCCAGAGGACTGGGCTTGATTCCCAGCACCCACATGGCCACTCACAATCATCTGTAACTCCAGTTCTGGGAGATTCAGTGCCCTCTTCTGGCCCCTATGAGCACAGGCACCGAAGTGGTACACAGACATACATGTAGTCAAAACACATTAAATAAATGAATGAATGAATGAATGAATGAATGAATATTTTTAAAAAATAATCCCCCATAGGCGTGCTCAGAGGTATAATTCCACATAGGCATGGTCTCCCTGATGATCCCTGATCTTGTCAAGTTGACACTGTAACAAGTCCCCAGAACTTAGTAGGCCCTGAGATCTTAGCAACTGACTCCTTGGTGGAAGTACCATTCAGGCTCTTAAAGTCAGCACATAGACAGTACCACCTGCCAAATCTGAAACAAAGGCCCAATCCATCAGAATCCATAGTTAGGGAAAGTCTCTAAATGCACTGACCTTGCTTTTTGGCTTCTGTAGTTCTGCTTCTGGCTAATTGTTCTTGTTAACTGAAGTGTGTCAACCCAGGACATGGTTTTTTGTGCTTAAAAGCTGATCCTGAGAAAGGCTCGGGGCTACACTGGGATCCCTTATACCCAGTGTAGTTGCTGGCTGGCTGATAAAGACTTTCTTTTGGCTTAAACCGATGTCAACCATACTGTCACAGGGCTGCTTTTTGCAACCTCATTCTAAACCTCTGAAACCATAGGCTGTGGGCAGAGCATCATGAATGTGTAGGACCCCAAATTCCAGGGACCCAAAGTGACTGCCCAGTTCATAAAATCCAGGATCATGAAGGCAGCTGACAAAAAAAAAAAGACAGATTTTTATGATCGAAGGTATGAGAGTGGACCTAGAAAAAATGTGAGCCGAGTCAGGTCCATTTAAAGCTCTCCTGGAATGTCCTGTCCTGGTGCTGGCTTGACCCATGTTGCCCATTCTTGGGGGTATCTCCCTTGTGAGGCTCTTTGTTCTACCTCTCCTGGCTTTTCCCGCCTCTCAGACCTGCAGCTCCTGCAGCCTGGCTCTGCTGTATGGCACTCACAGGGGGCTTTCCACAAAGCCCCAGCTGGTTGACGTTGTTAGGATTCTGCCACTCCTCCAGCTGCATGACCGCACATGCACAGTTCAGTTGCTAAGCAAGGGGTCTTACGTCTTACTTCATGTGTGTGCTTCGTGATTACGTAATTCGGGAGGCGTGGTCACGCAATCTGTGCATGCGTGGAGTAACTCTGTAAGCCCACGTGTGCAGGGGAATCCTCAAAAAGCCGGTCACAGACTCCTCCCCTCTCTTCTGCTCCCCGCCCCCCATGTGTCTTCCACAGGCCTGGTCACACTCTTCTGTCCCTTTCCCCAATAAAGCTCTGATACTGGGTTTTATGGTACCTTGTGATACGGTAACAACGCTGCTTATTATTTAAACCAACAGATGTTCTTCCCTTTCCTGCTGGCAGACTCTTAGGCCATTGGGTCTCCAAGGTCTGTCCCTCCAGTGTGGTCTGGTGAGACATCTAAGAAAACACTGACTGGAACTTCACAGAGAGGCTCTCAAAGCACCATGAAGGCATGCAAGGAAACCAGAGGACGTGGAGAAAGATGCCACCTGCAGGTACGTGAGCCAGCATTACCAGGTCAAAAACATGTGCAAGGGAACTGGGGTCCGATTACAAAGCAGTAAACGTTTTTGGATTTTGCATTTTTTTGTGGGTTTGGTTTTGTTTCATTTTGAGACAGTCTCACTATGTAGTCCAGCCTAATCTGGAACTTCTTGCTTTGTAGCTCAGGCTGGCTCAAACTGACAACCATTTGTCAGCCTCCCAAGTCATGGGATTACAGGCGTGTGCTACCACGGCAAGTAGAGATTGTATTGCAAATGGAAGTTGTTAAATTATTTCTACAAGTCTTTGGCAAGACAAAGTATGAGAAACAGCCTAGATGGCATAGAAGAACATGTTGGGAAGGCTTCTCTCTACAGTCAAGAGGCCTTTGCCACACACTAGTTACCACGAGGCTAATAATGACACCATCACAGAGACCTGGATAAAGAATAGAGAGAGGGAGCTTCCCCAGGTGACCTTGAGGATGAGAGCAAAGGATGAGAACAAAGCACAGCAGGGGGACAACTATTCTGATAAAAATAATTCCACTGGGGGCTGGTAGGATGGCTCAGTCGGTGAAAGCACCTGCTGCCAAGCCTAAGGCCCTGAGTTTGGTCCCTGGGACCCACACTGTAGAAGAGAACTGACTCCCCAAAGTGGCCCCTGACTTGCACACGAGCACTGTGGCATGTGTGGGGAGGACTGCACATGTGGTGATATATTGTGTACCCTAATAAAATTTGCCTGAAGAGCAGAGAACAGAACCAGCCACTAGATTCACAGAGGCCAGGCAGTGGTGGCACACACCTTTAATCCTAGCACTCGGGAGGCAGAGATCCATCTGGATCTCTGTGAGTTCAAAGCCACTCTGGACTACATGAGATTGACTCAGTCTAGGAGAGAAAACAGAGCCAGGCAGTGGTAACATACACCTTTAATCCCAGTACTGGGAAGCACACACGCCTTTAATCCCGGGAAGTGATGGCTGGGCAGAGAAAAGTATGTAAGGCCTGAGGAGACAGGAACTAAAGACTCTTAGGCAGAAGCATCCCTTTCAGCTAGAGGCTTTTTCAGGCTGAGGAGTCCTAGAGGTAAGAGGTGTCTGTGGCTTGTTCCTTTGTCTCTCTGATCTTTCAGCATTTACCCCAATATCTGGCACTGTTTTTTTTTTTTTTTTTTTTTTTTTTTTTTTTGTTTTATTAAAAGACTGTCTAGAATCCGGGTTATACAGCACTACCTTTTTCTTCCCTCCTCTCCCTCCCCCACCCCCGTTCTGCTCCTTCACCCCCTTCTCCCTCCTCCTCCTCCTAATGACTTTTTGTTTTTTGTTTTTGTTTCAGACACTGTCTCACTATGCAGCCTTGGTTGGGCTGGAAGGCTGCCCCCCAACTCACAGAGATCCTCCTGCCTCTGCCTGAGGAGTGCTGGGGTCAAAGATGTAAGTCACCATGCTTGACCTCTTAGGCTGTTTGCATTAGTATATATTATATTATATGGTATATATTATATGAGTTTCATTATGGTATTCTCACACATACACGTAGCACACTTCTATCACAGCCTCTCCCATGCCACCACCCCCCCCCCCCCCCCCGCTGTGCCCCACTCCCAGCTTCCTCTAATTCCTTCCTTCTCCCAGCTGGAGACCTTCTACTTCTGTGTCTTCTCTTCATGTGACTCTGAGTTTCATTTGAGTTGCTTGCAGGAGGATGATCGCCTTTCCCCCCTCAACCCAATCAACCGTTAGCTGCACATAAATCCTCAGGGAAGCCTGGGCCCCGTGGCCCCTCCCCTTTCTCTCCTTGGACCTCTTCGTATTCCGACCAGCTGTGGGAAGGCGCTGCCCACTATGGAGGAAAGTCTTTCCTCCTCAGACCTTGGTGAACGTAGGTCTCGTCAAGTTGACCATCGAGATTCCCTTTGGCTAAGGGCAGGTATCTCATGAGAGTCAAGGAGGCGGCTGCAGGCCAGAGCAGCTGTCCATGCGACCCAGCTGCAGGGGCAACATTTCTCTGTGACGGAGGATAACCAGGCTGCACCGTGGGGCAAGAATGTGGGAAGAGCCTGAGGACTACACTGTCTAGCTCCAGTTGGACTGCCCACACCAGTATCCTTTCCAGAAGATACCATGACCTCATCCTTCAATTTACCTGTACCTGGCTGACCTGTGACCCCATGACCACCCTTCTGCTACTTGGATTCTGACTGATGCAGTGAGGAGACTCCTGGGTTGTAGGTTTGCTATGAGAAGCCAAGGTAATGGTGTTTACAGAGCCCTTTGCATAACCCTCTTCCCGCTGTGCCTGTGGATGTTGACAGATACTAGCCAGGGGGTTGCTAGGACACAGGGGCTCTGCAGCATGGTGGCTGATCCCAAACTGTGGTCGCCTGGAGTCCCTCACAGGACACCTGCCCCGTGTCAGCTCCACTAGCCCCAGCTCATCAGTGAGTCCTTGGAGGACATCTGAGATCTCTTCCATCACTTTTATTTCACCCACGAGGAAACTGAGGCTCAGAGAGGTTAAGAGTCTGTAGCAAGAAAGGAGGGAGCTGAGACCAGAATCCAAGCCTGTCTTCAAAGCTTCAAAGCTTCTCCGTCCCCTAGGGAGACAGGCATACACACACACACACACACACACACACACACACACACACACACACACACACGGGAGTTCCACTGGCAACATTTTACTTGAGAACAAAATTTTGTGTTGGAACCACAGCGCCCCTGTCCCCAGCAGAGTGGCCTTTGGGCCTTCACTGGCCACATTATTGTGCTAGTAGCAGCCATGTTGCCAGGGAGGCAGGAAGAGCCAGGCCCTGGCTCAGAGATCTCACTGATAGAATTGGGATGTTCTTTCCGGTAGGGAAGGATTGCTCTAGGAACCAGCCAAACAAGCCATGTACTCAGCTCCTGGAGGCAAGAGACAGACCTGGCTTTGGCAGCTGGGGTGTCTTGGGTCTCAGGGCATGGTGAATGGAGAGGGGTCTGTGAGTGGGGTGCCAGGTCATTGTGGTTGGAAGAGTTCACATCAACTCCCTGGACTTCTTACGTTTCTTTCCTGTGTCCCCTGCTTCTGAGCCATGCTCCGAGGCAGCTCATGAGACCTCAGTCCTGAGGGCCACAGACCATGGGTCCGGCACATCCTTTTGGGGAGTCTTGTCATCTGATCAGCCAATGAAGGGGACAGCAAGGTGCTGGACTCTGAGGAGGATTCCCTGGTGGTCTCCTTTGACCTCGTCACATGACCTGCATAGATGAAACACTGGCTCTGTTTGCTTCCCTATTCCTTCCCAGCTCTCTTTGTGGATGTTCTTGGCTCACTTCCACTTGGACATCGTCGCACACTGGACTCCCTCTGGAGCAAAGAGCCAGATGCTAATGAAGTCACCACCAGGCTCCCTGGAGGCTTCTGGAGGCACTAGTCAAGATTGGCAGTCTGGTCCAGCAGCCTGCATCTGCAGTCTCGGGAGGGCTCCTGAGTCTTGTGACTCAGGGCGGACGATGAATACACCCAGATTTGTTTTCTTTCTCTTCTTATCCACAGATCTGCAACTCTGCATCCTCCTGCGTCATGTGCAACCGGTGTGGATGGTGCCTGTCAGGATGAGCCTCCTGCTGTGTGTCCAGCCAAGGGCCCCCAGCATCTGCATCCTGACCCATGGAAGGTCTATCCCAGGGGGAAGGTCCTCACACTCTGCTCACAGGTAAGTGGCACCATATCTGAAGCTGTGCTGGTCTTTTTGACTCTGGCTTAATGCTATGCAAAACTCAGGCTGCTGTGAGGAGCATGTGGCCAGTGTCTGTTGTAGAGTATTATTTTAAGGTGTGTTACTTTTTTTTTTAATGTTGCATTTGTTTAACTCTGTGAAGCTGTGTTACTTTGTCTGTCTAAAACACCCGATGGTCTAATAAGGAACTGAACGGCCAACAGTGAGGCAGGAGAAAGGATGGGTGGGGCTGGCAGGCAGAGAGAATATGTAGAGAGAGAAATCTGGGAGGAGGAAACAAAGAAGTAGCCAGAGAAGGAGGAAGACATCAGGGGTCAACCACCCAGGGACACAGCAAGCCACAGAGTAAGAGTAAGATTTACAGAAGTGCCGGGCGTTGGTGGCGCACGCCTTTAATCCCAGCACTCGGGAGGCAGAGCCAGGCGGATCTCTGTGAGTTCGAGGCCAGCCTGGGCTACCAAGTGAGCTCCAGGAAAGGCGCAAAGCTACACAGAGAAACCCTGTCTCGAAAAACCAAAAAAAAAAAAAAAAAAAAAAAAAAAAAGATTTACAGAAGTAAGAGAACGGGAAAAGCCCAGAGGCAAAAGGTAGACAGGATAATTTAAGTTAAGGAAAGCTGGCAAGAAACAAGTTAAGGCCATGCATTTATAATTAAGAATAAGCTTCTGCAGATCTATGTGAGTTCGAGGCCAGCCTGGGCTACAGAGTGAGATCTAGGAAAGGCGCCAAAGCTACACCAAGAAACCCTGTCTCGAAAAAAAAAAAAAAAAAAAAAAAAAAAACAAACAAAAAGAATAAGCCTCTGTGTGTGATTTATTTGGGAGCTGGGTGGTGGACCCTCAAAGAGCAAAAACAAACAGTGTCTGCTGGATGCCGGTCCCAGTTCACAGCCTGTGCTGCCTTGAGAGGAGTCGACCCCCAGCCCTGGGCCCCCAAGGTGGCCGTCTCTTTCCAGTGCTGGTTCCAGATCCCTTTTACCTTTGCTGCACAGTGGCACCAGAGTGTGACAAGGTCACACATGTGCTCCATTTGAGGCTTTTCTCATTGCCCCTCCCTCTCAGGAAAAGAACATGCTTCAAAGGAACTAGAAAGCATACCCTCTCAGCTCCTGGCCTGTCTCTCCCTCCCTTTGATTGCTCTATCTATTATCTATCTGTATATCATCTATCTGTCTGTCTGTCTATCAGTCAGACAGACTATTTCTAGTATCTGTCTGCCATCTGTCATCTATCATCAGTCTACCTATCATCTGTCTGTCATATCTCATCTTTTGATTATTTCTGTCTTTATCTACTGATCATCTATTTCTATCATCTATGTGTCATCTCTGTCTTCTATCATCTGTATCACCAATTCTCAATTTTCTCTCTATTCCATCCATCCTATCATCTATCTATTTATCATCTATCTATCTATCTATCTATCTATCTATCTATCTATCTATCATCTATCTATCTATCTATCTATCATCTATCTATCTAATCTACCACCTATCTATCATCTATCTATCTACCTTAATACCTAGATAGCCATCTCTCCATGGTCAGGGTCTTGCCATGCAGCCCAGACTGGCTTTAAGCTTAGCCATCCTCCTTCCTAAGCTTCCTGGGTGTCACCACAAAGCCTGGCTTGGTCTGTGTTAGTTTTCTTCCCATCCACATCTGGCATGGCTTGTATCAGCTCCTTCAGTAGGAACATTGGAAGCACAGAGTTGCAATTCTTTTTGCTGCTTCATGGCTCGTGTCTAGAAACAAGAGTGCCCTGTGTGTTGTGGGAGCTCAGTTAGTGGTTGGTAGACACTGCACATCTGTCCACTAAATGTTCATGACTGGGCGTGGTGTGACACCTTGAGTGCTGTGGAGGACACCAACACTGGCTGTGTGGCAACAGCTTACGGCAGCTGGTCTGCACACCTTGCTTTGTCCTCCTCTTTCCTGGTGGAGTTGCACTGGGGAGCAGCAGGTCCAGGAGGGCTCTACCTCCGCCCCCCACCTCGCACCACCAGAGCCAGTTTGTCCCCAGCTCCTGTGTCAGTGCCCATGACTGTAGAGTGAGGCAAGTGAGAGCATCCAGCCACTGGGGATGTGGCTGAGACCCAGTGAGGTAATGCAGCAGAGCAATAAAGGCACCCACGAGGGCCATGGGCTCAGCAGCAGGCTGCAGTCCAGCCAGGAAGCATTCCGGCATGAGCTGCACCCGCTCTCCCGGCTTTGCGGTTCAGTGTGAGAGCGGAGCCCGCCTCACGGGTGACCCAGCTGTTAGCACCAGTGCCCACTGCCATGACACTGAGCCAACTCCCACGTCATAGCTGGGGATCCTGAGTCTCTCAGGCTTGTGGGCTGGAGTGGCACCCCAGTGTCTCGTGCTGTGGGTAATTTTATATAAATAGTAGGATGTGTGGAGGGAGTCTAGTAAATGGGAAAATTCCCACAACTCAGATCCCAGCACAGTGGCATACTAGCGATGAGCTGGGGTGGACATGCTGGTCTCATTCATAACTAAGTGCAGTTGGGGGCCTAAGCAATGACCTTTAGCCTCAGCCTCTTAGACTCTGGGTCATGACCTCATTTAGGGGATTTCTGTAACTAAACAGTGTGAAAGATTTGGTGCCAGTAAAAGACTTTGGAATGCACAACAAGAAAAAGTGAATTCTGAGGTGTGGTTGGTTAACTTCGATGTGTGGTGTTTTTTATTTTAAAGTTAAAGAAAATAAAGTTTAAAAATTCTATTTTAGATTTATTTATTATTTATTTTATTTTATGTGTATTGTTTTATCTGTGTGTATGTGTGTGCCTTGTGCTCCTGGAGGTCAGAAGAGGACATCAGATCCCCTGGAACTGGAGTTGCAGATGGCTGTGAGCCACTACGTGGGTTCTAGGATCCTTCCTCTGCACCAGTTTCAGGAGCCTTTAACCATCTCCCCAGCCCCTCTTTGCAAATTTTTATAATAAAGTTTAAAAAAATTAAATTGCTCATTGAGTTGCTAACTTGAATTTCACTTAAAAAAAAAAGAAAGAAAAGAAGGAAGAAAGAGAGAAGAAATGAGTTTTGATTTGGGAATCACCACAGAACTGCCAATAATTTTTGAGTGGCCTGAAAAAGCCTCTGTCATTTTATGCTATGTGTGTATTTTGATTATAAATAAAAACATTGGCCAACTCTGAGAAACATTGAAGATGTTCTGCATCTTCCACTATTATATATTTGGCCATAGTTTAATTCCTCAGGTAAAAATAAATAAGGTCATCAACATGCAAATTACTTCAGTCTTTGATGAATAATAAAATTACATGTATCTCAAGTATTTAAAAAAATTAAGTGATTTATTATTTATTTATTTATTTATTTATTTATTTATTTATGTTTTGGTTTTTCAAGACAGGGTTTATCTGTGTGGTTTTGGTTCCTATCCTGGATCTCACTCTGTAGACCAGGCTGGCCTCGAACTCACAGAGATCAGCCTGGCTCTGCCTCCTGAGTGCTGGGATTAAAGGTGTGCATCACCACCGTCTGGCTTTTTTTTTTTTTTTTTTCTTAAAGATTTATATCCATTATTTTCAATTATGAGTGTGTCTTCAAGGAGGTCAGAGGCATTGATCCCCCTGGAGCTGTAGATACAGGAGGTTGAGAGTCACCTGGAAAGGATGCTAGGGACTGGACTCAGGTCCTCTGGAAGGGCAGTACCTCAGTAACTGCTGAGCCATCTCTGAAGTCCTGAAATAAATTTACTTATGATTTATTATCACAAACATTTGACTTGTGTACATTTTACATACCTGTAGACCTGAGGTCACATAGAAAAAAATTCCTGGGTAAAATGGGGTGTTGGGTGGAAAGGTTCAGATTTAAGAAGCCTGGCATGGGTCAAGGCTTCACTTCTGTTTTAAGCCCCCAGTGCTGGGAATTGAGCCTACGACCTCCTGCATGCTAGGCAAGCATACTCTACCCTCGTCCCTTGGTTTTGTTTTAAAAGCATGGAATCCAGGGCTCCAGAAGCTGACCAGTACAGTACACATTCTGCTTATTCCCAAAGCCAAGATGGACTGTACCCTGCAGGCCGCACTGTTTGTGACAGCGCCCCACCCCCACCCCCTTCCCCAAGCACTTCCTTCTCTGCACAACAAGCTGTAACCTGCTGAACACAGGGGAATCATTACTGGGCCTGCCTTTGAACTTCCCAGATGCCACGTTCCGGCCTCAGAGGCAGGCTGAGCAGGCGCTGGGCTGGGCCTCCTGGAGGGGCTGCATCATCGCTTAAGAGTTTGCAGGTAACTTCCCAGAGGAGACGGCCAGGGCTGGTGCCAAGTTCTGTCCTCCAAGTCAACGTGAGAGAGTGGGCAGTGGACCTGGGCTAAGTCTTGGAGAGAGAAGGTTCTGTTTAATAGAAGGACTTGGTTCCCATGGGCCAGGTCGGTGTGTGCAATATTTAGTAGAAGTCAGTATCCCTGTGTTGATGAGAAGGAAGCTTGGTCTCAGAGAGGGTCAGGAATCTTCCCAGGTCACATAGCTATGATGTTGACACTTAGTGTGCGCATGGGCTGGGAAGCCTGACTACAAGTTCCACACCCCACGCCTGTGCTAGCTAGTTCGTGATTCCCCCTCTCAGGGAAACAGGAGACCAGTTTGTACTCAGAGAAAGAGAAGATGAATAGAGAGAGGGATCCAGGGGCAAGAGCTGAACATGTGTTGGGAAGTGGGCTGAGGTGGCCTCCTTGGCTTGCTAAGGCTTTCCCTGGGACCCTGGGCTATTGGCCAACAGCACCTCAGAACACAGAGATAAGCAGGGAGGCATAAGCAAGGCAAAGCAAACTGAGTCACGCAGCCTTTCTGCGGGTGGTGGGCTCCTGTGTAACAGAATGGTCTCCTGCAGCTTTTTGGCCGCACCAGGTGTGGGAAGCACCTGGTTTGATACTCACACAGGAAGTTGCCTGAGGACGCGTTTCTCAGAGGAGCCTATCACTAAACCTGACAGTGACTGTTAAATGTTCTGCCTGTGGGTTCCAGTAAGCTATAAAGGACAGACAACCCATCGAAACAGATCGACAGGAAAAGCAAATACTGGTGCATGTGACTTGACTCCCAGGTAGCAGCTGCAGGAGGCCTGTCTCCAGATGTTCAACTGTCCTCTCCTTTCTCAGCAACTCCACTGGGAAAGAGAGTGTCCCAAAGATGACAAAAGAAGCCCCGGGACCATGTGTTATGCCCACTGCCCTCCCCTCCAGCCAGTGCGGGGTCTGATGCAGCTGCCATGGCAGGGAATGTGACCGACTTCCTCCACCTGGGCCTCCCCTCCTCACCACTACCCAGGAGAGCTATCAAACCCCAAAGCTGTCAATAATGAATTCATTTAGGAGCTCTGAGCCCTCCTGCCCCAACCACTTTCCAACAAACAGCTTGTCATCTGGCAACTGTGCCATGATAGTGAATATTGGCTGTCAACTTGGCAGGATCTTGAATGTCCTAGGAGACGCCTCTGAGCATGCTTGTAAAGGATTATCTAGATTAGGTAACTGAGGCGGGAAGACCTGTCCTGAGTGTGGGCATCATCACTCCATGAGCTGGGACCCTGACTGCATAAAAAGGAGAAAGTGAGCTGAGCACCAGCGTTCATCTCTCTCTGCTTCCTGACTGTGGATGCCATGTGACCAGTCACTTCCTGACTGTGGATGCCATGTGACCAGCTTCTGACTGTGTGCCATGTGACCAGCCACTTCTGACTGTGGATGCCATGTGACCAGTCACTTCCTGACTGTGGATGCCATGTGACCAGCCACTTCCTGACTGTGGATGCCATGTGACCAGTCACTTCCTGACTGTGGATGCCATGTGACAGCTACTTCCTGACTGTGAATGCATGTGACCAGCACTTCCTGACTGTGGATGCCATGTGACCAGCCACTTCCTGACTGTGGATGCCATGTGACCAGTCACTTCCTGACTGTGGATGCCATGTGACCAGTCGCTTCCTGACTGTGGATGCCATGTGACCAGCCGCTTCCTGACTGTGGATGCCATGTGACCAGCTGCTTCCTGACTGTGGATGCCATGTGACCAGTCACTTCCTGACTGTGGATGCCATGTGACCAGCTGCTTCCTGACTGTGGATGCCATGTGACCAGTCGCTTCCTGACTGTGGATGCCATGTGACCAGTCAGCTTCCTGTGTGATGCCATGTGGATGCCAGTGTCCTGACTGGAGCATGTCAGTCTTCCTGACTGTGGATGCCATGTGACCAGCCACTTCCTGACTGTGCATGTCATGTGACCAGTCACTTCCTGACTGTGGATGCATGTGACCAGCCACTTCCTGACTGTGGATGCATGTGACCAGCCACTTCCTGACTGTGGATGCATGTGACCAGCCACTTCCTGACTGTGGATGCATGTGACCAGCTGCCTTCTAATCCTGATGCCATGATTTCTCCACCACGATGGGCTGTACACTCAAACTGTGAGCCAAAGTAAACCCAAGTCTTTTGTTTGTAGCAGCAAGAAAAAAAAAACAAAACTAATAAACCTAGCTTTGATAGAGGAGTCTCCCAGGGATCTATTAGACCATCACTGTGCTTGGACCACATTCCTACATCCCATCTAGATAGATGAGCTTGCAGATTGCTTTGCAGAAGACAGCTTTGTAGCAGCCTTTCTTAGGTCATGGCCTGCACTACCCCATCCCTGCAGTCTGAGGCTGGTTCCCTGCAATGCGGTCCAGCTTGTGTCCCTGTGTCTCCTAGCCACAGACGACACCTTGACCCTGGTCTCTGGGTCTTCGAGGCACATTTCTTATTTTGCCCCCAAGACTGCTTCTTATGCTTTGGCTTCTCAGTGAGCATTTATGGAGAGCATTTATGGTGCTGGGGACATCGAGGCCTGGTCTGCCTTCCTGGAGTCCCCTGTCTCACTTGGTAGGTGGGAAACTATCAATTACACAGAGCATCATGGCCGAGTTGTGCTGTGGGATAGTCTGTATGTCAAATTGCTCTGATTGGTCAATAAATAAAACACTGACTGACCAGTGGCTAGGCAGGAAGTATAGGCGGGACTAACAGAGAGAAGAAAAGAAAGAACAGGAAGGTGGAAAGACACTGCCAGCCATGACAAGCAACATGTTGAAGACACTGGTAAGCCATGAGCCACGTGGCAAGGACTGGCGGGACTTGGTGGGACCTGGAGAGAAAAGCACTCCAGCTACAGAGTTGTATCATTGCAGTCCAGAGGGTGGTCGGTCCCTCCAGAGAGTTCCTCTGAGGAGTCAGGAAGGACTCTAGAGGGAAGGGACACAGGAGCTGAAGTGGACCTGGAGACACACTAGGCTGGAGATGGAGACAGGCGCTCCAGGCAAAACCTGCTGCCCAAAGTGGGTCAGTGGTCTCCAAGAGGAGACTTCTGCCAAGAGGAGACTTCCACCTTTGAGAAATGAGAGGCCTCAGATCCAGCAAGGAAGGAGTCTCCAGTAGGTGTCCAGGGACATTTCCAGGTGCACTGCTGCTCCAGGACACCGGCTCCTCCCCCCACTGTTGAGCCCCGGAGCCTCTGTTGGAGGCACCCAGCATCTTGCTCACTTTCCAGGGCGCTAGGTCTCATGTTGCTGTGTGGATTTCCTTTGTCCATTTCCTATGCCCTTTATAGTTGTAGCTAATGAACAGGTAGACGTTGGCATGTGTCGGGGCACGACCACACCCTGAGATCTGTTCCACAAACAAGACCAGCATTTTTTCTTTGGACCATGAAAAGTTTCCAGGATATAAAAACTGTGCCTCCATCCCATCTGTCACTGAGGGTTGTGACATTTTACTGCATTCCTGTCCTTTGATTGCTCCTACGTGATATGTCCGTCTCTCCTCACCTATCACCCACTTTATTTTCCAGAGCTGCTTCAGTTTGCAAAGTTTGCAAAAGTGTAGGTGACCCTGAAATTTACCTGAGTGAAGTTTTTTCTTCTCTCTCTCTCTTTTTTGTTTTTCGAGATAGGGCTTCTTTGTGTAGCCCTGGCTGTCCTAGAACTAGCTCTATAGAGCAGGCTGGCCTTGAACTCACAGATATCCACCCGCCTCTGCCTCCTGCATGCTGGAATTAAAGGTGTGCGCCACCGACCTCCCAGCCACTTTTTTTTCTTTAAGTGTTTGCCATTGTCTCCAGGGAAAGCTTGTCCTCTTTCCCACCTCATCAAAAGAGCTCACCTTCCTAGGTTTCTGCCTCAGAAGTGTAGGGTAGATTTTCTGCATTGGAAGTGCATGAACAGGGCAAGGCAGCCAGCTCACTGGGTAAATTGCTTGCCTTTCAAACATGAAGCCCTCAGTGCCAACCTCAGGACTCAAGCAAAAAACAAAAGCATGGTGATATGCACTGACAGGGAGACTGGTGAACCCCAGGGGTTCAGTGGCCAGCCAGTCTAGCCTAGTCAGCAAACTCCAGGCTAGTGAGGGGTTTGATCTCAAAGACAAGGTACATGGCCTGAGGAATAGTCCTCAAGGATGTTCTCTGACCTCCACACATAGGCATGCACACCTGTGTACACACTCACACTCACACAAGCACATACACACATTCTCTCTCTCTCTCTCTCTCTCTCTCACACACACACACACACACACACACACACACACACACACAGAGCACATGTACAAGGCAAGTATAGTGGTGCATGCTGCTGGTAATTGCAGCACTCAGGGGCACTGAGGCAGGAGGATAGAGAATTGAATTGAAGCTTGAGCTACACAGTGAGTTCCAGGTAGCCTCAGCTACATGGTAAGATGTGGCTTCAAAAAAATAAAAACAAAAACAAACGAACAAAAAACCCCAACCAATCAACCAACCAACCAAACAACAACAACAAAAACAAGAACAAAAAGAAGTATACACAAAGTTCCCATTCCCATTCATCCGTTCATCTATCCATTCATTCTAAAATGAGTTCAAATACAAAGTCCTGGGAGGAGGCGCTAGACGTTGCCCAGAGTCCTTGAAGTTCCTTGGGACCTGAATAGTTGAGCAGGGCATGGTGTTTAGAAGCCACCCAGTAAAAATGTGTTGTGTGTTGCACAATAAAATGAATCTCTGTGTTCTTTTTCTGTTGCTGTGATAAAACACCATTATCAAAAGCAACTTTAAAAAAGGGGGCTTTGTTTATGGTTTATGGGCTGGAGTCCATTAATGAGAGGGAAGACATGGAATAACCGAAGGAGCAGGAAGCTGGCCAGTCACATTTTCATACAGAGAGAGAGAGAGAGAGAGAGAGAGAGAGAGAGAGAGAGAGAGAGAGAGAGAACCGGGCAGTGAGGTGAAACTGTAGACCTTCACAGCCCACCCCCAGTGACATACTTCCTCCAGCATGGCTCTGCCTCTGAAAGGTTCCACAGCCTTGAACAAGGGACCAGTGTCACCAACTTGGAAGCAAGTGTTCAAACACAGGAGCCTCTTGGGGACATTTTTCACCAGAAATGCCACAATCTGTGACTAGCTTCTCCAGCAAAGACATTCTTGTATGGTGGTTCGATTTATTCGTGGCTTGGTTTTGTGATTATTTCTATTTATTATGAGTTTAAGTGCAACTTACTGTTTGTGAACATTAGAAAACACTCTAGAAATGTTCAAATGTGTAAATTCTCCCATTTCTGACTTGTGTTATTTGGGTTAAATTGTTTAAATGTTTTCAAGATGTTTATTTTATTTTATTTTTACGGGGCTAGGAATCCAGTCTAGGCAGGGCTTTATTCATATGAGTGCCAGCCCCACAAAATTTTGGTTTCTGTGCCCCAAATTTCAGGAACTTCCTTTTGGTTTATTTGTTTAGGTCAGGGAATTTTTTTGAATTAGTAAATATGGTATGAAAACAGGCCCTGGAGGTGGTTGTGGTTGTTGTTGTTAGGGGTGCTGGGGATGGAGCCCAGTATCTCACACAGATTAGGCAAGGGTTCTACCACTGAGCCATAGCCCATCCCCTGGCAGAGTGTGTTTCTGTCTTCCCTCCCTCCCTCCCTCCCTCCCTCCCTCCCTCCCTCTTTTTTTTTGAGACAGAGTCTAAACATGTAGCCCTGGCCTGGAAGTCCTGATTTTCCGGCCCTCACCTGCAGAATTCCAGATTGCACCACCACCTTGGTTAGCAGGAAGCAAGCAGTACCACCCCAGTCTTGTTGCTGGGGTCGGGGGTGGGGGGCGGTGCAGTGCAGGGAGCCTTAGGAGGTGCTCAGTGCACAGTGCCTGCCCCCTGCTGTGGATTATGTCATCTCTAATTGTGTGCTCGACCAAGGCAGCTCAATCATCTCACAGACCCTGAAGAAAAAAAGCTCTGGAGGGGACGAGGCTGCTCCAGAGGTCTGGGGCCATCTCGGCCTTCCACCCCTCCATCGTTTCATCTCCTGCCTTGATGCAGCGCACTCCAGTCCCTGGTCCCAGAAGTGCATGGTCTCTGTGGTAGTTCAGGAGGGCTGGTGTAGCATCAGAGGCCCCTCTCATTTACTGCCTACACCTCTGACTCAGAAGACATTGCCCCAATCCAGCCCTCGGGTCACCCACAGAAAGCCACACAGACCTCCAAGATTCCTTCTGAAAAGCGTGGGACAGCTTCTTCCAGGTCACTGCAGTGGAATGTGACCTCTGAGACCCGTAGTCAGGATTCCACCGTTCACCCTGCCCCCTCCTTAGACACGGTGCTGGCTGGTTTCCCACAGGCAGATTCTGCTTGTACTATTTCTTGATCGTGAAGGTCATACAAATACTGAACATAAATAAAAAAAATGCTGAAACATGAACGGAAGAAGCAAACTCCTTCCTCAAAAGCACGAGCAGTTTGGGAATATTTCCTTTGCATTCCCCTGTCTTCCCTGGTTGATGATGATGGTGGTGGTGGTGGTGGTGGTGGTGTGTGTGTGTGTGTTCCTGTGGAGGCCAGAGTCCTTCTCAGGTGCTCTTCCTCAGATGCCAAACACAAAAACCATCAGTGGCGCCTGGGGCTCACCAATGAGGCTGGGCTGGCTGTCCAGTGAGCCCCAGCGATCTCTTGTCTCTACCTCCTCGGTGCTGGCATTACAGGTGTGCACCTCCATGCCCAGTTTGTTGATTTTTTTTAAAATGTAGGTTCTGGGGATTTGAACTCATATCCTCACCCCTGTGTTACAAGCATTTGGCCAGCTGAGCCGGCTCCCCAGACAGGGGCTTCTAAAGGAGAACTGAACAGAACACACACACTGTTTAGTCACCTCCCTTCTGTGGGAAACTCCCAACTTCCCAGACATCATTGCAACCACCGGACAGCACTCTAATGGAGTTCTTCTTCCGTACTAGCTGCAGAGACTCCCATGGTGAGGCCCCTCTCAGTGCGTAGGAGGTCGGCAGGCCTTCACAGTCACAAATGTTACAGAGTGAACATGCTTGACTGGTAACATTAAAAACTGGAATTCCGTTCAGAAAGGCAGACTCACCAATCAAATGATACACTATGAACCAGGTCCTCCACACGGTTAAAGTACTTTCCTAATTAATAATGAGCCTGTCTCTGTCTATGACCCATTTTACAGGTGTGAAACCTGAGGCACCGAGAGGAAACTGAGGTACAGTGAGATCACATCACTCGTTAGAGGCTCATAGGCCAATACAGACTTTTGGGGATATCATTTATCTGTTTTGTGTCCGTGTGCGGTGCTGGGCTTTGAACTCGTGGCCTCACACATGCCAGGCAAATTTGGTGAGGAACGCCCCAGTTCAACTTCCAAATGTATTCCCATCAGCAGAGCCTGCCTCCCTGGTCCAGTGGCAGCAGGAGGAAGCTCACTTTCCTAGAGCTTCCTAATGCTCTACAGCAGTGGCAGCCAGCCGTGGGGAGGGCCAGCATCACCCCACTTAGAGGAGACTCCCCCAAGCCCGGAAGTCAGCGTTTTAAGGTAGTACAGGCAGCTTGAGGGGTGTGGCTCCTGCCTGATTTCCAAAATGAATGCAATTTGTGTGCAAGTAATTTTGAGAAGTTCCCGGCCAGCCCCGGGTTTCCTGAGCCACTCAGGTGCCCCACCCCACCATTCCTCGGTGTCACTGGGGACTTGTCACCACAGGTGGTAGTGGTGACGGCACTCACGAGGTTTGCGAAGGCAGCTGGGTGACAGACAGGGTCTGCCCTTCTGAGATGAAAGGCGAAGCTCTCCCCTCCTGCCTGGTTGGAGGGAGGCAGGACAAGGACTTGGTCCACAGGTGTAGGAGCAACTGGGTCCCTGAGTGGAGGAGTCTATCAGGGCATCCCTGCCCACTCCTTGCACACGGTCTGGCTGTGCTCATCTGCCTCTGTGGGAGGCCTGCAGCCTCCACCTTCAGGCACTGTATCAGACTCCCCACTCCCCTCCGAAGCAGTTACTTTATTAGCAGAATCAACTCAGCGCTACCCCATCTCACTGCTCCCAACTCAGAGCCTGGAGGTCCAGATGGGGACCTGAGACAGGAAGAACGTTATCCCTTGCCCCAGGACTTATCAAGAAGGAGAAAGACACATTATATATAGGCCTGTGGGAGTGACCAGCTGATATTGTGGGGACAAAGCTTCCCCAGAAACCTGCTTGAGAACCATAAGACCCCAAGCCAAGAAGGAGAAGGAGATCCAACAGAGTCAGGCCAGCACAGGAGGTGCAAGGATGGTGTCCCTGGAACAGCTCAGAGGAGAGGTGGGGAGGCCAAGGCCCGCGAAGATGGTGGGGGACTACTTTCTTTGTGTCAGAAGGCCTGGCCCTTCCTCTGAGAGCCACTGGTGAGTGTGGGAGCCCGTGCAAATGGAAGGAAACTCATGTTGGTTTTCGCTTCCTTTGACCACAGTGTGGAGGGTGACCTGGCCTGGCACAGGGGTTGAAGAAGCTGTCACTGCTGTCTGGAGCCAAGGGCCTGAGCCTGCAGAGACAGGTGTCCCTCCCGTATCATATATATATGATATATGAACATATATATGATATATGAACATATATATGATATATGAACATATATATATATATATATGTTCATGTGGGGTGAAGTGCACATGTGAGGCCAGAGATTGACATCAAATGCCTTTTTCAATCTTCCCCATCTTATTTTTTCCTTCCTTCCTTCCTTCCTTCCTTCCTTCCTTCCTTCCTTCCTTCCTTCCTTCCTTCTTTCCTTTTTTTCTAAGACAGACAGGATTTCTCTGTGTAGCCCTGGCTGTCCTGGAACTCACTCTGTAGCCCAGGCTGGCCTCGAACTCACAGAGAGCCACCTGCCTCTGCCTCCCAGAGTGCGGGGATTAAAGTTTTGAGCCACCACACCCAGCCTCCACCTTATGTTTTGAGGCAGGTTCTCTCGCTGAACCGGAGTAGGATAATTCAGCTAGCCTCAGTGTTTTCTGTCCAGCAAGCCGCAGGGACCCTCCTGCACCGCCCCCCCCCCCCACACACACACCAGCTCTGAGATTCAGGCGTGAGCCGCTGCACTGGCCTTTTCCTTTTCCTTTTCTTCACAGGTGCTGGGGATCAAACTCAGGTCCCCGTGCTTGCTTGTAAGCCCTTCACTGAACGAGCACCCTTATTTTTTTTCCCTGTCTTTAGACTTATATGACGTTTGAACACCCTCCTCCTCCATGAATTCCCATGGCAGCCCCCGAGGCTTGCACCGCCATCAGCTGCGATATCGCAGCCAGGAGGACAGAGTTTCAAAAGAGTTAAGGGACTCATTCGAGGTCACGTGGCCAGCCAGTGGTGTGTGTCCAACACGAGCCCTAATCTGTCTGCATCTTGGCCTTCAGTGTTTACAAATGTGTCTTGCCAGCTGGGAGAGGCAGGAAGCCCACAGAAAGTTCTCAGGGAATCACAACCAAAATGTCCCTGTCCTTTATCTGGCTGGTCACCCCCGCAGCGATTCAGAGCAGAGATTTTTGTCTGGCTTCTTAGCAGCTGGCTCCTGGCATGTCAGTCCTTCAGTGCAGGGAGTGGACGTGGGGAGTGGGCTTTGGAGGCAAACCCATCTTTGGGTTCCGCAGTTCTGTGGAGCTGTGTGACTCGAGGGAGTTACTTGGACCTCTCTGTGCTATGGCCTCCTCAGTGTCACCTCTTGCCAGGGAATCTGAATTCTGTTTCTGTGGTGGACTCTGCTGAGTGCCTGCCCCGGCCAAGGCTGGGTCTTGTTTCTGGGCTGTAGGCTGGACTCTCTGCCATCGCTCAGTGGGTCACAGGCATCTACAGAGTTCTCAGCACTGGAAACTGACCACAACTCCCCAACCTATACCTCCATTTCCTTTTCTATATTTTTTGTTTGAGACCGAGTTTCTCTGTGTGGCCCTGGCTGTCCTGGAACCTGCTCTGTAGACCAGGCTGGACAGATCTGCCTGCCTCTGATCCTGAGTACTGGGATTAAAGATGTGCATTGCCTCCGCCCAGCCCCTTTTCTTTATGTGAAGAAAAAAATTTCCTTTATGTGAATAGAAAATTCATATTTATCTTGTCTATGGTAGGTATGACTGTAAGAAAGAGGAGGAGGAGAAGGGGAGGAAGTGGAGGGAAGAAGAGAAAAGAAAGAAATGAAGAAAAAAGGGGGGGCTAAGAGCATTTGTTCTTGCAGAGGGCTCGGGTTCAACTCCCAGCACCCACAAGGCAGAACTGTCTGTAACTGCAGTTCCAGGGGACCTGACGCCCTCTTCTGGCCTCTGTGGACACTGCATGCATGTGATGTGCATCCACACAGGCAAACACTCATACACAAAAAAACTAAACTAAATAACTATTTTTTAAAGTAAAGAGGGAAATAAGTAAATAGGAAAATGAGTCTGTATATAAACTTCAAACCTTTGACACTCTGGCTATTAAGAGCTGCGCTGTAAGCCAAGTATGGTGGCGCACGCCTTTAACCCCAGCACTCGGGAGGTAGAAGCAGGCAGATCTCTGTGAGTTCAAGGCCACACTGATCTACAAAATGAGATCCAGGACAGCCAGGACTGTTACACAGAGAAACCTTGTCTCGAAAACCAAAAAGCAACAACCCCCCAAAATCTCCAAAACAACAACACCGTCCTCCCCACCCCACCCCCCAAAAAAGAGCTGCATCCCTCAGTGTTGACCCGAGGAGAAAGGAGGGTGGTTGTGAACAAGAGCCCTTACCAGCCCGAGGGAAAATATGAGAAGCATTTGGTGGACCATTCATTTGCCCCAGACTCACTCCAAGCAGCTTGAATAGAGTCCTGCCCTGCATAGCCATGGGGCCAGCAGGACACACTAATCCGGGGTGCCAGGGGACTGCACGCCATGTGGCTGGCCACTGCAAAGGAACCCCATCCTTGTTTAATTAAAAAGTGAAGAAAGGAGAAGGAAGACTGGAAAGGGGGGCAGTGGGGTGGAAGGAAGGAAGCAGAGAGGGAGAAAACCGGAAGGGAGGGAGAAAGGAAGGTGTGGCCCACTGGGAACCGCTCTTTTTACTCCAGAAGACATCAACAGCCCGCTGGGTGGGAGGGGCCCTCCCTGGCAGGAGGTGGCTGAGAGGCAGCTGGCCTCAGCGTCTCACTCATGCGGCCTTGGGACTCATCTTGGGCACTTGACTGCCAGCTTATTCATCTGCAAGACCAGTGAGTCCCACTTGTGCCCAACACCTGTGTAGACTGAGCCCTGCACAGTCATGTCTGCAGTCAGGGGCTGGGTACCAGCAATGCTGTAGGTTATCCCGTACTGGCCAGGGCAGGCTGCTTGTGAGCACATCCCACCCATGGCCACTGAGATCCAGTGCCCAGCTGAGCTGAGCCACACTGGGGACACCACTGAGTCCTGGAGATGCTTCAGACATACAGGGCTATTTCCTGGACCAGGAAACAGGGACTGTGTGGCCTAGGCTTTCATCTCAGGGTATCTCACTAGGAGCACCCAGGGTTGCATTGTGGGAGTACTTCACAGCCTGGACCCTTGACTGTGATGAGCAAATCAGTTCTCAGTTATTAAACCGGTATTTAAGTTGGTCTGTCTGCTTCCTCTCTTCTGGATTCTGCTTGAACCCAAGGGTGCAGTGGCCTCCAGAAGAAAAGCAAAGGTTCTGAACTGCAGCTCCCGTTGTGTCTTTGCAATGCTGAGCAGGTGCTGCACCCTGCCCGTCAGTAGATTCACTCCTGAGCCTCTGGAAACGGGTGTCCCTCCTGGAAGACATCCCATGTCATGTACACACACAGACAATAGTGCGAGTGCTGTGTGCCTGTGACAGAACTCCTGACACTTTGAAGGCACTAATTACGGGAACTGTGGGTCAGTCCTGCCTCACACACACACACACACACACACACACACACACACACACACACACACACACCGCCTTCCCCCGTTTTCATCTCAGACAACAAATAAAAGAACCAGCCTCCCTTGTGGCCAGACCACCAAGGCGGAGCAAAGGCCTAGCCCTCCCCAGCGCCTTGGCTCTGCCCAACAGGGCACTTCCAAGGTGGTTCAATGGCTGCCTTGTTGAGACTTCCACAGGGCTGGCCTGGAAGGAACCATTAAAAAACAGTTTAGTCAGAACAAAAGCTTGTCTGTTGTTATTGTCTCCCTGGCTGCAGTTTGGTCTCTGAAGCTGAAAGTGGATCCGATGGGCCCCAGATTTGGAAGCAGCCAGCTGTGGGTTCCCCATCTCTGGCTTCAAAGTCTGATCCTCAGTGGAAAAAGTATAGCCTAAACCAAACCCAGGCAGAGACCTTGGTAGGATGAATGCTAATGGCCTTAGAATCCCTTGGAGCTCCCTGGAAACTGGGGTGCTTATTGCCCTCATGCTGACTGTCCAGTGTTATTTGGGGCACATAGACCCTGGTGTGTATGCAGCCTCCGTGACTCTAGGCTGGCTGTTCAGGAGCCAGGCAGGACACATGGCCTAGAGAGCTCTACTGTGGCTGTTTCCCAATCCCCATGTTAAAAGTGTCCAGTGATCAAGCATTTCAGAACCCCAACGTGGGGCTGTACTGCCATGTGTTATGGAGAATGGGACCCTCTGCTTTAAATTTATTTATTTATTTTTTTTTTTTGGTTTTATTTTATGTGTATGAGCAGTTTGCCTACATGTATATATATGCATCACATGTGTGCAGTGCCCTCAGAGACCAGAAGAGGGTGTCGGATCCCCTGGAACTGGAGTTACAGAGAGAATGTGACATCTAAAGGAAGTCAATGTGACTTCCAGCAGCAAGACCCCACAGGGCAAGGGTTAGGGTTAGGCTTAGGGTACAGTTAGACCCCACAAAATATGGCAACTCAAGGAAGGTCAGTATGACTCCCAGCAATGAGACCCCACAAGGCAACCTTCCCAACCCTCTTTCTAATTTGTATTTTGAGTTGCCCAGGCTAGCCTTGAACTCACTCAGTAACTCAGGATAGCCCTAGTGCTGTGATTGTCCTGCCTCAGCCTCCTGTGTAGCACACACTAATGAGGCTGGTTTCTCCCCCAGGAGGGTTCAGACGCTCCCTCCTTAGGGCACCCTGCCTGTGAGGCTGTAATGGAGACCCATCCTATATGATACAGCATCCCATGTCATCATCTGTCTCCATGCATTACCTCAAGGTGAGCCTGCATAGTCTACAGAGAATGGGGTGAAGTGGGATGGCCTGATAAAGCCACTCAAGTCACATGGCAAGTCTCTGCTGCTGGTCCATCAACACACTCCAGTCAGCAGGAATTTGTCAAGGGTGAGAACTCTCTCTAGAGGGTCAGGCTGTACATATGTTTAGATTCTGCGGACCATGGGGGTCTCCATCACATCATCTGCTGCCATAGCAAACCAGATCACCACAGATAATATGTAAGCAGCACTGTATTTCAGTAACATGTCTTACTTAAATTAAAATGGGCACCTTATCTGGTTCTCAGACCACAGCTTATGGGGTCCAGATCTAGTGATATATGCTCCCTCTACCTCCTGAGGATATTGGAGGATGTGTTGGTCTAAGCCTGGGATGTGTGGCTGCAGCCACCAGTTTCTTATTCTCTTTCCTTTCCACTAGACTCTCTTGCAGCTATGTGGATCCTGTGCCAGCTGAGGAAATTTGAGGATGAGATATGATAACATAAGGAAAGACTATTACTTTCCTAAAAATTCAGACTCAGCTGGCAGAAGCGTCTTGCCTTTCCTTCTATTTATTCTGCCTGGAAGGTTCAGGGTGGTGCCTGGAACTGGAGCAGCTCTACCACAAAACCACAGGCCAGGAACAGCAGAGCAGGATGCTTGTGAAGAAGGGCACTCGAAATGTTGTTTGAGAACTTGTACTAATTATATTGGACTTCCTTCCTATAGAATTCCTGTCTCGTGAGAAAAAAACACAAACAAAAACAAACCCCAACTCAAGCCTATCATGTTCTTGTTTGGTCAGTCACCATGGGGAGGTCTCTGCCACAGCCAAATGCAATCTTGATTCAAATGCTGAGCCCAGTGATGGACTAACAGCCTTTTTTTTCCTTTTGTCAACTTGACACAATCTAAAGTCATTTCGGAAGAGGGATTCTTAATTGAGAAAATGCCTTTGTAGGACTAGCCTATGGGCAAGTCTGTGTAGTATCATTTTGATTAGTGATTGATGTGGGAGGGCCCAGTTCACTATGGGTGGTGCCACCCACTAGGCAGGTGGTCCTGGATGATATAAGAAAGCAGGCTGAGTAAGCCATGAGGAGCAAGCCAGTAAGCAGCACCTCTTCATGGCCTCTGCATCAGCTCCTGCCTCCAGATCCCTGCCCTGTGTGAGTTCCTGCCAGGACTTACTTCGGTGATGAACAGTGATGTGGAAGCATAAGCAAAATACAAACCTTTTTCTCCGCAAGTTGCTTTTGGTCATGGTGTTCTTGCTGTGTTCTTTTCTTTTCTTTTTTCTTTCTTTCCTGTGTGCCAGCTGTGACGGCTGTTTCCCTCCCTCTATGCACATATCACCCGCTACAGGCTTGTGGGGGTTTAGGATAGAACTTTCTGTGTTAGTAGAGTGGGCTTCTCAAGATAGCAACTGAACTAACTACCCATGAAGCTTCACTTCCTTGAACCCTTGTGTGACCCGCTCGGACAAATGGAAAGCAGAGGAAGTCCTTAGCACATCTGAGAGAGAAGTCATTCCAAACAAGAGAGAGAGAGAGGCAATCCAGTCCCCCTCCTTACCCTCAATGCCTGGAGCTCTGGCTCCTTCTTATGACCTCAAGGTGATGGCTGGAGTGTGAACAGGGAAGCTCTGAGGAGGCTGCATTGGGAAGGTGGCCTCAACAGATTCCTGATGACTGCCAGGGAACTCCCGAGACCATGCCGGTGCCACAGCCTCCCTCCCCACGGCTCTCTGAGGGCACCCGGGTCTGGTGGTGAAGACACTGCTACCTGGGCGTCCCACAGACAAATACCTCAACCTTTCAGGCCACAACTCCTAAACCTGGTGAAAGTAACACTTTTTGTTGTTGGTTTGAGACTGGTTCTCACTCTACATCCCAGGCTACCTTGGAGCTTGCTATGTAGCAAACTTGTGGGCCATCTTCTTGCCTCGACCTCTCAAAGTGCTGGGATTACAGACTTGAGCCACCCTACCTGGTTTTGGTGGGCATGACTCCCCCCCCCCCCCCCCGAGTCAAGGACCGAACCCAGGGCCCTGTGCTTGCTAGGCAAGTGCTCTACCACTGAGCTAAATCCCCACCCCCGAGCATGGCTCTTGATGATGTCCCAGTGCACTCCTAGGCCATCCCTCTTCTGTATCCCCTACTTTAGTAACATGGTGCTACCCTCCACCCACCCCACTTCTCAAACTCAAACCATAACACTTCCCTGCCTTCCTCCCTTCGCATGTGATCCATCTGATAACCACTGAGCTCCACCCTCAGGAATCATGGCTGCCTCCGACACCAGGTCCAGGTAATGCCATCTCCACCCTGACGCTCCCGTGGCTTTCACAGCTCCAGGCTTTCCACAGCCCAGTCTCCAGTTTCCTTGTGGTTCTTGGGTGACCTTGAGCCCTTACCCTGCTGTTTTCTCTCCTGGGTCTTCCACGTGTTTCTAGCGTTCTCACTCATATCTACAGCTATGCAGTAAAAGTGTCACAGACCCGGGGGGTGGGGTGGGGTGGGCTCTGGTGTGGTCCATGGCTCTCCTGCAGCATTGTCAGGGCATAGCCAGGGCTGGATCCTCACCGGGGCTTCAGTTAAGGAAGATGGCTGCCCAGGCTCACTGTCCCTTGATGACTGTGGGCCAGAGACTATGGGTCACCAGCCCGGCCACTTCATCAAAGCAGGAGAAAGCTGCAGCATGGCGTAATCACAGAAAGGTCACTAGGCCATTGGCTATGAGTGAGTCACAGCCCCCTCCCATAGCTGAATATGAGGGAGGTCACAGGAATGCCAGGAGGTGGGACTGGTCAGGACCTGCCTAAGGATCTGGGGGCTCCATGGCCTGCAACTCCTTAATGGTGTATCCCTGGAGTCAGGCTCTTAATTCCCCATCTTGGTGTCCCAGTCACTGTAACCCTCTGGTTGTTATGTAAACATACACATCTGTTCTGCCCCAGGACCTTTGAACATGTCATTTCCTTGATCTAGACCACACTTCTGCCCAATAGTGTGATTTTCTCCACTGCTTTCAGGGTCTCTGCTCAGAGTTCTCTCCTCCAGCAGTGTCTCCTGGCTGCTGCTGACGTGGCCCCGTCCCTCTGAACCTCTGCTCAATGTCACTGGGTAGGAAACGTGTTCCCTGTCACACCCTCCCAGACTCTTGGAAAGGGCCTGTCACAGAGTGGTACTCAATTAATGCTTGTTCTATGAGGATGAATGGAGTCTAAGAAAAAAAAAAAAACTCAAGCACACAGAGAGGCTGGAGAGATGGCTCAGTGGTTAAGAGCATGTGCTGATCTTTTGGAGGACCAGAGTTTGGTTCCCAGTGTCAGCCTGTAACTCCAGCTCCAAGGCATCTGCTGCCCTCTTCTGACCTACTCGGGCTCCTGCATTCATGTGCCCATACTCACTCATAGACACACACATAATTAGAGATGAAACTAAGCATGGGGGCATTGGGAGGGGCAGAGGGAGAAACCTGTTCGAGACCCAAGAGAGGTACAAAGACTCAGCCAAGCAAGCCCACACAGCTGAACTTCTGGAGAATGCCACTGTCCTCCTCAGTGTTGCGGTGCCCTGGTGTGTGCCAGCATGGATACATGAGACAGTGGGACCCGCCACAGGCGTGATCTGGGGGTTCTGCTGAGGGAGGTGAGAAGCCAGCAGGAATGTGTACTCATCAGGAAGTATCTGCTGCAGGGATACACAGGAGATTTGGCTTCAGAGTATTCATTGAGCACTGACTGTGTGCAGGAATACACAGGAGATTTGGCTTCAGAGTATTCATTGAGCACTGACTGTGTGCGGAATCAGAGCCCCGCACTGACGGTGATGCAACATTAGGGCCTGCAGGTCATGTGTGACCCAGGATCCAGAGCTGCCAACTTACTGAAGGCCATGGTCCTTCTGGGACAGAAGGGTCTGGATCCTGTCTCCAGAGCTTCCAGGAAGGCCTCCTTGTTAGGACATCACCCTGGCCTGGGCTTTGTCAGAGGACCTGCCTAGATTCTCCCTCTGAGGGGCTGAGGGCACCGCTCAGTGGTGGAGTACCTACCTCGAACCCCTCTCTGAGGGTGGGTCTTAGTGGAGGTGCGCTTGTCCAGCATGTTTGGAGTTCTGGGTTCTGTTCCTGCACCTCAACCTTCAGACCATTTCAGAAACACAACACCCCTTTCCCCACGATTGAAGATAGAGAGTCTTCAAGCCCGCTGAACTTTCCGGACACCATCACCTCCTAACCTTACCAGACAGACAGTTCTCTCTTCTTGATGGTGGTCATGGTGAAGGAATGTGTAACCCGAAACTCATCGAGAAGGCTGAGACAGGAGGATTGTTAGGAGCTGAACACCAGCTACGCTCCACAGTGAGACCCTGTCTCAAACCAACAAAGAACCCAAACCCAGACGCTCCAGAGGCTTCCAGGTGGCAAAAGACACTTCCAAATTCCTGACCCTCTCTTGCTGTGTGCGGCTCGCTCCTGAGCAGGGACTTGGGTGCCCGCTCAGGGCCCTTTTCACAGCATGTCTTCGGAGTCTTGTCCTGTTGTTTTATCTATAAAAACGCTGCCTGGGAGCCAGGCCCGATCCTCCACCACAGGCCAGTTTTATCTGCTAGGCTTGTTTACTGCTTCATTCCAAGACAAGGGTGTCTGAGGCCCAGATGCCTCCAACATGCACCGTGCCTGGGGCGCGGGACGGCTGCCCTCTGTTGATCTCCTGCCTTCTTCAAAGATGAGAATAAAAGAACCAAATGTCTGGAAATTAAATTTTCTGGTTATAACAAGGCTTTTGAAGCCCCAAAAATCAGTCTTTTGTTTCTCTGCACACACACACCCCGCCCCCGCCCTGCTCTCCCCAGAAAATTCCCACATGGCATTTCGGAATCAAAGGATTTTACCCCATCAAAACAAAATCAAGGCCACAGTGCCGAAGACACTGAGGGCCACAGGGAGCCACCGGCTTGCACCACTTCCACGGGGTTGGGGAGTAGGGCTCAGGCCTGAGACATCTGCTAATCCCTGTCCTTCCTTGGTGTGTCATAGAGGAAAGCGTGGTGTGACAAACGCTTTGGTGTCTGGCACCATGCCAGCTTCTGGCTCTGGGTGCTTGTGGATGGACAAACAGACAGCCCCCCCCGGGGGGGGGAGCATGCTGGGGCAGAGCAGGCTGGGGTGGGGTCTAGCTTCTTCTTTGGCGTAGCAGGTGAGAACCCAGTGGTGTTCTGTGTGGACTCTGTCCTGGGGAGGGAGCTGGCAGGGATCTGTGCTGAGTTCTGTTGGCAGCAGCAGGTTGCTCCTGACACTGACTCCTGCCACCCCAGTGACCGAGGTGGTAGGAGAATGCAGATAGATGGAAGGGACTGGCACAGGGCTGGTGATCCGCTGGGTTTGAAGGTGAGTCTGGCTCTGTTAGTCCATTAGCTCTTGATGATGCTCACATTGCACCTACTGTTTCCTGCACCAACAATACCCTTCCCTGTTCGTCTCATGCCTGGCTTCTCAGAAGTCCTTTGCTTGGCTCTAACCTGTCAGATTTTTTTTTTGTTTGTTTTTTTACAGGGAGTGGGGGTTGACACTGGGTCTCACTGTATACCTCTGTCTGTCATGGGACTTGACCTCACAGAGTTCTGCCTGCCTCTGCCTACTAAGTGCTGGGCTTAAAGACATGTGCCACCGTGCTGGGTCTTGTCACTCACTCCTGTTCCTCCTTTCTCTGCCCCAGCTAAAACCGAAAGGTCATTTTGGATGTCTCTCCACTGCTGCGGCTGAGGTTAATAAATACACGTAAATGAATCAGTGAATGAACAGGGTACCATTGCTCAGAGTGTGCACTGTGTAAGTCAGGAGGTCATCATCCTCAGAGATGATTGTGGTGACAGCCCAGCCCTGGGTCCCTCTGTGACACCAGCTGGCTCCTCATTGATCACAGCCATGCTGGCTCTGCCTTCTACAGCTTACCTGACCAGGATCCCAGTTTTTCACGAAAGGAGTAAATCTGAGGAGTTTGCATAGTTGTCATGCTTGGAGCTGACACATTTGCCACTCTGGCCAAGTTGGATGGTGACTTGCATGTGACATGCTCTGGCCTGGTTGTCTCTGGTTGGAGAGGCGTAGGTGGTGGAGGGTCCATTTATAGCCCTCCCCGCCCCAGGATTTCACACAGTCATTTCACACATCCCCAGTAGGTGGCGCTATAACAAAAATGGATTCTATGAATCGGCTGAGGCTTCAGTTAGGCCAGCTGGGTTCACAGTGGCTCTCTGTTTTCTCTGTATGCAGCCTGGAGCAGGCTGCTTAGCTTCTTTGGGCCTCAGTTTCCTCATGGGTGGAGTATACAAATAGTGTCTCTTTGGAAAAGTGAGGGGGAGTTCAGAGGTGACGAGGGTCGTGCCAGGAGCTCCTTGCTGACAGCTGCTAAGTCTGCTGTGGTCCCCGGTTCTGCTTTCCCAGCACCACGACCTGTCTGCAGAAACGCTGGGGTGCTCAGCCTTACACTCACAGCCAGGACAGCCCAGGGCTCTGTCCCTGGCCACAGCTGTGGGACATGAGCTGGCCAGGAAGAATGGGGGGAGCCACTGTTGCTGAGGGAGGGCTCCATCGCGAATCTTCTGTCACACGGTAGTCCTATGATAAGGACTTGTCAGCTGAGCCCTGCTGAAGGAAGGGGACCCGAGGTGTGTCTGTCATCACTTGGCAGGTGACTGAGTGTTGGCTCCAGATTCTGAGTCAGGTGCCATTCCAGCCATGCCATAGTTCTCTCTGAAAGCTTCTCGTTTATTAATCAATCAATCAATCAATCAATCAATCAATCAATCAATTCATCACTGAGCACCAGGTGCATTTCAGACACCATTCTGGTTCTCAGATATGTGAGTGGGTCAGAACAGAACTGATGCCCACATCTTAAAATACTTTACTTTTAAGTGTGTGTGTGTGTGTGTGTGTGTGTGTGTGGAGAGAGAGAGAGAGAGAGAGAGAGAGAGAGAGAGAGAGAGAGAGAGAGAGAGAGAGCACTATGTGAACGTGTACTTAAAGTGCAGTCCCCCTTGGTGGCCAGGAGAGGGAGTCAGAGCTCCTGGAGCTGGAGTTAATGATGGTTCCGATCCACTCCACTCCACACCGGTGCTCAGAACCAAACTTGAGTCCTTTGCAAGGGCAGAACGTGCTGTAAACTGCCTCCCCACCTTCTCAGTCCCACCCTACAGGTCCACATTTTAACAAGGGGAAGAAAGCAATAGACAAGGAGCTATATATTTTTGGGTGGTGGAAAGTGTGAATGAGAAAAATCCCACCTCCCCAAGCCTGTCTTGATTTTAATTTGCCAAATCTGACGGTTCTAAGCAATGGTTAGAATCGTGGGCACGGTGGAATCTACACCTTGTACTGGCTCCACGATAGGGACTGCCCAGCTGAAACAGGACTTTTGGCAGCAGGTACCCCTGGAGTGGAATGCTGGACTCGCTGCTCATGACCACATGGGTGCCTTTCTGCCTCATCTGTGGGACAGGAAAGCCGGCAACTCCATGTAGGTTAGAGTTGGAGTCCAGTGCTTTGACATGGGGAGCTGCGCCCTTAATCTAGTTCTTAGGAGGCTTTGCATCCCGTTTAAGACCCTCCCGGAACTGCTAATCTCCCCATATTGGCTTTCTCCCATGAGTCAGGACTGAGGTAGCTAAAGGAGGCTTTAGGGAGGATAACGAAAACCACAGAGTGAGAAAAGATCACACTGTTTCCGTGTGTGTGTGTGTGTGTGTGTGTGTGTCTTAGGTCTATCTTTCTCCACCGTCTATCCTTGAGGCAGGGTCTCTCACTGAACCTGGAGCTGGGCTAGCAGCCAGCAAGCCCCAGCGATCCTCCGGTCTCTGCTCCTCCACAGTTCTTGTGCTTGTGCCTCTCTTGTGGGTGCTTGTGCCTCTCTTGCTTGTGCAGCAGGCAGTTTTAACCTACTGACCCATATCCCCAAGAAGGTCCTGTGTCAGATAATGACTGCACACCTGAGTGCAGCTTCAAACCGCAGCTTGGCAATGGTGCCTGAACTAGAGCATCTCTCCTGCTCTAAGAGGGAGACACTGGAGCCCCGATTTCCAGGGCCTTTGCTGCTGCTGAAGCACTCGACACACAATGGCTTAACCTGGGAAATTCTGGCCCAAACCTAGCCGTCCCCTCTGAGACCAGGGCTAGCTGGACTCCCAGAAACAGATCCCTGAATCTTTTTAGTCCAATACTCAAATCCGAATCGGAGAGTGGTAAGAGCGCTCAGTGAGTGAGGGCACTTGCCGCCAAATCTGATGACCTGAGTTTGATCCTTGTAACGAATGTGGTGGAAGAAGAGAATCGATCGGCTACTGCAAGTTGTCCTCCTACCTTCTCATGCATGCATGGCGTGTGTGTGTGTGTGTGTGTGTGTGTGTGTGTGTGTGTGTGTCTGTGTGTGTGTGTGTGTGTGTGTGTGTGTCTGTGTGTCTGTGTGCGTGCGCGCGCATAGAGAGTAAAATAAATAAAATAAATGTAATAAAGCAATTTAAAAACAATGTGCTTGTCAGCAAATAAACATGAGGATTGTTATGTGTATCCCTTGAGATCAGTGCTGTCTGGTGACTTGGGAGTCAACTTCCGGGACAGTTTTTTTTTTTTTTTTTTCCTGAGACAGGGGTTCTCTGTGTAGCTTTTGCGCCTTTCTTGGAACTCACTCTGTAGACCAGGCTGGCCTTGAACTCACAGAGATCCACCTGGCTCTGCCTCCCGAGTGCTGGGATTAAAGGCGTGCGCCGCACTGCCCGGCTCTGGGACAGTTTTAACGTCCCCAGCTCCTCCCAGCTCCTCCCCTCCTTACTGTATAAAGGCCTTGTACCTGAGCTCACAGCTTCCTTCATGGAAACCAGTAAGGTGCAAGCATTCCCCGGGCCCAAGTGGGGCTGATGCTGGTTTCTTGGTGCTTTCTGTGGCACTGGGCCACATTGCTTCTGCTTTAAAGGGGGCAGAGAGGACAGGCCCCAAGATGCTGTGGGCATCATGCCACAGTGATGGGCACTCCTATGGGCAAGGCTCCTGTCCGGACTGGGAGATGCATGGGCAAGTCCCTGCTCCAGGGTGTCCCATGTTTAAGGACTAGACAGCCTGCATTAGAGTTATGGTTGATTGACAGCCTTGGGCGGGTTCCCGGCAGCTGAGCTGAGCTCTTCTGGTGTGTAGACTGAGGACAGCAACAGTGGATATGGTACAGGCGGTTGGGAGAGAGGGACCACTGATTTAGAAAGGACTCCAGTCCTAACTGGCATGCATGGGATTTTCAGTCTGCAGCCTTCCCACCTGAGTTGGCACTTAGGAGAGTGTATGGTTCTCCGTGAAGAGTTCACAGACAGTAGCAGCTGCCAGGCCTGGGAATGGCATGGGGCAGAGTCCAGCTGCTTTCTAGGCTGCATGTGAGATCTGCATTCAATCTGCACACCAGCAGATCCCAGCACCCCAACGCCAGAAATAGTGCTTGTGGATGGGGCGGGAGGGAAGAAGAGCTAGCTACATCTCTAATGGCGCAGTATGCCTGGGCCTGCACACAGTGTGGCTCTGGATCCTGGTCCTCTGCCGACTGGCTGGACCTTGGCCAACCTTTCTCAGCCTCTCGGCCTTCTGTTGCATCACGTGGAGATGGAAGTGTAAGGCAACGTTGTCTTAGTAGGTGCCAGCCCTGGAGCAAATGTGTCCTGTGGGTCAGAGGCTCCCTGTCACCTTCTGAAAGGAGAGGAAAGTGGAACCAAGGGCAGCTGATGTCCACTGCCAAACTGGTCTCTCTCCAGAGGAAGAAAGGACAGCCATGATGGTCAGAACAAAGTACCCTCCTGCCCTACCCCCGACATTCCGATAGCCCATTGCTTGCCAAACCCTAGAAATCACAGAGTCTGTGTGTATGGTGGTGGTGTGGTCTGTCTGTTTTGGAACTGTGGTCCTGATGACTTGTGGGTCTTTGGGAGTTTTTTTATTCCTTTCTTCCATCCTTTTTTCTTTCCTCCTTTCTTTGTTCCTTTTTTCCTTCTTTCTCCTCCTCTTCTTTTTCTCCACCCCCCCCCCGTGTGTGTGTGTGTGTGTGTGTGTGTGTGTGTGTGTGTGTGTGCATTTGAGTGAAAAGGCCAAAGGTCAACCTCAGGTAGGTCCCTCAGGAGCTGTCCACTTTATTTCTG
Source organism: Peromyscus leucopus (assembly GCF_004664715.2). NCBI lineage: Eukaryota > Metazoa > Chordata > Mammalia > Rodentia > Cricetidae > Peromyscus > Peromyscus leucopus. Next base: position 140,589,270 of record NC_051066.1, on the reverse strand, counting down.
AGTCAGGGTTCCCAAGGGAAGCTGGAGTTCACAAACGGGCTAGGTTGTCAGGCCCAGCCGTGAGCAGCAAGGCTCCTCCCGGGGAAGCACTTTCCTGACTGAGTCAGTTTCCCAGCCCGCTTTCCTTCCTTCTGGCAACAGGCTCTGTGTAGGACAGGCTAGCCTCCATCTTGCAATCCTCCTGCCTCATTGTCCCCAGAACTGGGGTTTCTTGGCCACTAGGTGCAGTGCCAAGCTGGGCTAACGGGTGATGTCGAGTCTCCTGTTCCTGTTTAAGTCTGCAAAGAGCATCGTGAAGGAGGCATGGGCGCAGGAGCTGCTACTGCTGCTGCTGCTGCTGCAGAGGAGAGTTGCCAGGAAGAAAGGCATGGCAGGTGTGCAGAAATAAGTTCCCAGTGGGGTGGTGCTCCAGGCACAGAGGAGTGTGTGTGAGTGAGTGTGTGTGTGTGTGTGTGTGTGTGTGTGTGTGTGTGTGTGTGTGTGTGAGAGAGAGAGAGAGAGAGAGAGAGAGAGAGAGAGAAAGAGAGAGAGAGAGAGAGAGAGAATGGAGAGAGAGAGAGAGAGAGAGGCAGGTTTGATGGGGGGGGGGGGGAAGGGCGGAGAGAGTGCTTTTCACTCTGGGTCTGAGATCTAGGTTGTTTGGCCTTGACCAGATTGGGTGGGAGCAGGGGAACTGCCTGTACCCCGTAGCTGTGCAGGGAACCCCTAGGCTGGCTCAGCTCCCGCTCCCCAGGCAGATGGAATGAGACTCTGCAGTTGAAGATGAGGTCCCACCTTGCTCTGCAATGTATACATCAGCAGAATTCTTTTCTTTTTTATAGCCTTGGAGACATATGCTGTTGGGATCAACATCGTCTCTGCAGGGTGTGACTGATGGTGCATGGGATGAAAACTCCTTGCCCAGCACTGGGAGGCTAGCTGGTGAGAGCAGCCTCCAGACACAGCGACACCCCTCCATTCCAGGCCCAGGTGGCCCAGGTGTGGAGCAGCCTGGGGGATCACATTACACTCTGAAGCCTGTGCTGGGTGCCCTGCCGGGTTGGGGGTGGGGCTGGTGTGGGTCAGGGCCTGCCTGCTCAGGAAGTCCCTGGGCCCAGGCTGGCCTGGGGTGGGGGCTGGGGACAATGAGAAGCTGGCAGGGGACCGGAATTCGGGAGCCTTAAAATTGACTGGGCCTCCTTTCCTCACACACCATTGCTATCTGCTCAGGGCTGTCTCGATCCTCTGTGCAGACCACCATGGAAAGTTCTGCTTGTTTTAACTGCCGGAAGCTTCCTCCAGAGGTGTTTTCAGTCTTACCAGATGGCAACTAACATTTACCAAGGATGTCCTCGGTACTCCAGGCAGCTGGCAGATCCCTTTCCATGTGGGGCACTTGTGAATCCTTAAGCAACCTTGGGAGTCACAAGCTCCTAGGCCCCCATTTTATAGACTGGGAAACTAAGACAGGAGCTGGCCAGTTTCCTGTCACTGGACCCAGGCTGTCACTTCCTCCCCACAAGGCTGTCCCTAAGCATCCCCAAAGCCTTTCCTGAGATGGCCTGGGTGCTCCAGGGATGCTTCTGTCCTGCCCCATCATCCAGAAAGAGCTGGGGTCTGCTGAGGACTTGGGGACTCCTCTGGGAGGAAGAGGAAGCAGAGATAATGATGACTGGGGGGTGGTTGGAGTTCAGAGGGAATCTTATCTCCAGAATTGAGGAATGAGAAAAGGTGGCTGCGGGGAGGTGGGAACCTGGGTGAGGGGCAGCCTTTCATGGTCCACCCCTGAGACATTGGCCTTCTGGGTTATGTTGGAATCATCCAACATTGGTGAGCAGACATCCACTTTGTGTGGGTGTGTGGGGTCCTCAGGGAGGGACCAGCAGGAGACACACTAGGATCCTTCGTTTAGGCCTTTTTGGTGGAGGAGTCATTGGAACCCCTCACAGGAGTGTTTTCCATATGGAAATTGGCAGGAGCCAGACCTGATCCTCCTTCTGCAATGACCCCACCTTGCTGGCTAGGGAGATGCTCCAACAGATGGAGCCAAGGATTTGAACTAAGAGGCTTCCTTGAGCAGTGCACCTTAGCTTGATGTCATTCTAGACTTCGGAAGGCAGCCACTCCCTGCATTGAAGCTGGCATTGGGATCGGCATAGTTCCTGTGGGGCTTTGGCTACGGCTTCAGGAAGGTCTGGGGCCAGGCTAGTCCTCGCTTCTGCTCTTCGGCACTTGCTGGCTGGGCTCCGCTTCTTGATGTCTTTTCCAGGAAAGTGTCTCTTTCAGCAGCCCTCCGTCCCATGGCTCACCTTACTTGGGTGGCTCGCTCTCTTTGAGGGGTCTTGCTTGTGTGCTGTCCTATGGACAGTGGCTTTCCTGTCATCCCCCTGCAGCTCCTGAGTCAGATGTCCCCCTCCACCCAAAGGCCAGCCAGATGTTCTGTCTCTATTTTCTTGGGGGCCTCCTCCACCTGGCTTTGGTGCTTCCCAGGCAGAAGAAGGAAGGGACTGCTCCATTCTGGTTCCCAGACCTTACTGAGGGTCCCTGCTGTTTCCAGGGGCCCGAGGACCGGCTTGTCATGGGGGTCACCATGCGGGCTCCTTCACTGTTATGTCCTCCTGCTTGGCCCTGTGTGTGGCATCCAGGCTGGCCACAGGGTTTGCTGAAGTGAAAGTAGAGCCCTTTTGTTTATTCATTATCAAGAACTGTAACATGGTGGCCAGAGGTCATGACACCAGCTCACAGCTCACAGCCAGCATGGCCTCAGTTCACAAGGCAAAGCAGGTCCAGGGAGGGGACTCTCAGGGGTCTGCACTGGCCAGGGACTCAGTACGGGGGGCATCCACAGCCTGGGTTTAAGACCTGCAGGCCTCTTTTGTTGTCTAAATCCTGCAGGCCTCAGGCAGCCATGTTGTCAGAAATCCCCATGGGCAGGGGGATTGTAGGAGACTTTCTCACCAGGCTGTCCCTTCTCACCCTAGGACTCCAAGAGGGCCCCCTTCCCAATCCCTCCCCCAAACTCTGCCCCTCACACTTCACCTCAGACTCCCTGGGTCCTCTGGAAGCCAGCCTTTAGGAGAGCAAGGAAGCCTGCCCTACCCTCCCACAGACCCATTGCTGCTCTGGGTAAAACCTGCATCGCTCCCATTTTTCAGATAAGGAAACTGAGGCCGCAAAGAGCAGCAATCCACTAAAGCCCCAGAGGCAGAGTGTTTGGAGCCTTTACTTGTGTGAGGAGAGGGTGACTGGTCCTTCCGGGGACAGGAAAATGCAGCTGGGAGGTCTCCTGAACAGCCCTGCGCCATGAACTTGGGTACAATGACCAGCTGCTGCCTACTCCTCAGCCCTGCCTGGGGCTGGGAGGTGTCTGACCGAGAAGGACTAAGAGACTTGTGTCCGGATAAGGGGGGTGGACCCCCCCAGGAGAGGGTGAGAGCGTTTTCTAGTCCCAAATTTCACTTGTGCACTCAACAAAGTTGCAACATCAGGGGATCCCCAGGTTCTGGGTTCAAAATACTAGGGTAAAAAAGCCTAGAAGCCAAATCTGAACACTCAGGGTGCTGGACTTGGGAGTGAGGGGGCGCGCAAGACCATAGACATCGTAAATCAAGAGTGTGGGTGTGTGTGTGAGAGTGTGTGTGTGTGTGAGTGTGAGTGTGTGAGTGTGTGTGTGTGTGTGTGTGTGTGTGTGTGTGTGTGTGTGTTTCGGGGAGTGAAGTGCAGAAAATAAAAGTAACGTCCGTAGGAGGAAACAACCTTATCTCCACATTATCTCTGCCCCTCCTTCCCAGAGGAAGTGGCACCCGAGGGGGAGGGGCAGGGAGAGAACGTCCCCCGAGGAGGAATGGCCCGGGTAGCAGACCTGGCAGCCGAGCGGGTGTGCGGAGGGGGTCTGGATGACTGCAGCAAATGGAGAAGTATTCGGGAGGGCTGGAGACGAGCCAGGCCCAAGGGTGGCCACTTCCGAGGAGCCTTCTCGGATTCCCGCGCTCCCTCTCCGGTACTTTCCCACCACAGCCCGAAGGTGACACAGGTCTCACTTTGGCCACCTCCAAGTGCGAGTTCCGAGAAGGCAGGGCCGCCTCGGACTCCTCTCTCCGCACCCCTGCGGCGTCGGTCCAGGTACCGGACACATGGTGGGCACTCGGTAAATATTTGTAAAGCGCCCTGGGAGGAATGAATGAAGCCATTGGGCCAAGCTTGGGGAGGGCGGGGCCGGGCGCAGGTGGGAGGCCGCGGGAGCGGGAGGGGCGGGGAGGTCGGTCCTCCTGCTCCTCCTCCCCCTCCTCCTCCTCCCCGGCCCCAGCGCGCACCACTCTGGGGCTCCCGAGGCGGCTAGAGGGAGATCCGGGGCGCGCAGGGCTGGAGCAGCGACCCGGGGCCCCTGTTCTGGGAGCGGGAAGTCGGAAGAGGGTTTGTAGCCGGTGCCCGCAGGCCTGGGCGCTACCCGAGCCAGAGAAGGGAGCGAGGGCTCGCTCAGCTGCCTCCCCGGCACTCACTCTCCGGACTCCAAGGTCTGCAAGGCTGCTGCTCCTCCCATCCCGGCCCGCCTCCTCGCTCTTTCCACAGCTCTCCGGAGCTGCTGTGCTAACCCTGCGGTGCGTCCCGGCGAGTGCGGGCCGAGGGGCCCCGCGCCAGGGCTGAGCAGAAGACAGAGGCGTCCCGGGCAGAGCGCAGCCGGCCGGGGAGTGGCCATGTGTGGCAAGGCCGCGGCGAAACTAGTCTCCAGCGAGTGATCTCGCGTCGTGGACCGCTGCCCTGCCCCCTCCGCTGCCACCTGGGGCGGCGCGGGCCCCGGTGCCCCGGATCGCGCGTAGAGCCGGCGAGATGCACGTGCGCTCGCTGCGCGCCACGGCGCCACACAGCTTCGTGGCTCTCTGGGCGCCTCTGTTCTTGTTGCGCTCCGCCCTAGCCGACTTCAGCCTGGACAACGAGGTGCACTCGAGCTTCATCCACCGGCGCCTCCGCAGCCAGGAGCGGCGGGAGATGCAGAGGGAGATCCTGTCCATCTTGGGCTTGCCCCATCGCCCGCGCCCGCACCTCCAAGGAAAGCATAACTCGGCGCCCATGTTCATGTTGGACCTATACAACGCCATGGCGGTGGAGGAGAGCGGGCCCGACGGCCAGGGCTTCTCCTACCCCTACAAGGCCGTCTTCAGTACCCAGGGTCCCCCTTTAGCCAGCCTGCAGGACAGCCACTTTCTCACCGACGCCGACATGGTCATGAGCTTCGTCAACCTCGGTGAGTGGCGGTGGGAGGGGTATGTCTCAGACGGGGATCACTTTGGGACAGGGAGGGTCGCTGCTTTCAGCCAGTGGGTCCACCTTTCCATTTGCAAAGCATCAGTGCCCGCCAGAGACTCTCGCACCGGGGTCTTAATGGACCCTAAGCTCTGTGCGCCCCCCGTAGGGCTTGCACGCTCATCGGGTTTGTGGGGGCTACCGGGAGGGAAGGATCGGTCCTGAGTCTCTGCCGGCTTCGCCGCGGGTTGGGGCGGGAGGTGCGGGCTGGGCCGCGGCTCAGTTCAAAGAGCCCGGTTGGGTCATGTGAGCTGAACCGGCTACAGCGGCCCGCCGCGCTACCTGGATTTAAAGGGCCCTTGTGGGTCAAGCTGCCTTCCCGCCCTTCCTTCGCTCCTCTGAGTCCAGCCTGGCTCTGGGATCGCGAGCATCCCTTTCCCTTCCCCGCCCTGGCCAGCCCTACCTGTCCCCTTGCGGTGCGCCTGTCTCGGCGCGCACCCGGAGCGCCTCGGGGCTCCTCCTCTCCCAGCCGCCGGGCCCCTACCTTTGGGCTCTCGGCTGGAGCCGGGGAAAGAACGTTGCCATTGCAAGCTTTCTATTTTAAATATTTAATGATAGGTCCCGGGCGGGCAGAATCCATTTTCAGCGTTTATCACGTGTGGCGCGCAAACCACGGGGTTTGGCGATTGGGTAGCTGGGGACCTCGGAGCAGAGGCCGCCACCGAGTGGCTAGGGAACCCTCTTCCCTACCGGAGTCCCAGCCAACCAAGTGATGCGAGGCTGGGCTGCGGCTGGTCCGGGACAGCTCCCCCTGCATCTGCGCGCTCACATGCTTACATGTGTCTAACTTGCTCAAACTAACCCCCGGCGGTGCGCTGTGGGGTTGATCATCAAATATTTGCCTTTGGTGATAACACACCCTGATAATGCTGCTTCCTGAGCCGCTTGTATTCTGCTTGTGGAAGTTGCTGAGAAAGCCCCAAGTCAAGACACCAAACACACCATGGGTGCTGTGTCAACTTGGAAATAATGCAGCTTGAAGGCCACCTCTCCCCCGCTGGGCACCTGGGGCGCCGAAGGGGTCTCACGTTAATCCTTCCAGCTCCAGATAAAGGCCCTGGAGTCCCCAGGAGGCCATTGTCTGCCTCCGTTATTGGTCAGAAATACCAAATAATGAAACAAGGGTCATGGTGGGTGATAGAGATGCCCAAACAATATGAATCAAGTTTAAATTCTCCTTAGACACTTGTTAAGAAGAGGCCCTGCTTTGGAACAATCTCCAAGACGTGAAGGTAGGAGAAAGCTGTGACCCGACAACTGCAGAGAGATTTTCCTGGGGGCAGGGTGCTGGGAGATGGAGCTGTGTTTCACTGTGTCAGTTTTTTAAAGTATGTAGATTTATTACTAAAAACTATAGAACACTCCTAAATAGCGTGCTTGGCAGTATGTGGTCAGCATGAATGTGTGAAGCCATCTCAAAGCCAGGGTTAATAGGGTCCTTTCCTTGGGGCGAGGGTAGAGGCTTTCCGCATCTTCTGTTCTCTCCCCCTGTGATCTCCAGGAAGGTCCTAACTGATGATTCAGAGCCTTGCTAGGCTCATCAAGCAGCGATATATAATCCCCGACTGGTGGCAGTTCTCTGTTCTTCAGGTCAGGCAGTGTGGCCCCAGCTGGCCTCCTGCATCCCAGAAGGCCAGGTGGCTCCCAGGGCGGCTCCCCCAGCCCTGCTGGGAACTTGGCGGGGGCGGTCGCTCCCCCTGGCCTTGGGTACAAGCTGGGGCATGCTGGGGAGGCCACAGCTGGGTGGCTTCCTCTGGCTGCACACACACACACACCTTTCAGTCCATTCTTTCATGTTGAAAGGACAAAGACCAGCTTGTCTGAGCCTCTTACTCAGTGGGGCTGGCCTTGGGCTTTTGTCGGACCATCCTGACTTTCTCAGGCCCCGTTTTTCTGGACCATCACTCCCAATTAGATAGCAGAGCGGCTTTTAAGAGAACCCATGGACCTGGATCTTGTTTTCTTTCTCTTTCTGTCCCTAAACTGTAGGTCATTAGGGGAAGCCCCAGACTGTAGCTGCCAAGAGCTGGCTGTAGATGCGTCTTTAAGCTCTGCTGGGCCACGGCACAGCCATGCACCTCCTGCCTCTGCTGATGTGATCTCTCCCTGGGAGCGATTTGGGGGAGCAGTCGTGTTGAAGAGGGGTGATATTCCGACTGTAAACTCATCCCGACACTGAGTCTGCCAAGAAAGCTTAGTCGGACTGCCAGTCACGCGGATAAGAAATAGACAAAGCTTTAGAAAGCCAAGTTGACTCTTAGCCTCTCACTCCCTAGAGTGAGGAAATGTCACTGGTTCCCGTCAAGCCAACCCTTGTCTCTGTTGTTGCACTTGGTGTTCCTGCAGACTGGCTTCCCCAGCTCCCCCCTCCCGTCCCCCCCCCCCCCCCCCCCCCGTCCCCCCGTCCTCCCTCCCCCGCCCCCGCACACCTCCACCGCTCCCCAGGCCTGCCTGCTGGGGGACCCCTGCCTCAGTCCTGAAGGTTTTTGCAGATCCTTTACCCTTCTGTCTGCAGCCAAACTGGTTTTTGTTCTTGTAAGTCATTCTCGCTGGAATCTGAGCAGTTCGCCAGGCTGAGTGGGATCTACACTAGAGGGAAATACACCACAAAACCAGGTGCTGCTGCCTGGGAAGACTTGACCCTCCCAGACGACACAGACCAGCCTGCATCATAAAGCCCCTGGAAAAGCCAGTCGGCTACTTGCGTGGGACACCCATCTTCCCAGCTCTGGCCCCTAAATTCAATGGCAAGATCTGTAAACTGGTTTGGATTAACAAGCCCCTGAGTCCTCTGGGTAGAGTTCATTTTGGAATTCAAAACAGGCCACACTCTCTTAAACAGTCCCCAGGCAAAGTTGATCCTGCAGAGACTTAGTCTAGCCGTTAACCCCAACCATTCTTTCTCTGGAAACCCCAGCGGCTCTCTTCAGAATCTTCTAGAAAGCCAACCGGCTTGGAGAGGGTGTACGTGACTCCTGTTTATCTCGGGGCCAGGTTAGGAAGGAATGAAATTTGTTTAATCTTCGAAGCTGAGTTAGAGAAAGGGGAAGTTAGAACCCTGTCATTATTGTAGCCAGCACATGAAAGTGGCTTTTGTTAACTCAGGCTGGGAAGCAGAAGGGAGACCGAGCGGTTGGTTTGCACTTTACCCCATCTGGCTGTCCTTTCTGCAGACAAGTGTTTGGCGTTAAGATCTCTCCTTTACCCCTCGGAACAGGCCCTACCACTGGGGAGTAGTAGGGAGAGGTTCTGTTACAATTTAAACACGTCCTTTGGGGAGGTGCTCCACGGAGCATGCTGCAGGCCCCTGCAGCTGTAAGCTGGCCCGCCTTAGAATTTGGAAGGGGCTCCTTCACATTCCAGCTCTTTCTGGTTAGCAAAGGAAGGTTAATAGAGATGTCACATGGTTTCCTCCTTCATCTTTCTCCCTCTCTCTCTCTCTCCCTCTCTCTCCCTCCCTCTCTCTGCAGACCAACTTCACCATAGGGGTGCACCAACAGCTGTGTTTTCAGTAACCCTTTCAAAATCACTTTTAAACCTCATTTTCCTGGGTCTATAAATCAAAAGATTCCCCCCTCCCCTTTTCCCAAGGATATTATGTGACCCAGATTTGAACTGTTTTGGATCTTTTGTGTATTTCCCGTCTGCAATCAAGGCAAAGGCTGGGCCCTGGATGGCAGCTCGGATGGCTGGCTTGGGTGTTTATCCCAGGGCTGTCATTTGGGTCTGAGGTTCCCGGTGGAAGGTGGGAGGTGGTGCCTAGAAGAGCTGGTGATTGTTTCCCTACGTGGAGAAAAGAATGCCTCTGAGACCCAGCTCCAGAGGACTGGGTTGGGGCCTCAGCCTCAGCAAAGATGGTGGCGGCCACCGAGCCTTTGCCCAGATAAACACGGAGCGTGGACGATCCCCTGACCGCTGGCATGCCTGTGATGTGAGCGCATGTCACATGCCTGCTGAACTGGGAGACAAGTGATGATTTCATCCCAGGCAGAGTCCCGTGGACATTGATTGATCGCCCCGATCGCTTTCATATCTTGCCCACCCCGCTTGCTAAGGTCATATTTGGCCCTCATCGAGCCTCACAGTGTCCTCCGGCTGCCGCCTCCACCCTTCCCGCCCTGCCCCTTTGTGGAGCTGTGGAATGGAGAGCCCTTCCCACCCAGCAGCCGAGGCTGGGGCCCATCGACACACAGGGGATGGGGCTGGCCACTGCACAGCTTGCCTTCTCCAGCTCTGCTGTGTCTCTGGGGTCAGGGCACAGGCAGGGATGTATAGGATCTGTCTTGCTATTGTCAGAAGGAATGCACTCCGGGATTAGCGGGAGAGCATGGTGGTGGGAGGGAGCCACAGCTGTGTACACTTATTATACAAGATTTAAGTCCCACTGGTAAAATCAATATATTGAATTGCACAGCCCTCTGCTTTTAATTAGTTTAAATCAAACGCGTCCAGGCTGTTTTGCCTCCCCTTGCCTCCGTGGGGTGAGGAAACACCAATATTTACATAGAAACTGATAACACGTTCAGCATCACGCACTCCAGTGGCCTCAGCCTGATGGATCCCAGATCGACGTGGAGTTGGGAGGGATGATGTCAATGGGATGAGGGATGTCGTTGACGCCTAAGGCTTGGATCCCGATATTGGGACACAGTAGGTGTGTGCTCAGAGGTAGTGTTGGTGAGCCTAGACTTTCAAGAAAGTAGCCCACTTTTTGTATAGGCATTCAGAAAGCTGAGATTCACCGATTCGCCCTCTAGAATATTCTTGCAAAACCATTCAGGGTCTTTGCCAGCATGTGGGGTTCTTTGTGCTGGGGCAGCTCGGGGCACACGCTTTGCTTTATTTATTCCAGAACTCGCCCTCCTAGTCCCTGCAACTGTTTATAGAGCCAGGAGGGCTTGCATTGCAAGCGATCGCATGCACCACTAAGGCTATTATGTGAGCCAGTTGGTATTAGCTGTGTGCTCAGCTGGGATTGAATTCCCCAGGTTTTGCAGCAAATGGCATTTGACAAATACTATTTGACAAAAAATGTGACTTGGTATTTCTTAATGTGGAACAGATATTTCACGGTTAACCTCCCCCGGGTGAAAAAAAAAAAACCCGCTCGACCCCAAGTGTGATGGTGGTGCAGATGAGCGCCAGGACAGGCTGGGTACTGCCCCGCTCCGGGATGGGCTGTTTATAATTTGGGGGGATGTCAGGAGTGCACGGAGCCCGCCACGCCCCGTTGTGAAGCTCAGAGTAGCATGTGCCAGGCTGTCCTTTCAACATTTGTGTCGGAAGGCATCGCGGGAGCGGCGCAAAGCCTCCGCTGATCCTCTAGGAGTGGATCGAATTAATGAGGCCTCTGCGAGCACCAGGGTTTGGGTAACTGCTTTATTGTTTGGGAACCAGAGTGCTTATAATCTGGTTCCTGTACCAACATGTTTAACGTGTGTTAATGCATTTCCAAACCGGAGCCTCTCAGCGCAGCCCTGCTTTTCATTAATTGATGTCAGTAGCATGGTACAGTATTTCAAAGGGCTGGCCAAGCATAAACTGTGTTTCCAATTTCCTTCCTTTCCTGTGTTTGGGATGCCATTGTTAATTTGTTCCCATGCAGGAGCCGGGACTGCCAACCGGCGTTCTATAAAGGGCTTCCCAGTGAAGGCTTCCAGCCCTCGCTCATGCTCAGGGCTGCCTGGCCAAGTTTCCTGACACTTTGCAGTTAATTCTGGATGATCTATGGGGTGGGGGGTTGGGGGCTTCCCTGCCGAGGAACGGAAGTTCTTGGTGACAGCGGTGGGTGTGGCTTGGCAAGGGAGCCCTGAGGAACATCCACAGTAATTCTCTTTAGACACGGCTTAAACCCATGCGTCTGTTTCCACCCTGGTGGAATAAGTAGCCGTGTGACCTTGGGCGAGCTACTTTAATTGTCCCTGAGTCTGTCCCCTCATGTTGTAAAGGCTGGATAGCAATCCTCTCCTCCACAGATCCTCAAGAACACACCCGTCCCATCATCCCAGAAATAGTAGGTGTAGAATGAATGTACTTCTTGTTGTTGGACTGGCTAGAGCTGTATTCATTTTGGTATGTTAGTCTAAATTTTAGTTAAAATTTCTTATTACATTTATTTATTGGGCAGGAGGTGCATGTGTGGCCCATGGAGCTTAGAAGACATTGTGGAAGCTTAGAACTTGTGGAAGCTGGTTCTCCCCTTCCGCCATGACGGTTTTAGAGATCAAACTCAGGTTTCAGGCCTGGCAGCGAGTGGCTTTACCTGCCGGACCGTCTTGCCCACCTCTGCATTTCAGGTTTTTAAAGAAGATTCTTTTCTTCTCTTTCTCTCTTTCTCTCTTTGTCTCTTCCTTCCTTCCTTCCTTCCTTCCTTCCTTCCTTCCTTCCTTCCTTCCTTCCTTCCTTCTCTCCTCTCTCTCTCTCTCTCTCTCTCTCTCTGTCTCTCCCATCTTGTGTGTGTGTGTGAGAGAGAGAGAGACACACACACAGAGAGAGAGAGAGAGAGAGAGAGAGACAGAGAGAATGTGTGCACATGTGCTCACAGATGCCCCTGGGCCAGCGGAGGATGGCTGGTCCCTTGGAGTGGAGTCACTGGCGTTTGTGAGCCTCTCTATGTGCATGCTGGAGTGACTCTGAGCTTCGTGACTGAACACCAAGCATCCTTCACCACTGAGTCATCTCTCCTGCCAAAATGTCAGTTTCTGAGTAGTTAACTATAAATACTGAGATGAGGTGCTGGGAATGCAGCTTGATTGGTAGAGCTCTTGTCTACACGCAAGATGCCCTGGGTATGATTCCCAGCACCACAGCAAATCAAGCGTTGTAATGCCAACACTTGGAAGGTAGAGAGAGGGCAGGAGATTGGCATTCTAAGGCTAGCCTTGGCTATGGAGTACATTCAAGGCCAGCTTTGGCTACATAGAGTACTTTCAAAAAAAAAAAAAAGTACACAGATACTGAGATCAAGTATTTGAAATGCAGCGGGGTGGTGGTGGTGCACACCTTTAATCCCAGCACTCGGGAGGCAGAGGCAGGCAGATCTCTGTGAGTTTGAGGCCGATCTGGGATACAGAGTGAGTTCCAGGATAGGCTTCAAAAGCTACACAGAGGAACCCTGTCTTGAAAAAAACAAAAAAAGTATTTGAAATGTAAGAAAATGTCCTGAGACCAATGAAATCAAATTGAAGACCCTGACATTAATCCATGCACATATGAACACCTGGTTTTTGACAAAGGAGCCAAAACTATACAATGGAAAAAAGAAAGTATCTTCAACAAATGGTGCTGGCATAACTGGATGTCAATATGTAAAAGATTACAAATAGATCCATATCTGTCACCATGCACAAAACTCAAGTCCAAGTGGATCAAAGACCTGAACATAAATCCAATTACACTAAACTTAATAGAAAAGAAAGTAGGAAGCACTCTTGAACGCATTGGCACTGGAGACCATTTCCTAAATAAAACACCAACAGCACAGACCCTGAGCACAACAATTAATAAATGGGACCTCTCGAAACTGAGAAGCTTTTGCAGGGCAAAAGACACAGTCAATAAGACAAAAAGACAGCCATCAGAATGGGAAAAGATCTTCACCAACCCCACATCTGACAGAGGATTGATCTCCACAGTATATAAAGAACTCAAGAAACTAGACATCAAAATACTGAACAGTCCAATTAAAAAATGGGCTAAAGAGCTAAACAGAGAATTCACAAAACAAGAACTACAAATGGCTGAAAGACATTTAAAGAAATGCTCAACATCCTTAATCATCAGAGAAATGCAAATCAAAACGACTGAGATACCACCTTACACCTGTCAGAATGGCTACAATCAAAAACACCAATGATAGCCAATGTTGGAAAGGATGTGGAGCAAAGGGAACACTCCTCCACTGTTGGTGGAATGTAAACTTGTACAACCACTGTGGAAATCAGTATGGCGGTTTCTCAGAAAATTAGGAATCGAACTACCTCAAGACCCAGCCATCCCACTCTTGGGCATATACCCAAGGAATGCTGATTCATACCATAAAGATACATGCTCAGCTATGTTCATAGCAGCACTATTTGTAATAGCCAGAACCTGGAAACAACCTAGATGCCCGTCAACGGAAGAATGGATGGAAAAAATGTGGTACATATACACAATGGAGTACTACTCAGCAGAGAAAAACAATGAAAGCATGAAATTTGCAGGCAAATGGATGGAACTAGAAAAAACCATCCTGAGTGAGGTAACCCAAACCCAGAAAGACAGTCATGGTATGTACTCACTCATAAGTGGATTCTAGATATAAAATAAAGAACAATCAGACCACAAAAAAATGTATACTAGAAAAAGTACAATTATTGAAGAGGGAAAATCAATTTTTCACAAGTATACTCTGAATCAACAACTGCTAGTCACATATGGCTTTTGAAATTTAAATATAGTAATTTGCATTTAATGAATGAAATAAAAATGGTTAATTAAAAAAAAAAGAAAGAAAATGTCCTGAGTTAAGTTTCCCCCTTTTTTTTTTCCTGAGATTTAGAAACTCTTTTCAATTGTCATTAATTCCATCCATCCCACTCAGATTAGCAAAGCCTCACTCAGTACTACTCCCCATAATGCCACCTGACATAAATGGGAACAGAACACCAAGCTGACCGATGGTAAACAGAGAAAATGCTGACTCTTTCTCTGGATTTCAGTATCTGGTTATTTAAAAACATCACAACCTGGGAGATCAAAATGGAGTGTAAAAACTTATTTCAACATGAAAAAGTTTAATTAAAAAAAAAAAAATCTCATTACTGAAGTATTTCTTCCCACCTCCTTCCTGGAAGCTTTCCCTTCGGGGGAGTGAGGAGCCCAGAGCATTCATTAACTGAGCCTGTGGCTTCACTTGTGATTGGAGCAGGTGCAAGGTGCCCCTGACTCCTGCAGCTGGGGCTGAGCAGACATCAATAAGGCCTGGTGTGGATTCCACAGAGGCCAGAGAAGGAGAGAGGTCATGTCCAAGGCCTGAGGCAGATGTGGGTGCCCTCCTCCCGGGCCCCACAAACGTCCTTCAGCTCTCCATGCCTTTGGAAAGCCTAGCACAATGCACACATTTCTCAGCATCCCCGAGGCCACGTGTTTTGTCCCATCTGTGTCCCCAGGGCCTTTAGGCTTCCGTCTCTGTAATCATGCTTAACTGTGAGTTCGAACTTGTGCTGTTTTCAGAGCCAAGGGCTTGCGTGTTTTAAGCCCTGGTCTGAGGTGTGTGCGTTCTTACTTCAGCCTCACTGTCACTTTTATGTGGCACTAAACATCACACCCTGTATCCGATGGGCCAGGTGTTCACCGGCCGTGTGACTTCATACAATCGTGCACGTACAAACATGAATGGATACATGCACATGCAGATACAGGTACAAACGTGCATGCATGCACATGCATGTTCACATACATGTGCATATCCACACATCTGTACACACACACACACACACACACACACACACACACACACAACAACCCAGGGCTTCTCTGGCTTTGGCTTTTGATGAGGGTCTCCTTGATTATTTTCTCAGTCCTCCTTGCTGCTCACTCAGGCTCGGCCTTGCACAATTCCCAGGGTGCACCAGGAGTTCACATGTTGGCTGTCTGTGTCTGTGTCCACGGCAGCGGCGGGCAGGGTGATGACATTCCAGGCAGAGTCCTGTAAATGTGTCTGATTCCGCCGTCCCTCCCTGGTTTATTTTGAATGCACAACCTACATAGAAACAAAATGCATAATGAGTAGCATGTTGGGGGATTTTTGCTTTTTGTAAAGGCGTAGATGAGAATAGCTGTGTAAGCAGGGGCCTGGAGAAGAAAAACAGCACAAACTCTTTGTCAGGAATTGAATGTGAACTGTCCCCCCCCCAGCTCGTGTGTTTGAACACCTGGTCCCCAGCTGCTGCTGGTGTTTCGGGAGGTCGTGGAACTGTTTGGTGATGGACTTAGGGTGTATGGGTGGAGCTTGATGAGGAAGACACGTGCCCAAGTTTTCTCAGAAGGTGCCGGCTGTCCCTTGTCCCCAAGTCTTGGCCTGAGTGGAGAAATCCCTGTTCTCAGGACTTAGAAGTGGCTTCTCTTTCCCCAGTGGGCCTGTGTGCCTAAACCCAGACACTGGATTCAGGGTCTTATCTAACTCTCTCTGAAATGCGTCAGAATGATCCTGCAAGTCCAGAGCCAGCTCTCCATGTAGCCATTTACTTAGGCTTCCCCGCCTCAGCCCTGCTCCTTTTTAGCTCTCTCTCAGTGTTCTGCAAGGTAAGGGCCATGGGCAACCCTGCCTTACCTGATGAGTGTAGACCGTGCATGTGATTGAACACAAGCCTCTCCGTCCAGGGAGGGTCCTGGAGGAAGAGGACAGACTGACTGCCTGGGAACAGATGCCGGGCCTTGACCTTGACTTTGTGGTCCCTTCTGATGGGTAAGAGAGAGAAGCAGGCATGCCCCCTCCCTCTGGCTCTCCATCCTGATTGTAATAACTCTCTCTGTAATGGCTAGAAAAGCATTGTCAGGGCAAGAGGCCTGTGTACCCATATGCGAGGACTGCATCCCTCCTGCTCCCTCCGAGGAAACCCTGGGGCAGCTACGTGTGTCTTTTAGCAATCAGACCTGGTGATGCAGATGGAAAAGTCTGGAAGCAGCCTTACCACGTGCCCAGGGTTTCCGATTGTGGTGGTGTTGTGATATGGGAGGGTCACCCTTCTCTGTCATCCTCCAACGGGGAGTTGAGTTCTTTTCCTGTGTCTCTGTGTATGCATGTGCCTGTGTGTGTGTGTGTGTGTGCGTGTGCCTGTGGGTGGGTGTATGTGCATGTGGTAGATGAATTGTGGAGAACACTCTGGGATGGCTCTGGGAACCACAGCAGCTGTGCAGTTCAAATGCACAGACCTCTGTCTGTGTCCAGGGTGACTTAGAACACATCAAGAGAGGAAGCGAGGGGCAGAGGGTGTTTAGAGTGTGAGCATTTATAGGCTTAGCACACAGGCTCACTGGGCACTGGGAGTGACTACAGACTGTAGGTTTTCATGTTCTGTAGTGAGGCCATGAGCATGAGGAAAGACTCATGACCTTCAGGGTGACAGCTGCTGGGGGAGGTCAAGGCAAGGGTTAAGGACCCGGAGCACATGCCTCAGCCGAGTTTCATTCTTGTGCACACATGGTGTGTGCATTTACACAGTGGTTCCCCACCCTCCTCACACTGCAGCCCTTGAGTTCCATTGTGTGTGTGTGCACATGTGGTGTGTGCATTCACACCAGGGGTTCCCCACCGTCCTCACACTGCAGCCCTCGAGTTCCAGTGTGTGTGCACATGTGGTGTGTGCATTTACACAGTGGTTCCCCACCCTCCTCACACTGCAGCCCTTTAATATAGTGCCTCGTGTTGTGGTGATTTCCCCACCACCACCATAGAATTATTTTCACTGCTACTTCATAACTGTAATTTGGCTACTGTTATGAATTGTAATGTAAATGCCTGTGTTTTCTGATGGTCTTAGGGGATCCCTGTGAAAGGATTGTTCAAACCCCCAAAAGGATCATGACCCACAGGTTGAGAACTGCTGACTTTTACATACTTAAGTGTGTGCCAGTGTTGGGGTGAGTACACACCTTTCAGGCGTGTGTCTGCACTTGTGTGTGGAGGCCAGAGGTCAACATGAGGTGTTGGTCTTGTCTTTCTTTCTCAGCTACTCTCCACTTTTTTGGCTTTTGTTTGTTTGTTTGTATGTTTTGAGACAAACTGAACAAGACCTCAGCATTGGAAGGCTGACAGGCCAGTGAGCTCTAGGGATCCCTTCCTGTTGCTGAAGTAACAGGTGTGTGTGTGTGTGTGTGTGTGTGTGTGTGTATGTGTGTATGTGTATATGTGTGTGTGTATGTGTATGTGTGTGTGTGTATGTGTGTGTGTGTGTATGTGTGTGTATGTGTGTATGTGTGTGTGTATGTGTGTGTATGTATGTGTGTGTGTGAGTGTGTGTGTGTGCGCGTGCCTCATGTAGCTTTTTCCATGGGTGTGGAGGATCCAAGCTTGTGTGGCAAGCTGTCTGCTGACTGAGCCATGTCCTCAGCCCTCAAGTTTTCATTCTCCTAACAGTAGAAAGGCAAAGGGAAGCATGGTCCGAGGTTCTTGGGTCAGATCTCGGCTAGGACTGGACAAGACAGCAATGAGCGGTCACTCCCAAAGCTCCCAGCACTCACGTTCCGCAGCTCGCCAGCACGACTCTCAGTTTTGACAGATGCCTGTGTTTCTGGACGACGCTCATATGGGGACGGACAATAAGGGCATAGGTAGTAGTTCTGCACACTAGCTTTAAGATTCGCGTGCAAATCTCATCATTCTCAAATAATTTATCTCACTTTATTTTTTAAAGGCAGCAACCAGAATGTCACCTCTCGTGGGTACATGGATGCCTGGCATGTTTGTCTCTAAGGTTTGCTATGTGAATAAGCTTTTCCCAATTCCAGACCCACCAGACCGATTCCTACTGGAGATGCCCGCTGGGTACGGTCTGCATCGCTGGGTACGGTCTGCATCGCTGGGCACGGTCTGCATCTGCATCGGGTCTCAAGGCTCTCTGCGGCAAGGCGGCCCCTCCCTGCTGCCCAGAGTACTGCTGTGGATTCGTGCCTCATGGGTCAATAACCAATCAATCTTCAGACCCATTAGCACAAAGGGGACCGGCCGAGAGCAACCGGAGACTCAGTGGGGTAGTGCCCGGAGACATTTAAAGCTCCCTTGCCTGTCCTGAAAGTGCTTAGAATAAAGCAGCCATTTGTTCACGGGGCAGGGGCTGTCTGGGGTCTTTCCATTTACTCCTCGGTCTTGAACTTTGTAAAACATACCCCCACTCTTTTCCCTTCTCAAGTTCCACTTTCTGACTGACTTGACCTTAACATTTGTTGAGAGACAAGCCCTTAAAAATGGCAGTGGGGCCTGGAATCTTCCAGGGCCAGTAAATGTTTATAGGATGGAGGCATTGGTTGGTCCTTCACCACAGAGGAAACAATAAATGAAGTGACTTGCCTCTCACCCGCTCACTCACTCTGGGTTGTATCAGTGGGGGTTGGGTAGGTGGAGAGGAGGGTGGGGAAGGGGATGCAGAAATATTGGGGCCTGTGTGGCTTGAACACCCTGGGAACATGGAGGTACCCTTTGCAGGGAGTATAGGGCTGCTGTGGGTGTGGTCTGCGGGGTCACTGTGCTCTGTGCACTGTGGAATATCCAGCCATCTCCCAGGCCTCCACACACCACATACTAGGAGTGCCTATGTCTTGAGTTGTGACACCCTAGTGTAACCCCAGGCCTGGTTAGGCATCTTTTGGGCAAAGGGAAGCTCCTCCCAGTTGGAAGCTACGGGTGATTTTTCAGAAACTTAGAAAGTTAGCCGCAAGTTTGCAGCAACCAGGCTGAGTGGGGATACCACTTTCTTGGGGGTGGACCGCTTTCTGGCTATAAGGAATGAGTTTTGCAATCAGAAAAGGGCCACTCCTGGACCCTGCTACCTTCCTGAGAGATACCACAGCGACTAAGGTGGAGGGGGACACCCTGAGAACAACTGACCAACTATTCTCTTTAGAGCCCAAATAGATGGCCCTGTTCCCACTCCCTACATGCTAAAGACACTTAAATGTGCACCCAGACGAGCTGATCGCCTGGACCCATTCTGGGTCCATTCATGAGCTCTCTTCCAGCTCCCCCAGGAGGAGGCTGGATGTCCTAGCCCGGTGATCTTTTCAGATGGACAAGATGGACAAGCCAGCTCCCTACGGGCTTCAAAACTCCTCAAAGCAGGGAGGCCACCTTAGACCTTGGCTAGAGTTGGACCACAGCCTGAGGGAGACTGCCTGAGACCTCAGCTGAAGTTGGACCATGGTCCAAGGCTCAGTCTAGCCACTCACCTGTTTCTCTACAACCCGTGATCTCAAAACGGTTTGTTCACCTAAAACACGAGTTAAATGGTCAGAAGTTACAATTACCTGCAGGAATTACCTGTCAGGGAATGCTAAATAAATGTTTAGCTGGCACACAGGCTGGGTGTGTTCTTGGTGGCCATTATCAGTCCATAGTGGCTTACCAATGGCTGCGTCAGATACTGTGGTAGTCAAAGCCTCAGTGTCTTCAGCCTGGCCACCATGGGCCTTTGTGGACCCCTGCCTGTGAACAGATGTTGTCTGGAAGCATTATCCTTCTTCAGGGAACTCCTCCCCCTTCTCAGAGCAACTCCTTCCTGGTTTGGTTGGACCCCTGTCTCCTCTGATGTTAGCTCCCCCCCACCAAGTGGTCAGATCTTTGTGTCCCATCCCTTCATGAATTTTTCATAAGCTGCTCAGCTCTGAGGCCCACTCCTACCCCTTGGTAGATCCAAGACCGTTTTCTTTTTTAGCTCAGGGACTTGGTCCATATCTAGCATTGTTCTGTTGCCTGTACGTTGGGGTCTGGGTTAGGAGAAGAGAGGAGATTGGTGTACGCACGCTGAGGCCAGGGACCTCGGCTGTAGGCCTCACTGTGGCCTGAGTACAGGCGTGCATGCAGCCAGGGTTCTGAGCATGGTGTCTCAGCCCTATATCTAGGGCACTGGATGGAGGTGGCATGCCTGAGCAGAGAGACACACTGACTCTGTCAGAAGCTTGCCTGTGTTGACAGGACACGAGGCAAAACAGGAAGTTGGTGATATCACACTGGGCTGATCCTGTTACACTAGAAAGTTATGTCTTGGTTGATTAAGATCTGTCATTGCTCAGGGCTTTTAAAGAAACAGAACTGGGGACCAGATGGAGAGGTGCCCCAAACAGAGTCCTGCTAACCTCACCTGAAGTTCCCTAGATGTCTCCTTCCTTGACTCTCCAGTCACACTGGGTCATAAAGACACATCTTGCTGCAAGTCAGGGTAGAAAGGTGTGCTCTGGCCTCCAGCCAGCTTTGCTCATGGAAGGCAGAGGGAAGGTTAGAGCTGGCTGTTGGGAGCCATGTTGAATGGATTAGAGTGTTCTCTTCCTCTTTGTGGTTTCCTGTATTGCGTACTTGTAGTTAGGAAGGTATGCATGTGTGATTTGGCTCCACTGTATGTGTGGGTAAGTAGAGCCTGAGCTGGCTTCCAAAGCCTGCAAACAGCAGTGTGCCCCTGTGAGTGTATGCAGAAGGCTGGCTGCATTTGATGGTTGTTTTGTGTTTATTGGTATTGGGGACAGAAGCTGGGGCCTTGAGCCCTGCTGGCCAATGCGCCACCTCTGAGCTGTGCCCCCAGCTCATTACTGCTAACCAAACGAGACTCTCAGCAGTCCGCAGACTGCCCCGAAGGTCTGGCCTTGAAGACCCAGCTGAAGTTAAGCATTTGCTGATAACATGACCAGCAGAATCCTTCCCATGTCCTTCCACAAGGGCAAACGTTCTTGACAATGACCTAGGAAGGTCAGAAGTCCTGTCCTGCTCAGGGACAGGTGACAGCTGTCTCCCTGGTCGGAGTGTTCACAAGGACAAGATGCTTTGAATGTCCTAAGAGTCTGGTTCACACTTGATCCTTGGAGGTGGCTCAAGGCCCTGAGGACCTGAACCCTGGCAGGCCCTTCATCAGTGGGTGGGGTCTAGCCTTGACCCTACTGCTGCATGTTCCCCTGGGGGAAGCTGGGACAGGGCCTGGATGTTTCTTCTAATGGATGTGGGAGGTGGGAGATATCCATAGAAGGCTTTCCGGCCAGCGTGTGTCTGCTCATTTGTCAAAATTCTCTGATCATGGGCATCACAGCTCAATAATGAGTAGCTTATATGTGTTGGGGAATCAGTGCCTCCCCAAGAGTAAAGAAAGGGCACACTATGCCAGCACCCACTGAGTCCTGGAGAAGGTGCCAGATTTGTTCGAAAGGCTCCCAGCATTGTCAGTAGACAGATGTAAGCCCTCCTGCCTCCTGCTTCCTGGTCTATTGGAGCCAACATGGCTGCTCACAGCAACTTGTGATTACAGGATAAGCGCCCCTCCCCCCTTGCTTGCTCAGCTTCCCTTGCAGCTTGAAACAGCCTTGGGCTGTTATTCTAATTAGCAAACACAACCGGAAACCTGCTGGTTGTACGACGGGCTAGGAGGTGGTTCTGGAAAATATTTTGCTTCCCACTGAGTGACTGCTGAGCCGACAGAATCTTGTCTTTTTCCTTTCCTTGTGCCTTGAGTGTGGTTCTATGAAGACGTGATGCTTGGTGCTGTGACAGCTCTTTTGTGACCACGAGGTCCAAGGATTAAAAGCCATTGTGCAAACAGTGGCAAGGTGAAAAAGACGAAAGGAACTTGAGTTATTGATGAGGTGACTGAACTTCCGAATTTAACTAAAAGTTTTGGAGAGAGACTTGAAGCTTGATCACATGCTGTCCCACGACTCAGTTGGTTTAGAAGGTAGATCTTACCAACTAGATGGGTGGCAGGGAGTCAGCCTCTGGTCCCCTGTGGCTGCTCTGGGGACACGGGGTGTTGTACCTGCTCTTTGATTGCAGCTGGGTTAGTCAAAACAATAATGATCAAGTTTGCTTGTGCCTGATATCCTCTCGTTACCCTCTTGGTTCATAGCATCTTATTCTTGTAACGTATACCCCTGAACACTTGGAGCAGTGAGTGAGATGTGGGGTCCCCTTCCCTGCTCTATAGCCTCCTGTTCTCACACTTGGTGGTCACCACTGTCTGCCTCTGAACATGTAAGTTTGTTTGCCAATCCGTTCTTAAATCGAAGATTCCAGAAATCGTGGAGCAGTATGGACCTGTCTTTGGCTTGGTGTGAGTCGGCAGTAGGAGGAGCCTCTTCCTCAGCTCCCGGGGGGATCCACAGGGTCTCACCATGAAGCCTGGACTGGCCTGGACTCAACAGAGGTCCCTCTGCCCTGCCTCTGCCTGGAGTGCTGGGATTCAAGGCGTGTGTGCGCCACTGCACCAGACTCCACAGGCCGTTTTAAAAGTGCTTGGGTGGTTCAGACCAGGAGTTTGAGCATTTTTTGTAAAAATGTGAGCTTGAGACAAGTGAGGGCCTTGAAGATTTCCAGTTTCCACCGAATCATCTCCAACTATCTCCATACCAGTCTTTTTCCAGGAGTGAAGTCGAGCACTCCTTTGTCCATGAGTGGACTGGAGCCTCAGGTCAGCGCTACGGAAGACTCTTATTTTGAAGGGGAGATGGAGCCTGTTCCTTTCTGAGACACCTGCGTCTCTGGGGCTAATGAGTTTAGGCTGATAGAACCCAGACCCCAGGAAGGATTATAAATTCTCATGTGATTTGATTTGCTGCTGAATACCTGAAAGCAGCTGTGCCTGCCCACTGACCCCACAGCCCAGCTGCCTGGGGGGCGGTCTGGGTCTCCCCTTGCCCAATGGGGAAAGAGGAGGCCACAGGTCCACTCCCACCTGGCTGTTGAGCCTGGGCCCCTGCCGGGGCTGGCTGTGTAGCAGGGACCTGGTCCTGCCACACTGTTGGCTGGCCTCTGTTGTCTTTACTTTTCACTGCAGTCCATAAGTAAGGGCCTCTGTGTGGCTTTGTGTCACGGGGGAAACTGAGCCTGTTAGAGATGAACTAACTTGTCCTGAGTCCCCGTCAGTGGTCAGCTGTGTCCCATTGGACATTCAGGCCCCTGGGATCATACTCCGCTTTCGTTCTGAGCAGATTGAGGTCAGAAGAGGAGTCGTCCTGGGCACTGTGGGATGCTGCTCAAGTCCTTCCCAGGAAACTGTGAGCACCTGGCTGAGGAGCGGTGGGCGGAGCAGAGGTGAACCCAAGCGCGACGGCAGCCATCTTTGAGGACCTTTGAGTGTACCTGAGGCTCCACAGATGTCATGCATCCCAGTGGTTGTGGAAGTGGGGTGCCCTGGCAACATTGTAACTCTTGGGAATAGGCTAGGCCCAACCCCAGAGCCTGTTTGGCCATCAGCGTCTAGGGGGAGCAGTCTTGACTCTCCCGTGGCCTGGGTCCTCGGATCTGGAGCAAGAGCTCATGCCAGGACTGTGGAGCCAGGACCCGTCCTAGCTCTGACCCACGGTGGAGACTGGCATTCGGTTTCTGCAGCAGGCAGCTGTATTCCAGGCGGGAAGGCCTAGAGGCCATGGGAGCAGAGCCCTGCACATGTCACCTGGACATGTCTGACCACTGTCCCCACAGGAGGACATTAGTCACGAGTGTACTGTGAGCATCTGCTTCAAGGGACCTTGCCACCTGAGCAGGGGTCTTCCCGCAGGCAGAACCAGGGACATCAGTGTCCACGGTCCATGAAACCTACACATGCGCCTCAGACCCCAAGATCTGGAATGGAGAGGTGTGTGTGTGTGTGTGTGTGTGTGTGTGTGTGTGTGTGTGTGTTCACGTGCTCACACAACACATGCTCGTGCACATTAATGTGTAGGTAGGTGCATGTGGAGGTTGGAGGTTAGTGTCAGATGTCAATCTCTTTTCCTCTTATGCTTTGGAACAGAGTCTCTCAATGAAGCCAGAGCTCATCAGTTCAGCTAGACTGGTTAGCCAGTGAGTCTCAGGGATCCTCCCGTCTCTGTCTTCCCAGCACTGGGCTGCAGATGCGTGCTGCCCTGCCCAGCATTTGTGTGGGTGCTGGGGGTCCAAACCATACCCTCATGCTTCCGTCGCCGGCACTCTACCCACTGAGCCGTCTGTCTCCACAGCCCCTTCCGTGGAATTCTGCTGTCCACGGATCTTCTCACCTTAAACCTCCTCTCTTTGAGGACAGCCATCCTGTGTGTCCCACACACGTGCTCTCCTTCCCACTTCGCACCAATTCTACACAAGTTGCATGGTTTGGAGCAGGTGGTGGCACCTGGTTCAGCAGAGTAGTGCTGATCCACAGGATTTTCCACCGTGCCGCACACGTTTGTTGGGCAGAGAGTCCACAGGCCACAAGTGGCTGTTTAAGCTTTAAGTTAAATACAGCAGCAACAGCAAAGCACCCAGCCACGGTGGCCACATCTCAAGGGCCCGGTGGCCACATGTGGTCCGTGGCTACTGCCATGGGCAGTGCCCATGGATAGAGGCCATCCTGAGCCATATGTAGGTCCAAGTTGGTGGGATGCTGGCAAGTTTGCATGACATGACCTCCTGGAAGAGAAGGAGGATTTCAGAGTGATGAAAAGCTTTGGGGTCCCACCCAGCTGGCTGACAGCCCAGATACGGACCAAGTCCAGCACCCTTGACCTCTTGAGGTTTGGTTAGCTCAGAGCCTCTCAACACTGCACAGTAACATCTGGGAGGCATTGTGGAACAAGCCTGCAATCCTAGCACTTGACAGATGGAGACAGGAGGGTCAGGAGTTCAAGGTTATCCTCAGCTACACAGCAAGTTCAAAGCCACATCTCAAAACAATCAGAAAAGAGCTTAGGGATGGAGCTCAGTGGTGGAGGGCTTCTCTAGCATGTCTGAGGCCTTGGGTTTAATCCTCATCTTCACAATAGATTAATAAATAAAGAAGAAAGAAAAGGGAAAAAGTTAGAGTGAATCTCACTATTTTGCTGGGTTGTCCTTGAACCCGGAGGCTCAAGTGACCCTCTTACCGGAGCTTTCCCAATAGCCAGGATCCCAGGGATGAACCACCATTAATCCCCTCGTGCCAGTCTGCAGTGCATGAGTTGTGGGGTGCGGCAACATTACGACTTCCACCTACTAGATTCCAGTAACCGTGTCCATCTGTATGACACCCACGGACACATGGGTGCTGCTCAGATGGCCCGGTGCAGAAGGGGTCAGGGTCAAAGCTGTCCTGATTGGTTTCGTGGAGCGTTGCCATGACTTCTCTTGTTTCCCTGTGTTTTTCAGTTATGTGAGGATGGCACTGGGACCAGATGGCCCTGGGTCTCACCCTGACCTTGGTCTCCTGGACCTCTGGTCTCACCCTGGGGACCCCTGGCTTGTGGAGGGAGGAAGGCCCCAGACTCATGGACCATCTTTGCTCTCGGCTCTTTTCACTCTGGGTCTTTTTAGGCAAACAACTGGCCCAGCCCTGGAGAGATAATTAGACCCATCTTTCCCCGCTCCAGCCCAGCCCGAACCCTCCGCTTCACCAGTTTACAATGATGACATTGTTTGAGCTGTGCTGCACACATGTGGACACTGAAGTGTTTAATCTTGTAGCAAAGACCTCATTCCTCAGTGCCGCCTCCGGCCCACCATCTCTAGGCTGCGGACTAGGACAGAGAGGCACCCCACCCCCTGCCGATGCCAAAGCAGCCCTGTGCTCAGAAGGAGGCTTCGTCTCCTAAGACCCCACTGGAGAGCTGGTGCGGGAACTCTGGAGGCCTGACCGTCACTACAAATACTCAGTGATGTTCCAGAGCTAAGTGGCGGCAAGATGAACGTGAACCTGTGCGGAATGCCAAGGGCTCTGTGCACATCCAGCTCAGGTGCCTCCCCTGTACAAAGCCGGCTGTGGTTTAGAGTGGTGGGCTTGGCCCTGGCCTGTGGGCCTCCAGGTCTCTGTGGCTGTCGCCAGTGATTTTATACCGAGCCTCAGTCTCCTCAGTTGTGAGACAAACCTGTCTCGGAGTAGGGGTCTTGTAAGGATCAAGGATGTAACCTGTGGGATAGGGGTGGGGCATCTAGGCCATTGAGAGAGAGAGAGAGAGAGAGAGAGAGAGAGAGAGAGAGAGAGAGAGAGAGGGAGAAGTGTATGGGATGTGTGGTGGTAGTGTGTTTTGTGTTGTGTTGTGTATGTTTTTTTATGTGTGGGATGTGGGGAGCATAGTGTGTGTGGTTGTGTGATGTGGGTGTGATTGTGTGTGTGTGTGTGTGTGTGTGTGTGTGTGTGTGTGGTGTATGGAGACTGGAGGTCAACCTGAGGTATCATTTCTCAGAAGCTGTCCAATCTTATTTTTTAAGACAGAGTGTCTCCCTGTGTTAAACAAGGCTGGCCCCACAGACCACATGTCCCGACTCCCCAGAGCTAGGGTCACAAGTGCATGCCGCCATGTCTGTTTTTTCACATGGGTCCTGGGGACTGAACTCATATCATCATGCTTTTCCGGCAAGTACTTGACCATCTTTACTAGCTGAGAGAGCTCTTAGGACGGTGGCTACCCACATCTCTGTGCACTGTGGGTAAAATGAGCAGTTTCGGAGGCCGACAGTGATGCTGTTGTAGTTCCCCTTGATAGCAAACAGAACTAGCATAGGACTCAGCCATTCCTGCTTTTGGTCTCTCCTCAAAAGAATTCAGAGCAGAGACTCCAGGAACTGCCTGTACAGCCATGCTCACAGCGGCATTTGTCACAACAGCTGGGACAGAAGCAGTCCAGATTCCACAGGAGGATGAATAGATAACAGGGCGTGGTCGAGCCATATGATGGAATGTTAGTCAACCTTGAAAAGGGATGTTCTGATGCCTGTTATAACCTTGATGATCCTGAGGACATTGCTGAGTAAAATGACCCAGTCACAGGACAGATTCTGACAGGAGGTCCACGGAGGAACGCAGCTAGAGGACAGGAAGTTACACAGTGGTCTCTAGTGCCGGGGGAGCGGAGACTAAGATGAGCCTTTAGTGGGGACAGAGTTTCACTTTTTCCAGATGAACATTCTAGAGACAGCGGACTGAGATGCGTCTCGCAGGACTGAGTGACGTGTGCGCAGCGGTGAGACAGCGCTGGTCACCCACATTTCCCCAGGTGACGGTAAAGCTTGGCGGCTGTTGAAGACTAGAGACGTCTCAGCCGCTAAGAGCAGCTGCCGCTCCCCCAAAGGACTCAGGGTTCAATCCCTACACCCACATCAGTGGGCGGGCTCAAAACCCACCTGAAACTCCAGCTCCAGGGGAGCCAACACCTTGGTCCTGCCTTCACAGGCGTGCATTCACACACACACACACACACACACACACACACACACACACACACACACACACACTCACAAGTGTAGGGGCTTTCATGTTGTCTGGCTTAGGGGCCACATTGGAGAAGACACTGCAGGCCCCACGGCCCCCACCACTTCTCTCTGGTACAGTCTAGCCAGGTCTCGAATCCGAGCCTGGCCTCAGTGAGCGCTGTGTTGACTGAGGTGGTGGGTATGGAAAACCTGTCTGTCTCCTCCCTCCCCCGGGAGCAGTGTGGACGTCCTGGCCTCTCTGGTGTGGCACTGCCCTGTTAGTGGGGACACACTTTCCTTTAGGGTCCCAGGGTTTCAGGACCACACAGTTACCATGTCCCTCCCGCCCTTTTCAAGCTCTTCAGTCTTGTCCTTTCTAGATCTCTCTGTCTCTCTCTGTCTCTCTGTCTCTCTGTCTCTGTCTCTCTGTCTCTGTCTGTCTCTGTCTGTCTCTCTGCTTTGTTTGGAGTTTAAGAGATGTGCTCTCAGCCACCGTGCCTGCCGCTGCCATGCTTCCTCACCGTCGTGGTGATGGACTCTCGCCCTCTGGGAGCCCAAGTTCATGTAAACCCTTCCCTGTAGTCTTGCCTTAGTCCTGAGAACTTGGTCACAGCAACAGAAAAGTAATTAATACAGCGTCCCTTTGTTTGTTTGTTTCTTTCTGCCTCATGCTTCCTTGTTTGTCTTTGGTAAGTGACCCTGTCCCGTGCTGTGATGTAAACACCCACAGGTACATCCTGTTGTCTGTACTGATGGGCGTTCTCCTGCCTCATCATTTGGAGGCCCCGTGACAGTGGCAGACACCCTTTGCCATTACTGCTTAAGGGCCACCCTTGATGACTGCCAAGGCCATTGCTGTTATCCTCTGAGGACACAGAGACAGTTGAGCACAGGTCACATGACCCAGGCCACACAGCTGAGTGACACAGCCAAGACCAAACTTGGACCCCAGGTCTCAGTGAATAGAGGTCAAAAGTGTGGGGTTCAGAGTTCCGCTGTCACACATTTTGCATTGTGCATAAGCTAATTGGCCTCCTGAACCCCAGTTTCCTCATCTGCAAAACAGGAATCCCTCCAATCTCACAGGTTCCCCCTAGACAATGGCCAGAGCTATTCATGGTGAGCATCTCTGAGCACTAGCAAGGCCTGTGCCTTCTGCACCTCTGGGTTCTTCAGCCATCCTTGGCTAGGAAAGAGAAGACACTCTGCTGTCTTCTTCTCTGCCTGATCCTTTGGTTTGCTAGTGGAACTGGTCTGAAGCCTGGGGGAGGGGACACAGAACTAAAGCTTGTCGGGATTGACTGCACTCCAGCTGGGAGCCCACAGTGACCCTGGGCAGACACAGGGTGGCTCTCCTTGCTGAGCCTGGAAGCATCACTCGCCCAGGGAAACATGGCCTACTCCAGGAGGGGAGAGGAGTGGAGAGAAGGGGAGGGGAGGGAAGGGCTTTTCCTGTGGGCAGAGCAGGAAAGTGGGTAGGAGGACATGGTGAGGGCCATGTCTTAGCGGTGTGGGGTGGGCACCGAGAGCACTCTCCCGACACTCCAGGACACCACTGGAACCTAAGCAGAAGTTCCCATGATAGGCTGGTCCCATCTCTAGGCAAAGTGCCCAAACTCAGCTGTGTGGCTGGAGAAAAGGGAAGGGGCGGAGGGGGTGGCCATAGAGAGAACTGCTCAGGAGCCTTAGGATGAGGAGGGAAGGCGTGCGTCTGGGTTGGTTGTGGGGGCTCTGCTAGAGCAGAAAAGAGTGAGCGTTGCTTGGCCAAGCTGAGAGAGTGTCAGGAGAGAGCCGGTCTTGACTGGGGTGATTTATGAGTGATCTGGGGACTGACTTCTCATTGGTCTGTGAGTCCTACTACTGGAGATACCAAGACAGGACTAGATGCATGGGCAGGAGGCTTGGGGGAGACAGCCAGGTATGAGAGGAAGCCACGTGCAGAGAGTTGTCTCCATGTCGGAGCCCTTAGCAGGTAGGTGGTCCTTTGTAGGTGGGGTCCTCTGGAGGCGGGGTCCTCTGGAGGCGGGGTCCCCTGGAGGCGGGGTCCCCTGCAGGTGGGGTCCTCTGAGGTTGGGTCCTCTGGAGGTTGGGTCCTCTGGAGGTGGGGTCCTCTGGAGGTGGGGTCCTCTGGAGGTGGGGTCCTCTGGAGGTGGGGTCCTCTGCATGCAGGGAGCCATCTGCCTGTGGGCTGTAACCATGTCCTGGTAGACGAGCTCTCCCTGGGGAGCTGTGAGTAAGCCAAGGCTGAATCTAGGGAATGCTTGCCAGATGGACAGATGTTAGGACCAAGAAGAGTAGCTAGGCAGTCAGGAGGCCCCTAACACTTTCTGGTGAAGGAGGAAAGTAAGGGTGGCATCCAAAGGCTGGAGTCACTTGCTAGCTACCTCCTGGAAGCCAGCAAGACTATGGATGGCCATTTATGTCCCAGCTGGATACAGGGTGGTCTTTAGTGGCTTTGCTTGGGTGGGGATGCTATTGGGGTGTACATTGGAAGCTCCTCCCTGGGGTGAGCGGATGGGGTGGTGTGGGCATAGGTACTGGCTGTTCACTGCGGGACTGGTGGCTGCCGCCTGAGCTTCAGGCCTCCGTGGCTTCATCCTTCCCTGTCCCTGTTCACAGGACTGTGTTCCGTAGCTCCTTCACAAATCTCCCCGGCACCACACTTTGGGAAAAGAGTATTCTGTCTTGGTTAGGGTTGCTATTGCTGTGGTAAGACACCATGACTGTCTTGGGGTTGCTATTGCTATGAAGAGACACCATGACCACAGCAACTCTTATCAAGGAAGACATTTAACTGGGTGGCTCACAGTTTCAGAGGTTTAGTCCGCTATCATCAGCAGCATGCATGTGGTTCATGCACACGCTACACATGTGTAGTGGTACACTGTGAAGTCGTTCAACAAGCAGATAACTCAACCCACCCAGCTGATCTCACGGTTGCTTTAAACATATGTGGTGGTGCAGGTCCTGGGTTTGGTAGGTCCTGGTGTGAATCCCAGCATTTTGACTCTAGGCAGGCTGTTAGACACCTTCGGGTCTCAGGTGCATGCTTGACCATTGCTGTATTATGCTCCCTTTCTCAGGTAGCTTGGGCACTGTGCTGGTTAAGTTTATCTATCCATTGACAGCACCTAGCATCACCTGGGACGTTGAGAAATTGTCTAGATCAGGCTGGCCTGTAAGCTTGTCTGCGAAGGACTGTCTTGATTGCTAATCTTTGTAGAAAGACCAAGTCCTCTATGCGTGCTGGCATTCCGTAGGCAGTCAGGCCCTGACTGTATAAGAATGAGGAAAGTCAGCAAGCCAGCAGGCCACGTGGGTACCTTCATTCCTCTCTGTCTTGCCTGTGGCCAAGCCCCTGCCGTGATGGACTGTCACCGGGACCTGCAGGCCAAAGGGACCCTCTCCGCTTTAAGTTGCCTTGTGTCAGGGTGTTCTATCAGTGTCAGAAATGAATTGAAGCAGTGTGGAAGGAGCTGCGGGTGAGAACTATCCAAGACTTCCTGCCTTGACTCCTTATCCTGGGATCACCTCCCCAGGCTCTCTTGATACCCAGGAGACTGCCTTTCTCAGCAGCTTCTGCAAAGGGGCCCTTCCCTCCATCTCTGACACCTCATTGTCATGTCAACTCACCTCCCTATGTGTTCCTTGCTTCAAAGAGTGGGCAGGAGAAGAGCCGATACCAGGAGGCATCTGGAGAGTTCCCTCTGGCCAGCTCTTGATCCCTTTTGGTTCAGGGTGGGCTATGAGGAGCACGGTGTGGTGGCAGCTCATGGTGTGCGTATCTTCTCGTCTGAAGTCCCTTTGGGTCATCAGCTGAGCTCTCTCAGGATGGTAGCATTTACACCATAGGAATTGTCACACCTATGCTGAGAGCTGGTTATAGCACAAGCCCACCATGACCAGACTTCTTTAATTACTAAAAGCATCCATAGTCAGTCTTCCATGCAGCCCAGGGCTGGGAACCATTGTCCTACGCTGTCCCTGGACAGGCCAAGCAAGGTGCCTGCTCACTAGTGACAGTTATCTACCATAACATTATCAGTCATGTATGTGAATTCGGCCCCTCACACATCACAGCCCCATTTTCCACATGGTGAAACTGAGTTTCAGATGGGGTATCGGGCATCTTTTACTGCCACAGTGCTACTTAGTGGCCGAGGCTGGATTAGAACCCAGTCCTAAGCTTCTAGGGTTTGGTGTGGTTGTTGCTGTGGTCAGTGCTTTACTTTCCCCAGCAAGTTGGATACAGAGCCATGCTCTTGTTCAAGATTGCCCTAGGGTCTGGACCAGTGACCATCGGGTCCACAGTGTGTCTGTATGGGATGGAAGGCTTTCACAAAGGGTTGGCCAAGGCAGTGTCCACCCAGCTCAGGACACCCAGTCAGTTGCATGGACAGAGATGAACCAGACACTAAATGTTCTCGGTGCTGGTGTGTTTTCTTCCCCTCCAGTGGAACATGACAAGGAATTCTTCCACCCCCGCTACCACCATCGAGAGTTTCGGTTTGATCTTTCCAAGATCCCCGAGGGCGAAGCAGTGACTGCGGCTGAATTCCGGATCTATAAGGACTACATCCGGGAGCGATTTGACAACGAGACCTTCCAGATCAGAGTCTACCAGGTGCTCCAGGAGCACTCAGGCAGGTAGGTTCTGCCTCTGCATGGGAGTGGGATCCTGAGTTCCCTTAGCTGCAGAGGAAGGAGTGGGTGACGGCTGAGGGTGGGGCGGGAAACAATCCTGGCAGCTTCCACTATTGGGCCCTAGACCAGATGACTGCCTTAAGGTATGTGATGTGTGAATGTTCCTTCAAACTATGACGGTATATAAACTTGGTGGGGGATATTGGGAGGCCAGGAAGCCTGGGAAGCCTGTGACTGTGCCGCCCTAGACAGGTCTATATGAACGGTCTAGGTGTGGTGGTGTGTTGGGGTTGGGGGAGGGCTGGTGTTGATGGTCCTTCTATTCACTGCTCTGAGCCTTGGGTGATATCAGGACCACCAATGAAAATGGCCATTTGTAATCAAATGCTAAGGGAAGGAAAAAAAAAAACAAAACAAAAACGAACCAAAAGCAAACAGCTGGAGAATCTTGGCTGTCCAAGAAATGCTAGGTCAGGAACCAAAAGTTTGTTTTGAAAGACTTATTTCTGGAACCTCGAGAAAGGTGAAGAGCTCAGAGATGATGGGGGGCCGCCCTCAGATACATTCCAAAGTTCCGTAGCAGCCAAGATCTCCTTTCTTGTGGCCAGGCCTTTGTATTCTGAGGCTGTAGGACTTTTATTGTCCCCACAGACACTGTGGCACAGAAGTTAGTGGGAGAATGCCCAGCTAGGACGGGAACAGGGACAAGGAGAGCCTGGGCCAGGCACTGCTTCTGGGCAGCCCGTCTTGGTGGCTAAGGAAACAGAACTTCTGTGGTGTGTTTCTAGTGTCTTGCACTCATGTGTAACTTAATATACACACTAGCACTCTGAAGTAAGGAGTCTGTGAAATGGGCAGGATCAAAGTGTCCTCCCACCAAAGAAGGTCAGCCAGACAGAGAGAGAGACTCGGCCCAGGTTTGGGAACTGGAGACCAGGCTTCTGAAAAGCTTTTCTGATAATAGTTTAGTTTTGAATGGAGTCTGATGGTACTCAGCTGAGGATTGGCATCTCTTAGTGACACCCTGTCTCAAACTGAAAGATAAAATAAGAGGTGTGGGAACTAGCTCAGTGATGAGTGCTTCCCTAGAATGCGCAAGGCCCTGGTTCAGTCTTCAGTGCAACAAGGAGGGAAAATATTTTCAGATGGACGCGACAGACGCATGGAAGGACGCTGCAGAGAGAAGCAGAGGCCACTGGAGTTTAGGTTTCCTCTCACGGTCGAGGCCTCAGTCCCTTCCCCAGGCGGCCTCTTTGGCTCTGTTTCTCTTTCCATGGAGGAGTTCACCATCCACTGTCTCCTGCTTCTAGGTGGGGGCATTTTGCTCGACACCGCCCCGTCCTGAATCTTTCAGACCTGCACAGTTCTGTGGGATGGGCTGTGTTGTGTTGGGCACCTCATCTGTTTGTTCTGTGAAGCAGCCTTCATCTGCTGTGGTGGACAGTGCTCTGGGGGTGGCCTCAGGGACAACTGGAAGAAGTCAGTCCTCTCTTTCCATGTGGGTTGCAGGGATCAAACTCAGGTGGCCAAGCTTGGTGGCAAGCACCCTTACCCACTGGGCCATCTTGCCTTCCCACCCTCTGGCTTTTTCTTTACGCAGTTCAGGGGGATCCAAGTCAGGTCCTCATGCTTTCGAGGCAAGCCTTTCCTTGATGAGCCACTCCCCAGGCCTGCTGCCTCCTCTCACCCTGATCACGTCTGCCTGAAGTTCTGTGGCTGGGTTACATACATGTGTGCACATGCCCATCCACACACCACACATGGCCTTCGCAAATGTCACTGGGCTCCTTCCCCCAGTGAGGGAGGAGACGGCTGGTCCCCATGCACTCGGGAAGGCCTCTTACCAAACTGTTTTGATCTTTGTCACTCTGATGGGTGACAGATGGCATCCTGGTGTGGCTTTAATTTATGTTTACAGCCCCCACGGCCCTGCACAAGCTCTACCCTGTTCGGCTTTCTTGCCAGAGAGGTAGGCAGTGAACGAGATGGCAGAGACAGGAAGGAGCTGGGGGGGGGGCTGGGGGCAGGGCGGCAGCTGTGCAGATTGACTTTAGATCTCCCCAGACACTCAGGTGTCCTGTGGATCTTACCTTGGTCCCAGGCCCAGCCTCATGCGGAGGACATGGCCCGTCTTCTGGAGTTCCAAGCACCTACTGTGGACTTGGGGACATCATCACTGCCAGGACTCTTGGTTTACAGTGCTTGGAATCAAATCCGGGTTCTCATGTAAGCTGGGCAAGTGCTCTCAACCACTGAGCCGCCCTTTCCAGGCCATCGAGATTCTTAGCCAGACCAGATGCTTGATCTTTCTTGAAGGCTGATGGCTTAAGGTAAGGCACATACCCAGAAGTTCCTTGTCAACAGGTGGGGCATCCACCTGTGCCCAGGGCTCTTGGCTGCCTCCGTATCTGCCTCATTGAGAGGTCCAACTTTGGGAATGTGGTGGCATCTGGTGAGTCCTGCCTAGCCCACCTGGGATAGCTGACTGGCCATACACACACTCTTCTCCCATCTCTCCCTGCGGGAACATGTGCCCTCCTGGTGGCTGAGGGCCATTTGGTCTGCAGGTCACCTCTGACCCTGAGCTCCTCTTGCCTGTGCAGAACTTGCTTCCTGATACACAGCTTTTGCATGCTGTTTTTCCAGAGAAGGGGTGTCTCTGTCTCACGCCTGTGTGCACCTGCTGTGCCCTGTGTTGGAAGGTCTGGCGGCCCAGAGACCCACAAGCTCAGTCAGGCGGCTTTCATGGAGGTCAAGGCCATATCATTGATGAAACAATGGGCTCCGAGGTTTATTAGTCAGCTACTTTTGTGCGCAGATATGCCCAGTGCCGTTCTCGGAGGCCAGATAGTGGAAATAAATGGGGGGTGTGTGTGTGAGAGAGAGAGCATGAACGTCCTGTGAAGCTTTGGCTGAGGTACATCTGAATTTCCCAGGATGCCACCATAATGAAGTCCCACACACAGGGTGGCCCAGAACATTAGGGCTGGATTCCCGGAGGCTGTTACTTTAGAATTAGTCAGTGGGGCCTGTCCCCTCTGAAACCTGTCTCTGTGTGTGTGTGTGTGTGTGTGTGTGTGTGTGCATGTGTGCATGTGTGCATATGTGTGTGTACGTGTGTGCATGTGTGCATATGTGTGTGTGTGTGTACATGTGTGTGTGTGCATGTGTGCATGTGTGCATATGTGTGTGTGTGTGCATGTGTGCATGTGTGCATATGTGTGTGTGTACATGTGTGCATGTGTGCATATGTGTGTGTGTGTGCATATGTGTGTGTGCTTATGTGCAAATGTGCTCTTCTTGAAGTGTCCTGAGGTGGCCATCAGCTGCTTGTGCTTTTAGGCTCCATCTCCTCTCAGTATGACCCCAACTGTTTTCACTTGGGTTCCTCCTGTGTCTGCATATGTCTACAGAAACACTAGTTCTGAATGAGGATGATTCCATTGACAGATCTGGGGGTTAGGACTGGAATCTCCTTTTGGGGGTACAGGATGACAGGTGTCTGTTAGGTAGTCACCGATGTCCTGCTGAGCTGAGGATGTTTGAGTGACAGAGACTCTGTCAGTAGAGGGCAGAGGAAGAGTGTGCATGGGGGACCACAAAGGGTCCTGTGGTCACGTGAGGCAGGATGGCGAGAACTGCCCCCCCTCCCACGCTATGATGGGATGAACCATCTACGCCTTGCCTAAAAGATAGCCTTAGTGCATCTTAGCCCTCCCATTCCTGAGATTCAGTGATGGATCCTGCCGTGTCAGGGAGGTGAGGTATGGGTTGTCACAGTTGACAGAGGGACACACGGCATAGGACTCTTCAGCCCCTGGCATACTGGTGTCATGGGTGGCTTATCGCTGAGGGCCTGCCTCTTGGGGCTCCTTGCTTAGCAGAGGAGGGTCCAGAGCAGGTGGAAGTGTACGGCTTAGAGGGAGCAGAGGGGATTGACAGCAGGAAGGCGGGAATCGTGGACTACTAAATATTCTTTCTAGCTCCACAGGCGGAAGCGATCAGGCCCTTCTCCGGGAGTTAAAAAGCTTTAGCTTTTAGTTTGTTTTGTTTTCTGGTTGATCTTGAATCTAGGTGCTTCTCTGGAGGCATGGGGGTGGGCTAATCCGGCTTTAAGAAGGCAGATTCAAATCCTGCTTGAGTGATTCTGGGAAGTCATGACCTTGGAGCCTCAGTTTCCTCCCCTGGAAAGGAATGGGTTTGTGGAGTCTCCCTCCCAGGGTGTGGGGAAGGTTTTTAGAGACTGTCTTCCACACAGTACGTGTTCACTAAGCGCTCAGTGATGGTCTGTTTTTCTCCTCACTGTAGGAGGGAGAGTCCATAGCGGAGTGGGGAGCTGCAGGCTCTGGCGGCCCCGCCCTCTCTGGGCTTCATCTTCTGAATGCCTGAATACTTTAAGCCCAAGAATATGCCTGGGGACACAGGCCTGAGCTAGGTAGAGATGTGTGGCTCCTTTGCATAATCCAACTGTGCATCTTCCATTGCAAGCCTCCCACTTACCCAGTCCTTTAAGGAGGACCCCCCCCCAAGTCCTGCCACCACCCCGGGCTCTGTGCTTAGAGAATGAGAATGAGCTCTGCTGCCACCAGCCACCCAGCTGTTCAGGGCCTGGGACATCTGGCTCTCTGGCAGGCTCAGCTAAGCTCCAGGGACACTCCGGGGGTGCTGGGATTAGCCAGCTGTGGGCTGGCCTCAGCATCTCTTCCCTGTGGGAGTCACTTTCCACCAAGTCCTCTTGATCTCTTGGAGTTGGAGGCCTTCCATGGCCTGTCCCTGCCTCAAGCCCCAGACAGCTGGAAAGACAGGAGAGGTATGCCACCCTTGTTGGCCACTGTGGGAGAGCCAGGGCTCAGAGATGGGCCTGGGGGGGGGGGGGTTGGCTTGGTTCTGGAGGCTTTGCTGGGGTGGATGGGGAGGATTAGGAGTTTAGCCTTATTTCCTGGACCCTAAGCCTGAGGCTGGGCTAGCTAGCTTCCAGGACTTGAGCGTGCTTCTGCTCTCTTAGTTCCATCTGCAGGCAAGGGGTCACACTAGGCCCTCCATCTCAACCTGTGCTCTTGCTGGGAGTTTCCAGGCATGCTCCTCCTGCACTGGAGGGCGGGGCTTGCACCAGGAGCCCCAGGAGGCCAGGCCCTGTCACCACCAAGGTCGAGATGTTGTCTGCAGCTGGATGAAAAATGTCCCCTGCTCCATCACAGGGTCTTTGGCTGCCAGGAGGGTGACCTCAGTCTCTCCAATGCCAGGACTTGGATCAACCTTGGCCTGAGTCACTGTGATGGAGAAGGGGCTGTTTCTGCCTGTCCTTCCAGAGAGAGATTTGGGGCAGAGATGGCCAAAGGGGTGGCTTACCAGTTCCCTCTTCAACCCAGTCCAGTTCTGCTTGTTCCCGAGTGCCCCACCCGGGATGGGGACAGTAGCCTCCCCAGGACATCTGGCTTTCCACTCAGAGGAGGTGCCCTGTCCAGGCTGCCCCTGCTGTATGAACAGGTGCACACCTGCCCACAGCTCTTCCCTGTAGCCCACCATATCCAACCTCCGAGGCATCTCAGCTGCCCTTTTCCCTCAAGTCCAGGGAAGATGGCCTCTTACCCACACCAGGACAGGCTGTACCTCAGGTTTACTGGAAAGGCTTGCTGGAGCTGAGGGCAAGAGAAGGGCATCTGGCCTCTACACCCCACAGTGGTCTCCAGGTGGCCCTTGGGGTGGCGCCTCACCTCAGCCTGTCCTCTGTGGGGACTTTCAGGTGGCTATCACTTTGGTTGTCGGGTCGGGACTTGGTGACCAGACTCTGGAAGGTTTTCCTATATCCAGGTTTAGACAGAGGTCACGGCACAGCGCAGAGACAGCACCAGCAGAGGTTTGGGGCTTCTCCCACTTGGGTGTTTTCTGTTTGCCGTGATATGGTGAGTATTCCACCGCCACAGTGAGCCTTTTCAGTGTTAGCTCTCTTCCACAGACTGGTTCAGAGGCTGCTTCCGTGACTTAGCTGAGGTCACAAAGTCAGCAAGTGGCAGAGGGGAGATTCGAACCCAGGTTTCTGGAAACACCCCCCCCTCCCCTGCATTCTGAGCTGCAGTGAGATTTTCAACCGTGACTGTGCATTATTGGTTGGGTTGGTCAGGGTCTGTTAAAGCTGCCAGTGTTGGTGGTTTGAACTGGGTGTTGACATTTCTCAAGACAGCTCATGTGTTTCAGGTGCGAGGCTCCGAGCAGGTGACTGCCGCCCCTTATGTCCTATGAGAGGTGGACCGTGAGTCACTCCTGCTTCAGCTTCATGACTTGTTCGCTTGCAGACCGTCCTCCTCTCACAGGACAGAGCCCCACTCATGTTCCCGACTCTGTCCATTTTACTGGCGTGGGGAAGGGATTGACTGAGAGTGGGGGTCCTTCCAAAAGCTTCTGGCTTTCCCCTGCCCCTATAGGCCTATGTGCAGGCTTTTGAGTCTCCTGGCTTCTATCTCTCGCCACTACACCTCAGCCCCAGGGCATAAGCTCGGGATTTGAGCCTGCCTTAGCAGTGGGCACTAGGGGGTCACAGTACCAGTGCTGTCCTGGAAGATCACAGGAGCGGCCATGAAAAGCCTGGGTTAGGACCACCTGGGCACCTCTCCTTGAGGCCTCTTTCTCAGGGAACCACTCCAGACCCCAGCCCTGAGCCTTGGACACAGTACAGTCAGTCCTTGGTGTTGCTTGGTCCCCTCAGGGCCCCTCAGTAATTTGCAAGGATCATTCTGGAAAAAGCTTGCATTCAATGCCACCCAGCAGGGCAGGACAGCAAGCCACTGTGTCCAATCTAGTTAGTTCTGGAGAGGCAGTCAGCCGGTCCTGTCCTGTGTCCTGGAGCCAAATGCCCAATGGCTTCCTGTCCTGTGGTCTGAGGCCAGCTGGTGGGCTTTGGTGGCTGTTTTGATCTGCGTTCCTTCTCCTTCCTTCCATCGTCTCTCCCACAGCCTGGCTTCTTGGGAACTGGGTGGGCACCGGTTGGGTGTTGGTGGTAACAGGGTGTGTCTGTGGGGCACTTGTGATAGGGTCCTGTGGGGGTTCAGCAGGGGCCTTGCAGGGGGCTCTCATTTTCTTGGACTCCTCTCGGCACCGAATCACATGGAGTCAGTTCCCGGTCAGGCATCCGCAACATCGTTGCAGACCCACCGCATGGGAAGGGCTGTTTCCTACTGCTGGGTGGATCTGGGCAAGTTTGAGATGCCGTCCTCGTCTCTGCGGAAGGGGTAGCTGTCCTCCTGAGCAGCGTGACAGAGCTGACTGGGCGGCTACAGCAGTGCACCAACAGAGGTCTCCTCTTCACCCCTTTTGCTGAAAACCGAGGCCCGTGACCCAAGATGAAAGAAAGCTGACGAGGGCAGCTTGTCCATTCTCTTCACCCAATTCTTTGAACTGGGTGATAGGTCAACCAGATTCCCACCAGGGAAACTGAGGCAGAGAGGACAACCCACCTGCCTAGCTTGTCCTGGCAATGTCGTGAAGATGCCCAGGCTGCCACCTGTAGCCACCTCCAGTTTCGTGACTGTGTGGACTTGGCAGCCTGCTGGCCTGGCAGAGCCTCAGTGAGCACTGAGTGATTTCCGAGGGGCGGCCACAGAGGCTGTCGGCAGGAGTGACGTCTGAGGCACACAGTAGGCACTCAGAGAATGCCCGTTGCAGGAAAGGGCAAAGACTTCTTGTGAGGAGGTGTCGCCCCTGAGGACGTGCCCACAGGGGCCCGCTGCATGTATGAGTGCCGGCAGTGTCTCTGCTCGTGGGCTAGGTGGGCCACCCCAGCACATTCTTCCATAATCTCTCCTCACTGCCTTGTTTTCAGTCTTACCTCAGCATCTGAGCTCAATTTCCAAAAAGTGAAAATTGCCCGTAATTATACTGCTTTCGATTCTCCGCAGGCTTTGCTGTGATGATCATAATTATATTATGCAGAGCCGGGGGCCGCCCTGGTGCCCAGGGGTCGTGGGCTTTCATTGCCAGTGAGGGGGAGATGGCAGCGTGTGCCGGAGCCCTGTGTTCCTGACGCTGGAATGCATCTGGGGACAGTGGGCTTCGGGATCCAGTCTGTCTGGATAACTTGATCAGACACTTTAATTCCAAAAGCACTCCATTCTTGGATTGAGACCTCTGCTTGCCTATAGGAACCTATTTTTCCAAATGTATTAACATGTGTGTTTCATATCAGGGCCTGTAATTGCTTTAGCCTTCTTGGCAGGAAACAAAGGGAATTAATATTTTTCAATTTGGTTGTAAGCGGTCATCTGTAGCTGGGATAACAAATGCCTTCTCAGATGCTGACTCCGGGAGGATGGGGGAAACAGGTGCCCCAGGAAAGTGCTGTTTCCAAGGCTCTTTTTCCACGAAGGGAAGGCCTCTGCTATCTCACATTCATGTCAGGAGCAGGGACCGGTCAAGGCTTGGTCAGACTCCGGTTTCCTCCTCGGTCTTCCTACTGCCACCCGAATTATTGCCATCATCTTTCTCCGTGGCTTTGCTTCTGCTGCTTCAAGAATGGAAGAAGAGAAGCTGACACTTGGCCTCTCTCTGTTCTAGCATGCTCTGCACTAGTCTCCCTCAGGG
Source organism: Peromyscus leucopus (assembly GCF_004664715.2). NCBI lineage: Eukaryota > Metazoa > Chordata > Mammalia > Rodentia > Cricetidae > Peromyscus > Peromyscus leucopus. The sequence goes on along the minus strand of NC_051066.1, from coordinate 140,548,919 downwards.
AACCCAGGCAGGCATGACTAATGGATCACAGCACTCCCTCCTGCAGGTCCTCAGTGCAGCTGCAGGAAAGGGAAGCAGCCGCTGCTGATCAAATGGAGCTGTTGGCCAGGGAAGCCTGCGTGGCCTCTGGTCTCAGGTCAAGGTTTCTCCAGGGCTGAGTGTGTGTGTGTGTGTGTGTGTGTGTACTGTGGGTGTACTGTGGGTGTACTGCCTTGCTCAGTTTGTTGTGAGAGGGCATGGGTTTGGTCCCCAGCAGCCTCCTGAAATCCATCTTCCCAGGATTGAGGGTTTGTGAAAGGTTTCTGGGAGAGGAGTGGGGAGGGGGGCGGGAGGAGACAGGAGAAGATGGTTCTGTGCAGGGCCCCAGGGGAGAGCTGTGATCTGCTCCCCTGCAGGGGGTTCAGAGACAAAGTTGCATCCTCTTCCTGCAGGACTTAGCCCTGCAGAGGGCATCATTTCGAGCAGAGCTCCTAGCTTTGGTGCTGTGGGCTTTTGACCTCTTCTGGGATGGGCTGAGGTGAGATGGCAGGTGTTCAGCTCCAGCCTCAGAACACAAGATGCCGGCCACACCTTGCAGCGCCCAGGTGCAGAACCAGACTAGTCCGGGGAGGCCTCCAGAGCTGGCCACACTTGGAATGGAAAGTACCTCGATTCCCTCACTTCGTTCCGACCTCCCCTTCAGCTTGTTCATGCCTCCCTGTGCTGGCCTGGCCACCCGGCTCCCACTGTCCACAGTGCCTGAATCCACCCAGACCCTCAATTCTAACTCAGGTTTTTAGACAGAGATCTGCAGGCACTCACTCCTGTTAACACATGCCTCCAAGGCTAGTCACAGATCAGAGAAAAGTGATCACGTCAATGTGTTAAGATGCCATCTATAATCCTAGTCCTCAAGAGGCAGAGGCAGGAGGATGACTACAAGTTCAAGTGTGGCCTTCTCTACAAAGAGACTTCTAAGCTAGCCAGGATGACATAGTGAGATCCTTCTTGTCTTTAAACAAAACAGCAGACAACCATCAGCGTGGGACTGGGGACGTGCCCGGGGATGGATGCTTGCCCGCCTCCCACAGGGCACAGGGCTTTATCTCTAGCTCACAAAGCTTAGCTAAAATGTGGGGAGAATTTCGGCATGTTAATAGTGGGCCACTGAACATGGCTTTATATGATGTGTGGCGTCTTACCCTCCTGAGCAGGAAGCCAACCCATCAGGCCAGCCTGGTCTTTGTCGCTGTTGACATTTGTATTCAGCTGACGATGGACAGGACCTGCAAGGCACACCTGTCACTCAGGTCTCTGTAGATTTGTGCCCAGGTTCTGTTTCCTTTCCTGCCTCCTTTCTTGTTCCTCCATGTGGGTCCTGGCCTCACATCTCAGACAAACCCTTGCATCCATGCCCTTGACTGAAGGTCAGCCTCTGTGCCTTTTCTCACGCGTGATAGAAAGTGAGAGTGTGTCCCACGGTGCAGCCAGCAGGGCATGCTTCACAGGCACACTCAGTGCCTGGCCTGGCTCTCGACACGTGGCAAGTACCTAAGTATGAACCCTTCTTCTTAGCTGCCCCTTCTCCTTTCTCCCTCTGGTCCTCTGCCCTGCCTCCTGAAGCTTCCGTTAGTCTTAGCTGTGGAGAATCTTAAGCTTGGGAATGGTCACAAGCACACTGTCAATAACACAGCAGTACAGGTTTGTGTTTGTCTAACATAAGAGTTTATTGAATAACATTTGCAAGCTACATCAATTTCCTTGGTGTGAGGATACTTAAGCCACCGGCTGATACTTTAGACTTGGAGACGTGGGTGGGAGTGAGTGCGTGGGGGGTCTTGTTTGCTCATTCCTCTTGGTGAGATCCACTTGGACAGTGCAAGGACTAAGCCACACTGTGCATCCAGTGACACATCAAACATCATCACAATGAGACAGGGAGACCTTAGGAGGCTCCCCAAGAAACTGTGGGGAGCCCTGTGGAGACTGTGAGTCAACTCGGTGTCCTCTTGATGGACGGACGCCCGGCTGAGGCTGGTGATGCAAAGGCAGATCTTTCCAGCCTTTCCCTGGTTGCTGCATTTCTGAAATGCCGCAAGCTAATAAACTGCATTCCTCGTGGCCTCTGGGAGTAGTTCTCTCCTACTGTGTGGGTCCTGGGGATCAAGCTCAGGTCATCATGCTTGGTGGCAAGCACCTTAAACCACTGAGGATCCTGTGGTCTTCATACTTGGTCATCAGGCTTGGAGGCAAATGCCGTTACCTGCTGAGCCATCTCGCTGGCCCAGGTGCCCCCCACTCTGCGTGATCCAGGCAAGAGAAGAATGAACTGAGCCAATACAATACAGCCAAGTGTTTCTGACAGACAGAGGGAACAGATGTGTGGAAGGTACGACAAAGTGAGGAGAGGGGACAGGTGGCTGTGGGGCCAGAGGTGGGCGGGGCCTCAGCCTGCAGGCTTCTGGCCACTCAGTTAGATGCCTAGAATACAGGGAGAACATTGGATGGCAAAAATCCATTGCCAGGTACTCCCTCCTCCTCCCTGCCCTCCACACCTTCACTCTGCTGGACATGATGGGGGGAAGGGAAAAAGAGGGGAGAAGAGAACATGGCAGCAAGAGAGAAACTCAGAGTGAACAGAGCATGCACAGGCTAGCATGATGTCATGTGGGTAGAGCCTCGTGAGTCAGGAGAGAGGGGCACTTGGCTCACGGACCTGGAGCCAGCCCACATGCACACTCCAGGCCGCAGGGTGGCCCAGGAGGAAGATCAAAGTCCTGAGATGAAGTTGGCCCTGCAGGGTCGAGTCACCAGGCGCCTGGAGCTGCCCACCTCAGTGTTAGGAAATGCACTGCTCTTCCAACAAGGACCCAAATGGTCCTGGCGTCCCCGAGACGAGCCGATGAAGTCAGAGAAGCACGATGCTTTTTATAAACCACTTTCTTGAGGCCCTATACATCCAGGAAGACCAAAATTAAGTCGTTTGGGAGAAAGGTGGAAAAACAGACGAAAAGCCGCAACACCTCCTACCGCAGAATGATCTGGGGCCACCCACGGCCTTCCCATCCACCCCAGGACTGGCAGGCTGCCCACTGAGGAAGCCCACCAGGCAACCGTGGAGGACGTGGGACATCCTGCACAGCAACCAGAAGGCTGTGCTGTTACAGGCAGGGAACAAGTAGCAGCCATTCACGATCAGGGCTCCAAGAGCCTGTCTGCAAGGAGATGGGTTTGAAACTTATCAAGGTTCCAAAGCCTACCTCATCCGTAGAAGGCCAATGGCCAAAAGGGCTCAGTAGTGGAATAAGCAACATGTTGTACTGTATGTATGTATGTATGTATGTATGTAAGTACGTTAAAGGCTCTGAAGGGCCTCGAAATGGCTCAGTGGCTTAAGGTGCTTGCCACCAAGATGATGACCTGAGAACAATCCCCAGGACCCACACAGTAGGAGAGAACTGACTTCTGCAAATTGTCCTCTGATCTACACACACACACACACACACACACACACACATGTAAAATGAATATGTATGTGTATGTATGTGAAAGAATTAAGGAATAAAGACTGAAAGAAAGCTTTTTTTCAAAATTGCAAGTGTCACCAGAAATGGATTGGCTTCCCAATTCCCTGGGGCCTTTGCCCACAGGTCCTACTCTGAGCCCCTTGGAAGTCCACTCTCAAATCCCAGGGTGGTCACCCACACTGACTAAGGAAAGACTCTGGACACCTCCTCCCACCTCACACAGAGACCCTGGCTGGTGCTGTAGACTTGGAGACTGGAGGAGGGGGTGCTGTCCACTCATCCCCCACTTGGTGAGGTCCATCTGGACAGTGCAAGGACTGAGCCACACCTGCACCCAGTGACACATCGAACATCATCACAGTGAGATAGCGAGACCTCAGGAGGTCCCAAGAAACTGTGGGGAGCCCTGTGGAGATTCTGAGTCAGCTCGGTGTCCTCTTGATGGACCCCTGACTGAGGCTGGTGATGCAAAGGCGGATCTTTCCAGACTTTCCCTGGTTGCTACATTTCCTTCAGCCTCCAGCTTGAGACAGAAATAGAACAAGGTAACCTCAGACTCCTCACGAACACTCAAGGCACCAACTAGTCAACAGTGACAGCTTCCCCATCGCGTCATCTTTCCAACCTTAAGAAGAAAACAACCACAGACCACCGTTTTAAGATTCCAAAACCCAGAGACCAAAAGGGGAGCGGAGCAGGGCTCAGTAAGAAAATGAACTTGAAAGGGGCATAGCACGGAGCTAGATGGAAGCAAGCAACACCATGCCTGTGGAAGGCAGGCTGTTCCCTGCCCTGAGGACCTCCATACAAGTCGCCCTCCTCAGGCTGCATCTTACCCTCAAAGACAGAAGCTCACACTGTTCAGAGAGTGAACCAAGGCTGTTGAGAACGCTCTCAAAACCTTACTTTTGCATGTCAACACTCTTGGTCTGTCCAGCCCTAATCACGAGGCACAGACTGACAAGCAAGTGACTTACACAAATAAAATATTACCACCTACCAAGTAATCAAATTAAGTCAGCAACACATGACATGTGGGTGTACCAAAACCACCTCAGAGAGCTAAAGAGATGGATCAGTAGGCAAAGTGCTTGTCTTGCGAGCACCAGGACCTGAGCTCAATTCCCCAGAGCCCATGTAAAAGCTGAGGTGTGTGCTTGTAATCTTAGCACCAAGGAGACAAGGATAGACAGATCTCTGGGGCTTGCCGGCTGCCCAGGCTAGCCTACTTGGTGAGCTCCAGGCCAAAGAAAAACTTTGTGTAGAAAAAAGAAAAAAAAGCCAAGGTGAGTGGTACCTGTGGTTGTCCTGACTTCAACAAACAAGCACACACGGCACACCTACACACAAACAGGCACACATGTGCACACCTCCATACACAGGCACACACATGTGCACATCTACACACACAGGCACACACATGGGCATACACAAAATCGTAGCATAGCTAACAGACCCATGAACTTACAGACATATTAGGCCAGCGAATGACGGCACGCCCGGGAACGCCCTTGCCTTGGAAGTCTTATACTTCTCTTTTGCTCCTTCAGAGATCTTCCCTTCTGGAGGGTTTCTCAGCATTTTGGTCATCCAGTTTGTGTGTTGCTGTCCTTGCCGCTGGTCCTCAGACCCCATTCTGCCTGCGGTCATCCCTCCAGCTCTTAGCTCTGGCAGAGGGACGAGAGTCGAGGTGTCCTCTGATGGTGACTGGTTGCTGTAACTAGGGACCACACATTTAATGGCTTAAAGTACAAATTCTAGGGTTGAGGAGATGGGTAACGTCCTTGCTGCTTAAGTATAAGGACCTGAGTCTGGATGCTCATCACACACATGAAAGCTGGAGCTGCTGGGCACAGTGGACACACCTTTAACCCCAGCATTCGGGGAGGGGGGAGTAGAGGCAGGTGGAGCTCTGAATTTGAGGCTAGCCTGGTCTACACAGGGAGACCCTGTTTTGTTTGTTTTAAGGCAGAGCACAGTGATGTGAATCTAGAACCCTGGTGTTGGAGGGCAGAGACATGTGGATCCTGGGGCTCTTGCTGGCTAGCTGGTCCGGTCAACCCTGAGCATGAGGGCTCTGGCCCCACAGAGAGACCTTGTCTCAGAAACTGAGATGGCGAATTATAGAGGAAGACCCGGATGTCCGCACTGGACTCCTAGGGCCCCCTCAGTTCCTGGCCTTTCCTGGCTTTCCCGGAAGTGTCCTTTCCTGGTTGGATGTGCCCTGCCAACAGTCCCATCATGCTGACATCTGACTCCCCACCTTCTTCTTTTACTCATGATGACTCTGTGGTGACTTGGACCATCCTGAAGAACTGCCTCAGTTCAGGTGTCCCTCATATTGTCTCTTTGGACCCTTTGGCCATCTAAGATAGCACACACAGGTCCTGGCCTCCACTCAGGACTTCTGAGGGCGTCTTGTTCTGTTGGCCTCTCAACTCAAGTTCATTTCCTTTTGTTTGGTGGTGGAGCCATTCCGTCCAGGGCCTGATGCATCCTCACCTGTCACCTCCTGTGACCTGTGATGTGATTCTAGGCTGGCATTGTCCAAGTGAAGATTGCCCAGAATGTTTCCCTGTGCCAGCCTGAAGTACTTGCCCAGCAAGCACCCTGATCCCTAGTCCTCTCCACTGCTAAGTTGGGAGATAGATCTCCTACCTGCATCACAGGAGGCAGAGAGGTTAGGTGGCAGGTGCCTGGCCTAGCCCTGAACCAGGCCTCTTGGAGAGACTTTGGGGAATTCCAAGGGCAATACATTCTCTCCAATTTGAACATGTGCCTGCTCCCTACAGGTGGTGGCCTGGACCTGAGGGTCCCTGCATGTGGTGGGCTGAGTCTGAGGGTCCCTGCATGTGGTGGGCTGAGTTGAGGGCTTCTGGGGAGTTCCAACTGGGTCTTGGACTGTGATATTGGGAACCCTCCCCTCAATTCTGAAGCTTGAATTTAGGGCCTGGTGTCTGTTAAGTAAGCATTTTATTACTGAGCTATACCCCCATCTCTCTCTCTCTCTCTCTCTCTCTCTCTCTCTCTCTCTCTGATTTTTATTTTGAGGCAGAGTCTAGCCAGATTGCCCAGGCTGGCCTTGAACTTGTAATTGTCCTGGTAGTTGGACTTTTATGTCTACACTTTGCCTGACTGAGAATATGTTTAAAATAAGATTTTATGACTGTCGCCTAGATCCTCGCTCCCATCCAGCTCCCAGTAGCTGCACAGTGACACAGACACGGGCCATCTTCAGCTGAAGCTAGGACGTCTTGTAGGGATTCCGAGGTCCTCCTGGGCCCTCAAGACACTGGTTGCTTTACCCCTCGGCAGGGGTCAAATAAGGCATGTTCCCCAAAACTGCGTTCTGGGTTCTGAAACATGCCTTCACTTGCAGTTGAGTGCCCTCAGATTTTCCAGAGGCCCCCTGGGGTCTTTTTCTTTTTTAATCTTTGGTGGTCTCCATGTGAGGAAATGTGGCCATCCCCAGGGGGTGGTTGAAGGCCCCTGGGGACTGCGGACTAGAAATAGCTTGTGAGTAGTCAGAAGTCCCAGACAGGACTCTCCACCCTCCCACATTGGATTTAAAATATCCACTTTCCATGGTGGTAGAACTTTCCAGGTGTGTGTGTGTGTGTGTGTGTGTGTGTGTGTGTGTGTGTGTGTGTGTTACTTCCCCTCCAGGGTTAGGTTTCTGCTGTTCACCGGTTTCCTGGGGAGGAGGTGCCCCAGACCCTGCAGCCTGCAGGCCACAGTCAGGTGGTTAATTATTAACATCCCAGTGCCAGCGTCAGGGTCAGCCCAGGTTCACGCCTTACAGAGCAGGACTCTGAGGAAACCTGGGTTTCTGGAGGGGAGAAGGTGACCTTCCGTGTCTTAATGCTGTTTCTGTGTGTGTGTGTGTGTGTGTGTGTGGTATGTGTGTGAAAGTGTGAGTGTGTGTGTGAGTGTGGTATGTGGTGTGTGTATGTGTGTGTGAAAATGTGTATCTGTGTCCTGAAAAATATCCTCAAGACTGTTTTGTTTTGTATTGAAACATTTTAAATTTTATTTGTTTTATTTTGTGTGTGTGTTATGTTTTGCCTGCATGTTTCTGTGTCCACTGCATGCATTATTTTTGTCTACACTATAAGCATGCAGTGCCCACAGAGGCAGGAAGAGGGCATTGGATCCCCTGGAACTGGAGTTACAGATGGTTGTGAGACACCCTGTGGGTGCTGGGAACCGAACCCCACGTCCTCTGCAAGAGCAGCAAGTATTCATAACCACTGAGCCTCTGCGCCAGCCCCTGCACTTGGATTTTTGAGATAGGGTCTCTTACTGCTCTGGAACTGGACAGGTCCACTGGGCTAGGCTGGCTGGGCTGTGAGCCAAGGGATGGCCTGTCCTCTACCTCCTAGTGCTGGGATCACAGGCATGTGCCAGCATGTGCCAGCATGTGCCAGCATGTCTGGCTCTTGTACATGGGACCTGGGCATGGGACTCAGGTCCTCACGTTTGTGTAATGAACACTACCAACCAAGCCATCTCGCCAGCCCTTGCTATTCCTTCAAGAAGAATTAGTGGTGGCAACAGTCAGGGACTCGTGCCCTGAAATCTGCTTCATACCTCTCCTGAGCTTGGCAGACAGGGCCACACTATGCTTGTCCATGTAGGGGAAAGTGAGTCCTGTCACTCTCTGGTTTTCCGAAAAAGACCACAAGAATGTGGGAATGTGTTGTCCCAGACAGTCAAGTTTGTTTGTTTGTTTGTTTTTTAATGATTTATTTATTTATTTAATGTGCACTGATATTTTGTCTGTATGTACTATGTAAGGATGTCGGATCCCCTGGGATTGGAGTTACACAGTTGTGAACTGCCGTGTGGGTGCAGAGAGTTGAACCCTGGTCCTCCACAAGAGCAGCCCGTGCCCTTAACCACTGAGCCATCTCTCCAGCCCTGACAGTCAGGGTTTTGAGAGCCGTATGTTTTCAGAATTGAGATCTGGAACGCTCCCTTCCACCCTCTAGACTAGAGTATACACAAGCAGACTTCCTGTGTGTGTGAGGGGGGCTACAAACTCTAGGAAGAAGGTAAACTGCGGGGCCGCTGTCCAGTGCATTGCACACCCTCACTCACCCTTGAGCTTTTGTCGTTTAAAAAAGATAGTGTAGCTTAGTGCAGCTCTGAGCTCTCAGCAGAGAAGCGTCTTTTCGCAGTAGATGGTGATTTACACAGAGACCCACAACTGGCTATGATTTAGAGAGTAAGAGACAATGGGATGGGCCATCTCTATCACACACACACACACACACACACACACACACACACACACACGACCCAGGGGTCATTCATTGCAGAGTGTAAGAGCCAGAGGTGGTGGACGACTACAAAGAAACATTGGTTTCTGGGCACAGCAGGGCAGTAGCACATCTGATTCACAGCGGGCATGACAGTGTGCACAAGATCTGTTCAAGCACAAGCCAGAAAAAAAAAAAATTACAGTATGCAGAGGAGAGGGGTGCACAAAGTCCCATCCCTAGCTGGATTTGTGTGTGAGAGTGACAGAGTGCGTGTGCGCATGTGTTTGGAGGCCAGAGTTTGAAGTCAGATAGCATCTTCAGGAAGGCAGTCCACCTTATTATTTGAGGCAGCATTTCTCACTGAACCTGGGGCTCGCCAATTTAGCTAGGTTGGCTGCTAACTGAAGCCCAGGGTCCTCCTGTCCGCCTGCCACGCAGCGCCACACCCAGTGTGTTAGATAGGTACTGGAGATTTGAACTTAGGTCCTCACACTTTCACTGCGAGCGCTTTGATGACTGAGCTACCTGCCTGTTGTTTATGTCTTTCACATTTGTTTGTTAGTTTGCAGAGGACAGCTTGCCCCCTTCCCCCCCGCCCCCCCCCTCTGCCGTGTGGATTCTGGGGTGGAACTCCAGGCATCAGGCTTAGCAGCAAGCACCTTTAACCCCTGTCTTGCCCGTCTGAGTTCTATTTACCTTTGCCAGCTAATGCAACTGGATCTCTTTTTTGTGTGTGACCACTGGCTGTTTGGCCATCTTTGGAGACCAGTCTATCAAAATTGGCTACATTTGTCCTCTGAGGCAGTGACATGCTAGCTTTGCTGTGTGAGCGTGGATCCTGCCTTCCACTGTCTTGACCAGCTTGAGCAAGAAGGAATTACTCTTGATTTTGGTTGAGCCTTTGATGTCTGAGCCATCTCCAGTCCTACTGCTGATTTTGTGAAAACCACTAACGGAGGTACTTTACTCTTTAATTTCTCCGGTGCACACTTGAGGTTTAGTCTTATCTTTTTCCGTCAGGTTGTGTCCCCAGATGTTTGCACATCACACATTCTGTGTGCACTCCTTTTGGTCAGTGCCTGTCTTCCTTGCCACCAGGTAGGTCTGTGTGGTTCTTTGAGCAGCCATGGAGCACCCACTTGCCTTGGACATCCTGTGGTGTTTTAATCAGTCCCCTTGGGAGACAGTTTTCAGTTTTTCTGTAATGGGAATTCTGAGTGTTGTCTGGGTTATCTTTCTCTGGAACTGACCATCCTATGTAAGTGGCTTAAAAGGAGAGCCATTCTGCTTGGGAATTGGGATGTGCTCAGCCAGGCAGTTCTTCTGCTCCAGGACCCTCTGAGGTTACCGATGAAGATGGGAGCTGGGAGGCCCAAGCTGATACCTCACCTAGGGATAGCTTGGTCTCTTCCTTCCTTGCTGTGGCAGTTTGAACATGGGATGTCTGTTGTAGACTCTCAGATTTGAAGCCGTGGTCCCCAGCTGGTGATGCTGTCTGGGGAGGGAATGGAATTTTAGGAGGTGCAGCCATGCTGAGGAAGTACATCACTGGGGGTGGCCTTGGAGGGTTTCTAGCCTCACCCCACTTCCTGTTCTCTAGCTCTACTTCCTGTGTGTGGTTGAATTGTCGTCTGCCAGCTTCTTGCTCTTGCTGCTGTGCGATTTTTGATTGATACCATGTCTTCTCTGACATGGTGGATTGATTGACTCTACCCTCTGGAGCCATAGCTAAAATCAATTATTTTTTGCTTAGGTTGTTTTTGGTTTTGATGTTCATCATAGCAACAGAAAAGTACTTAATCCACTTCCTTTGTAGACTCTTCAGCTGAACATTCTCTTTCTCCCCCCTCAGAGAGTGTTTTAGTTGGGGTTGCTATTGCTGTGATGAAACACCATGACCAAGAGCGAGTTGAAGAGGAGTAAGTTTATTTGGCCTACACTTCCATATCACTGTTTGTTGTGGAATAGAATAATTGTTTAACTATGTAAAGATGTGTTGCTGTTTCACCTTGCCTGCCTAAGGCACCTGATTGGTCTAATAAAAAGCTGAATGGCCAGTAGCTAGGAGAGGAGGGATAGGTGGGGCTGGAAGGCAGAGAGAAAAGTGGGTGCCAGCCAGCCAGGGACCAGCAGCCAGACACAAAGGGAGCAGGAAACAGGATGGACAGTGCAGTGTGTAAATGAGGTAAACAAACCTCGGGGCAGCACCTAGATTAATAGAAATGGATTAGTTGAAGTTTCAAAAAGCCAGCTAGAAGCAAGCCTAAGCTAAGGCCCATCATTCATAATTAATAATAAGTCTCTGTCATGATTTGGGGGCTGGCAGTCCAAAAGAGCCTGCTACAGCTTCATCATTGAAAGGAGTCAGGAAAAGAACTCAAATAGGGCAGCATCCTGGAGGCAGGAGCTGATGCAGAGGCATGGAGGGGAGCTGCTTACTGGCTTGCCCCTCATGGTTTGCTCAGCTTGCTTTCTTGTAGAACCCAGGACCATCAGTCCTACAGACTTGTCTACAGCCTGATCTTATGGAGGCGTTTTCTTAAGTGAAGTTCCCTCCTCAGATGACCTTAGCTTGTGTCAAGGTGTCAGGAAACTATCCAGCACAGGACAGCCCCCCACCACAACACACACACACACACACACACACACACACACACACACACACACACACAGTGCAATTAGGCTTGCTGACTCCGTGACTTGATTCCCAGGAGGCAAATCAAGAGGCCACTCAGATTCTCAAGGGCTGGCCCAGACTGGACCTTGCCCCCACAGGGACCTGTTGGTACAGCAGGTCACACAGTTGGTCTAGACATCAAAGACAGAGACCGGCCTCCTTTGCTGTATGAGGGAATGGGTCCCGGATGCAGACACGAGGAGCTGGTGGTGGTCATATTTAGAGAGTCTTGCACAACTGTGAGCGGCTTTGCACGTGTGTAAAGTCCACAGTTGAGAGTCTTTGCATGGGTGGAGGCCTTCCTGTTGGAGATTCTTCTGGGGCCTCAGAGCAGTCTCACCCTAGGACTCCCAGAGAATTTACCAGTCCTGCCGTAACGGGTACAGTGTGCACCTCAGGAACATTGGAGTTGTGTACAGTGTGTACCTCAGGAACATTGGAATTGTGTACAGTGTGCACCTCAGGAACATTGGAGTTGTGTACAGTGTGTACCTCAGGAACATTGGAATTGTGTACAGTGTGCACCTCGGGAACATTGGAATTGTGTACAGTGTGCACCTCAGGAACATTGGAATTGTGTACAGTGTGCACCTCGGGAACATTGGAATTGTGTACAGTGTGCACCTCGGGAACATTGGAATTGTGTACCTGGTCTTCACTTGGCTCTTCCTAGTTGCCAACCAAGACGACACTGCCCTCATTTTCCCTAGGAGGATGCCAAGGCTCAGGATGAACTGGTGCTACCCCTGTCCCACACAGTGCAGGCACCACACAGGGCCTAACAGGTCCTGTCCCTCCCTCCCTCCCTGCTGAGATGTGACCTGGGGGTCTCGAGAGGGGGGAAGCAAGGCTTAGAGATAGAGGTTTTTGGATTAGCTTTCCTGTGCCACAGCCCAGTTCCACCATGTATGAGGCTTGCCCTGAGACAACAAGAACATGTCCCCATGCCCACATGTGTGACATCTGCTGCCTGGGACTCATTGCAGAGATCAGGCTCACAGCAGTCCTGCGTCAGCCTCCCCAGCGCTGGGATTGTGGGCGTGTGGCACCATGCCCGACTTGGGAGTGACATCTTAACATGACTGAGGGCTGGGGGAAGTTCAGAGTGCCGGCTTGGAAAGCACCCAGGCTCCAGGAGTGGAGAAGGTAAAGGGATGTGCGTGCATCTGTTCCTTGGGGCCCCAGCTCCTACGCCTTCCCCACCTCTGCTCACCTGGGCTGCGCGGCAACCGGTGTCTTCTAGGTAAATCAAAATGTCCCAGAGGCCCATTCCCCACTCTGTTGTGTGACCAGTGTTCCTTTGCAATCCAGTGTCCCACTCAGGTGGGAGCACGCTGTTGAGTGTGTCCCTGCTGTCCCGTGGTCCCGACTCTGTTCTGGTGAGGTGTCTCTACATCTTCAACCCACTCCTGTCCCTGCAGATGAGGTGTGGCTCTTCCTTGCATGCCTGAGATAAACTGTAAACTCTGATGGGTGTGGGGCGTGGCTGCCTTCATGGTGATCTGGGAATGAGTCACTTCTGGCCTGACACATCTGGCCTCAGCGTCCTGGCCTTTAATGAAAGAAGTCTTAGCATCTACGGGCAGGGTAGGTCCCTGTGAAGGCTTGCTGTGTCCCCCGGTCCAGCATCTGCTCCCGTCTTCCCGCACGTCGGATCTCCTGGCAGCGTCACCACCCGAGTCTCTCATCTCGTGCTTGGAGCAGATGTCCCGAGTTGTCTCGGAGTGACATCTTTCTGCTTCCATCTGCTGACTGTCAGGCTAGCGAGCTGCTTCATTGGCAGCCCCGAGAGTTCTCCAGAGTTAGGGAAGCCATCAGGCAAATCGGAGATGAAGCCAGCCAGATTTCCCTATGTGTGGCTTTGAAAGCCATGTAAGAGGTTCTCCTAATAAGTTTTGGAGTCACCTCTAAAGGGGCATCAGGGTAGAAGTAAGTGGGTCCTGAAGACTAGGTCATTATTATTGTCAACTTGGACATCCAAGTCAAACTTAGGGTCTTTCAAACCCTGTGTGGCCCTAATAAGGCTTCCTTGCCTCTGTAATAAGTAACTGAGAGGACAGACTTCTGCAGGTCTGGAGAGACTTTGGCCTGGCCCCCAAGGGGCAACATAGGCTCTTACCCAGTGGCTAATTTACTGGTTTTAAATCAGAACGTGAAGCATCTTAGTCTGTTTCTGCTGTTGTAACAAATTGCCCGATACTGGGAAACTTACAAGAACAGAAATTCATGTCATAGTTCTGGAGGCTGGAGGTCAAGGCGCTGGTGGGATCTGTGTTCCACAAATGTGACTATTTCAAGATGGCACCATGTCACTCTGTCCTCACACAGAGAAAGGGAGAAAGTCCAAAGGGTTCAAACACTCTCCCTCTATGCTTCTCACAAAAGCTAGTTCATTCACGAGGAGAGCGCCTTCATTACCTGGCCGCCTCAGAAAGCTCCCGCCTCTTAATGTTGTCAGACTGTGGATTAGCCTGGGAAGGGGTGTGGTGTCCTGGCTGAAGTAATGATGTAATTCAACGTTTTCTAAATCAGGTGTAGGGAAACCACCCCCACCTCCACCCCTACCTATGGTCTCCATGATATTTGTCCATGTCTGGAGTGACCACCATTCCCAAACCTGTGCATGTGACTTGCCTAAGCCGCCTAGGTTCTCTGTGCCTAGACTTTTGGCTGGAGGGATGAGAAGAGGAAGAAATGGCTTAGAGCATTCCTTTCGTGACTTTGATCCTTGCGACTACTGGTGTCCTCATACTTGCCCTGGAACTAGCTCTCTGAGTCTGTTTGCATCCATGTTTGGTCTCTGGGTGACTATTGAACTTCCAGAGAAATGCTAATGGGTTCTGAGGGAAGAGACATTGAAAACACTGGCTACGGATCTAGGTGCCCAGCATAGCATAAGGAGTGCTAGTATTTTAGTTGACCACTGAAGGGCTCAGAATGTTGAAACTGAGCCTTGATAGCTAAAAATCCACAAGAGCTGATATGAATGAAAAGGTGGGATGGTACTCATCTACCCACCCATCATCCTCCACATACCTACACATCCATCCACCCCATCCATCAATCCATCTGTTGATCTCACCATCCTCTCTCTGTTCACCGATCCTTCCATCTACCTCTCTCCTTCATCCATCTGTTACCCACCCCTCCACATGTTATCTATCCGTCATCTATCTCTATCAATTCGTCTACCATCCATTCATCCATCTATCTACCTGTTGTTCATCTACACATCCACTTACCTATTCATGCATTCATCTATCCACCCACTCACCCACCCATCTGCTCACCCAGTCACCCACTCACCCATCATCTATCTATCACCCTATCCATCTCTCATCTGTCCACCTACTTACCTACCTACCTCCCAACCCACCCATCTTGCCTCTATTAATCTGCTCACTTAACCTATCCATCTATGTATCTACCCATCCATCTTCTATCCATAAATCCATCCACTGCTCCAACTCTCAACCAGCTAGCCAGCCATCTTCCACCTCTCATAGGGTGAATTACGGCTTTACCCTGCATGGAGCTCTTGGTGTGGTGCCAGGCATATGGTGAATGACCTCCTGGGCATCGCCTTCTGCCCAGCAACTTGCAGGCTGTATAGTTACTGCCTCTCCTCTGTCTTGCTAGGGTCCCCTGACATCTGGTAGAGTGAGATGGCCTGTGCCAGCTTCCCCTAGCTGGTAAGCTGCTGGCTGTCAGGGTGGCTGAACTGTGACCTGCCTAACCTCAAACTATGTCTCTCTCCTCTTTCCAGGGAGTCGGACCTCTTCTTGCTGGACAGCCGTACCCTCTGGGCTTCTGAGGAGGGCTGGCTGGTGTTTGACATCACAGCCACCAGCAACCACTGGGTGGTCAACCCACGGCACAACCTGGGCCTGCAGCTCTCCGTGGAGACCCTGGATGGTGAGTCCCAGACACCAACACCTCTAGTCCCAGCTGGTGCTCCGCCCCCATCTCAACCAGGCTTTCAAGACTAGCTCTTTTCTGAACCCAGCGTATCTTCTCGTATCACACAAGAAGATCGGGAGCTGGGCGAGCTGGGACAGAGATGGCCTCACTGCTCACAGTTATCCTGCATCAGCTGGGTTTGCAGTCACGTTGCACGTGTAGACTCTCAGGTCCACACAGACTGCTGTGTGAGAACTGCACAAGGCCAGAGCCCTGAGCTGGCATAACACACGCAGCGCAGCAGGGCACACCAGACAGGTTTTTCAGCTTGTTGCCCTTGGCACTCCTGGCATCCTGGGCAGTGGAGCATGGTTGCTGGCATCCCCGATCTTCTAAGCATTGGGTTCTGGTAGTGCCATCCCCAAATTCTTCCAACATTGCTAGATGTTCTCTGTGGGATGATATTGAAGCACTGAAGTCACGTTGGTGGTCTGAGTTGCAAATTCCTGGAGAAGCCATCATTAGCTGGTCCTTCCTGGCATGTCTCACTCCCTGTCATGTGTGTGTCTGTGTGGGGGGATGAGCACATGAGTGAAGGTGACCTCAGAGGCCAGAAGAGGGCATCGGATCCCCTGGAATTGGAGTTACAGGTGGTGTAGAGGTGAATGGTGTGGGTGCTGAGAACTGAACTTGGGTCTTCTGCAAGAGCAGGAAGTGTTCTTAATCATGAGCCATCTTTCCAGATCCCTTTCCACCAGTTCTTATTAGTATTATTGTTTTTGTTTATTTATTTGTTCTTTGAGACAGGGTTTCTTTGTGTAGCCTTGGCTGTCCTGGATTAAAAACATGTACCACCACTGCCCTGACACCTTTTTACCAATTTTAAGGGAGAAAGGAAAACACATTGTTTTTTCATTCATTTTGGAATAGGAAGTTTTCATTCCTCCATAGTCAGCCTGATGGAAATGTGTCACAGTAAATAGTTTCCCCCCGTTTCCTTCCCCCAGATTCTGAGTTCCACTTTCCAAAGATAACTCCTCCTTAGCACTCATGGGCACCTTTACAGGGATGATGTCTGGGTACTTAAGAGCTTAGGTATAGATTCTGATTTCTGTTTTGCTTCTTATACAAATGATTATCTGATTTTCTTTGAAACTGCCAGCTTCCAATGACATGGAGAATTATTTATTAATTATGAAAGCTTGGCCTTTAGCTTAGGCTTGTTCCCAACGAGGCTCTTATAACTTAAATTAACCTTTTTTTTTTGTCAGTCTGTGTTCTTCCATGTGACTTTTTACCTCTCTTCCATTCTGTATGTCTGACTCCTCCCTTGTCTCCATGGCATCTCGCTCATGCCTAGATTCCCACCCCTGAGTTTCTCTCTCTCCCAAAAGTCCCGCCTAGCCTCTTTTCTGCTTAGCTATTGGCTGTTCAGCTTTTTATTAAACCAATCAGAAGGCACTTTAGCCAAGACACATCTTCACAGTGTACAAAAAGATTACCCCACAGCATGATGGTGTGTGCCTTCGTTACTTACCTGTTCCTGTGATGAAACACCATGACCAAATGCTATAGACAAATTTTCTTTTTTTTTTTTTTTTTTGGTGGTTTTTTTTTTTTTGTGATATATATTTTTTATTTTACATTATTCATCTACATATAGCATGGTTCCCCTATTCTCCCTCCCGCCTCTTACCCAGCCACCTCATTCCACCTCCTCCAGACAAGTCCTCCGAGACTGTGATCAACTTGGTAGACTCAGTCAGCAGGTCCAGTCCCTTCCTCCAGACTAAGCCAAGTGTCCCTGCATAAGTTCCAGGTTTCAAACAGCCAGCTCATGCAATGAGCACAGGACTCGGTCCACTGCCTAGTTGCCTCCCAAACTGATCAAGCCAATCAACTGTCTCACCTATTCAGAGGGCCTGATCCAGCTGGGAGCCCTCAGCCTTTGGTTCATAGTTCATGTGTTTCCATTCATTGGCTATTTTTTTTAATAATTGAGTAAAACTGAAATTTATTATATGCCACAGTCATCCAAAGACTCCATACTATATATATAGCCTCTATGTTCTATGGGTTGTGGTCTGATTGTTCTTTATTTTATATCTAGAATCCACCAATGAGTGAGTACATACCATAACTGTCTTTCTGGTTTGGGTTACCTCACTCAGGATGATTTTTTCTATTTCCATCCATTTGCCTGCAAATTTCATGCTTTCATTGTTTTTCTCTGCTGAGTAGTACTCCATTGTGTATATGTACCACATTTTTTCATCCATTCTTCCGTTGATGGGCATCTAGGTTGTTTCCAGGTTCTGGCTATTACAAATAGTGCTGCTATGAACATAGCTGAGCATGTATCTTTATGTATAAATCAGCATTCCTTGGTAGATGCCCAAGAGTGGATGGCTGGTCTTGAGGTAGTTCGATTCTTAATGAGAAACCGCCACTGATTACAGTTTACAAGACATCAAAAGGGTTTCTTTTGGCTTAGAATTCCTGAGGGTCAGAGTCCATGATGGTGAGGACAGCATAACGGCAGGTCGTAGACACACGGTGACAGGAACAGAAGCAGAGAGCGCACATCTTCAAACAGAAAACACAAAGCAGCAGCAAGCCAGAAGTGGGAGGGGTGTTTTACTCTCAATGCCCGCCTCCAGTGACACACTTCCTCCAGCAAGGTTGCAGCCACTAAACCTCCCCAAACAGCGCCACCCACCGGGGACCAAGTGTTGAAATGCCAAAGACTATGGGGACATTTCTAGTTCAAGCCATCGCAGTGTTCAGGTGACAGCTTGTCTTGGAGATTGGTCCCATCTTCTACTGAAGAGCTTTCTAATTCACTTTAAGGTGGGTTTGATGTCGTCTCCAACGTGCAGGTGGTAAGGGAGTGCTGGCCAGGTGGTTGTTAGAAGATTTCATGAGTTGGTATGGGGGCGGGGATTTAAAATTATGTCTCAGTGGGAACACAGAGAGGTGAGGACACCACTAAGACTGAGTTGAGTCCTCAAGCCCCATATGGTGGAAGGAGAGAAATCCATGTAAGTTGTCCTCTGACCTCCACACATGTATGGTGGCATCTGTGTGCTTCCTGGAGGGTTTCCCAGGACACCTCTCAAAATGTAGATTCAAAGTGAATAGGTGTGGGTGGGGTACAGGGAAGCCTGTTTTTCCAGACAACCTCCCCTGCTCCCCAGGCTGCTGCTCCCTGGACCACACTGTGGATGAGCAGGACTTAGATGTGACCTGGATAAACTGACTGTCACTACCACTGTGTGGGCGGATACTCTCCACTCTGTGACTCTCGCAAATAGGACAACCGTGAGGAACCTGGCTGCAGTCCTTCTCCGCTGAGTGGGTCATGTCTGAACTTGACCCTGCCTGTGGTCCATGTCTTCAACCCGCCCAGTTTGGAGACCTCCCAAATGCCCCCCCAGCAGTGTGGTGGGTGTCTGCTGCCCCTCCCTCAACGGTTCGGCTCTCACACCTGCCCTTCCTTACTAATGACCTGCCTTGTGTTCAGTAAAGCTTCTCTTCTCCGGAGAGAGACGGTGTTTCCCACAGGTGCTGTCTGCAGTCTTTGCTTTCTCCTTTGTGTTGTGTGTGTGTTGGTGTGTTCTCCAGTGTGTGTGTGTGTGTGTGTGTGTGTGTGTGTGTGTGTGTGTAGGTCAGAGGACAACTGGAAGAAGTCAGTCCTCTCTTTCCATGTGGGTTGCAGGGATCAAACTCAGGTAGCCAAGCTTGGTGGCAAGCACCCTTACCCACTGGGCCATCTTGCCTTCTCACCCTCTGGCTTTTTCTTTACGCGGTTCAGGGGGATCCAAGTCAGGTCCTCATGCTTTCGAGGCAGCCCTTCCCTGACGAGACACTCCCCAGGCCTGCTGCCTCCTCTCACCCTCTGCCCGCAGCTCTGATGATCCTGTTCTCTTTGGTTCTGACTCTTTGCAGCTTAGTTTGGTTTTCTTTGCCCTTGTGGCCCCAAACAGGAGTGGACACGATCACTTTCTCCTGTGTGGTTCTGGGCTTTGCTTCTTCCCCTCTGTCAGAGGCCCTGGCTTTAGTCTGGGATTGGAGGCCCTAGCTAGAACCTTGAGGATGACTGAAGGACAGTCTGGCTTAGACATCCCTTTTCTTTTTCTGCAGACCGATGCAGAGAACTGGGACAATCCTGATCTTGCCACACCTTCTAGAACATTCTTTCGTCTGAGCTTCAGAAAGCTCATCTAAGTTCAAGGCTGTGCGGACACCCCAGTGTTTGGGGCCACTCTCTGCTTTCTGCACTGTTCCCTGGTCCCCTTTCTCCCGTTCTCCATCAGCTTTCCCTGCCCCTGAGACTTACAAGGGCCTCTAGAAAGTTCTGGAGTCTCACCTTCTATATCAGGGGCTGGTAAATGACACCTGATGACCATTTTCAGCTTGAAGCTTGTTTTTGTCACTTCTGGCCTTTTCTTCTTCTTCTGTATATGTGCATAGGTGTGGGTATGCATGGGTGGGTGTGCATGGATACATATGCACATGTGTGTGTGGAGGTCAGAGGTCTAGATCAGCTCTCTTCCTCTATCACTCTCCACTGATTGGCTAGACAGGCTGCCCAGTGAACTCTAGGGATCCACCTGTCTCCATTCTCCCGAGCCCCAGTGCTGGCATTACCCATGAATGCAGCCATGCTAGTCTTTTTGCATGGATCCTGGGGATCCAGTCACATCCTGAGGTTGCTTGGTGAGCACTTTACCCATGGAGTCATCTTCCCAGCCTGAATTTTCATATTTTTGAATAGTTTCCAACAAACCAGAAGAAAACTCCGGCTGGCACAAGAAATGCTATGGTAGTCACTTCATTGTCCACAAGTGTGTCTGGTGGCACGAGTCACGCCCGCCTGTTCCTGTGGTCCACAGCAGCTTTTGAGTTTCAATCACAGAGTTGAATAGCTGTGGCAGACACCTGATAACCTGCCGGGCTGGGTGTGTTGGCTCTTTTGAGGACAATCACTTCTGGGGAAGTTGATGGCATTGGCCCTGCACCAGCCGATCTCAGCCCGTGCCCCCTAGAGAGCCACAGGTGCCCCTCAAAGGGAAGGGTTCACGGTCTGTTAAGTATGAGGAATGCCAGCTGAATAAACCAAGCAGGCTTCTCTTGAGGACTTACTAGAGACCATTTTGCCAAGTGTCCCTGGTTAATCTCAGGGTGAGGGTTTCGCACGGAAGAATCCAGAGTGTTTCTTTTGCAACAGAATAATTCCGCTCTTAAAAGGCCTGGTAGGACATATGGAAGACAAGAGAAAAATGAAGTACAGAGGTTAAGATGAACTTGATTTCCCTCTTCAGAATGGCTGCTTCTTTGGGTTTGGGAACACCTGTTGGGACTTCCAGCTTGACTCAGTGGGTCCTGAGTGTCTGTGTCATGCCAGTCCTACTGACGCATGTGGCTGAAGTGTGCTTTTCCCCTTAGGTGGCCTGTGCTCATCGGCCAGGCCTCCTCTCTCCGATCCTTCCCCAGAACCGTGACAGGTCTCAGCAGGCTTTGAGGTAGGGCAGTCTGGTGCGCAAAACTCTGTCTCAAGAGCCAGGTGGCCCCGGCTGGAATGCCAGCCCTGCTGTTCCCTAGTTTGGTGACTAGGGCAAGTTATCAAAGAACACCCTCTTCTGGAAGATGGCCCAGAGCAGCTCCTGTTCCCAGGGTGTCTGTAGCAGCCCAGTGTGCTTCCGCAGTGGGTGACGTGGCGGCGGCCAGGCAGGAGGGTCTCTTGGCTCAGGCTGGACCTGCCTCCTGGGTAAGGCCCAGAAGGGAAGGCGTGCCTGCCCACTCTCCAGGAAGGCCTTTCATTGGTCCCCTGGGCAGGAAGGACTGCCCACAGACCATCCAGACAGATACGCACGAGGCCACTGGCTGTGTGGATGAGGACCTCCGAGGATGTGCTACAGGGCAGGGTGATGGGCACTTCTTAGCCCAAGGCCAAGTCTTCCTCATCTGGTAGTCTCCAGTGAGAGAGGTCCTTTAGAGTCACCTGAGCACACAGGCCCCATCCATCCTCACCCATGGCAAGTCCCTGAGGGTGTCTCATAGCTGTGTTCTTGGGCATCTTGGTGCCTGGGTAGGTATCAACAGCCCTATGAGCCTCTCACACCCCATGTCAGGGACACTGCTTATTTAGAGAGCTGCGTAGCGGACAGACTCCGCTCTTGCTACCACGTGGGTGCAAGGCTCATGGGGCCCACTGGGGAGTCAGTGTGACGAGCAACTACTGTGTGCTGAGCCTTTAACTGGCAGCGGAGTCCCCGCGCCCACCCTGGGGACCTGGACTAACTCAGGTTGCCTCGATGTTTTGGACAGCTCCTGCTGAGGCCAGGCTCAGGACGGCACCAGGGCAGAAAGAGGCAGGGTAGCAATCCTCACCCTGCCTCTCAACGGTTCATCAAGACCACCAAGCCTCGAGGCCGCGCCACCTGGCTGGAGGAGACGTGCCTGGTGGCAGCCAGACTTTCGAGCTGGCTGCCCGTCAGGCCTCAGTTTCCCAGCTCGGGGACATCTGCTTCCATCCTAATGTGCTGTTCTTTCTGGAAGCCTGATGTTGTTTCTCCTGACGTCAGCTCCTACAGGATGGCAAATTGCAGAGTCCTCAGGCACGCTCACTGCTCACTTCCCCCATCTGGCCCTGAGGGAGGTCCCAGGTCAGAGGTGCCCTTCCCAGACCACCCAGGCAGTGTCCAAAGTCTGCCTCTGTCCCTCGGTCTTCCAGCGGCAGGCCCCTGCTAGTCACCAGAACAGCACAGCTGGGTTCTGGGGGCGAGTGTGTGGTGTGGGATGGAAGTCAACATCCTCTGGATACCTAGGCTCCCAGAAGACAGGCAGACAGCCCTGGGGAGGGAGGGAGGGGAGGGATGCTGTGGGGGTGAAGGCTGGTGACTCTGCTTTTCATACAGAAGAGACCACAGGAGAGGTGTTGGGTCCCCTGTGCAAACCCCGTGGCCTGCTTTCCCCATCCCGGAGCCAGCCACCAGGCTGGTGCTAGGCGTGGGGGTGGGAGGTGGGGCAGAAGAGGAGGAAGGAGAGGAGGGCTACCCAAGCAGGCTCCTGTGACTCTGGTTCTCCTGTAGCGACTGGAAGGGCAGTCCAGTGGTCCCTGGGGTTCCGTTGCTACTCCTTAGGTCGCTGTTGGGTGGTTGCCACAACCCATCCAGCCTCTTAGGATCTCCATTCCTTCATGGTCTCCATGGACATGCTAACATTACCTCTCCATAGGCAGCTGGGAGGAAGAGGAGGTGAGTTCTTTGGAAATGCCCAGCGCTGGGGCAGCCCTGCCTCAGTGCTCCCGAATGGTAGAAGTCTGTATTACTGTTGATTTCCTTAACTCTCACGGTCACCATTCCCGGAGAGCACAGCTGAGGCAAAGGAAGCTGGGGGATTAAGTCACCTGGCTCTCAGTGCTGAACTTGGAACTCAGACTTGTGTCCCCCAATTCTTCACTGGAAATACCTTGTAGGAATGTGGGTACCAATGACAGGGCGGGGGAGGGGATGAGGGTGAGAGGTGCCGTGCTGAGGCCCAGCTGGGCCAATCAGACAGAAGCCCGGGCCCCTGTACACCCGGCCACCCTCCTCCCTCCTCTTCCCTGGGGTAAAGAGAGAAGGGGTTCCCTGTGGGCCTACAGGAAGAGCATGTCTGCACATGGCATGGCCTGCACCCCACTTTTTATGTCTGTGTTGGCATAAATAATCCTGACTGGAATGAAAAATAGACGTTTTCTCTGCAGGGGGTGGTGGTTTACATCTGTGGTAGCAGCAAATGGGAGGCTGAAGCAGGTGGATTGCCACAAGTTTGACATTAGACTGAGTTACATAGTTCAGGCCACCCTGAGCTACTGATTGAGACTCTGACTCAGATAGAAAACCAAACAAAAATGTTTCTTTCCATGACCTCACACTCTGGCTTATGCTTGAGAGACAGAAGAACGGCTCACGGGCCCCTCAGTGTCCTGATTGATGTCCTGGCCCATGGCACAGTGGAGCCACACTGACCCCTCCCCTAGTCCCATGCCCGTGTGCGAGAAGCCTCTCTGCTCCAGTAGCCTGCTGGTCCACACTGGTTGGAAGCTTACATAGTCACCCCCCAACAGACAGCCTGAAGAAGTAGATTTGCTCTCGTGCAACCCACAGCCTCTCCCAAGGAGGTGCACAGACAGGGTCCTCACACTGAAGGAGAGAGACAGAGGCCAAGTGGACAGGTTCTTGTTTTGTGGGGAGTGCTCAGAAGGGCTTCCTGTGGTCCACAAACGGACACGCCTACTTTCCCAAGTTTCCGAAGAAGAGCTGCTCAGGCTAGACACGCTGACTCTGCCCACACAAAGGCACTTGTTTCTTCCATGAGGACCCCAGTCATCCCGTCTTAGTCTCTGGGGTCCCCCCCCCTCTGCTCACTTGTGTGCTTCAGAAGGCAACACCTATAGATCCCGCCAATCCCAGAAGACAATCTGGTGATCTCATCCGGCCCCCTCACTATGGCCACAACTGGTTCTTCTATGCCTTCCAGGACTTGCTCCCCATCTCCTGTGCTTCAAGGCCACATGGCACCTCCTTCCTTCCACCCCACCCCTACCTGTGTTCTCTCTCTCCTGCCTCTCCCCTCCCCTTCCCTCCCGGCCTTGTGTGTGTGTGTGTGTGTGTGTGTGTGTGTGTGTGTGTGTGTGTGTGTGCGCGTGCGCGCACTGCCTCATGATTCTCTGCTTAGGCACATGGGAACATGTGTCCCTCTTTTTTTTTTTTTTTTTTTTTTTTTTGAGACAGGGTTTCTCTGTGTAGTTTTGGTGCCTGTCCTGGTTCTCTCTCTGTAGCCCAGGCTGGCCTTGAAACTCACAGAGATCCTGCCTCCCAAGTGCTGGATTAAAGGCGAGCGCCACCGGCCGCCGCCGCCACCACCACCCAGTTGTGTCCCTCTTCTTGACCATCCAGGTGGATCAGATATGCTACAGGACATTTAAAGACCAATGGGCAGGGGTTGTCCAAACGTGATTCTGGGGCAGCTGGGAAGAAAGGGAACTGAACCTGGGCCTGAGGTAGGGGACTCCATGGCATAAAGCCAGTCTGGCGGGTAATCTCTCACAGCGTAGCTGGTTAGAACCTCTGCACACCAGGACCCCTGCACTTCCTTTTTACTCAGGATCCCAAAAGACAGAGAATGGAAGAGGCCATGGGCCCAGCAGCTGAGGCCTGTCCTCCTGGGGTCCAGCAGCTCTTAGGTCTGGGTAGAAAAGGGCACCAGTGTTAAGTACATTGTCACGTGTCCCTGTCCTTCCGATGCAGTGGCTGGAATCGTTTTTCTACATGAATGAAGAGCATTCTTAGGCTCTTGGAGATGTGATTGGGCCTAGAGAACAAAAAAGCCACAGGAAAGCAGGATACCACCCTCCACGGAGAGGAGGCACCCTCCTTTTCCAGAGGCCCCATTGGTACCCTGCCTGATCTGGGATATTTCTGAGAGCTCGTCAGCTGCTGGGCTCCCCGATTCTGCTCATGCCCCCTGGGCACCCCAAAGCACCTGCTGGCCCCTGCCTTCAGCTCATTCCCCAGAGCCCCATGCCCTCAGGATGGCTTCCTGGAAGGCCCGCCTTAAGCCTTGACCTGTATCCGGACCCGGTCCTTTCTGGATTTGGTCTTTCTTCTGGCATCTGCCTACTCTCTAGTGAATGGTGCAAAGTGAACTAGGCCATCCTGAGTCAGCTAGTCAGGTATGGATTCTGTCTCAGCCATCTGCTGCAGGGACTCACATCTGTATGAAGAAAGGTGGTCATCGCACTGGCACTTAGCAGAAACAATGGCGTCTTATCTTTGGGGTGTACCAATGGTTTTCTTTTTATAGCTTTTTTTTTTTACCTTCTTAAAGTTAGGACCGTGTGTATCTCAGACTTGTCTCAAACTTGTTATGTAGTCAAGGGTAACCTTGAACTTCCGATCCTTCTTCCTCCATCTCCCAGGTGCTAGAATTACAGGCACAGACCTCCAGGACTGATTTTATGCAGTAGCAGTGATCAAACCTAGGGCTCTGTGCATGCTAGACAAGCACTCCACAAACCAAGTGCTCCCCAACTTCCACCAGTTTTCCCTTACGGTCTGGAAATAAACAGATCCAGAGTCAGTGTAGGTGAGAGTGGATATCAGCAAATGCCTTCCAGAGCCTTCCAGAGGCTGGGTGTTTCAAGTGTGAAGGGGGAATTGTTTGCCCTCCCCAGTGCTCGTTAGCATGAGGGTAGCCAAAGGCTGCATTTGCAACTGTACACTGGCTGTGTTCTAATAAAACTTTATTTGCTAAAGCAGGCAGTCAGCCAATTGAAGGATGCAATTTGCTGATTCCTGGGCTAGAGTATCTGTAGTACTAAGGCTTTCACCTTTTGGCCCATCACCTGAGCACACTGGCATTTTGTTCTGTGCCCTAACACGGCACACTTGGCAAGATGGCTGCCTCCAGCTCAGGTCCAGCGTGGAGGGGGAAGGGACTCTATGGATAGGATAAGTGATTCATACTTCTCAAGCCAGACTTGTTAGGGAAGGAGACACGTCTAAGAAACCCACAGCACCCAGCCCCAGAACAAGTGAGGCAGGAGAAATTACGGTCTGCGGCCTCCAGGGAGGAGGGAGCCAGAGACTGGGGTGGGCAGTGGGGTCTGCATCTCCCCCTGTCCTCTGGGCTTTCCTCTGATCACACCTTTGCCTGGGCCCTTTGGGCAGGCCGAGCCCGCAGCTCCCCTGGCCCTTCCACTGGGGAGAGTGTTGAGTTGGGCTGGAGGAACTGAAGACCAGGATCTGGCTTCCACACAGCGGGAAATGAGAAGCCAGGTTCCCATGGAAACCTGTGTGTGGCTGCTTCTCTCTATGTCTACAGTCCCCAACCCTGGACACTACCCAAGACCTCACCAGATTATTGGATAAATGGCCCATGATGTGTGTGTTGTGAAATACTGCTCGGCATTGGAAAGGGTTAACAATGGGAACATGGGGCTTCATGGAAGGCTCTGGAAGACATGTAAACTGAAATAAGTCAGTGCAGAAGACTGGGAGAGGACATGTGATGGGTCAAGAAGATTTAGAGCCCCAGGGAGGCCCCACATCGCACTTAGTAGATCAGGACAGTGACCCGATGGGATAACTCAACTGAGGCATTAGTTTCTGTGCAACGTCAGTTGCCTCGGGCTCCCTCTGACATGTATGTCCCAGACATGGTTCGTGGTCTCTGAGAGCAGCAGCCCCCTGCTGAGAACTGGAAGAGTCTGTGTGTGTGTGTGTGTGTGTGTGTGTGTGTGTGTGTGTGTGTGGTGTGGTGTATGTGGTGTGTGTGTGTGTGTGTGGTGTGTGTATGTGTGTATGGTATGTGTGTGTATTGTGTGTGGTGTGTATGTGTGTGTGTGTTGTGTGTGTGTGTGGTGTGTGTGGTGTATGTGGTGTGTGTGGTGTGTGTGTGTGGTGTGTGTATGTGTGTATGGTATGTGTGTGTGTGTGGTGGTAGCACTGACTCAACAGCTAAACACACACACACACACACACACACACACACACACACACACACACACCCCACCCCCTAAAAAGTCATTTTTGCTATTTCTTACTTTTAAAGGGAATAAAATAAACAGGGCTGGAGCTGGGACTCGGTAGAGACTTCCTACCCTGTTTGAAGTCCTGGGTTTGATCTCCAGCACCTCATAAAGGGGTTGTGAGGTGCACGCCTGGAATTCCAGCACTCTGGAGGTGGAGTGGCAGGACGGACGGGAAGTTCAAGGCCAGCCGCAGCTGTGTAATGAATTTAACACCAGCTTGGGCTACAGGAGACCTAGTCTCAAAGCACAGAACAAGGAAGCAGCCACAGAGGGACCCGCGTGTCCCAGGGAGGAAGAGCCCACTCTGGCCCCGCCCTCTGCTGCCTGGCTGGTGGGCGGGGCCCCACGCCTTCCTGCTTGTTGTAGCCCGAAGGAGGCTCTGGGCACCCAGTGAGAAGAACGTCCCGTCTCAGCCTTAGGGATGAGACGCCAGTAGAGTTGGAGTGACCTGGGACCGCAGCGCCGTCAGTGTGGTCCTGCACGCAGCAAACAGTCCTTGTTTTTCGGAAGTTCAGATGGGGCAGCTGCTCCCTTACCTCCCAAAGCTGCCTTTCATAGGCACGTCTGTGGGCTTCGGGGTGGAGAAGAACCAGTCGGCTAACCTCGGCTAAAATAAAAATAGTTTCTAATTCTGCCAAAGACACAGATTTTGTGGTTTAAAGTATATGTCTATTGTCTTTCTGCCTTCATTAATTAATTCATCCTTCCTCGTAGCCTTGCTGGCTGTTTAAACACAAACAGTCAAAACAAATGATTGCAAACACTAATTGAAAGTCATGCAGAAGCATCTCAAAGGAAAAGGGATTCTTACCATCAACCCCTTGTTTTGTTTTGTTTTCAAGACAGGGTTTCTCTGTGTAGCCCTGGCTGTCCTGGAACTTGCTCTGTAGACCAGGCTGGCCTCAAACTCAGAGATCCGCCTGCCTCTGCCTCCCGAGTGCTGGGATTAAAGGTGGGCAGCACCACTGTCCGTCTACACACCATTTTTTGACTGCTCCCTGTTCAGTATCAAAGTGAGGAGCACAGCGTGGTGGCCTACGCCTGTAATCTCAGCATTCAGGAGAAGCAGGAGGATGGCTGGAGGTTCAAGGCCGGCCTGGGCTATGTAGTGAGACCCTGTATCAATGTGTGTGTGTGTGTGTGTGTGTGTGTGTGTGTGTGTGGTGTGTGTGTGAATATATATAGGCACACCACTGTGTATAACAGGCCAGAGCATCATGACGGAACATCTGCCAGCACTGGGCATGAGTTCAGGGCCTCCTCCGGGCTGGGTAAGCGCTCTACCTGGGAGCCACATCTCAATAATTTATTTTGATTACTTTGTATATGAACACCTAAGATAAGGCAGACAGAGTAACAGCCAGCCATGGCTTTCCATCCAGGACCCCTTGCTTCTTAGGGGTCATGTGACATTGTCTGGGGTCCTGGGTGGAGGCGGCTTGAACACTCTCCAGTGCATAGAACACCCTCCAAGGGCACATACCTGTGGTGCGTCCTCCAACTTTATCCTGCTCCCATGTGCCATAGCTGTGGGTTCTGCTTCCGGACTATAGGAATAATGCTGCTGTGGACGCTCATGTGTGGAGTGTGGTGTGGGCTGTGTTAGCTGCCTAGCTGTGACAAAGTGCTGGCCACAGTTCGTCAGCAGTCAGGAAGGAGAGAAGATTAATGCTGGGCCTCAGCTCTCTCTCTCCCCCGGGACCCCAGCCCACCACAGTCACGGTGGTCTCCCTCTTCAGTGAAACCTCTTGGGAGAGTTCTTTACAGACCCTCCCTGAGTGTGTCTCTGATTCTAAATTTAGCCACAATGGCAAGATGGCAAGGAAGGTGAGCTGTCACACTTAACAGGATGTGTTTAAATTCTTCTAAAGACTCGGCAGCCATTTTCCTGACCCCGCTTTCTGATGAAGGTAAACAAATGCAGTTGGGTTGTCTTCCAGCCTCTACACAGAAAACCCGAATCCTTCCCCAGATTAGGTAATAAGGACAGAATCAGCACTTGCTCCTGAGGGCCAGCTCCACGCCAGGCCCAAAGATGGCTTGTGCCCATGATCCCTGTCGCCAGCCTCTGAGGAGGGGGTGAGATAATTCCAGGCTCTAGACTTAGTCATCGAGGTGGGGCGTTCACGGTGGTGGTCGGGGTGAGAGTGAAGGCTGGCTTGACCCGTGACAGCTGTGTCCCACGAGACCCTGTCTGTGCCGTTCCTTCCACGGGTAGCCCTTGTTTGAAAACATGGCTTCCCTGGGCTCGGTACATGAAGGTAGTTTCTGGAATGCCATCTGTCTGCCTGCACTCTGCTGAGAGGTTAAGTTTCTCCCAAACATTAGAGCAGCAAGCGTGTTTTCTAGAGATCTCCAGAACTCCTCTCTCCCTGTTCTGGCTGAACTGGGTCACGTCTCACCCCTGAGCAGTGACAATGATTGTATGGGATTAGGTGCCTCTTGTCAGACCGCATCCCACCCAGCCCCGAGGCCAGGGCCCAGTCAGCTGGGGCGAAGCTGCCTAGGTTCAAAGTGTGCCATTCACCGGGGAAGCAGGGACACGAGACCAGTGGCCTCATCCTACCTCACACACGCGGAAGTCAAGGCTGCGCAGGCAGCTGGTGGCCGGTGTGGGCTTGGTTCCTTCTTAGCGGAGGTTATGACCATTGGAGGTGGCTTTGCTGACATCTGCCAACCCCGGCCAGCAGGTCAAAAGGGCCGCAGGACTGGGACCACTCTTGGCACCTGGATTTAAGGGGTCCAGAGAGGCATCAGGGTTTCAGGCGAGGCATTTTTATTCCACCCTAAAAGCCTTCCAGGGGGGAAGCCCAAGTCCTCGGGGCCCGGCTTTAATGGTTTCTTTTATAGACTCACTTGTGTTATAGATGGATGAACTAAGGGGGACCCTGCTCAAGAATGCAGGAGAGCTGGACGATGAAAGGGGGGGGGTAAATTGTGGGGGTTGGGGAAATGTGTTTTCTTAAACATGAACTCTTAAAACCACACTAGCTCCCGGGACTGAGCGAGGCACTGAAGGCTGGCCTTCCCCATGTCTGACCTGCCTGGGGACACTAGCTGATATGACTTCCTGATGCGGGCGGCCAAGGCCCTCCAGAGCCATCCCTTCTGCTGGCCTTGGTTCTGTCACTGGACTTGGGGTTGCAGTAGCTACAGTGGTGAAGTGTCGTATCGTGTCCCACACCCCCGTCGCCTCCCCACCCCACCACCACACCCCACAGACACTGCTTTCTGAGCTGCGCGCTTTTAGGCGGGCTGCACAGCTTTGCTCGTCTTGTTCAGCCTCTCACGTCTTGTCCTGCTCTGCACAACCGACACTGTCTTCACCTGGTGTCTCCCAGCTCTGAAGTGTTCGTCACCACACGTGACCTTAAATTCTGATTCTTAAGAGCTCATCCCGGTTGGTCCATGGGAAGAAGGCGAGCCCAGGACCTGCGTGTGAGTCACTTTCCTCAGTGATGTGACAAAATGCCCAGCAGAAGCCACACAGGAAAGCTTAGTTTTGGGGATGTGAGGCAGCTGGTGACAGGTACCCACAACCAGAAGCAGACGGAAATGAGTACTGATGCTCAGTGTCCTTTCTTCTTTATACTCACTCCAGGACCAGCCCACTCTGGAGACAGGGATAATACTGCCCACCTTGAGGGTAGCTCCTCCCAGGTCAGGTAACCCAGTCTAGAAACGGCCCTGTAGAAGTAACCAGAGCTTTGTCTCCACTGACAGTCAAGATCTGTCAATAAACCCTGGACGTTCATCATCGTACTTTCTCACTCTGGTTTCTGGGTCTCCAGGCTCTCATGGAGCACTTCTCTCCTCTCCGGGCCTTTCATGATCCTCCCTAATTAGGGGAGCCTGCAAACTCCGCTGAATGCCCTCGATTCTCTTTGAAAGAAAGAGGTTACTTGGAGTCAGCTGCCATGTTTTGTCTAGCCTCCTGGATTCAAATCCCCTAACACAGAGAGCTGAGCTCAGCACACACCATGGTGGGAGGAGGGGCATTAAAGTGAGGAGAGGGTAACCCAGGAAGCCAGGCAGGTCTGGACATCCTCACTCCACAGGCCTGGTGAGGGCCTCAGGTAGCAAAAATGACTCTAATCTTAACCCTAACTCAACCCTAGACTAACTTAACGCTAGCCCTAACCCTAACCCTAACATAACGCTAACCTGACCCCCACAGCCCTGACCCTTGGTTCCAAGAAGGGATTTCACACAGCACCTGCTAAGTTAAACTATACTTTGTCTCCCAGGTTCCACTCCCCAGCCCCGTGCCTCAGTTTCCCATCTTTGTAAAGCCTTCTCGGCTTTAGCCAAGGATGTACCAGTCTCGCAGAACTGTCTTTTTTCTCATCCCACGGCAGAAAACTGACTGACGGGTAAATGGGGCCTCTAGGGACATGTCTGTCTGTCTGTCTGTCTGTCTGTCTGTCTCTCTCTCTCTCTCTCTGAGGCTAGGGCGGAGCTCACAGTTCTGCACATGTTAAACTCTACATTGAGGTAAATCCCATCCCAAGTCCTCTTTATATTTTAATTTTGAGGCAAGTCTTTCAGTCTCCCACATGAACTGAACTTTCTATCCTCCTGCCTCAACCTCGAGAGTAGCAGAGATGACAGGCATGCGGCACCAAGGTTAGCTCCCCACCCCAATTTCACGTGAATCTCTTTCCAAACAGAGTTGGAATCAACATCTTTCCAAAGGTTAAGCGGGCAGCAGGTAGGCGGCTGGAGGGTGTCTGGGGAAGACGTCCAAGAATCACGTCTTACCATGCTCACTTCCACCGCCCCAGGCTGGTCCTTTGGAACCCTTCTGTCTGTTCAACTGAATCGGCCTGGACTTTGACTTCTGTCTTTCACCTTGTCCGGTCTCAGGGTCAGCCCAAGGTCATCATAGAGAACACTCTAAGTCCCCAGCCCATTAGCTCCGCTTTCTGTCATCCCCTCTTGTCCCACTTTGGGTATCTGTGACTACGTCCCACAAGCTGCTGGCTCCCAAGTATCAGGCCTCAAGCCATCCCATGTAAAGGCGGAAGTCCTGTACCCGGCGGTCACTGCCTGTGGGCCCTCCTTCGGCACAGGAAGGTCCCGCCTACTCCCTCCACTGCGGGCAGCTCCTGGCATCTGTGGTGGTGTGTAGACTCTCTCTTGCTTTTCACGAAGCCCCTGGCCCCCGGCATGAAGGCCTGTCCTGCATGGCCCAGCTGTTTCTCAGGGCTCACACCTGCCAAGACCTTGTTCAGGCAGAATGCTTGCTGCAGGCCTGGAGGTGATCTGTGCCTCTAGCCTGTTATCCCTTGTCACCCTACCTGCCTGCTTCTCTTTCTCATCCTCCTGGAATCCAGCTTTTCTCTCCAGGCCTTTACTTCTGTAGGGCCTGTCTCCCATAGTGCCCTTTCCCACATACTTAGGGGTCACACCTCACTGCCACCTGGTCTCTCTAGTGGCCTCTCCATTGCCATCAGGCATTGGCAGTCATGCTCACCTCCTTGCCACACAACAGTTATATTCCTTACCCCTTGAAGC
The DNA here is from genome assembly GCF_004664715.2 of Peromyscus leucopus. Classification (NCBI taxonomy): domain Eukaryota; kingdom Metazoa; phylum Chordata; class Mammalia; order Rodentia; family Cricetidae; genus Peromyscus; species Peromyscus leucopus. The sequence goes on along the minus strand of NC_051066.1, from coordinate 140,516,474 downwards.
TTGGCCAACCAAGTGACCCACTCTGGCCAGTGCAGTGTGAGCTGCACATTGCCCGCACTAGCCTGAGACCCCCTGCAGGTCTTGGCCAGAATCCTCGTGCTTCTTAGTGTCAGGGTCACCATTGGGTGATTGTGTGCTGCCTCCCAGTGCTCCCAGGGGTCACCAGAGAGCAGGGCACCCCTAAAACAGCTCCTGAAATTGCCCAAACAGTCCTTGCCGGATGAATGAGTAGCAGTGAATGGGTTGTAAGGTGAGGCTAGAATCATGCCCCTACCCCTTCCCTCTCCCTGCACACCTCTGTAACGAATACCTCCTCTGCAGGGCAGAGCATCAACCCCAAGTTGGCGGGCCTGATTGGGCGGCACGGACCCCAGAACAAGCAACCCTTCATGGTGGCCTTCTTCAAGGCCACAGAGGTCCATCTACGTAGCATCCGGTCCACTGGGGGCAAGCAGCGCAGTCAGAACCGCTCCAAGACGCCCAAGAACCAAGAGGCCCTGAGGATGGCCAGTGTGGCAGGTAGGCCAATGCAGTCTGAGCAGCCCGAGGGGACCATATGTACAAATGCATTGTGGATGGCTCCAGAACAGATCAGCCTGTGAGCTGTGGGATGTGCCTGTCCAGCATGTATCTTCTTCAGGATTCTGGTGACCTTGAAGCAAGGCAAGGACTAGGCACAGATCAACCAAGCCTGCTTGTGAGGGCTCCAGGCTGACTCCGTCTTCCAGCTCCTGGCCTTGGGATTCTGAGGAAACATCCAAGGGAGTTTGGGCTGTTTAGAACTAAAGAGTGAGGCCACCATGCCATTGCCCTAATCCCCCATCGAACCCTCCCAACCCTCCACTTCAGGTCACCTTGCATTGCACATGGATTCTTCCTCTTGTCTGGAAATTGGTAGTCATTTAGTTTCTGAAGGGAGAAGGTAACCTGCTGTGGCGGTGGACTTACTGTTTCTGGGGTGTCCCCCAGTACCCTGGGGAGACTTCAGTGGATAGAGAAAGTTGTGTCAAAAGTATAGACGAACACAGTCCTCTTTCCACAGCATCAGAATTTACCATTAATTCAGAGGCTATGCCAATTTCATTGGCTTTAATTTACCAGACACCCCTTTCCCTTGGTAAACATGGCCGCTTCCAATCATAGGTTCTTATTCCAATCTTAAGTAGTGTGAGTCAGTCCTAGCTACTTAACAGTTAACGACACAGCACATATGTACATGTGTACACACTGCACACGTGTAGCATGACGTGACTTATTAGCACACAGTCGCAGAGAGGATAAAGAGCAGTGCAGGAGGAAGCAGCGCTCCTCAGAAGGCTGTCCTAAAGCTGGAGGGGCAGAGCGACCCGGCCTCAAGGAGGTCTCTACGGGGATAAAGGAGTCTCAGGCTGAGCTCAGGGCTCTTCAGAGCAGAGTTGCCAAATGATGCAGGTCGAGGTGAGTTTTGGTGTTGATTTGCAGAGGGCTGAGGGTGGCAGGCAGGGGCTGGGGCTGGAATCCTTCCCTGTGGCCGTTTTCCTGGACAAGGTTCATGACCAGTGACCAGGGCCTGGGTCCCTGTGCCAGCATGTCCTAGCCCAGTGAGAGAGTTCCATCTGGTATGGTGGATGGCTCGTGAGTCTGATGTTTCTGACATAAGCTATATTCTTAGATGGCATTGTTTACGGACACAAATAAATTACCCGGAAGTCTCCCCTCTGGTGTGCTGATGGTGCTGCTTTACTTATATAAATAAGATGCAGAGTCCGTCTGCCTCAGCATTCAGACTCATCATGGAGCCACCACTCAGGGCAGCACAGTTGATCTGTTAAACAGGTTACCTGTGGGCGAGGCATAGCCTGCAATGTGCTGTTCTGAACAGTCACGCAGAGTCACCTGCCTGCTCTGTCAGCAGCCCGAGTGTGGACAGAGTCCTCGCAAGCATTCTCTTCTGCCAGGTAGGGCTTTTTATAGGCATCTCAAAGGGGTCTGTGAGCCCCCAAATTAAAAAAAAAAAAAAAACACCGAGTTTCCTTCATATTTGGAGGCCTTGTTTATTCTGGGAGTGGAATTCTGTAGTGGGAACCTGAATGTAGAAACTATTTGGGACAGGTAGATGTGATTGTCACCCTCATCTGTGTGTGGTGATAGGCCCAGGATTGGGGATGGTGACTGGGTAACTCAGCTCATTCCAGGGGTGCAGAAAGAGTTCCCATGGGAACTGAGCTGAGGTCTGTGAGCAAGGCCAGGCTGGTCCCATTGCTAAGGCCTGTGCACCCTGAGGGTACCAAGCCTCATGGTTTAGCTTTTCTGACACCTTTGAGACTGGTGACTGGTGGAGGAGGCAGCTGGAGCCACAAGTAGGTGGAACATTCTCTTGGGAGTCTCATCTTCGAGTTTGAAATCCATCCCAAGCAGGAGTGGGAGTTTTATGGTTTCAGGCTGTGTGCAGTGTGGGTGTGAGGTCATGCTGGGTGCTCTAGGAAGGGTGGGTGTAACACAGGGTGAAGGAGGGCTCCAGAATCTGAAACTTCCTGAAGCTTCTGCAAACTCAGCTGGCAAAGAGCTCTGGCGTGTCCCATGCCAGCAAAGGTGACCTTGTCTTGTAGATCTGCAGCGTTTGCCTCTGGACTAAGGAGTGCTGAGGGCTCACCCTACACAGAGTGCCCACTTTCAGAGCCCAGGACAGGGTCCTCACTCCCTCGAATGACAGCTAGTCCGTCTGGCTCAGACTCTGCCTGCTCCTGGAGATTTCAACTCCTGCTCTCGTTTTAAGTTCTTCCAAACCCTGCCTGGAAGTTTAACATAAAAAAAAAATTCCAGGACTGGGGCCCCACCCTGGTTTAGTGAGGTGGCCTGTGCATGTGCGGAGGCGTGTGCCCAGTGCCTTTGAAGTGCTCACACCTCACATGATGGGCCACACAAGTTGAATCCTCTCTTGCACGCACATCATCCTTTATGTGTCCGGCTGGAGACACATGTCCCAGCATGCCTTTGCCTGGAAGTCTCTTTCCTGTGGCCACCCCTGCCCCAGGGCTCCAACTGCTATTGAGATGCAGGTGGAGAACTTGGGTCCCTTCTCCTCTTCAGTCCAACACCCTGCTAATTGGCCATCTTCTCCAGCCGACCCTGGGGTGTGGAAGCAAGTCTGAGCACCTGTCCTGATTGGCCTACTACCCGGGTAGGGCCTTCCAGAGGTGCAGCGGCTGGTGGCTGGCACTGTCTGCTGTTCACTGGCTCTCTGCTGTACTGGGTGGGGTGGGTGGAACCAGACTCGGGGCAGAGGAACCAGGTGTCTCCTTTATTCCTTCCCCTTGCTTTTCTGCTAAGAAGGACCCGAGAATGCTGGGGAATTCCCACCACCTTCTCCTGGGGCGGCCACAACCCCAGATAGGAAAAGTAAGGGCCCATCCCCCACAGCACACCCACAGCTAGCTTCCAACATTAAACCAAAGATCTTCACTGGGATCTGCTCCTTTCCGGCATGTGACAGACATCGCTAATTGTCACGGCGTTTCTTCTCATATCTCACTTCAGGATCCACCCTGACTCAGGACTGGGAGCTGTGGGCAATCTGGCCCCAGCGATCCTACTCAGAACTGTATCTTGCTCAGACTGCTTCACCCTGGGCTGAGGAGGTGGTCCACTTCCTTTCTTCCTTCCTGCCTCTCCACAGGAAGTGGAGTGGACAGTGCTAGCCTCAGCCCCCGGCTTTGCCGCAGCGGTGAATGGTGCCTTAGATAGCCACTCCACGGCTGTTCCAGGAGGCAGACCAGTTGTCCAACTCCGTGGACTGTGCTCTGCTAGTGCCCTGGCCCTCGACCTTTGTGTTGAGACAGCCTTGACCTGTGCATTTCTTCCTGACCTCAGAGCTGTGCAGGTGGAATTCCTATGCATCCAGAGAAGCCGACTCTGAGGGATGTGTCACTTGTCACCGGACACCCTGTGGCCTGTCAGTGGGTTCAGAGGGAGCAGTCATCACATGTGGGAGATTGTAGGGTGTGTGGGGATGAGGAGTCGCCTGAGCACTCAGGCACTGGCCTGTAGGGCTCTGTCGTGTAGACCAGGGGCCCGGGCTTTATGTGCAAGGACAGATGATGGAAAGCCCTAGAACAGTCAGGTGGGGACAGGCATTAAGTAAGTGCCAACCATTCATACAGCTGCAGAGTAGAGGAAGATCCCACCGCTCTGCACGAAAGACAGACAGACAGATTCCCACAGTGTTTACAAAGTGCAGTCTCCAGACCAAATGCTACAAACTTACATCCTTCTAGAACACCCAAGCACACTGTTCTTGGCCTTTAAAGAAACTCAGCTGCTGCTGCTGCTGGGGGCCGTGAGCTTTCCGTGGTTTCTTCCTGAGGGTGTCCCCATCCTCGGATCTGTACCTCCTGGACCTGCAGGTGCATGAGCGTCTTGGGGCTGACTTGGTGGGCCTCCTCGGGCAGAGTGGTCTGGAAGCAGGATAGTCTGAGCGGGACTGGGGGTACTCTACCAAGGGTCAGGGTGACCATGAGGGCTGCAGGTCCTCAAACTGTCTTCTGGGCCATCACTGCCCTTCAGCCCCCGAGTTCAGTGGCTGCTCCCCCACTGCAGAACCAAAGGGCCTTGAACATGTGTGTGTTTCTCTCTCCTCCCCGGGTTTTTCTCCTTGTCCATGCAGAAACCAGCAGCAGTGACCAGAGGCAAGCCTGCAAGAAACATGAGCTGTATGTCAGCTTCCGAGACCTCGGCTGGCAGGTAAGCATGGCTGGATTATCACACACTGGGGCTTTCTCTGTCCCTGCCAGCCACAAGGCTGTCTCCATGGGTGCAGTGGGTCACAGTTTATGTCTTTTTCCCCTCAGGGACAGGGTCCCATATGTCCCAGACTGGCATCACACTCACTGTGTAGCCTAGGATGACCTTGGACTCCCCTACATCCACCTCCCAAGTCCTGGGGTCACAGGAGTGTGCCACCATGCCTAGTTTGTGCCATGCTGGGAACAAAACCCAGAATGCCCTGCATGCTAGGCAAGCACTCTACCAGCTCAGTCCCAGGCCACTCCACAGTTCTTGTCTTTACTGGTGAGATGTCTGATGCCAGGAGCCCTGACCTGAGAGAACGCCTTGGACTGAATACTTGCAGAAATCCATGATGTCCCATGACAACCGAGGTGCGGTTGACTCTTGGGCCAGAACTTGAAACATCACCTTCTACCTTCTGAAGTGTGAACTTTATTCTTCGTGCACACCCTAGTCCCACTCCTTGGCTGGCCGCTTTTCCCACATCTCCCACGTATGACCGTGTGTTCGAAGCCAGCCCTGGAGGGCCAGCTCCCTCCACCTCGTTCTGTGACTCAGATCGGGTGTTTGTTTCTGAGCCGAGCAGGCTGCTGTGTTGGAAGTGAGGGCTCTGCACGTGCTGTTTCTCCAGCGTGCTGGGTCGAACCCTGCTGCAGGGGGAGCTCGGACCTGCTGCAGGGGGAGCTCGGACCCTGCTGCAGTGGGAGCTCGGACCCTGCTGCAGTGGGAGCTCGGACCCTGCTGCAGTGGGAGCTCGACCTGTGCAGGGGAGCTCGGACCTGCTGCAGTGGAGCTCGACCGCTGCAGTGGGAGCTCGGCTGCTGCAGTGGGGCTCGGACCTGCTGCAGTGGGAGCTCGACCTGCTGCAGTGGGAGTCGGACCTGCGCAGGGAGCTCGGACCCTGCTGCAGTGGGAGCTCGGACCCTGCTGCAGTGGGAGCTCGGACCCTGCTGCAGGGGAGCTCGGACCCTGCTGCAGGGGAGCTCGGACCCTGCTGCAGTGGGAGCTCGGACCTTGCTGCAGGGAGCTCTCCACTTACCATCCCTAGACCGATGGCATCATGGAGCAGCGTGACAACGTTTCCAGGGCTCCCAGAATACCCTGTCTGGATTACCCGAGCCACAGAGGGTCACTAGCCTCTTGCTCAAGAAGGCGCACCGGGCAGGGAGGTTTGCTTTAGATCCACAGGCATGCCCTGTTTTGACAGTGGAACAAAATGTTGTCGTCTACAGTGTTCACTCTGAACCCATATATACAAGAAGGTGCAAACAAACAAACAAACAAACAGAATTCAGACGTTCGAACTCTACCGTACTGTGCTGGGTTTCATTTGTAGCTGTCCTTACCCAGTGGGTGCAAGGTCTAGGCTGTGAGACAGACACACCTGTGAGCGAGCTGAGGCCTGCCACCCCTAGCAGAGACAGGGATGGTTCTAGGTGTGGCCTCTGACCTGTGGCTCACTCCCTGCTGCTCCTGCACCCATGGTCCAGGGGATGCAACGCAACACAAGGGTGTCCCCTCTAAGCCTCGGGCTGTTTTTCTTCTCTTCTGCTGGCCTTACAAAATGCCAACGCTCACTTCCCTGGCCCTGAAGGGACTCCACATCTCAGAAGAACATAGTCTGAGCCTGTGTCTCCGGAATGCGGGCGAGGAAGGTCCACACAGGGCGGGACACACGGAGGTGGGGCCCTGCCCTGGGCTCTGCCTCACTCCCCTCTCTTTGCAGGACTGGATCATCGCGCCTGAAGGCTATGCTGCCTACTACTGTGAGGGGGAGTGTGCCTTCCCTCTGAACTCCTACATGAATGCCACCAACCACGCCATTGTCCAGACACTGGTGGGTGCCTCCTGAGGGTGTGGCCTATGGGGGCGGTGAGTGGCTCCTACTGCCTTTATCCAGGGCCTCTATCCAGGGCCTGGGCAGCTGTCTGTCCAAGTGTGTCATGACTCTTGTGGGTACCTGCTGTATAAAAGGCTGAAAAGATATGTTTTAGTCATATAGTGGTATAAAGATGTGTGTGTGTGTGTGTGTGTCTGTCTGTCTGTCTGTCTGTGGACCCTATCACTGTGCCTCGCTGAAGACTGGATCCCCTCCTGGTGGGAACCATCCTCTTGAGTGTCAGCATGCCATACTGTGTTATGATAAAACATGACTTAGCTCCTGGCCCTCCCCCCAGCCTCTGGCCCTCTCCTGCTATTGGTAGACTTCAGTTTGTCAGGACCACAGCCCCCTTTCCCAGCTCATGACTTTCTTTCCCAGCTTTGAAGTTGGACATGAAGGTTCAGTAATTTGAGAGGCTTTATTCTGTTGATTGTCTGCTGTGTGCCGGGGGCTGGGGGCACGGCAGGAGACAGCTCCGTATTCTTGACCTTGGGCTTTCCTGACCAGGGGAGGAAATGGTCATCTGAGCAGATGAGAGTTTCAGAGGGAGAGAGTGGATGCAAGGGAGGAGGGCAGGAGGCAGCTGCTGATTCAGGTCAACCCTCCGTGGGTCACTGGGAAGAGCCGAGTGTTGGGAGGGTGCTCTGAGCCCATGCTGGTGCACGAAGCCTCGGGTTGATGCTGCTCTATCCAGGCCCAAGCGCCTTGCTCTGCGGTGGATGTTGTCTGGCCTTCTCTCAACAACCAATCATCCATGCTGGTTTGAATTCTGGTGCCGAAGAGCTCACCACATGATCCTCTTCCTCGAAGTTCTGTTTGTTATTTAGATTTATGTTTAACCCATGCCAAACTTGTAAATCCTTGAACAGAAAGCTCACTCATGCCCTTCATTTAGTCCAAGCTTTACCCTGTGGCAGAGGAAGGGTCCCCATCACTCCTCCCTCCTCCCTCTTCCTTTCTCTCTCTTTCCTCCTGCACTTGTTTTATGGTTAAGAGGCTGGACCCCAAAGCCTCATGCATGTTCGGCAAACTCTCTACCATAAGGTGTATCCCTAGGCCTTAGGTTTCACTTTCTGGCCTGGTCTTGATCTCACTGTGACTTTGTGGTCCTCCTGCCTTAGACTCTGAGTAGCTGGAATTACAGGCCTGCACTCCAAGGCCAGCAGCAAGAAATATCTTTTTTTTTTTTTTTTTTTTTTTTGACATAAGGTTTCCCTGGCTGTCCTGGAACTTGCTCTGTAGCCCAGGCTGGCCTTGAACTCAGACATCTGCCTGCCTCTGCCTCCCGAGTGCTGGGATTAAAGGCATGCACCACTAGCACCCGGCTAGCAAGGGGTGTCTTTAAGTAGTGATTTTTCAATATTTTCCCTCCCCTGGACTATAAACTCCAAAACTGCATTTGGGATGGAGTCTGCAGCCAGGGACGGAATGGGCTGCCTGGACCTCGTGCTCTGCCCGTGCGCCTTATTGGACCTGCTCTGAACACCCGGAAGGTGCTGTGTCCTGTCCTGTGGCTTCAGGGCCCTTCTCCAGCATCCTTCACCACTGTCTTCCTGGCCCAGGGGCAGGGGCACAGCCTCCTCTTTTAGCATTTCACCATGGAAGTATCCAATGCTGGAGGGAGGAGGCCTCTGTGGTCCACGTGGACCAGGGTAAATCCTTCTCTGGGGCATCCTAGTAGTGAATAAACTGGGTGTGGTAGTTTAAGTCTGTCATTTCAACCCAGCACTCAGGAGGCAGAAGCTAGATGATATGAAGTTCAGGATCATCTTTGGCTCCACAGCAAGTTCAAGGCCAGCCCTGGGATATAAGAGCCCCTATCTAAACAAACCAATAGCACATGAGAACTGAGTCTCTGGCCTGTGTTAAGCACCGAGTTCACTGAATGGCACGGACTAGTCAGCTGGGCTGGGGTCAGCTGAGCTGGGGTCAGCTGAGCTGGGGTCAGCTGGGCTGGGGTCAGCTGGGCTGGGGTCAGCCTGGATGAGTAGTGGCCTCTCCCTTCGGTTTGCTCCACTCCTCCCTAATCCCTGCTGCCTACTCCAGGTTGACTTTGCTTGTCAATGGTACTTACATGGCAACTGCAAGGCGTTTGAGTTTTCTCTTGTCTGAACCCCTGTGTGGTGCGCTAGTGCCTGTGAGCAAAACAGCCCTCTCTGTCATTGTCATGGTGCTGGGGATGGAACCTAGGACCTTGTGTGTGCTCAGCAAGCACTCTGCCTCTGAGCTACAGCCCATCCCTTCAGACAGAGTGCTTTTTGAATGGGCAGCAGCAGTCAGGGGGATCTTCCGTTTGGAGCCCAAGCTGTCTCTCCCGCATTAGATACGTGCGGGAAGACTGTGGGTCCTGGTTCCTTCACGCGCACAGTGGAGGCGAGTCCTGAGCTGAGCTGGGTCATGACATGCTCATCTGTCATTTATGGTCTTCTTAGCCAGACAGTAGACGTTCTTTGGAGAACTGTAGAAGCCCGCAGAAGGCCTTACCCCTCTCACCATGATTTCTGTTGGTGGCTGCAGGTTCACTTCATCAACCCGGACACGGTACCTAAGCCTTGCTGTGCACCCACCCAGCTCAACGCTATATCTGTCCTGTACTTTGACGACAGCTCCAATGTCATCCTGAAGAAGTACCGGAACATGGTGGTCCGGGCCTGCGGCTGCCACTAGCCTCTTCTGAGAGCCTGACCCTTTGGGGCCACGTTGTTCCAGATCTGTGGTGTCTCACCTTTAGTCTCTCACTGCCCACCTTGGCGAGAAGCGAACAGATCAGCCACCTCTCCTGAGCCTTCCCCTCACCTCCCCAACTGGAAATACGTAAGGCATGAGAAACCTGAGCACCCGGTGGCTGGCAAGCAGGCTTTAATTCTGGCACATTATGGGCAAGATCCTACAAGCTGCCACAGGCAACATCCAGCAGGAAAAATGCCTTCCACGAATGAGACTGTTGGCCACATGGCCCCTGTGGCGCTCTGTGAGTCCTTGAGGGCTAATTGCAAGTGTCCTTCAGCCAGGCCATCCGCCGCAGCAGGAGGAAAGGCCTAACCAGGGTGAGCGCTTACGTCTGTGCTGAAGAAAAACCAGGCAGAAGTCCCTGTAACAACATGTCACAATAAAACCCGTGAATGAAAATGGTTAGGATGTTACAGATATATTTTCCTAAACAATTTATCCCCGTTCCTTGGTTTATTCTGACTTCATAAACAGAAGCCGGGGCCTGTGGAGGCTGGGGAGGCCCCCTCCTTTTCATTTGGTTTCCTTCTGAGGCTGCAGGGCCCAGTGTTTACCCAAAACTGCCCAAATCCACCGTGTAGGGAGGGGAAGGAGGGATGTCTGCTCAGAAGAGGCCAGGGAGTACTGGCCTCAAAGAGGTATGTTGGGGTGGAGAAGGAGGGAGGCACACACGCACGCACGCACGCACACACGCACGCATGAAACACACACACACACACACACACACACACACACACACACAGACACAGCTCTGCCAACCCCTCGGCCCCAATTCTGCCCTGTGCTAGGAACCAATGAGGAAATTCAAAGTAACAAGACAGAGGGTGGGAAAGCTTGCACTCCACCCCTATGTGAGGAAGCACGGGGTGCCCAAAGCCCACGGGTGCAGGTATTCGGGGCAGTGTCCCATAAATAAGGCCTCTCTGGTCACACACCATATGGCTGCCGTTCCTCACTCTCAACCTCTGTCAGAAGGCCCTGCAACAAATTGGTTCCTCAGTTTGAGGGAGACTGGGTTCAGGGTTACACTGGACTTAGAGGCACCCTCCTAACCACGCTTCCTGCCCCAGGTGGCATTTCTGTCATGGCTCAAGCGAGCCCACTCTACCTGGGTCTGTGATGCCCTAACCATCATGCACCAGCTCCTAGCTTCAAATGCAAGGCTGTGGCAAGGCCTGGACTGTCTGCCAATGTTTCCTGCATCCACACAAAGAATGGGGTTAGCCAGGTGGGACCCATGGCCCTGTAGCGTCTGGTCACGTGGGGAACCAGTTCTCTATGTCTGTGATTCTAGAAACACTGGGTTCTCTTCTGTTATTATTATTATTTTTTTAAAATTTTTCTTCTTCAGTAGCTTGGGCTGCAGCCTCCACTCTGCCTGGTCAATGGAGGAAAGAACATTTCTTCTTGTAATTTGTTTTGTGTGTTGGCAGATCTGGGGCTTTGTGTGTGACTCCCTCATGGTACACATTTTACTACTCATGGCCCTAGTCCGCCCGCAGTCAGTGTCTTTTGTACATTTAAATGTGTAAATAATTGTGACAAGACAAAGAAATTATTTATTTCCATCTGAAGTTCTTCAGGCTCCTCATGGAGGACAATGGGGTCGCTTTCCTTCCATCTGTTTGTTTTCTTATTTAAGACTATTTATTAACAGCCGGACCGATGTACCCATAGCTGTGGAATAAAGTGGTCCTTAGTGGAAAATCTGTATAGATAGAGGAAAAAGGGGTTTGACTTTGCAATAAAAGGAGACGTTTGGTTCTGGTTGTCAGACCTATGTGTGTATTTCTGTCTTTCCCCTCACCCCTGGACTCCTGCACATTGGAGTTTCATCTGCTGAGAACCTGCGACCTTGATCTCTACCGTTAACGGGATGTTTATCATCCAGGCCCGGGGGAAGCGGGTGCTCGTCAATATTTGGTGCAGCTGCATGGGGCTCCAAGCAGGAGAGCCGAACCAAACAACAAATGGGAGTTTGGTAGGCTGGATGGCAAGGATCCTTGATTGAATTACAGCCCAGCTGTCAGCAGCTGCTTCAAAGAGGTAGGGGGTAAATTAGCTGTGTTTACTGCTAACATAGTCAAGGATTTAGTCATCCCAATAAAATAGAGGCACAAGAGAGGAGAGGGGGTGTATACCCCAAACTTGAAAGCAACACTGGCCTCACAGCTGGCGTCATTCAGTGCCCGTCACCCGGACAGTTGGGGGCTGCCCTTGCAGGCCAGCTGTGGAGGTAGGTGGCCCACCACAGGCCTGGATAGGGTGTGGGCCCCACCAAGCTTGGAGCAGCGCTCATCTGGCTCCATCTGTCTTTGAAGTGTGCACTAAGGTCACCTGATGGATGTTTCTAGAATCCCAGCCGACACTTGGACAGGCTGCTCTGTCTTCCCCTGTTGACTCAGACCCAGCGACCGCTCCTAACACATTCCAGCCCCTGCAGTTTCTAAACCCCTGCTGTCACTGTCCTGACAATTTAGCTTTTGTTCTGTTTTCCAGGCTGAAGACCAGAGCCACAAACCGGAGGTCCAGATGTGGCCTCCCAGATGTGCCTTATCCTCTCAACCCCACCCCCACGGGTGTTTACACATTTTTAAAAACACAAATTCGTTGCCAATATGTTTTTGCAAATCCGATGTTCGGGTTTCTCTTGATCAGTCGACAGAGTGGGCCACCTGGTTCCTCCATGGGTGCTGGTCCTAGCTGACCAGAGATGCCAGCGCCCCAGTCACCACCACACTCCGTTGCCTCTTCCGCAAAGGGGCGAGAGCAGCTGACATTTTAAAAATGGCAGATGAACATCTATGTGTGCCCAAGTCCCAGAAGGATAGAAAATGAAAGCTACTCTGAGCTTCAGGACGGGCAAGTAGCTTTTATGTTTGTTGTAAGATGGCCTGTTCCCACAGCCCTCGGCAGACCCTGTGGCCATGTGTGGTAGACCAGATGTACTTACCTCCTCTCCCCTTCCCACTGTCTTGGCTTCCACCTCTGCCAAGTGCTGTTTAATACTGGGCACCAACAAGTGACAGACCTTGCTTAAAGCCCTCCAGTTAACCGTTTCTGAAACCCAGGCTCCCCAGCGTTGGAATTGCCTGGGGCTGTTTAGGAAGTAGGGTTTCTGACTCCCGGCTTTGAATCCAGGCTGAGTTTCTGAACTGCACGCTCAGCATGGAGGCTCCCTCCTGCTTCCTGACTGTTTGAGGCTCTGCACCTCTGGACGTGGCCTTGACCTGGATTCCCCATGACTGCTGACCTGAGCAAGCAACTTACCCATTGTGGTCCCTCCCTTCTCCCCTGGCCTGGTGGACACTGTGGGAGCAGGGAGGGGTGTCAGTGCCACGGGGTCCCCTCTGGAGGACCTCTCACAGGAACATTGGGGTCCCCTGTGGAGGAGTCTCTCATGGGCACATTGTCCTTGCCTCTGCAGTTTTGTTTTGTTTTGTGGAAGATTGGTGTCCATTTCCTGGGGCCAACACAGCTCAGTTTCTTACACACTACTTAGCAGCCTTGACCCTACCTTCAGGAGGCCCTCTCTTGGGAACAATGCCCGCCATATTCAAGGAGGGCCTGTGTGACAGATGGCAGAGTTCTTACGAGCCTCTTGGAATGCTGTGTCATCGCTCACATCAGGAACCCACAGGCGCTGCACGGACATTGAAGTGTCTGTCAATCAACAAAAGGCACGATGCACATCACAGGGCTGTGCTGAATCCAGGGTTCCCACCGAGACAGTTAGAATGGTTATTTGTCACCCCAGATCCTCTAGAACGTCATCCATTGCCCAGCTCCTTGATGGGCCTAGGAGGGGCGCCGGGGGGGGGGGGGGGGCCTGCTCCTAACGGCTCTGTCTGGAGCCTGGCTGCTCAGGACATAAAGAGTAGCCCTTGGCACTTGAACAAGCTCAAGACAAGCCTAAGGGCTGCATTGGATCCAGGCTTGGGGATGGAAGCAGCACAGGCCCTAGTTGTCATGGGACTGGTCGTCTTCCCCGATGGGGCCCTGCACAACTTCACACACAGCACCAATAAAATAATGCCCCTAGCGGGGTACTGTTCATGATGTCACTGGAAAACACCTCCAGGGAGTTCGTGCTGACAGCTTTGGCCAGCCTTAGTCTCTTCTAGGACTCAGCATTGTCAGGTTGGCTGGTCCCAACCCATACTTTGGTCTGCCCCTGCCAAAGACATGCGTGATGACCTCCTCAGACATTTCCGATTGGCCTGCGAGTCCCATTCTCCTGGCTCAGACCCTTCAGCACTCTGGCGCTGGCCTCTCTTGGTCCCAGATTTGAGGAAATAAAAATAGAAGAGGAAAACACTCTGCTCTCCAGGGCTGTTTCGACAGCTGCTTGGATGGAGGCAGAGTGCACCTGGCAGGAGGACCATGCTGCCCCCACGGCATCAACTCTGGTGTTCCCTGACTCCTGCGGTCCTCCGAATTACCAGGACAAGGCCCTGGCTCTGTGATCAGCGCAGACGAAACATGGAGTCACACCCAGAAATTACCCTCCCAGCTCTACTGGCCCACCTCAAGTCTGGTCCTACCCACCATTCAGCTAGGACACAGGCTCCACCCTCCAAAGGGCCCTGAGCGTAATTATGTGTTTTGCTGTGGCCAGCTTGAAGTGATTAATGTTTGTGGACAAGTGCCCCATATTTTTATTTTGCCTGGGGCTCCACAGATCCTGTGGCCAAGGGATAGAGTAGGGCATCTATCACATGTCACTCATCAAGGACATTCTTAGAGTCCGTGGGCCTTAGGTGCTGTCCTGGGCAGGACAAGCTCTTTGCAGGTGAACAATAAGCCATCAAGGAAAAGGTCAGACACCAGCAAGGTCTCACAGGAGTTACCCAGGAGTCCCAGAAGGAGGAAAGGTCTACTCAAGCTAGGGCCTTCAGAGGTGGGTGGAGGGAAGTGGACACGGTCAATGTGAAAAGCAGGGTCAGGGCAGAGGACAGGGGTGGGCTTCTGATGAGCTGGGTGCAGTCGTTTAAACTGCCCACACACACACACACACACACTGCCAAAGTCTCCTAAAAATGATGGGCAAAAGGCTGGAGAGATGAATCAGCAGTTAAGGGCACTGGGCTGCTCTTGCAGAAGGCAGGGTCCAAATCCCAGCACCTACGTGAGCTCTCAAAACTGTGTGTTACTCAAGTTCCGTGGGATCTGATGCCCTCTTCTGGCCTTCTCAGGCACTGCATGCATGTATATACAGACATGCATGCAAAATGCCCAACGCAAAATAATAGTTAGTAACCTATAAATACTACTAATAATAATAAGAAAGATTAGGTGCATGATCCAGCACAGTTTCTGATACCCTTGGAATTCCTTGATAGGGATGACCAGAACATCTCTTGTCATTCACAGCAAGCCCTGTCCACCCGATCCAAATTTATGGTGAGCCAACCTTGGGTCAAGGGCACAGAGCTTTCAGCTCCATGAACTGAAGGAGCAGGGGTGCTGGCCCAGAGGCCACTGATGGCCAGTGATGTTATCCATTGTGTTACCACTTGGAAGCTCTCGGCACATAGCACAGCTGACTGGATGTGTTTTGATAATTAGATGTTAATAAGAGACTAGGAGTCAGGAGATGTGGGCACTGATCCAACTAGTCACGTGACCTTGGAGGGAGCCTTAGCACTGGTCTCTTGAGCCTCCTCCTCCCCTGTCAAGGCTAGACAACTCAGTGGGATTTTGTTCTACAGTTCTGGCGGTACTGAGCAATGTTTGGGGGTCACCAGTGCCGTTTCTCAGGTGTGCGCAGTATGAGTTCTGAGGGAGCCATGGCCTTCATTTCACACTGTAGCTGTTTCCTCTGCTTCTTGTAGGAAAGGAAGCGACTGGGAATGCTAAGAGTAATACATCTGACCTCAGCCGCCTGTTTGCCCAAACTCACGTCATTGTTTAATGGCATAAGCAAGCCATGGATAACAGACTAAATAATCCCCAAAGACAATTTACGTGAGTGTGGTGGAGGCCGTGGGATGATGGTGGAGGCTGAGGGCAAGGAGCCTGGCCACCATGAGCTCAGAGGTCTCTACCTTCATACCTGACCTTTGGTGGTGGATGTTCAGTTTAACTAACAGTTGTGTTGCATAAAAATGTTTTCAATCGGTGAAGGGAGCAGAGAATTACACATTTGAGCTCTGACCCTTCCTAAGAGAATCCAGAGACGGCCAGAGGTCTGTCTGAGCAGGCTTTAACACGTCCCCTCAACCCAGAGTTGCGTGGTAGGAGCTTTGTGTCTCCACCCTGTAAGGCTACCCTGACTGTGGCCTGGGAGTTGTTCACCGCCGAGTGTTGTGAGAGGCGGAGGCATTCTGAGCACATTCTTTTCCCAGCTGCCTTTTGGGAGGGGCTGTTTTCAGCTTGGGAATTCTCTCCAGTGCCCCCCACCCCCACCCTGCTCACACAAGTGCTGGTCTTTGTTTGACCTGTTCAGAGTGTTGGTGACGGAGAGAGTGACAGGTGACCTGGGCCTCCATTCCGGCCTATCCTTTGAGTGGTCCCTAAAATAATACCATTAGTGGGGCGAGTTAAGGCTGCTTATCTCTGGAGTGGCCTGCTGATAATGCTGAGCAGGTCCTCATGGAGTTCTGGGGCCCAGATGGAGAAGTGGCTGGGAGCCCCTGATGAACGGCAGATCTTAGTATCCGCTGTCTTGATGACATTCCGAGGGGTATAAATAGCCCATCAGGTTTGGCACCTGCCTGTGCAGTATGAGGTCGGCAACCTAGAGAAGGCGCACCTGGTATGTGACAGGCACCTTGAGCCGTTTTACAGTCCTGCCCACACAGCTGGGGCTGTGAGGTCTAGGGACATCCGGGGACTGACTCACAGTGCAGCCTTCATCCAGCTGTGTTGGTTAGGGATGCTTACCCTCAGCACCACGCCCACGGCATCTCCTGGCTGTAGCTGGCTCACCTGCAGCATTTCCTCTTGACCTCATTTGGTTTTCTCTAGCCATGATTTGGAAATAAAGAAGGGCACACAGGAAGAGGAGAGACTCCCCAGAAAGCCGCGCTCTTCCTCCTGGACGTTGTGGACATTTGTTAGACTTGCCTATGGGTATTTCCCCACCTTTTTTCCATGTTGTTTTATAATTCAACAAGTTTCATCCTCCACCTCTAACTTACTCCTTTGACTTACTATATCACAGAGTCCAACGATGTAGCTTCAAACTCACCAGTCTCCTGCCTCAGCCTCCCTGTTACTGCAGTCAGCTTCATATTTAATGGCATCTGACTGAGCACACACAAGCCGCCTGAGTTTCTATCCCTACCACATTTACCGTCTATGGGACCTTGGGCGAGCCCCTTAATCTGCTTTGGTTCTCATGTCATGGAAACGGTTTTGAACCTCACAGAAAGGTGGAAGGACTAGATAAGTTATATGTTCAGTGCTCAGAGGTGTGCCTGGTTCAGAGTGAGCACAGAGCAAGTGTGGAGCTAACAACACCATCAGCACCATCACATTTACTGCCATCGTCAATATGCCTACCACTGCCAGCCCTGACATCACCGTCACCACCACCATCACCATCATCATCACCACCATCACCATTATCACCCTCAGTACCATCACTGCCATCCACACCATCATCACCATCACCATCAGCACACCATCACCATCAGCACCATCAGTACCATCAGCACCATCAGCAGCACCACCACCATCACCATCACCACCATCAGCACCATCAGCACCACCATCACCACCACCACCACCACCATCAATCACCATCATCATCACCAGCACCACCAGCACCATTATCACCCTCAGTACCATCACTGCCATCAGCACCATCATCACCACCATCACCATCCACCATCACCATCTGCAACTCCATCACCTTCCTTTTGCCCACTGCTCTCCACACATGCAATACTATTCAGTGGGTTTGGGACAGGGAAGTGAAGACATACTGGGTTGACACAATATGGTCACACTTTAGATACAGGTGGCCTGGCCACACTGAGTACTGTCCCAGTGACTAGAGAGAGGCAGGGAACCCAGGCGTCCTGCCAAGTCTCTCATAGTCCTGGAGGAACATACGGGTGAGACCACCCTCTCTCCTGAGCGCATTTGTTCATTGCTCCCAGGAAGTGGAGAATAGGTTGAGCGAGGGACCGGAAGTATCTTTTGTCAAGCGGCAAGCAGGAGGCAGCTGGGTGAGCATGGGGGCTCTTGTTTGTGGACCCTGGGCTGACAGTGCTCCCTCTGAGCCTGTGTTCACACCTGTAAGATGGGCAGGGAGGCTGACGTCATGAGCTTGCCTCTGCGTTTTACTCCTGAGCACTCTTGACTGGTCTGAACAAGCAGGAACCTGTCTCTCTGCCGCTGGGGCGGTGGCCCTGTGGAAGTTTGTGTCTTTCCTGTTTCCTGCCGACACAGACACTGTTTCTTCTCTCCACTGCTCACACCCACGGAGATGACCCTTCCCGACTCTCTTTGAACCTCTGTGACCGTCCCCCATGCCCTGTGGTTACAGAATCCCCTTTCCCTTGGTACACTGTGAACATCCACTGGGAAACTGAGGCAGTTACGACTTAGCCTCTCTGCTTTGCTTCCCGTTCCTCCAGAGACCCAGGTCTGGGTCCCTCCAACTGCCCTGGGCCCTGCAGAAGTCCCTCTGACCCAGACTCTGGCTTCTTTGGGCCAGTTTGCTAGCCTTGGCCAGTCCAGGGCTCACCTGCACCCACCTGGCTGGGGCACGTCACAGGTGTGCCCAGAGGCCTTCATGAGGGTTTATGATGCCTTTCAAGGGCTCTCTGCTCGCTCTGGTCTGTGGAGCCTTCCTCTGGCCATATAGGCATCTTCTTGTAAGGTCCCACTTGCCCACTGACGTCCATAAGACAAAGCTGCCCCCCCCCACTTCTGAGGCACCTCCATCTCTAATCTCTTAAGATCAGCCTCAAACACTCTTCACCCCAACTCCAAACCTGTCCAGTGAGCTGCACCTTGGGATGTCCCAGTGGAACCCCTGGGCTTCACTGCCCCGGTTCCTCTACATGGCCTCCCACCCAACCTCTTCCTGGGCAGCCCTGGCCATGCCATTCCCCTGAAGCCAACTTGACCCAACAAACCCCCTGCTTAGACACCTGTGGCTGAGCCCTTTACTCTCATCCAGATTCCGTACAGAAAAAGATGCTAGAATTGGGTGCATGGTTGTAATCCCAGGCCTCAGAAGTTAAAAGTAGGAGGGTCAGGAGTTCAAGGTCATTCTTGGCTACATAGTGAGTTCCAGAGCAGTCTGAGCCACATGAGATCCTGTCTCAAACCCCGCTCCCCAACCAAAGCAAAACAAGTTAACACTAAACCGAAACACATGGAGAAGATACTGAAAGGCAATATACCAACATCAGTTCTCTTGGGCAGGAGGGATGTTGGGCACATTTGTTACCTGTAACATTAAGACTATTTCCAGTGAGCGCCTATCTGTACAATGAGAAAACGAGCTAACTATATAGGTGAAAATATGTGCAAAAAAGAAAAACATGCTTATCAAATAGTATAAGTGTATACATCTTAAGCAAGAAGACACTAGCAGCTTCCTCAGCCTTCAAGTTAAGTCCCAGGGCTCCTTGGGTCCTGTGAGTCTTCCTGGCTTAGCCTCAGCCACCATCCATCCACACACCTTGGGTCCAGCCTCCAGGCCTCTGAGGCTCCTGCTTGCTTGGCTCTAAACCTGACCTTCAGACGAACATTGTCACCCCTCTGGGGAGCTGCAATTGTTTGAAAGAGAGATGTCCCCATAGTCTCTGGCACGTGCACACTTGGTCCCCAGTTGGTGGCGCTGCTTGGGGAGGCTGAGATGGTGTGGCCTTGCTGGAGGAAGTGTGTCACTGGGGGTGGACTGTGAGAGTAGAAAGCCTTACCTACTTTCAGTTAAAACCCTCTGTCTGTGCTCACTGTTCAAGGTACGGGCCTTCAACACGCAGTTCCTGCTGATTGCCTCCAGGCTGTCGCCACCATGATGGGCCTTCTGGAACCATTAGAAACCCTTTCTTACATAAGTTGTCTCGGGCAGGGTGCTTTGCCACAGCAACCGAGACACAATACAGTGACATTCCTTGAGCATTCAAATCCACCCCAACCTGAAAGTGAGCCTGGGCTGCTGGACTTGTGTGCCAAGTGAGACCATCTGTTGCTTCCTTACCACAGAAAACAGTCCTCACATTGTTAACTTTTATTTCAGTGCTAAATAAAAACTTCAGCTCTATCGTGAAGTTTAGAATAAAAAGGAGCTGTGATGTTTCCCACCACTGGCCCCTACTCTCAGGGGGGCGCAAGCTTGTTGTTCTATCTTGAAAAGTCACCAGGAAAGCTGCCAGGACGTAAAGTCTGGGTCCTGAGCCCTCCAAGGAGTCACCTCTCTCTCTGCTCTTTGCCTCTCCTGGTCTTTGTTTAGATGACACTGACCGCATACTCGGTGCTTTTCTTCATTTCCTACTTTAGATATGACCCCACTGCTCTGGTCTGAATGTCTGTGGTCCTCCAAATTCTTGGACTAAATCTGTACCCTACGGTGATGTGCCCTGGTTTGGTTTCTGTTGCGGTTGCTGATAAAACACTGACCAAAAGCAACCTGACTAGGAAAAGTTTTGTTTCGGTATACTTTCAAATCATAGCTCATTATCAAAGGAAGCCAGATGTGGTGGTTTGGATGAAAATGGCTTTCACAGGCTCCAGTATTTCAATGCTTCATCTGAAGTTGGTGGAACTGTTTGGGAAGGATTAGGGGGTGTGGCCTTGCTGGAGGAGGTGTACCACTGGGGGTGGGCTTGGAGGTTTGAAGTTGGTGGAACTGTTTGGGAAGGATTAGGGGGCGTGGCCTTGCTGGAGGAGGTGTGCCACTGGGTGTGGGCTTGGAGGTTTCAGTAGCCCAGGCCATTCCCGGCTAGTATACCCCTCCCCCCGTCATACTTGTGGGTCAGATGTAAGGTCTCAGCGACTTCTCCAGCACCATGCCTGCCTGCCTGACTATGCTCATCACCGCGATGGTCATAGACTCACTTTCTGAAACTGTATACAAGCCCCCAATCAAATGCTTTCTTTTGTAAGTTTCCTTGGTCATGGTGTCTCTTCACAGCAATAGAAAGGTAACTAAGGCACGAGAGCTCAAGGTAGGAACCTGGAGGCAGAAAGTGAAGTGGAAACCATGGAGCAATGGTGCTTGCTGGCTTGGTGCTCCCCCTGGCTTGCTCAGCCACTTTTCTCAAAAAGCGCAGACTCACATGCCTAGGGATGGCGCTCCCCACAGTGGCTTGAGCCCTCCTACATCAATCAGTAATCGAGAAATGACCCTCAAAGACACGCCCACAGGCCAATGTGATGGGGAGAATTCTTCAGTTGAGGTTCCCCCTTCCTCACTGTCAAGGTTTGTGTCAAGCTGACAGTTGATGCTGACTGTGACATGATGGTACAAGAGATGGTCTTTGGAATTAGTGTCCTCATGCAGCAAGCAAGCATAGAGGACACTTTGGAACCCGTGGATCTCCACTTAGTTTGCGTTATACAAACACGTATCTCTGTAATAGTACACTTGATAGCCCAGCTTCTTCACCTGCGTGTGCTGTGCACACACACCCCTCTAAATAATATGCCTAGTAATCTCAGAGCTTCTAAATGCCTCACCTGCATCAGGCTACATGTAATCCGATCCCTGAACAAAAGCATGGATTTCTCCACCCCTAGCAACAATCACATTTAGACAATTTCCATTCAAGCATAGATGTGTTAGGACATGAAGAACAGAATGGCTGATCTAGCCAGAATTGGTTTGAGCACATGGTAAAAATCCATGTCCTCTAATGAAATGACTACTAGAGCCTCCTTCTCTTGCACCCTATGAAAGGATGCCCTGGATGATAATGGGGTGCTTGACTACCCTCAACTCATGTGACTGCTGTCAGTCTTGACAGTTTATCCCTGTACCATCTGCACCATCGCTTGGCTCTGAATGAACTTAACCTTGTTTATTTTGAAAATCTGTGTGAGCTCTCATTTCCAGTTCTTTGAATAAGAGGCCAAGAACCTGGAAACAAGGCTGGAGGGTTGTTTCAGTGGTTAAGAACACTTATTGCTCTCTCAAAGGACCTGGGTTCTGTTCCCAGCACCCACACAGTGGCTCACAACCACCCAGAATTCCAGTTCCAGGGGATCCAACACCAAGCAAGCATATGGTGCCCATACATACATACAGGCAGAATACTCATACATGTAAAGTAAAATAAATAAATCTAACTAAAGAAAACAAATCCTGGAAACTCCTGGCTCAGTCCCTGGCCATTGGTAACATTTGCTCCATAAATCAGTGAGGACACAGCAAAGGTTCTGTGTCTAAACCAGGAAACAACTTCCAGCAGACCCCAGATCCGCCATCCTCTGGGCCTTGAACCTACAGCCCCGCCCCCAGCAGCAACTTTCTGTTGTTTGTAAGCTTCCCAGCTAATGGCATTTTATCCCAGCCGCCTGAACGCACCCACACATCTGTTGAGCTCACAGCTGGAAAACAGTGATGGAAACTTTACAATTTCCTCCCTGTATGGACTTGGTCCCTCCTGCACCAACTAGCAATCCAGACAATCCCCCACAGACGTGACCACAGGCCAGTCTGATCTGGGACTTCTCAGGTGACTCTGAGCTGTCCTCTGAGAGCAGGAAGTGCTGGCAAAGTCCACCACGGGAGGAGTCTCACAGCTCAGCGGACCTGGAAGCGACTGAGCAGAAACTAGGTTGAGGGGGGGATTTAGAGGCCCAACCCCAAAGAAATTGCTGATAGATGACCTAAGGCGTTCATCTAGGAAGAGCTTTAGTTCCTTGGGGAGAGCTGAGGTCACAGGACAGTGGACATCGAGCCTGTCCCCCACCCTGCATTGGTGGTGCTGCCATACCTGAGCTTTCTGCCCGCTCTTTGGTCTCTGGTTTCCTGGGGCCTGGGGCTTCACCTTTGTCCCCAGTGACCTGACTTCAGCCTGCTCTCACAGGAGGCCAGCCTGTCACTGCTGTCACCCTGGCTCTAGAGACACTGGGCCTCATCTCTGCAGCTTGGTACTCACTGCATTTCCAAAGGGGTGGGACTGAGGAGTCCCTTTCCCCTGGGCCTCCTGTCCCCTGGGCCTCCTGTCCCCTGGGCCTCAGCCATCCACATTCCACATTCTGTGGTCCCATTCTGTTCTCTTCCTATCATTCTTTGTGTTTTTAACTTTCTTTAACAATTCACATAATTCCCTTTGAAGAAAGGCAAAGAAAATTCATGCTTATGGTGACGCTGGGTTCTACTTTACCTAGGATCTGTGGGTTTTCAAACAGGAGTCTTGCATCCCAGGAAACCCTGTTGCACAAAGCCTCCCTCCAGGTGAACCATGAGGTCACCCCCTGATGAACTGTCTGCCTTTGCTGGGAGTTCCCTGCAGAGCCCCCCTGAGAATAGCATGCTCACCCTGGGCCCGTATCTCCACAGCCTCCCCGGACCACAGGGACTGGGCCACTCATTGCAGGCACTCACAAGTGTCTGGAAAAGTCCCTGTATTTCTGGAAACCCCAAAGATAAACGGCACACATGACTATCATTACCCAAATTGCTGGGGGCAGCAGAGTAGGCAGGGCCTGGTGCGCTCCGCCCGCACATTCTCTGTAATTAGAAGACAGCATTTGAAAAGCTTCCAGTCCAAACAAGAGCTGCATGCAGAGATCAAGATGGGTGCTGGGGCTGGAGAGGGGCAACCTGGAGGAGGCTGGGGGACGCAGTCAACGGCAGGGCACTGGGCTGGCCTGCTATCACAGGCGTGGACAGTGGGGGTTTTAGATGGGAGTGTCACCCAAGTCCCCCTTTGGATGGATATGCCATTTATCACACCGATGATCATGACGGGGGACTGTCTTTCCTGACCGGACCTGCCTAGGGGAGACATCCTCTACTGTGGAGATGGACACCTAGAGAGAGGGGCACCTAGCCAGCAGGGGGAACAAGGTTGGAGGCAGCGCAGCTAGTGGGGAGGCAGGCCCACTTCCAAGATGCTGAGCTGGTTGTGTCCCAGCCTCACCCACTCACTAGATGTGTTATTTTGCCTCTCAGAGCCTTGGTGTTCTCATCTGCAAAATGGGTTTAATTATAGCACTTGCTTCACAGGGCTGTGGGGAAGATGGAGAAGGAAGATAGAGGATTCACGCATGGTGTGGCCACTGGTGTGCATGCGGCAGGGACGATGTCATTACTGCCACTTTTATTCTGCTGTTCCTTGGTGGAACTCACCTCTTTAACGTTCATCAGCCGTGGCCACCAGACATGGAAGTGAGGTCGTCAACTGACCTTCAGGGAAGTTTGGCTGAATGAGACCAGGGTAATGAGGGCCCAGTTCCCCAGCCTGCTTCCCATCTGCATCCTTCCCCCGACCCCAGCCTTTCCGAACCCTGGTCCCACTCCATTGTCTCTGGCTCACGAGCAATGGTACTTCCCCCTGGGTGAGTACTGGGATGCTGCTGGACAGAGGTCCAGTCAAATCTATGGCTTGGCCAAGGCAGAGGGACAGGCAGGGGCCAATAAGCTGCCTCACGCTGTAAGGCTGGGGTGGTGGTGACCAGGAACCTGTTTGGACCCCCATTTTCTTTAATGGGGAGAGTCCTGAAGAGCTGAGCTTCTTGCTGACGGGCTAGGCGTTGTAGACCAGGCACCATGCTCCAGTGTCCCTCCACCGTCATCTCGTGGAGTCCAACAGGTAGAGACAGTCACACAGAGTCTGCAGAAAACCGACAGAGCCCTGGTTCTGGTCGGTAATGTTAGGGAGAAAGAATTAATTAGGCACCATGCAGGTAGGCGAATGAGCTGGTTTAAATTTTTTAACGGAATAAACCCGACATCTCAGCATTTGGGAACAAGAGGCAGGGGGATCAGGAGTTCAAATTCACCCTCAGCTACATAGTAAGCCGGAGTCCAGCCTGGGGTACATGAGACCACACCACAAATGAGCGAAGAAAACAAATTCTCAGTGGTGGAGGAAGCGTGGAGGACGGCGTGCTCAGTTAGCCCTAAGCTTCACGCATCTGGCTGCTCTGGCCCTCCATTACTGTCTATTCACATCGCCATTTTTATTTCTCAAAAGCCCAACAGCCAGCTGGGCTAAGCAAAGAGCACAGATGACGGCAGCATCCAGTGCTGAATGGGAACTCGGGGCCTTTTGTTTAGAGACCATTGAGAATTTCAATCGGGAGACCGAGGCAGGAGGACCGAAGTTTACCACATCCTTAGCTGTAGTGTGTGTTCAAAGCCATCCAGGGCTACATGAGATCCTAAACAGAAGAATTTTATGCAGGAGTTCCATGAGGGTGAAGCCTGAACACAAAGGCTGCCCCTAGACAACAACTGTACCCAAAATAGCTGACAGTTGTCCTGTGGTGATCATGTATGGGGTTGTGCCAGACTCTAGCCACCCATCCTGATGCTTACCCCATAGGATATCTGTCTGTCTCTTGTCTGCCTATTGCAGGTAAGAGACAGCCATAGGTGTGGCATTCCTGGAGAACCGGGGCTGGTCAGAGTGTGGGTGTGGGCTGGCATGAGCCACACCAGAGGGACTGAGCTGTTTGTGGTGGGCCAAGTCATCTCTGGAGCTCAGCTGGCTGCAGTAGAGGGCACAGGGATTGTGGCGTGTGTCTGGGAGGTGGGGAAGTGAGTCAGGGAGGGGAAAAGCCACCACAGGCGCATGCAGGGCCAGGCCATGGCTGCAGGGAGTCAGAGCAGAAGGACGTCAAGACAGCAGAGGCTGGCATTCCAGCCCAGGCCTGCGGCCAGCACCCAGACAGCCTGGCTGGGCCTGCGCCACATGCTACCTGTTGTTCTGTTTCATCTTGGCAACAGCCGTGTGTGTGTGTGTGTATGTGTGTGTGTGTGTGTGTGTGTGTGTGCAGGTAAGAGACTCACATCAGGTGTCTACCTTTTTTCTTTTCTTTTAATTCTCTATCTCTTTCTTTTTTTGAGATAGGGTCTCATAAAGACAAGGCGAGTGTCAAACTTTCTATGTAGCTAAGGATGACCTTGAACTTCTGATCCTCTTGCCTCTACCTTCCTAGTGCTGGAATGGCAGGAGTCACTGCCATGCTTAGTTTATATAGCGCTGAGGATCAAACCCAGGGGTTCTGCATGCTAGCAAACATGCCCCCGACTGAGCTGTGTCCCCTGCCCTCTCCTATTATGATTTATTTTATGTGTCTGGGTGTTTTGCCTGTGTGTGTGTGTGGGGGGGTGTGTATACATATGTGTGTGTACACATTTTTGTATGTGTGTATATGTTTGTGTGTGTGGTTTGTGTGTGTAGTTTGTGTGTGCATATGTGTATGTGTGTGTATACATTTGTGTTTGTATGTTTGTGTGTATGTGTGTATATGTTTGTGTGTGTGTGTGTGTGTGTGTGTGTGTGTGTGTGTGTGTGTTGTGTGTGTGTGTGTGTATACCACATGCATGCAGTGCTTAGGAGGTCAGAAGAGGCATTGAATCTTCTGGAATTGGAGTTGAAATGGTTGCGATCCTCCACGTGGATGCTGGGACTGAACCTCGCTCTCTGGGAGAGCACCCAGTGCTCTTAGCCTCTGAGCTTCCCTCCAGTCTCCCTCCACCTTATGTTTTGAGACAGGTACTGTTACTAAACTTGGAGCTCACCAACTGGTGAGGCTGACCAGCCACTGAGTTCCACGAATCTTCCACGAATCCACTTATGTCTGCTTCTGCAGCCCTGGGGTGTTAGGCTTTTTAAGTGGCTTCTGGGAATCAGAACTGAGATCTTTGTGCTTGGAAGGCAGACACTTTAGGGCTGAGCCATCTGCCCAGGCCCCTAGAAACCCCATTTTATAGATGGGCAAACTGAGCCCATGGGGCTGAATTGCTTAGTAGTTAATGAGGTTGAAGCTTCAGCCCAGGTCCTGGTCCAGCGTGCTGGAATCTGCAAGGTGATGCTCACACTGCCTGTCTTATAGTCTAAACTTGGAGACACAGCAGCCTGAGTCCCCACATTCTCAGCCTCGTGTTGGACCACTGTCTGTGGGTACAGCTTGCCTTGGCTGTGCAGGATTTGGGGTTCTGTCCTTGTGCCGTGGGACTCCTCGGCTTGCCCGCTCCAGCCACTTTGATGTGGTTGGAGCTCCCTGACTTTGCATCTGGCCTGCACATGAAGGGGCAGCCTCCAGGCCTGTCCTCCAGCGTCCTATAGAGCGTCTCCACAGCTGCTCGTGATCCCAACACCTTCCGGATCTGTCCTCCTGTGCAAGATCTGCCAGGAGCAGGAGGCGGGTGGGGGACACAGTTCTTGGGGACAAAGGACACTAGGCTCAAAGTTCTGCTTAGGCAGCCAGGCAGGGCTGGCTCCTCACAGCTGCAGGGAAAGCCTGCCAGTGGGCTGAGCTGGCTCTGAGCCTTTGGACCCCCCACTGCCCTGGACCCCCTTAAACACAGCTTATAGAGAAACACTACCCACTTTGGGGATGGTAGACATCTGCTCCAAGAAGACAGTTCTAAACATTCTAAGGAACATCCCTGCCAAGGCCAGCGGCCAGGGTGGGAAGTCATTAGGCTGGACCTGTGCCACACTAGCCATGCAAAGGCCACGGTCTCTGGCCACAGCCCCTTCCTCTGTTTCACAGAGCCCATGGAGAAGGTGCCCATGGGAGGGACTGTGTGACATCAGCCAGTATGCCTGCCTTCTGAAGGTGGAGGGTCTGACTTTGGATCTTGGCTCCCCACCCGGTGGCTGTGTGGGTGTCATTTAGTACCAGAACCCCCATAACCCCCCCCCCCCGTATCTGAGTGTCCCTGGGATTGTGTGACCTACAGGATTGCTCAAAGATCGAGTGTGTACCCTACAAGCTCAGCTTCTGAGCGAACACTGACCAGCTGTGCCCGGCCTAGGAGCCGACAATGTCGGCTCAGGCGTCCAGGCCTCGAGCTGCAAGCTGCAGGGGAACCGAGGTTCTCCTGGGCGGCTGAGTGCCTTAGCCTTGCGGCTGCCGTCACTCAGGGTTTGTTTGCAGAGTCCAGCACGGAAGGAAGGTAGGCTGAAGTCAGCCTCCATGTGCTGGTCAGCTGCACACAGGGCTGCTGCGGGAGCTTGGTTGAGTCCAGTGACGGGCCACCCTCTGCCGCAGCCGGGGCGGCCAGCGGAGCCTCCACTGTGTGAATTCCTCCCATCCTGGTTTATGTGACACTCAGGGGCTGGAAGGAAATGAAAGGCCGGGGAGGGGAGCATAGCCAGGGAATTCGAAGCGAGGAGGTGGGGTAGGGTGGAGGTGGAGTGGGGTGGAGGTGGAGTGGGGGTGGGGTGGGAACAGGCGAGTTCTTCCTCTATGAACAGCAACTCAGGACGTATAAAAATGTAACATGGACTTGCTTCCCCCTTTTAATAACAAAAGTCCTTTGAGTGAGTCCCAAGGAAAGTATATAATCTTCATGGGCCACGCACGGCCCTGAACAGCAGCCAGGCTCGTGAGCCAGAGGACCGGGGTCAACCCTTGTTTCTAGAGTGGAGGCTGTGTAGCCTTGGGCAGGAGGTACGACCTGTCTGGGCCTCGGTTTCCTCTTCTGCACGGGGCCGATTGGGCAGTGCTGAGAACGCGTGCAGAAGTCCCTGGGCCGGTATGGGGCTTTATAAACGTCAGGTCTCACTAACGGCATTGTTGTGTAACGGCTTGATGTGAGCAAATGCATCACATTTTTAGTCACTAAAATGTTCAGATAACTTCAGATATATGGCCCGGAAATGACTTTTTTTTGCATACGTGGTGTGTTGACTCCTGTGTGGGGGCAGGTGTGTACATTTGTGTGTAGCGGTCACAGGGCAGTGTCCGCTCTTGGTTCTCACATACCTTCCATCGTTCCTTGGAGATGATTTGTTGTTGGTCTGGCGCTATTTAAGGATCCCTCTGCCTCCACCAAGTGCCGCCGCAGAGCCTGGGAATCGAACTCAGGTCCTCATGCTTGTGAGGTCTGGGCTCCACCCACCGAGCCACCTCCCTGGCCTTCATTCTGAGAGTTGTTCAAGGGGGAAATACGTGCACGATGGTCCCAGAGGCTGGCATTCCCTAAATCGGGGTGTTTCTGAAACCTGGGAGCGAGTGCTTTACTCTGGGGCCACACTGTGTTTGACTTCTGACCTCCACCTACCGTATGCCTCCTCCCAACCTGATTCTGGGCTGAGAGTCTTTGCTGTGGAGGGAAACTGAGGCTAGAAGGCATTATGCTAGATAAGACCTTTGTCTTTTTCTCAAAAAATCCTTAGAAAACCAGAATTGGGCTGAGCCTGAGAAAACACCACAGCAGAGTGACAGATGGACTTTCAGCTTGGTGGCAGCTGAGAAGACTTTGGAACTAAGACTTTACAATCCGTGGCTGGCGAGACTGCTCGGCAGGTAAGGGCCCCTGCCATGAAGCCTGGTGACCTGAGTTCAGTCCCTGAGACCCACACGGTGGAAGGAGATAACATGCACAGGCCGTGGTGCATGCAGTGCCCCGAGACACACTAAATAATTAAATGTAACAAATATTTATACCCCAGCATTCCTGCCCCTTCTCGGCCTCTGCACGTGTGTGAGCGAGTCGCATTCTGCCACTGTCACCTGGAAACCAGCCTAGCACGTCTGATGGGTTCTCCAGCACCTGGGGCCTTCCCTTAGGAATGAATTCCCATCTTCAGTCGCCATCCCCCGTGGTTTTCATCTCCGCTTGCAGAATGACCGCAGCCTTTTATTTACCATCGTCTTGAAATCAACACTCACCACCTCTCCTCTCCTGTCGCCGTCAGCCTTGGCTTCAGCCGTTGCTTCGAAGCCACAAGCTCCTCATGCTTCCCTAACACATTAAACACACACACAGGAAAGGGCGCTGGTGCCTCCTGCTGTGACAAAAAACTGCCACACACGCAAAACTTCATCCGTAGGCTGTGACACAAAATGACGCTGGATGTGACAGCCACCTAATGGAGGAAGGGTTTGTAGTGGCTCACCACTGGAGGGTGCAGACACGCATCATGGGTGGGATGAAGGCAACAGTAGGGCGTGGTAATGGCAACACAGAGGCAGCTGGTCACATGGACAAGTCAGACTTACAGTCACAGCGAAGTAGACTGGTCACATGGCATCCACAGTCAGGAAGCGACTGGTCACATGGCATCCACAGTCAGGAAGCAGCTGGTCACAGGCATCCACAGTCAGGAAGCTGACTGGTCACAGTGGCACAATCCACAGTCAGGAAGTGACTGTCACATGCATCCACAGTTAGGAAGAGTGACTGGTCACACATGACATCTCACAGTCAGGAAAGTGACTGGTCACATGGCATCCACAGTCAGGAAGTGCACTGGTCACATGACATCCATCAGTCAGGAAGTGACTGGTCACATGGCATCCACAGTCAGGAAGTGACTGGTCACATGACATCCACAGTCAGGAAGTGACTGGTCACATAGCATCCACAGTCAGGAAAGCAGCTGGTCACATGCATCCACAGTCAGGAAAGCGGACTGGTCACATACATCCACAGTCAGGAAGTGACTGGTCACATGGCAAATAGTCGGCACATCAAGTCAGGAAGTGACTGGTCACATGGCATCCACAGTCAGGAAGCAGCTGGTCACATGGCATCCACAGTCAGGAAGTGACTGGTCACATGGCATCCACAGTCAGGAAGTGACTGGTCACATGGCATCCACAGTCAGGAAGCAGCTGGTCACATGGCATCCACAGTCAGGAAGTGACTGGTCACATACATGGTACATCACACATGGCAGTCACAGGAAGTGACTGGTCACATGCATCCACAGTCAGGAAGCAGCTGGTTCACATGGCATCCACAGTCAGGAATGACTGTACATGGCTCACATGGAACATCACATGGCATCCACAGTCAGGAAGTGACTGGTCACATGGCATCCATAGTCAGGAAGCAGCTGGTCACATGGCATCCACAGTCAGGAAGCAGCTGGTCACATGGCATCCACAGTCAGGAAGTGACTGGTCACATGGCATCCACAGTCAGGAAGTGACTGGTCACATGCATCCACAGTCAGGAAGTGACTGGTCACATGGCATCCACAGTCAGGAAGCAGAAAGAGATGAACGCTGGTGCTCAACTCACTTTCTCCTTTTTACTCAGTCAGGGACCCCAGTTCCCAGGACATCATTGTCCACATTCAAGGAGAGTCTTTCTTCGTCACTTAAACCTCTCTGGCAATGTCCTCACAGACACACCTTTTGGTGCCTCTAAATCCAATTAAGATGACCGTGATGATGGACCATCACACCTACCTTGGGAAGTGGCCATGCTTTTCCCGGTAGGGGGTACCTGGGGATGAGGCCATAGTGGGTCCCACAGAGACACCCTATGTGGAGACATCAACATGCAGGGCATGCAGAGCACACCAGTCACCCCAGCACTTGGGAGGCTGAGGCAGGAGACTTGTGTGGCAAACTGAAAGCCAGCCTGGCCTATATAAGGAGTTAGAGGTCACCCTGGGCCACATAATGAGACACTGCCTAAAATAAAAGAAAATAAGTAAAACTCAGGAAACAACCACAAAAGCAAGATTTTGCGTAGTAGAATAAGATTTGGGGTGTGTGTGGGGGCACTTAGAGACAGGGTCTCAAGTAGCCCAGGCTAACTTTGAATTCCTTGTGTAGCTGAGGATGACCCCTTTGGGTACTGATCTTTCTCCTTCTACAGGTGTGTGCTGTCACACCCAGTCAAATGTAATAGTTTGATTTTTAAATTACACTTATTTATTCTTTAGAGTGTTGTTGAGGGTGCATGCACCACAGCACATGTGTGGTGGTCAGAAACCACCTTGCAGGACTTGGTTCTGTCTTTCTACCATGTGTGTCACAGGGATCAAGCCCAGGTCACCAGACTCAGCAACAAGCACCTCTACCCGCTGAGCCATCTAGACAACTCCCCTAATACAGTGTTTTAAAACATTAAACATTAATACAAAAAAATCTCTACAAGAACATGTCAAAAATGTGGAGAAAGATGGACCAGTCTGGTGCCCTGGAGCCTGGGCACAGGGCAGATCAAATCTAAGCATACAGTGTCCCTTCTCCCATTTTGAGACTGAGGTTTGGAGTGTTCTTTGTTACTGTTCTTTTGCTATGAAGAGACACCATGACCAAGGCAACTTATAAAAGGAAGCATTTAATTGGGGCTTGCTTACAGTTTCAGAAGGTGGGTCCGTGGTCATCATGGTGGGGGACACAGCCGTGGACAGGCTGGGGTGGTGGCTGAGAGCTCATATACATCTGAAACTTGTTGGCAAAGAGAGTGAGACTGGACCCGGCTTGGGCCTTTGAAACTTCAAAGCCCACCCCAGTGACATGCCTTCCCCCACAAGGCCGCACCTCCGAATCCTTTATACACAGTCAGTCCACCAGCTGGGGACCAGTCATTCAAATACACGAGTCTGTGCAGGTCATTCTCGCTCAAACCACCACAGAGTGACAAGGCCATACGCACTGTCCTTGGCTTAGGGGTGTGGTCCCAGGCTACCTCTTCTTCTCACTGCCTCCTTGAGTTTCCTGAAAGTTCCACAGCTTACACTCACTGACACCATTGTCCCCACTAGAGTTCATTGTTTCCACTAGAGCCACAGAGGTTTGCAAATCAAAATTCATCCCCACACCAGGCTTCGATTTTCGTTTGCCTTTTGAGACAGGGTCTCACGGAACCCCGGGCTGGCCTTGAACTTCCCACTGTCAGGACTCACCATCCCGAGTACTAGGGTTACAGTTGTGGCCTGTGAGCTCGCGTCTGTCAGACGCATCATGCTCGGAGCAGCAGGCGGCTGCCTCGCCTGGAGCCTGACATACGGTGGTCTCTGCTGTGCATCCTCCCCACACTGTCCTCCCTCCCGAGCCCCCAGTGGGTGACAGGCCTTGCTGTGACTGGAATACCTGCAAGCCTCTGCCTGCCTCCGGGCCTTTGTCCCAACACCTTAGATGTTTGCTTAGCTCACACCATCCTCAGTTTACTGGGGCTCGGATCCATTGTCACTTCTTCAGAGAGGCCAATGACTCCCTTCCCTGGTCCTTCTGGGCACATTCTGCCTTTCTGTCCTCTGCATGCTGTTCATGCCTGCCTGGCATTTACATAAAAATGTTGGGGATCCAAACCCTGGTCACCACACCTGTGCACCAAGTGCATTTCATAGTGGAACATATGGGCAGGGCCTGGAGTCTTCTGTGTCCCTACCAGTTGAGGGATTTTGTCCATAATGCCAGATCACCAAATTTAAAGGCGTCGATCCTTTTCTGTGCCCCCTCCAGGCTCTGTGAGCATTTTTAGAACAAGTGAATGAACAAAGAAACTCCCATATCTCCCCCAAAGCTCTGGCACTGTCACATCCCACCTCCACCCTGGAACCCCCTTTCCAGCCAGTTCCTGGGCTGCCCCCCACATCTTCGGCTCCCCATGCTCTCTGTCTGGCCCCCTTAGCAGCCAGTCCCTGCCCCCCCCCATATTTTCAGCTCCCCACATTCCCTGTCTGGCTCGGATTACTGCCAGCCACCCGCAGACAGCAAACGTGGACCAGCTGTGCCGCAGGAAGCCGCCTGCACCTCGGCACGATGGCAGGATGTCTTCAGTTAGCGTAAATCGTCTCTGAGAAGTTCGGGCTTTCCCTCTGTGTAAAATGTCTATCATTAATTCTGACTTGGAGATCAAACAGTCAACACCACGTTGGTCCCCACTTACTTCCGTGTATCAGACCATTCCGGAGAGTTACAGGGACCCTCTGACAAACACACCCGTGTCAGGGAGGAGGCCCAGTGGGGACCCTGGGAGGAAGCCATTAGCTGGTCTGCCCACGGCCTCCGGTCGCCGGTGCCTCGTTCCTACCCTTCTCCTTGAACACTGCTTTTTTTCTTTCGCTTTCTGCCTTTCCCCCTTTCAACCAGAGGAAACAGACATCGCTAATTCATCATCCTGGGCGGCATCAGAGGGAGGCTGGGAAATGAAAAGGCTTCATTGAGCGGCACTGGGTTTGCCCATCCCTCTGTGCACATGAGGTCCTGCATGGCTACTTTGTGAATGGACTTTTCTTCTCTTCAGGACGTGCTGTCTTGTCAGCAAAGTCCTGTGGCTTTTCACACTCTGTACCCAAAATGCCAGGATTTCTAAGACGGCACCATATCTTCAGATGCTCTGGGTACAACGGGTCCAAATGAATATAGATAAGTCAACAACAAACTGGTTACCACAATCCAGGGAGTGGTGGGGACTGTGGGAACTGCAGAGCCCTACCCAGCCAGCAGGGGGAGCCACTGTTCAAATTGTGTCCACCTTTTTTTTTTGTTTGTTTGTTGAGACAGGATTTCTCTGTGTAGCTTTGGAGCCTGTCCTGGATCTTGCTCTGTAGCCCAGGCTGGCCTGGAGCTCACAGAGATCCGCCTAGCTCTGCCTCCCGAGTGCTGGGATTAAAGGCGTGCACCACCACTGCCCAGCTGTGGAGAGAGAGAGAGAGAGAGAGAGAGAGAGAGAGAGAGAGAGAGAGAGAGAGAGAGAGAGAGAGAGAGAGAGAGAGAGTTACATATTTAGCTTTTGGGACAAATCAGTGGGTGGCAGACCCAGAAATGTCCCAGAAGAACTGAGGGCCAATCTCTGAGAAGGATAATTATATTGTCATCTTGGACTGGAAGAGTGGATTCGAAATTCTTTGTTAATTAAGACATCTTTATCATGTGGAAACCAACCATGATGGTTAGTGTTCATCGTCAACATGAATCACCCCAGAGATGGGCCTCTGAACATGCTGGTGGCGGGATGATCTCTATTAGATTTTCCTACTCTTGAATTGAGATAGGAAGAGCCTCCCACTGTGGGTGACGCCTTTCCCTGGCTGGGATTCTGGACTGTGTGGGCAAATGCACATGTTCATCAAGCTCTGATCCCTGGTTGCGGATGTAGTGACCAGCTGACCAGCTGCTTCAGGCTGGCTTCCCCGCCACGACGGACTGAGCCTTGACCTGTGAGCTGAAAAATAAATCCTTCCTCTCTGAGTTGTCTTTGTCAAGGGCTTTCATCACAGCCCCAGGAGAGTGACAAGACAGTAGTACTTCAGTTCCACACGAGTGTGAGAGACAGGCTAAGTTTGAAGGGAAGCTGTTTCTACTGCAGGCCCTGACAGAGCGGCTCCCAGCCTGCTCCTTCACACCCGGCAAGCCACCCTCCACTGAGCCACACCCCTGGGGCCTCTTTCCAAATGCCACGGAGACCTTGAACTTGTGATCCTCCAGCCTCAGCTTCCTGATGGGGGGCGGCTGAGCCACCTCAACCCTGTCTGAAGCTAGGTGAGTGCTGACACTCAGCAGGAGTGAACGGAATTTGGTGGGGTGTAGGTGTGGGAACTGCCGTCTCCTCAGGCATCTTCCTCAGTGGAACCCTGGCCGGCAGGATTGGGGGCTGGGGTGTGTCCTGTGATTTATGCAATGTTATCAATCTCAGACTGGGTAGAGGAGCAATGTACTTGAGGAGAAAGAAAGGCTTGGAGAGAGTGTGCAAGCTGGGGCCTGGCGTGGAACAGAAAACCACCCCGGCTGTAACGGGAACCCACCCTGCCAATTGAGTAGATAGTTTTAATGTTTCCCGAATCTTGCAAAATGTGTATCCAATTAACCACTACTGAAGGGCCTTATTTATAAAATAATACTTCTGTGGTCAGGTTGCACTTTTCCATTTATTTCTGGTGCACGGGGCTCAAGTTGCAGATTGGGCCCATGATTAATCGAGGCAAACACCGGCTTTCTGTTGGCATCCGCACAGGGTGGAGTCGGGCCAGAGCAGGAATCCGAAGGCTCCTCAGTTCTTCAGGGGCCTCTCTGGAGGAACACAGGGTGAGGGAGTGTGAGGAGGGGGCAGTGGCTGGAAAAATCACTGATGGTAGACAGAAAGGCCTGGGTAGAAGTGCCACGTGACCCAGGCAGGCCCCACACGGCCGTGTGAGGAGTGACTGGCAGACCTGTGGGCGGGGTGCCTCTTTCCCAGGCATGGGCAGAGCTTGCACAGAAGAAGCAAAGTCAGGGCAGGGCCTAGAAAGTGATGCTGGGAAGTCGAGGCAATGGGACGAAGCGGGGAGGGAGTAGACCAGCCTCTTTGCGGCTGCCATGGTAACCATGGACCAGACACACCTGAAGGGACATGGCTGACCTGAAGGGACATGGCTGTACCTGCAAAGCCTTATTCTCAAAAACAGTCAGTGGCCAGATCCGGCCCTTGGGCCTTCATTCGCTGCCCTAGTTTAGGGCAGCTAGGACTGAGGGACGGAGCTGAAGCAAGCTGACTGCTTGGGGGGGGGGGGGGGGGGTGGAATTCTTTGCCTCTGCAGTGGGCAGGACTTTGATCTTCTGTGCAAGGAGTGTAACTCGCACAGAAGCAAATGTTTATTGAAAGCCCTCATTCAGGGAGCAGGGCTGTCCCTTCCTCTGAGTGTTTTTTCTCATCTGTGGGAGTCCCGGAGCATCTCAGGCATATGAGTGACATCTAGTCTGAGTCACCCTGGCTACCCCACCCCCACTGCTGTGGTTTCTTCCTCTTCCTCCATTCTCTCTCAGCCACACACACCTGGCTGACAGCCTGAGGCCCAGGGGAGCTTCCTGGGCTCTATGGGGCTTTGATCCGTGCCCCCTCTGTGGGCACCCCAGAGGGACGTTCCTTCTGCATCTGCTCCCTCATGCCTCTGTGAGAATGCTGAGAATTTCCCCGAGTCTCTGCTACTGCTGGGTGTGTTGCTGGTGGTAAAGGTTGGGGAGGCCTCAGAGTAGGTGGATGGAGACCTTGACCCAGTGTTTCTGGGATCACGTGCCAAGCAGAGACAGAACAAATGTGCACAACAGCTTCTCAGAAAGTCACACTGCCCAGGATCTTGGAGTGTCTGATGGACACTAATGGAGGGAAGGATTGATGTGTGTGTGTGTGTGTGTGTGTGTGTGTGTGTGTGTGTGTAATTCCACCACTACAACCCCCTTTTTGTCGGTGTATGGGTTTTGAATGTGCTATGGTATCCGATGCTTGGTGGGAGCAGTCAATTTTCGAGACTAAACGACATGCAGATGTAATTATAATAAACAAAGGACAGTGAGCATCCTCTCTGTCCACCATGTTGGTTCCAGCTGGTCTTAGGCTGGTTTTAGGTGTTGGGTGGTCTTGTTTCTGTTTGAGCTCTCACATGATGCTGGCTCAGCAGCTACATGGCCTCTAGCTACCACACGATTTGTCCCTTTGCCCTCCACCTTGGCTGGCGCAGATGTTCTGAAAGCATCACAAGATTCTGTCTCCCTCCTTTCTTGAACTTTGAGTCCTGGGGACAGCAGAAGGTGCAAACTCCTGTGTGACCATCATGTATCGGTCAACTATGGATACTGTGATGCTGTGTCCATTATACCAAGCTGGGATGCTTGAGGCCAAAGCAATGGGAGAGGCCAGTGGTGGCCCTGCCTGGGATAGGTATCTACTCTAGCCTGAGACCTGTGAGGCTTGGTTAAAAGGACATGGTGGTTTACTCAGATGGAGTGTGTTTGCTCTGGGGCCCAGGAAGAAGGACATTAGCTTATGCTGGGCATGGCCTCCTAGTGGTAGGCAGGAGACACCAAGGCACAAGCCAAGCAAAGGGAAAGGGGACTTTGAAAGCCTCTGCTCACAATGCATCTGCCAGAAAGCCAGACTTCCAGGTCTTCTAGCAGCAGGGCAGAGAGGATCCTGCCACAGAGAGATGGAGATGGGAGAGACACAGAACACACACACACACACACACACACACACACACACACACACACACACACACTCCTTGTTACTTTTCTTGTTCTGACCAAATACCCACAGGAGAAGCTGGAGGAGGAAGGGGATGGTTTTGGCTCATAGTCTTGGCAATTTCCATCTGACCTGGTGCAGAAGTCCTGGTTAAGGCAGCTCAGGCTGGTACATAGCTGCCCATGGTGGCTGGGCCATCGAGCAGAACACAGGCTGGACCAGAAGTGGGAACCACCTTCAAGCCTGTCCCGAGTGACCTTGATGCCTCACAATCCAAACACTCTACAACCTCCCAAAACAATGCCACCAACTGGGGACCAGGTGTCCAAGCACATGAGCCCATGGGGGACACTTCCTGCTTGAATAGCCAATGAGTGTGTCTGTTGGGAGTATTTCCTTCATCAAGGAACAGAGAAGTCATCCAATTGTAGTTTGAATTGTGGATTGTGTGGTCTCACCCCCAAGAAGCCCAGGACGGATGAGCCAAGGCTGCTCTGATGTCCGACACAGATCCCTCTCCTAGGCACCTGCCTTCTGGTCTGCCATCTTCAACACTTGGTACTGCCTCCGGGAGACAACGCAATAGCCCCTGCCCCAAATCAATCGACCATCCATGACAGCAATCCAGGCAAGGACACTTTTGCTGTCCTCTCATGTTGTCTCCTCTGCAGGGTCCTCAGGGGATGCCTGGGGTTCAGTCTTCTTGGAGACAGTGTGGGAAGGGGGGGGGGGGGGGGGGAGCCGTGATCCCTTCAGACCTTGCTGGGGCAAATCCCCCTGAAGGTGTTGTTGCCTCCCCTCAGCCTCAGGGAGTAGGAACAAGTCCCTGCATTGAGCTGCAGATGCATGGCCAGGCTGGGGAGGGCTGAGGGCATGCAGGTGGGGCCCGACTCAGGCAAGACACTCTTCATTTCTTCTGTTAGTCTTGGGCTTCTCTGACACCAAGTCCCTGGGCTCTGTATCCCAAGTCCAGGCAGGTGTCCTATGAGGTTATATATTCATTCAACAAACAATAGCCACCACTGAGTGTTTTTGATGTGCCCAACCTCTGGCAAGCTCCTAGTCTGAGCAGAGAACCCTGTATGATGGTGAGGACTTCCTGGGATCAAGGTAGGGGAAAAACCCGGCCAATCTGTAGTTGGCATTTTCTTTGGGCCGCCAACCGGTTCCCAAATAAAGACAATGAGACTTAGTAATTATGAATGCTTGGCCTTAGCTAAGGCTTGTCCCACTAGCTCTTTTAACTTAATTTAACTTTTTCTATTCATCTACATTTTGCCTTGTGGCTTTTTACCTTTCTTTTATTCTGTATGTCCTACTTTCCTACTTCTGCACGTCTGTCTGTCTTCCTCCCTCCTTCCCCCCACATCTCCCTGGCATCTCTTTTTCTTTCTTCTCTTTGAGTCCGAATTCCTCCTCCTACTTGTTCCCTCTGACTGGAAGTCCCACCTATACCTCCTCCCTTGCTATTGGCTGTTCAGCTTTCTATTAGACCAATCAGGTGCCTTAAGCAGGCAAGGTAAAACAGCAACACATCTTTACATAATTACACAAACGTAACACATGTTTACATAGTTACACCAATATTCCAAAACACCAGTCACACAGACCAAAGATGCTGCATCCAGAGGTCAGGGCTACCAGGTGAATGTGACCACCAGTAGGACCAGGGCAAGTTTTGTCTTAGCCAGATATTGAGGAATGGGCCTGTCCTTCAGGAACTCAGGGATGCCTGGATCTGGAAGGTTGTCATGGTTGGTATTCTTGTCAACTTGACAGAGTCTAGAGTCTCCTGGTAGATGAGCCTCTGGGCTTGTCTGTGGGGGATGGGATCCTCTTGATTACTTTAGTTGAGGAGGGTCTGACTAGCCCACCTTGGGCAGCTTCATTCCCTAGCTGGGATCCTAGGCTAAGCAGCAGCAGACATCACTCTCTGCTTCCTGACTCTGGATAAATATGACCTGTGGTTCTAGCTCCTGCTGCCTTGACATCACTGCCTTGATGGTCTGTGTCTTGAACTGTGAGCTAAACAAAACCAAAACCAAAACAGAACCCCTTTCTCACTTAGGCTCTTTCCAGGGTGTTTTCTTACAACAGAAACAAGATTAAGACATTCACCATCCAATTGAACACTGAGACATGGAGATCTACTGAGTACCAAGCTGGATTTTCAACTTCCCATCTACCAGCTTTCCTTCTCACAACTAAGGGTTTAGCCAAATTGATACACACACACACACACACACACACACAGAGAGAGAGAGAGAGAGAGGGGGGAGAGAGAGAGAGAGAGAGAGAGAGAGAGAGAGAGAGAGAGAGAGAGAGACTCCCCTTGTACCTCACTGTGCCCACAGCAGGCATGACTAATCACAGAGACATCATGCTCAGGCAAGTTTCAGCCTCCCTCCTTTGTATACTGTGCAGCCCAGGCAACCGTTCCTACTTGAGGGAATGGGTATGATTCTCACCTGACTCCCTACGGAGATCTCTGGGATCTCATCTCTAAACCCTTCTCCCCTCTTCTGCATCCAGTGAAACCTCTTCCCTGCAGCATGAGGTTGTGGAATTTCAGAAGATGAATCTTCACATAGCTAGAGCCACTCAGCTCCGGCCCGGAGACGGCCCCAGGCACAGCCCCACTTCTAAATTACATGCTTCCGGTTTCCGCTCTGCTGGGTGGGGGATGCCAAGGCCTGGAACAGGGGTAGTTGGAGTGTTAACTTTTACAAGCACAGAACACAAATAATATCTCTCCTGGAGAATGCTCTCGTTCCCAAGCTGCTGCCCCCAGCTCCAAGAGTTTGCAGAGTGGGGGGCCCAGCCTTAGCTCTTGAACCTACCGAGCCCTGTGAGTAAAGGTTCATGCCCAGACTTCCATTACCCCCAAATGAGTGTGACACCCACCTTCCCTATACCCTGATATCTTTCATTACCATCACAGTTGAAACAACTTCCATAATGCAAAATGTTGGTCCAGGCAGAACCGGTCTTAGGTCTGTGTGTGCAGTTCAGACTTTTTTTTGCAGATTTTTTCTTCGTCTGCGGACATCATCAGCATACTTTGCAAAGTGTAGCTGGTGAAGGATCTGATTTGAGTGCTAGACTGATTTTTTTTTATATTGGGTATGTGAGTCACCACTCAGGTAATTGACCCTTATGAGCTGATTAAATAGAAAACTCTGTGTGTGTGTGTGTGTGTGTGTGTGTGTGTGTGTGTTGTGTGTGTCTGTGTGTGTGTCTGTGTGTGTGTTGTTTTTGTTTGTTGTTTGTGTTTTTTTTTGTTTGTGTTTTTTTGTGTGTGTTTGTTGTGTTTTGTTGTTTTTGTTGTTGTGTTGTTTTTTGTTGTGTGTTGTGTGTGTGTGTGTGTGTGTGTGTGTGTAGGTAGGCATTTGTGCCCATGCTGTGGGAGGCCAGAGGACAATGTCATATGTCCCCCTCTATGACTCCCTACCCTGAGACAGGATCTCTCAGTGAATCCAGAGCTAGGGTGGCGGCCAGCAATCCCAACAATCCTCCTGTCTCCACCTTTGCTATCACAGCACTGGGGTGTCAGTGGCCACATCTGACTTTATGATGCAGGTGTGTGCTGGGGACTTGCACAGTCCTCCTGCTCTGGCCCCCTGAACGAACTGCCTCAGACGTATACATATATTTGAGATAGGGTCTCACCCTAGCTCCAGCTGGCCTGAAGCCCCCACCCATCTTCCTGCCTGGGCTCCTGAGTGTGAGAATCATAGGTACGAGTCACCGCATCTGCTAAAATCTCCTGTTACGTGAACTGGATCTTTGACACAGTTATTCAGGCAGGCTGTCGCTGAGTGCCCAGAGGTGCTTATCTTCCTGGACCCCAGTCTCATCTACAAAGGAGGCAATGGCGGCGCTTGTGACAAGACCTGTCTCTTACCCTGCATCTCCTTCTGCAGACTCCAAGGCTTTTTGAACATGTGACCATTTAGAACAAAAACTGCATTTGCAACTTTTCTTGCCCAAGGACACAGGCCTGGGGGAGAGAAACTGGGGAGTAAGAATTCAGTGGGGACGGAGTTGAGTTTTGCAAGATGGGATGCGTCTGGAGATGGCTGGGAATGGTTGAACTAGAATGTGAAG
This sequence comes from Peromyscus leucopus, assembly GCF_004664715.2. Classification (NCBI taxonomy): domain Eukaryota; kingdom Metazoa; phylum Chordata; class Mammalia; order Rodentia; family Cricetidae; genus Peromyscus; species Peromyscus leucopus. The sequence continues at coordinate 140,475,210 of NC_051066.1, read as the reverse complement.
GTTCCTGGGGATACCAGGCTCGTTACCTAGACTAGCTTGAGAAACTATTGGTTCCGTGGTGTGTGTGTGTGTGTGTGTGTTGTGTGTGTGTGTGTGTGTGTGTGTGTGTGTGTGTTGAAAACGAACACCCCAACCCTGCTGAAGCTACAGGAGTGAATAGAGGTGACTCGGGTGGAATTCCCAGTGTTAGGCCCACAGGGAGGGGGCCATTGTGATTGGCAGGCCAGCAGGCCAGTAGTCAGTCTGTCTGTCAGTGCGTACCCTCTCTGGGAATGGTCGCAGTCTGCTCAGGCAGCCTTGGGGAATGGGGGTGGGGTCTGCCTTCCATTTTTCGGTCCACAGCAAGGGCTCCTTCGCTTCAAGGTCCATGGCTACTGCTCCAAGGGTAGATGGGATGCTCAGCTCACACTGGGCAAGTGGCCCGTGTGGCTGTTTCCTAATCTTCCGTGAGGAAGGTGAGAGGTGTGGTCACATCTTCAGCAATGGGCACAGTTTGCACGAGAGTCCCACCCTCAGGCTGTGTGGCCTGGGCACCATTCACACCCCCTCTGCTCTATCACGGAGGAGATGAGTCCCACTTCCCAGGGCACGTCCGCAGGATCAGACCAGGGATGTTTGTGCCCTCCACATTGGATTGGGCGCTGTTCTTTTGCACTCTGCTGTTCAAATTAGCGAAGTGTGACGCGCCTGGGGTGGCAATTAGACCCAGGGCTGGTGGCATGTGCCTCTCCTTACAGTTAACCTCTGTGCCTGCTGAGAGGCTCACAAGCCAGAGTGAGGCAGGGCTGGGACTGGAGCCCCAGTGTTGTGCTTGTGGGGGCAGAGTTGAGTTTTTCGGGACAGGTGCTCTGGGAGCAGCCAGCACCCAAGGAATTGTCTCCTCAATTGCTGCCTGGCAGCCCAGGCCTTGGCTCTCAGGACCCGTGCACAGGGCTGGCCGCGGCTGGAGGCCGCCTCACCCCAAAGCCGCCCCGGGGACTGCGCCGGCCTTCACGTACTCATTAAGTTGAGTTGAAACAAAGGTCAGCTTTTACAGCCAGTCTCGAAGGATCCTGGCTGCTCTGGCCAGTGCAGAGACCAGCCCTGCGGAAAGGCTGTCAGGGCTCTGCTGTATGTGGAAGTGTTTACAACTTGGTGGCCGAAGAGAGCTGAATAAAGGGGGTCTCTGGTTCCTTTGAGGTTGTCGGAATGCTGTGGTTTTGGGGGGTGCGCGTGCCCAGTTTGGCTGCTGGCAAGGGAGTCTTCTCAGGTTCACAGGGTAGTGTGCCAAGCAGGGGTGTCCTAGGCTCAGGTTAGAGGATGCAAGCAAGAAGCAGTTGCAGAATCACAGTAGGAAGCAGGCCACACACACCCCCCCCCCCCCCCCGCTGTCCCAGCCTCCTCCTTGGAGGCTCATGGTACTCAGGGTAGATCTACTAAATAGCCAGTTTCCCCAAACTCCCTCTAGCCTCATTCACTGCCATGGACAATGCTGTGTCCCTTAATGAAAGATGGGCCTTCTCTTCCTCCTGGATCCTGTGCTGGCCTCTGGCCAGCCTGGGCTAAAAGACAGTGGGGAAGGGCGCTGCCTCACTTCCTTGCCTGGCCTCAGTTTCCCCATAAAATTGGGTTAGCTTGGTGGCTGTGGAGGACGGCAGCCGTGGGCCTTGCAATCACTGTGACCCAGCCAGGTGGCCTGTGGGACAGGAGACCCAGGGACAGTCAGTCCATCATCCCAGTCCACCATCAGCTACCACCACTGACACAAGCGGGACAGGAGACCCAGGGACAGTCAGTCCATCATCCCAGTCCACCATCAGGCTCCACCACTGACACAAGCGGGACAGGAGACCCAGGGACAGTCAGTCCATCATCCCAGTCCACCATCAGGCTCCACCACTGACACAAGCGGGACAGGAGACCCAGGGACAGTCAGTCCATCATCCCAGTCCACCATCAGCCACCACCACTGACACAAGCGGGACAGGAGACCCAGGACAGTCAGTCCATCATCCCAGTCCACCATCAGCTACCACCACTGACACAAGCGGGACAGGAGACCCAGGGACAGTCAGTCCATCATCCCAGTCCACCATCAGGCTCCACCACTGACACAAGCGGGACAGGAGACCCAGGGACAGTCAGTCCATCATCCCAGTCCACCATCAGCCACCACCACTGACACAAGCGGGACAGGAGACCCAGGGACAGTCAGTCCATCATCCCAGTCCACCATCAGCCACCACCACTGACACAAGCAAGGCCATGTGAGGAGGACTGGCTGGCCAGAGGTGTTAAGTTCGCATTGGCCAGGGGACCCCAGCCTGGACCAGATGAACTTCCCAAGGACCTGCACATCTGTGCAAAATGAGCTGGGCGTGGCAGTGCACGCTTTTAATCCCAGCACCCAGGAGGTGGATCTCTGTGAGTTTGAGGCCAGCCTGGTCTACAAATCGAGTTCCAGACAGCCAGGACTGTTACACAGAGAATCCCTGTCTAGAAAAGCTAAAAGGAAAGAAAAAAGAAAGAGAGAAAGAAAGAAAGAAAGAAAGAAAGAAAGAAAGAAAGAAAGAAAGAAAGAAAGACCAAACATCTGTGTAAAATCACTAGTGGTTGTGGGGTTGGGATTGAGTTTGGGGTGGCTTGTTATGCGGCTATGGGTAACCGATACATACCTGACCCTTCCCTTCTATGACACCCTGTTCCAGAAGGTTCCCTTCCCCCTTCGGTGTGGCTGGTGTGGGGTCATCAAAACGTGACACCAAGAGCTCACTGACAAATCAGGCGGATGTAGGAAGTGACAATGTGATATGCGTTTATTTGCCAAGAAGTTAAAGAAATATACTCTCCGGACCCAGATTCACGTCTGCCCATGTCACCATGCCCTCTTTCTTTCCAGAACTAATCTTAAATTCCCCTCAAAACAAAGGTCTCTCTGTTGGCAGCCAACCTCAAAGAGAGAGCTTTGTTCAGGCTCAAACCCCCACCCCCACCCCTAGGGCAGGGAGCTGACACCCCTGTGCCAACCCCCCCCTTGAGGCAGCGGTTGGCATCCCTGTGCCACCGCCAGGCAGCGGTTGGCACCCCTGTGCCACCCCCAGGCAGAGGTTGGCATCCCTGTGCCACCCCCAGGCAGAGGTTGGCACCCCTGTGCCACCCCCAGGCAGTGGTTGACGCCCCTGTGCCACCCCCAGGCAGAGGTTGGCACCCCTGTGCCACCTCCCAGGCAGAGGTTGGCACCCCTGTGCCACCCCCAGGCAGAGGTTGGCACCCCTGTGCCACCCCCAGGCAGAGGTTGGCACCCCTCTGCCACCCCACTTGTGTTTGCAGACCCCACCTGGGGACCCCACAGCTTAAGGCACGTGGCATGTTGTGTCTAAGAGAATAAAGTCTTTTAGCTTGGTGGCCAGGCAGGAGAGCCGGAGAGCCAGGGGCCCTGGGAGTGGGAGGGACAGAGTTAGGAGTGGGGGACCCAGGGCAGAGGGAAGGAGCCTCGGCAAGGCACTCAAGGACTCCCCTTATGTCACGATCTTCCAGAACTGCAGACAAGTGACCACCGATCGGGGTTGAAGCAACCCTTCTCGATGTCTGGAAGTCAGGTCATGCACGAGGGGGCTCTGGGCTCCCACAGTCAGGTGTTCCCAGTCTCCCCTGGGGAATTAGGGCGCAGTGTCCACCTCTTCCCAGGCTGCCAGGCAGGGGTCTCTTCCGCAGACAGCTTCATTCTGTGCTATGTGGCCCCTTCCATCCCAGTAGGAATTCTCTCCGAAGTCAGGCCTCTTTCTCTTCTTTCTTTCTTTCTTTCTTTCTTTCTTTCTTTTCTTTCTTTCTTTCTTTCTTTCTTTCTTTCTTTCTTCTTCTTCTTTTCTTTCTTTTCTTCTTCTTCTTCTTCTTTCTTCTTCTTCTTCTCTTCTTTCTTCTCTCTTCTTCTCTTCTCTCTCTCTCTCTCTCTCTCTCTCTCTCTCTCTCTTTCTTTCTTTTTCTTTTTGAGACAGGGTTTCATGTAGCCCAGGCTGGCCTCAAGCTCACTGAGGATGACCTGAACTCCTGATCCTCCAGTTTTCCCAGTGCTGGGATGAGGCAACCACCACCATGCCTGACTCACTGTGTTGCTGGGGCTAGACCTCCCGGCGCTGTGCACACTGAGCAAACACTCTACCAACCGAACCACACCCCTGCCCTCAGGGCAAATCTTTTAAGACTCCCAATCTTGTCCAGGGGGGCTTTGCCCCTCGGCAGGGCTCTCCTGATTAGGCCATCAAATTCAGGCCTTCCTTGGGGTTACCTGTGCCACGCAGCAGCCTCCAGTCAAAAGAGTGAGGCCTCCTGGGATCCAGGGTCTGGGCCACAGTGAAGTGGAGGGAGTTTCCCAGCGATGTGGACCACTGTGAGTCACCACAGAGTCCTGCCTGCCACGCTACTGGCAAACACGCCCCCCCCCCCATAGCCCTGGCCTCTCCATCGAGGCCACATGGGTGGCATTTACCAAAATTTGGGGCCAAAGAGACATGCGAAATAGATTTTAAAACTGCATCTTGAAGCCAGGCATGGTGGTGTATAGCTGTAATCCCAGCACAGAGAAAGAAGGCTGGAGTCAGAAAGCCCCAAATTCCAGGCTACAGAGCAAGAGACCTCCTCACAGAACAGAAGCAGCAGACGACAAAAAGCCAGCAGGACTGTTCACGTCGTCAGCCTAGAAGGATCTCGAACCCCAGGAAGAGCCTGGCTCATTGAAGTGTGTGGTGGTATTGTGTTCCCCAAAATATTGTGTACCCTAATAAACTTATCTGGGGTCAGAGAACAGAAAAGCCACTAGATACTTAGCTTAGGCAGTGATAGCAAATGCCTTTAATCCTAGCATTCCAGAGGCAGAAATCCATCTGTTCAAGAATACAGACAGGCATGGTGACTCATCACGCCTTTAATCCCAGAAAACGAGTCTTTAATCCCAGGGAGCGATGGTAGAAAGTAGAAAGGTATATAAGGCGTGAGGACCAGAAACTAGAGGCATTTGGCTGGTTAAGCATTTGGCTGGTTAAGCTTTCAGGTTTTGAGCAGCACCGTTCAGCTGAGACCCATTTGGATATGAGGACACAGAGGCTTCCAGTCTGAGGAAACAGGATCAGCTGAGAAGTTGGCCAGGTGAGGTAGCTGTGGCTTGTTCTGCTTCTCTGATCTTCCAGTGTTCACCCCAATACTTGGCTCTGGGTTTGATTTTATTAATAAGAACTTTTAAGATTCCTGCTACAGAGGTGGGACGATCTCCCCAAAGCATGGAGGCCCCATGGCGTGGGCTGGGGTCCCGGGCTGTGTGAAGGGAGGAAGTGAGTTGAGTACCAGCCTTCTTCCCTCTGCTGACTGTGTAAGTCTGCGGTGGGACAGCTCCTCACTTCCACCACCTGCCTTCTGTTAGGAGTCACTGAACCTCCGACTGGAAACCAGAGGAAACCCTTCCCCCCTCACGTCGCTGTTCTTAGGGTATTTTCTCACAGCACCAGAGAAGTCACAAACACACCCATTTTCCATAATTTCACATTTTCTAAACAACGTTACCAGTGACATTTCCCCCAAAGCTTGTTACTCTCCAGTCCTTTCATTATAACTCCTTCACGGCTTTGTCGTGTGTGTGTGTGTGTGTGTGTGTGTGTGTGTGTGTGTGTGTGTGTGTGTAGGGTGTTAACTTGTATTTCCCTAACAACTGATGGTGACAGCTCTCTTGGAAACGCGTCAGTTCAAGTCCATTTTTATTTTATTTAATTAATTAATTAATTAATTAATTAATTTTTGGTTTTTCGAGACAGGGTTTCTCTGTGTAACTTTGCGCCTTTCCTGGATCTTGCTCTGTAGACCAGGCTGGCCTTGAACTCACAAAGATCCGCCAGGCTCTGCCTCCCAAGTGCTGGGATTAAAGGCGTGCGCCACCACCGCCCGGCTCAAGTCCATTTTTAAACGGATGGTCAGTCATTGGCCTCTGAGAGTTCTTTATGTATACGGATACTCCACAACCTTTTGAGCTGGCACACCCATGTTAACACAGCCCCGAACAGGGAATCCCAAAGCCCAGTCCTTGGCTGGGATCATCTTCCATGTCGGGTCTGAAAGAAAAGATCCCAGTCAGAATGTCTGAGCCCATGTCCACCTGCTGGCCACTCCAAGCCCGAGTGAAGATCCAGTGTGTGACTTTGCCTCTTTTTTCTAGGACCCTGTGTGTGGATACATACTGGAGGATGACCTTGAACTCGTGACCTTCCTGTCTCCACCTCCTGAATGCATGTGCCTCCATGACTGCACTGATTTTATTTTTGGGAGACAGAGCTTTGCTGTGTAGATCTGGCTGGCTTCAAACTTATGATCCTCTTGTCTCAGCCTCCAGACTGCTGGGATTTCTGGTGTGTAGCACCACACCTGATGGTACAGAAGGAAGGGTTAAGGAAATCTCTCTCCACAGCCTCTTCTGGTGCTAATCAAAAAGGCTGGTGAACTCCGAGGGGAAAAGACACCCACAAACAAGTAAGTCCGTCCAGACAGCCAGAGAGATGGCAGTTAACCAGTTCCGACACTCGCCAGGACAATGGAGGGACGCCAGGGATGGTGGGGCTGTGACCACAGCCGTCAGGAGGGCTCCCTGGTGAAGGGTGCATTTTAAACAGGTTCTCAGGGTGGACATCCAGGTGCACAAAGACGGGAAAGGCTTCCCAGGTGGAGGAGTGGTGGGCATGGCAGCCCTGTGGCAGGAAGCCGCTCCAGAGCCCGGCTCCAGAAAGGTGGCATTTAAAAAGCTGGACTGGGTGACACAGATCTGTAATCCTAGTCCTCAAGCTGCAGAGCGAGGCCTGCCCTTCTGAGGCATTCCTGGACAATAGAGTGATACTCTGTTTGCAAATTAAAATCAGAAAGGGGTCTTGGGTATGGCTTGGGGGCAGAGCATTTGTTTAGTGCTTGCAAGGCCCTGAGTTCCATCCCTAGCACCTCAAAATAAAGAAAATAAAGACTTTTTTCTTACAAACAACACATTTTTTGAGCCCAGATTCAAGCCTGTTCCTTTAGGTCCTGTGATCTAAGCAGCTGGTACTTTTATTCTGGTGAGGAGCCCTGGGGCGGGAGGAACCTGCTGTGGATAGAGCAGAGTACTGACCTAGTTCGGTGCCACTGTGGGTCACACGGATGCTGTGTGTCACTCCACTTCCACATTTCCAGCCGCTAGCAGGGCCCTCCCACAGGCCGTGATCGTAAAGAGTGTTCTGTCCCTCTGTGCCCGAGAAAGCATGCTGGCAACCCCGATCCCGACTGCCTGCTGGGCCCTGGCTTTGAAGCTGGGCTGCACACAGCAATTACCCTGGCAGCTGGCCTGCTGTGCCAGTTGAGTATGAGGGTCAGGGAGACTTTACGGGGGAGAGTGGGGGTGGTCTGCTTCCAGGGAATTCCAGGGCATGCTTTTACAATCTTGACCCACCTTTGCTCCCCAGGCTGGAGGGAGGATTGGAGCCTTCTGGAGAGGGTCATCGGGCTGGCTGGGATGGCGCCAAGTGGCAGGCAGCTGGGGTGGAACCTCTTGGGGCGTTCCTCCTTCGGGTGGCTCCAGCTAGTGCTCTTGGGGACACCAACCCTTCACTGTTCTTTACCAAGACCTGGACATGGTCCAGGGGAGGGTGAACCCAAGGAGGCCAGTGGGTGGTCCATGTCTAGTCCCTCCATGACACAGGGACACTGCATAGGGAGGCGGTAACCAGCTGTCACTGTCTCTGCATAACCATCAGCTCCTGCCTCGGGACCCTCAGGGGCCTAGAGTCACACCCTGATGGGATCAGACAGATATGGCTGACCTTGTGCCGTTTGCCCACACGTTTCCATGGGTCCCCAGTGCTCTGTCTTTAACATGTCAAAAGAGAATCAGCGACTGTGTCCTGGATGCAAGAGCAGGAGACGACTTTTCTTGCTCCCGGCTCCATCTTCACGGAGGTAGGAGGGGCTATGGGTCACGCAGGTGTGAGTTTGTATGTTCAGGACTCTAGCGGACCCTCAGCTGGGCCACCTGACTGCATCAGGACCCTCCCAGCCTGGGTGTAGCTCTGCCCTCTGGTCCTGGCCAGGAATCACAGGCCCTGGGGATGTGACAGCCACCTCCTGGTCTCTGGTCCTCTTTGGAGGTTTATGGCTTCATGTCACCAGGCCAGGGCTCCAAGTCTAGCTCCTGAGGGGCAGATGACCACTCATTTGAGTGGGCACAGCCAGCTGTCATGGTAACAGGCCTGCCTGGGCATGCCAACTCAGTGGGAAGGAGCGAGCATGTGTGACTGTGTGTGTGGTATGTGTGTGACAGCGTGTGTCGCTGTGTGTCCTGTCTGAGTCTCGGATGACACAGTGCTGTCAGAGGTCAAAGGCGCCCCCTGCTGGTGGTTAAGTTTCTCTGCCCTGCAGGCCCCAGAGAGGGATGGTAACCGACAGGAGCTGCTGTGGGGCTGGCTGAGTGGTCCTGCAAGGCGAGCATCCAGGCCTGGCAAGTATTCATGTGTTGTTAACCATCACCACGAATCATCCTTCCCTGCACTGTGTTGTTGGGACCCAGCATTTATGACCCCCACACCCCTGACGCTCTGGGCTTCTCTTGTGAGGGTGCACACAGGCCATCGAGGAAATGTCCACACCGCAATGCCCTTTCCCAGACACATCTGAGAGGTCCTTTCCGCGGTGACAAACAGCATCTGCCAGGGTCTGCGGATAAGATGGGAAGGTGACATTTGGGGGCCACTGCCCTGAATTCCCTGGGTGAATCACTTTGGTTCCGAACCTCGGTTTTGCTCCTGCTGGAAACTCCAGGGCCCTGTAGGAGGGTGTTCAGGATAAGGGCTTCCTCCCCACTACCCCTCCTCCTCGCTAGGCCTGGCCACACAATACTGCATGCTCACAAGGATGTGCCTATTCCTGAGGTCCTGACAGTCTCCACCAACCTGTCACCTGGTCATAAGAGGGGGCAGTGCCCACAACCCCTAACAGTAACAGCCCAGGGCTCCTTCCCGAGGCAGCTGTCGCTCTCTGCTGCCCTCTGCTGGCTTTATGGGCTCTGCAGCACTCCGGCTGTCTTCCTTCTGCAGTGTGGGGGTCTAGGTTCTCCCCACATTCGGGTGGCCTCCCACCCTGTACCTACAAACAGCTGTCGTTCCTGAGACCTTTCTCTGGGCAGGAAGGATGGCAAGTTGGGGTTCCAGGGATTCACTGATAGTCAAGAACCTCCCAATACTGAGCTGTGCTGAGGCCTGGCCATGTGACCTCAGACAAATGGCTTCACTTTTCTGAGTCTCAGGCTTTTGAAAATGGGGTCTGAGCCTGGCTTGCTGGGCAGGGCTGTGTGACAGAGCCACGGTCCCCCTGCTGTCTACTTGCCTGGGTTTGCTTGTTAAATTTTAGCTGCACCCTGTTAGGGCATTTCAGGAGACCTGGCCATGAGGCATGCCTGACCCCTTTTTACAAGTGAGGAAACTGAGTCTCAGAGGCATGGAGCCTCCCGCCACAGCTCAAACAGAGAACCAGGCTGAAAGCTCAGGGCCCTGCAAACCTCCAACCCTTCCCATAACTTTCTGGTCTCTGGTCTCGGGCCTAGCATGTGTCCAGATTGGCCAATACATATGTTCCCGATAATTCTTTTTAACGGGGGAAGTGTTTGAAATAAAGGACATAATGAAAGCTCTTTGTTCAGTAGCCATCCTGTGTCTGGGACAAGAGGTCCTTGGAGGCATGGGGGGACTTCTCGGCTTCAGTGTGTCGCTGTGGGTGTCTTGGCCGTCCTTCACGTCCGTCCCCCTGCTTGGCCTTGTAGCTCACAGCAAGGGTCCCAGGGAGTGAGACACACCCAGATCCCAAGCTCCCAGGAAAGATGCCCTGGGGCTTGCTTCCCAGGCTTTACCAGTTGCACAATCACCCGTGGGGTTAATATCGGCTCTTTCTAATTTTACAAATGCTCCTAAGTTCAGGGCCAGCTTGGGTAATTGGGATTTTGTAAGATGTGTTTTGATTCTCATTAGCAAGCCATAAATCCCTTTCACAGCCTGTCTTCTGGGGTGAGCTGAATATCCTAAATCCCACTACAAGACTCTGGAAGGGGTGTAGCACCGGGGAGCTACCACACCGAGTGGTTTAGGTACATAGGTCTTGATTTTACAGACAGGGAAGGGAACCCGTGGGAGCTGAGGGGCTCCCCCAAACCCACAGCTAGGTCGAGGCAAAGCCCCCTCCCATCCTGGGCATCAGCCTTTGATACTCCACTTGCCAAGCAGGCAGACTTCTTTTTAAAGGACCCGTGATGCTCAGGATCTCTGGCAGGCACGGAAGGATTCAGCAGTGTGGCTGTTTACAAAAACAGGGATGGGGAGACTTGAACCTTGGGCTGAGGTTTGCAAGCCCCTGGTCTTAGCATATCAGTCCCTCTTGCTGTTGGGGGCACAAGGGTCTGAGGGGACATTCCCTGAGGTAGAAGGATCCCAGGTCTCTGGTGAACAGCTTGTCACTGCCTCCCTCTTCAGGACCTGTGAAAACAGGTTTCTATTCAAGGGATGGGACAGACTCCAGCAGGGAATCAGCAGTGACTGACACGGTGTCCGCTGGGGAGGCAGGAGAGCCCAGGGGCTGGCGGTATAGACACTTCCCACAGGAGTCTGTGACTTATGAGATAGCGTCTTCAGTTCTTTCCGACTGCTGTAATAATTACCTGATGGAAGCACTTAAGGGAGATGGGGGTTTTCTGACTTGCAGTTTCAGGTATAGTCGGGTGTAGTCATCCATGGTGGGCAAGGAACTGAGGGTCTGGTGCTATCACTTCCATAACCGCGAAAAAGAGATGCACGGTTGGCAGTGCTCAGCTGCTCTCCCCACTCAAGGTGGCCCTTCCCACATCAATGAAGTTAGTCAAGATGCTCCCCCACAGGCATGGAGGACCTTCTCCGAGGTGGCTCTAGATTCAAGTTGACATTGACCACTAACCACCACACCATCCTAGATACCCATGGTGACCCATCATCCATCACTGATCTGGCTGGAGAGGAGCCGCTAGGGGAGGGGACCACACCCTAGCTGTGATGTCCCGGGGGCTGCTGGGAGTCTGGGCTTCTCCACAAAGTGCCCCTCCCCTGTTCCCACAGCCTCTGGGGCTTTTTGCTTCTCTCTGTGGCTCTGAGGAGCTCCCCTCAGTCCCTGGAAACCATTTATGTTCCTTTGTTGCTTCAATTAGGAACAATAATAAGTTAGTTAGAGAACAGAGAGCCACAGGCTTGTCCCCAGACTTGAGGTTGACCTTAAGATAGACTGAAGCCACCAGGGCTGGGGCTGGACTTCCTGCATATATGGTCAGGTGCAAACAGAACCCAGAGCTTGCATTGTGGGCACAGGTGTCCGGGGGTGTCCCCATCTGAGCCTGGAGCAGCTTCTAGCCTTGCTGGCCACTGTGAGTCTACAGCAGCCCCAGGAACTCATGAAACTCCTTCCTCTGGGGTAGAAGAGGAGCAGCCGTGAAGTCCGCCCCGTACTACCCATGGTGAATGAGGCCTCCTGGGACAGTGGACAGCTGGTCTCCCCCAGTTCCTGATCCTGGGGGGCCCAGACTAGCCTAATACCCATGTTTCCAGCAGTGGAAAGCCAGCCCTCCCCACCCTAATTCCAGTGGCTCCTTCTCACTTAGGCTTTCTCCAGTTGAGCTTAGAAACGCTGGGATATGCCTCCCAGTGTCCTGACATGAGCGGAGCTGGGTCCACTCTCTGGCGCAGGAAGAGGGCTCTGCCTCAGGGCTCTTCCAGTCTGGTCACTTCCCCAATCCTGCAAAAGCCCTAGGCTGACAGCCAACTGTGGGTTGCTCAGCCTCCGTGGCCGCTCTGTGGAAGACTCAGGGACACTGGAGCTTGTCTGCGAGAGGAACACTCTGGGCGGGGTCCCTGGGCCGGGTGACTTACGACCTCAGACCTTTGGGACAGCAGATGTGCGCTCCTACAATTCTAGGCATGAAAGGTAGTGTGGGACAGGCTTTGCTCTCCTAGGTCATGTAGCAGGAATCTTGAAGAGTCTTATTAATAAAACCAAACCCAAGGCCAGTTACTGGGGTGAATGCTGGAAGATCAGAGAAGCAGAACAAGCTACAGCTTCCTCACCTCGCCAGTTCCTCAACTGATCCTGTTTCCTCAGACTGGAAGCCTCTGTGTCCTCATCCAAATGGATCTCAGCTGAACTGCGCTGCTCAAAGCCTAAAAGCTTAACCAGCTCTAGTTCCTGGTTTTCACGCCTTATATACTTTTCTGCTTTCTGCTCACTTCCTGGGATTAAAGACTTGAGTCACCATGCCTGGCTGTTTCCAGTGTGGCCTTGAACTCACAGAGATCCAGATGGATCTCAGCCTTTGGAATGTTAGGATTAAAGGTGTGAGTGCCACCATTTTCTGACCTCTATATCTAGTGGCTGTTCTGTTCTCTGACCGCAGATAAGTTTATTAGGCTGCACAATATTTCTGGGAACACAATATCACCACAGGGTCACTAAAGGAAGAGCTTTCTGGGTTCTCTAGATCCTGGGGGCCAGGTAGGGGTGTGGCCACATCCCTTCACTCGACCTTTCTTGTCACTCTGCCTTCTATGTCTAAGGACACATCTTTGGAGTCGGAGTCCCAGGTACTCAGGAGCTTCATGCTTCACTCCCTTGGATGTTTCTTGGTTTGTTTGTGTTTTGAGACAGAGTCTCACTGTGTAGCTGGGCCTGTCCTGGAGTTCACCATGTAGACCAGGCTGGCCTTGAGCCCACAGAGATCTGCCTGCCTCTGACTCCCAAATGCTGGGAACAAAAGTATGTACCACCATACCTGGCTCTGGTGACCCTTGAAAGCCCATTTTCTGGGGGATGGGGACGACAGAGCTGGCCATCCTGGGTACACAGCCTTTAGTGCTCAGTTCCCACCCTGGTGCTGGCCACTCATTTGGAAGCCACCAGCGAGATGCTCAGCAGGGGCTGCCCTCGTCTCCAGGGCTTTACAGGCTGTCACTCCATGTGTTGGCTGCTGCTTTTTTTGTTGCTATGACAACATACATGTCAGAAACAAGAAGTGGGAAGGGTTCATCCTGGCTCATGGCTCAGGGGTTAGAGTCTGGCCTGCAGGGAATGTGTGGCATGGAGATTGGTCCCTGTGTCAGGGACCCTTGGTGGTGGTTTGTTCTTGGCACTAATAAAGCCTACCCACTCCCTCCAGTGAGCTACAGCCTTTCAGAACCACTACCAACTGGGGTGCAAGTGTTCTGACACACGAGCCTGTGGGGGGACATGCCCGTTCCAACCAGAACACTGGGCCATTGCAGCATGATCCCTAAGCCTCTAGGGTCCGTCCTAATGAGAGCCAATCCTTCCCGAGTGCTGTTTCCAGCTGTGCGGCATCGCTGGGGGGACTAGACCCCATGTGACATCGGCTGAGAACTGGTGTTGGCTGAATCTCAGGAGCAGCTGTGGTTACTCCAGGTTCTCATTCAGTTGGGGACAGAGAGAGACAGTCGTTCAAGGTCAAGAACCTGAATTCCTGGGAGGACACCGACCCTTTGAGGGTGAGGCAGAGCTGAGTGTCAGGCATGGTGGTCTATATAGAAACTCGGCCAAATTCAGGTTGAGGGCCCACCCAGGAGGCTGCTCCAGGAGCTATGAAAGGCAGAGGTCCTGTCCTCACCCCAGACTGACTCCAGGCTCCCCCGCTCCACGGGCCACCTGAGCCAGCAGTGATCCTGGCTGTGTCTGCGGCATCTCCAAAGGAAATCAGCCTCATCTGCACGCAACCCGCCCACCCTTCCTCCTCTCCCTCCTTCCTTTCTCTCCTTCTTGGTTACATGGGCTCTCACTTAGTCCAGTTGGTCTTAAACTCCCAGCAACCCTCCTGCCTCGGCCTCCTGAATGCTGGCACTTCAGCCCTGTGCCACACCATGTCTGTGAGACCAGCCTTTGTATCCAGGTACTTGGTGCAGCAGAAGGATCTCCCTGTGCACCGCCCAGGCCCCTGAGGGAAGAGGACAAACGGACATGCAGGAGGGGTCAGTCCTTAGCTTGTCACCTGCCTGAGCTGTGGCCTCTTCCATCACCCAGGCCCTGGATTGGGGGTCCATCCTCAGCTCCACGGCTCTTGGCCTTTTGACTTGACTAGGGTTCCACCACTGGCCTGCTTTCTCTCTAGCTGTCGGGTGTCGGAGCAGCTGACCATGAGATACATCAGTCTCTGTGTTTACATCCACCTAATGTGTGTGTGTGTGTGTGTGTGTGTGTGTGTGTACATGTCCTGTCACCTCTCCCAGGAGCCCTGGCAAATATCCTGACTGTCCCGACTTTCCAAGGATGGAAACGGAGGCTCAGAGAAGTGAGGTCTTTGGTCTCAGGTCCTGGGGGGAGGGGGGGGATCCTGGAGTTAAATTCCCCTTGGCCTTGATTCAGAGCACCGAGCACCTCCCAAGTCCCCACCCCACCCCTGCCCGTCACAATACACTCTGTTGCCCCTAATGGCACAATTACAATCAAGTGGGACACTGCCACTGAGCCGCTGGCCAGGAGGCCTGGTTGTGATTTAGGCCAATCAGCTTGGCCTCATCGCTAATCAGAGTGATGGTAAACAGGAAGCAAAGAGGATGCATCCATAACAGAGACCCTGGGACCCCCGTGGCACTTTGTAGGGTTTCTGCCAGGGTGAAAACCACCAGCATGTCTTGTATTCGTTGGTCCCTCCACCACACGGCATGGCCCTGGGGACACTGAGGTGTGGGATGGAGTCCCACAGCAAGACTCACGAGCTCAGAACCACCCCTTCGCCCCACCCGCCATGCCCGGTCTGCACACAAACCCAGAAGAGACAAGCAGAGCTCTCTGTCCTTGGGCTGTGTGCTGTGCTGTGTGGTGTGTGCTGCAAACAGGACAGGGAGGGAAAGGGCCACCAGAGTCCTTGCTAGCCCTAGGGGGCCTGTGGGGGGTATCACCATCAAGGGCCGAAAAGCCATAGGAAATCAGGCCTGTAATGCCACCGCCCACCACCACTTCGTGAACAAGTTCAGGTAACGTGTTCACAAAGACAAAGCCACATCACTCTCCTGGCTCTGAAAGGGACACCGACTGTTGCTGTGACTTCATATTGGTGGCCGCTTTTTGGAGTTACTGGCCAACTTCAGTCCCCCTGTGACAGGGGAGAGGTGATGTGGCCATTGCATGGCATCAGTCTAGACCGTGGCCTGTCTGCCTCTCTTCTTTTACATGCTTCCCTTTCTCCTCCCTTTCTGCCTTCTCCCTCTCTCTTCTCTCCCATCTGAAGCCTGCCTCCACAGCTTTTGTCTGTTATGGACGTGCAGCCTCCAGGACACAGAGAGTTAGCTGTGGGGGAGCCTCAGTGTGGCCTCTGTCTCTACAGAGTCTCTACAGAGGCAGGGTCCCAGCTCCAGTCTAGAGAGCATCTCAGTTTCAGCCTCACCACCCTCAAGCCTGGCTCCCCAGTGACAGGGGAGATTTTCTAATGATAACTGTAAAGAAATGCCCCCTCATGGTGGGTAATGGGCCCAGGTGGCTGCGTGATGACCCTACAGCATCACCCTACACCAGTGATGACAGGGCTAGCCAGTGAGAGTGGGCAGCGCCGCTGTCAACCCCGGACCGGACACACTGCTGCTCCTGGCCAGGCAGGGAGGGGCTGTGCTTGCGTGACCTCCTCCTGTGCTCCGGGACCCAGAGAAGCAAAGAGTGGCCCAGAAAGGTACCATACCCTCAGCGGAGGAGCTGAGCCTGGGGAGCCATGCTTTATTTAAAATGCTAATGAGCCATCCCAAAACAACCTTTGCCCCAGGGGACCATCAAGCGGAGCCACAAGCGCACCTGCCCTCTGCTGGGGTCAGAGCGACTGTCACGTCAAAGTCCCCGGTGTGTTGGAGGCATAACCTCCAGTTGGAGGTGCTGTTGAGGGACATGATCTCCGGGACTCTGAAGTCATTGGGACATCACTGAGGCATGCCTCTCTGAAGGGTCTAATTTGTCCCTGATGGCTCCTTGTCTTCCTCGGCTTCCTCACTACCATGAGTGAGCAGCCTTCCTCCTTCTAGGTTTCTGCCTAAAAACAAGTAATGGAGCCAGGCAAGTCCCGAGTGCCCTGAAACCAGCAGCGAAAGGGAAACCCCTCAGAACGTGGTTAATACCATCTTCCCGACTCCTGCTGCACGTGGGCTGGCCAAGGTCTCTGTGTGGCAGGATTTCACAGAAGAGCCACCTCCACGGTTAAGAAGCCTGTCTCACCAAGAAGAAGCCCAGAGGGAAGTGATGCCTCCAGGACCGGCTAACTTGGAGATTCAGGAGCCATGCAAAAGATGCATCGTTCTGCTCTGCTAGCCTCCTATTTCCTTCACCCTTCCCTTCTGGTTGCAAGGTGACTTCCGGAGCTCCATACATAATGTGTTCATCGCCATGCAGGCAGGAGGAAAGCATGTTTCCTTTACCTGATGAAACACTTTTCCCTCAGGGTCCACAAGATCCACATTTCCTCAACTCTCTTTGGCTAGAATTATCTCACATGGTCTTTTCTAAGCCAGTCCCTGGCCAGCAATAGAATTTTCATGACTGATCGGGACCAGTAAGGTTTCATCCTTGGGAGCAAGCCATCCACGGGGCCCAAGAGTTCCAGATAACTGCATACAAACACGATGAGGGAGTGAGGTAGTTGCTAGGAGTCTGAGGTCAGCGAAAACCATGACTACCTAGATATAAGCAAAATATTTTAAATGCCCAGCTAAATTTGTATTCTGACAACCAACTTTTAACATAAGTATGCCTTGTGTGGTAAGGCAGAATGTAGAACCCTTGCTTGCAGGAATTCCAGGGCAGTGGATACATCATACTTTCTCTGGTTGTCTAATAGCCACTCAGTTATGTCTGACAGAGGCATCCATCACTGCCAAAGACGGCCCCCGGCCAGCCAACAGGCTAGGCTACAGAAAAGAGGCAGAACCTGAGAAGGGTACATAACCTGGGTGAAGCTTAGCCAAGGGACACTGGAGCAGGACGCAGAGAGGAAGCCGGACCACGTGGCTGGACCAGAATCCTTGCCAGTGACCTCACTGTGTACTGTCTTGGATCCAAGATCTGAGCTTTGTTCAGGGTCCCTGCTCTCAGACCAAGAATTGGCTGCAGGAGTTGCAAGACTTGCTGCAAAGGGAAAGGCAAAGCTCTCTGTACTAAGTCAGGGCTAGTGTTCACCAAGCCCTGGGTCCTCCAGGCATGGGGTCCTGTGGGGACAGGTCCTCTGAGCCTGAGACCCTCTGAATATGGGGTCTCCTGGGTTCTCTTAGCATGGGGTCCTCCAGCCATGGGGTCTTTGAGTATGAGTTTTCTTTAAGTTCTAGCATAGGATTCTCTATGGATGAAATCCTCTGAAAACTCAGAGTCCTCCCAGCATGGGGTCCTGGGCATTAGCTAGAGAAGATGAGCCTGGTTGCACTGTCTCATTACCACGAAGACTGTAACTCGGAATTCTCTGTTGATTCTGGTCCCGGACTCCTTCACTGGCCTAAAGTGAGATAAGAACCGGCAGGGAGGGAGACACTAAGACATCGTCTCCGTGGGCTGATCTATTCTGCAGTTGCGGTCCTGCATTTTAGTTGGAAACGCCTTCTCTTTGTGGAAATGACGGGATGGTGGCTGGGATCACACGTCCCATGGGAAACATCTAAGGACTTGGCTATGTAGCCTCCCACTTGGCCACCGCCCCTGAAGATGCAGCCTTGAGGCTCTTGCGAGTCCCTTTCAGAAGAGAGTGGCCACGGCCAGCAGAGGGGGCCGATGGAGCGTGCATCCCCAGCGGAGACTCCCAGCTGCCGGGGTTTTCACTAGGGAAGATTCCGGAATTCTGTAACTTCTACCTGGCCAGGCTTCAACCGTTTTGCATTTTGTATGAAAGTCGCTTCCCCTGTAAAAAGGTCCGTCTTTAAACCCCTGATTGGGCTAAAGTGTGAATAGCCTTGGGCTGCAGTGCCTGCTGGGTATCCAAGTTCTTAAAACCATTGCTCTAATTCTATCAAGTAGAAGTGTGAGTGTGTGCGTGTGCGTGTGCATGTGCGTGTGCGTGTGCGTGTGTGTGTGTGTGTGTGTGTGTGTGACTGTGTGTGTGTTGTCTCAGTTAGGTGTGATAGTGCATGCCTATAATTTTAGCATTTGGAAGGCTGAGAAAGGAGTATCCTGAGTTCAAGACCAACCTGGGCTAACTATCAAGCCCCTGACTCAAAACAAAACAACAAACAAAAAGCAAAACGGAGGAGGGCAGTTGAGTACTCCCTTTCCTGCCCCATGCGGAGGGTGGGGATGGGCATCCGTGGTCTGAGAAAAGCTTCCCTGTAACCAACGAGGCTCTGGGTTAGGATCCTGCGCTGGCAGGGAGGGCAGGATAGGAAGGCGGTTGCTGGGCTCCTGAGTCGGCGGCCTCTGGGACAGCCCTGCCCTGGGGTCTTTGCAGCAGAGCCACAGGGACAAGCCTTGGGGAGCAGCTGGGCAGCCGCCCTGTGCAGGAGAGCCGGCAGAGGGAATCGGGAAGGCAAGTACAGACCGCTCGAGGGCGTGTTTCTTAATAATCTTCTCGACACAAAGAATAATTCAGAGTTTATGCAAGGCGATAGAACCCCGAATGACTCAAAAGGTATTTGGGAGCGGAGCAGCTCCTCCCCAGGGTCAGGATGAGCAATCCCAAGCAACTACCAGCCTCTCAATAAGAAAATGGTCTCCAGGGTGAAAATCTAAAATAAGGAGATCTCTAGGCAGAAAGGCCTGTGTTAGACTTTGGCAGGTGCTTGCCAGCAAGGTCTCCTTCCCCAGTGGAGGGGGCTCCCAATATACCAACTACATACCATCTGCCTGTCAGAGCCAGCAGGCTCAGGGGCCTTCCCTAGTGAGGGCAGGGCTCTGGAGAAAAAAATCCACCATGGTAAACGGTCCAGAAGTGCTGGTGTGTGTGTGTGTGTGTGTGTGTGTGTGTGTGTGTGTGTGTGTGTGTGTCCATTTCTTGGAAATTATCTATTTGCCTGACACTTGGAATTCCCAATGGCACCTGAGGAGTGGGTTCCAGACCACATCCTTTGTTCACAGAGAGTCATTTGGTTGTCTGTCAAGGATGGAGAAGGCAGGGCTGGACCCTCCCAACCTAGCTTCCCCCCCCCACACTTCTTTTTGTCCCCTCTTCCCCAGGCAGTCTGTGTCCCCACGTGGCTTTTGTACTTCAGGCAGCCGGGGGACAACCCACCCCAGAGCCCAGAACACTCTGGCCACCGTTTTCCCTATCAGGCACAATGAGTCAGGAAAGCCAGGCAGGCCTGAAGCATTCGAAGAGGTTCTGTGGCCTCCCTGCTCTCGCTTCCTTAACCCGTGTACAGAGAATCCTCCTTAAACCCAGAGGCTTTATTTAATTTGAGGCAGGGTCTCATGTAAGCCAGGGTAACCCCAAGCTGAAACTGTAACTAAGGATGATCTTGAACTTCCAATGCCCCCTGCCCCACCTCCTTAGTGCTGGGATTAAAGGCATGTGCCGCCTTACCCCGTTATGCTGGGGATCAAACCCAGGGCTTTGTGGGTACCAGCTGAGCCACCTCTCCAGCTCTCAGCCCCTGCAGGCGGAAGAGAGGCTGCACTTAGCACTGTGGCTTTCAGAAGAAGAAAACCACAGTGAAAACCCATCAAGAGGCTGCGGAGCACTCGAAGGATGCCCCGGCACCATGACCCAGAGGAACAACCCTGGTTCAGGAGGGAACTCCAGCCCCGGGGCAGGTCACTTGGTGGGGGAGAGGGGCTGGCTCCTTATCTCTCTCTCCACAAGAAGGACTACAGTAAAGCCTGAGGAGACCTGCAGGGCCCTGCAGAGTCTGTATCCAGGGCTCCAGAAAGATCGGCTGCTATTGAGCAATAAATATGAAAACAACAGTATATATCAATCAATCATCAGCAAAGCCTGGTTTATCCCGAGTCTCCATGTAGTAAAAATTGGCTCCAATATAATTTAGCCCACATCAGAAGTCGGATTTGGAAGGAGCATTGTAGAGAAACTACATATTACATTTTTAAAGATTGGTCTGTAATTACAGGCTTAATTAATTACATGAGGGAACTGTTCTTGAAAAGGTGTGGACCATGTGGCCTGGGAGGTGCCCAGCTACAGTCTTTGCTGCAGATCTGCAAGCAAGGGTGTGTCCTCGTTGGACTTTGACCTAAAAGGAGTCTACTTGCTCTGCCAGGTGGAACTTCTTCGCAAGTCATTTTTAGGAAAAGCAAAGTGCATAATTTGGGTAAGGGAGGAGAAGGTTAAGGTCCAAGCAGAAGAGGATGGAGTGAGATTAGGATGTCAGCTTTTGCTCCCCAGACCGACGGTCACCCAACACTCTCACCCAAACAGTGGCCGTCTGCACTGTTGCTGCATTTGATTGGACCCAGAGACTTCCACGCGCTAGGCAGGTGCTCTGCCAGGGAGCCAGCCGAGAGACAGCCCCTCACGATGTTCCCCAAGCTGGCCTTGAACTTGCAACCTCCCCGCCTCCATTTCTGAGTAGCTGGTATGTCAGGCCTGCAGCAGGACACCTAGCTGTGAACCTTGTACACTGTCACGCCGCTCAGCCAGTCACCTACCCAGCTCTGGAATTAGAACCCAGCACTGCAAGCCTGGCTCTGTTATTTAGTTATTTATTTTTAACCTGGGTTCTTGGGATTGAACTCAGGTCCTTGTGCTTGCAAGGTAGAGACTTGGGCTTGGCCACCTCGCCAGTCCCTGTGATGATGTTCTTATGGGAGGCAATGGTGACCAGAGGGCAGCTCATTCTGGGCTGCAGAAGAAAGTTCTGCGTCCCAGGGTGCCCTTGTCAGTAGACTCCTCACTTGGGAACTCCATCAGTGCCAAGATTTGGAAGTCCAATGGATGGTTTGTGCTCACCAGAGGAAGATGTGGGGCCAGTGGCCATCTGCGGGGGGCCCAGGCATGGCCCAGCCACCTCCACTGAGGCTTCTTGTGCTAGCGTGAAGCATATTTAGCCTCTGCTGTGCTCTTGACAGAAGGGTTTGTGCACGTGACCATTTCATTGGTTTTTAGCAGATGGTGAGTGGCTGGCAGGATGCTCCTGCAGCGCCTGGCTCTTTGGCCTCAGCAGTGAACCCAGCGAGCCCTCGTGAAGTCAGTCCAGAGCCCCTTCCTGGAGCATGTTTTCGGAGGTCAGCCGGTGCCCTCCAGCTTCTATGTGTAGCTCAGAATCTCAGGCCCTGAGACTCCAGACCCAGGCTTAGAGACCTGGCTCATCCCCAGTGACACACCCAGGAGCTGTGAGAGAAAGGCTGTAGTGGGAACAGGCTGGGACTTGACAGGTCCCACCCTCTCCCAGGCACCCACAGAATCACACGGTGTGTCCCCTACCCACACTCCTTTGGTGGAGTCCGGCTAGTAACCTGGGAGCGTTGGTGCCTATGGAAGGCCAGGAGGCTGAATGGGGACCCAGGATCCCATGATGCACTGTGGTTCAGGCACACTGGGCCCCTTCTCATGCCGTGCTTGTACCCAAGGTCTTAGTTTCCCTCCAGCCTTAGTGGGCGTGTCCCTCCTCCCCCTCTCAGGGACCCAGCAGAGTTCCAGGCTGGAGTGAGGCCTCAGGTACCCTTCTGTTTTTCATCACAGCTACACTGGTGTGCGTGCGCGCGCGCGCGCGCGCGCACACACACACACACACACACACACACACGTCAAACTGCTGATTTTCTCTCCCACAGTTTTTAAATTTTTAAATGATGTGTATGAGTCCATGTGTAGATATGTGCACAGTAGTACAGGTGCCCACAGAGGCCAGAGGCGTCAGATTCCCCTGAACTGAAGCCACAGGTGGCTGTAAGCTGTCCACGTGGGTGCTGGGAATGGAACTCAGGCCCTGTGCAAGAACAGGAGGTGCTCTTAACTGCTGAACCATCTCTAGCCCTGTTTCTAACACTTTCAAAAACATAGTTTCAAATGTAGTATTTAAAAATTGAGCCGGGCAGTGGTGGCGCATGCCTTTAATCCCAACACTCGGGAGGCAGAACCAGGCAGATCTCTGTGAGTTCGAGGCCAGCCTGGTCTACAGAGTGAGATCCAGGACAGGCACCAAAACTACACAGAGAAACCTGTCTCAGAAAAAAAAAACCCAAACAAACAAACAAACAAATAAATAAAATTGAAAGACTAGGGCTGGAGAGGTGGCTCAGCAGTTAAGAAGCACTGGCTCTTCTTCCAGAGGACCTGAGTTCAATTCTCAGCACCAACATGGCAGCTCACAATTGTCTGTAACTCCAGTTCCAGGGGATCTGACACCCTCACACAGACATGCATGCAGGCAAAACACCAATGCACATAAAATAGAAATATGGTAGTTTGAATGTAATTGGCCCCCATAATCTCATAGAGAGTGGTACTATTAGGAGTATGGCTTTGTTGGAGTGGGTGTGGCCTTGTTGGAGGAAGTGTGTCACTGTAGGAGTGGGCTTTGAGGTGTCCTATACTAAGGATGGCCCCCCAGTGTCTCAGTTGATTTCCTGTTGCCTACAAGATGTAGGGCTCTCAGCTATTACTCCAGCACCACATCTGCCCACATGCTGCCATGGTTCCTGTCATGATGATAATGCACTGAACTTCTGAAACTGTGAGCTCCCCCCAAATTAAATATCTCCTTTATAAGAGTTGCAGTGGTCATGGTGTCTCTTCACAGCAATAGAAACCCTAATAGGACAGGGGATAAGTCATTTGTAAAAAAAATTGACTAGGTTTGATGACTCCTTGTATATGTAGGTGAAAGTATACACATCTGTGCAGGTGTGCATGCAACTATGTGCATGTGGAGGTCAGAGGTCGACATCAGCATCTTCTTCACTCCCCCAGTGGTGTCCCTGTCTCAGCCCCAACCCCAGTTTTGGGGTTACAGGTTCATCCTTCCACATCTGGCTTCCCCACGGGTGTTTGGGACACCTACACATCTCAAGCCTGCGGGGCAGGGCAAGCACTTCTTCACCCCCTGGGCCGTCTCCACAGCTCCTGGGCTTTCTGAACTTCTCAATGCACTTAACAGAAACTAGGACTTGTTAACAGGCCAGGTTCTAAGCCAAGTCAGGCCTGGCTGCTCCCAGCTGCTGCAGGCCCCACCACTCCCTGCTGTGACCCCTGACCTCCCCAGACCCCTCCCCGTGTCACTGTGGCATGTTGGATTTCCAAACCTTCTCCGCTGAGCTTGGAGACAGACAAGGGTTCTGGGAAGCCTGTCCTGGGTCCTGGGGTGGCTGGGCACCTTGCCGGTGTCTTTTCTTCCTTCTTCCTTGTCGATTTCCTGAGAGAAGGCCTGCCTTTCGTGAGCAGTGATGTCCAGGCTGATGACTGTATTTCTAGAATCTCAGTTGGCATGGCCCGTGAGGTGTAAGAGGGAGTCTTGGCCTGCTGCTCCTCAAAGGCAGATGGCCCAACTGTGGCTGTCCCTTTGTCCCCTTATTGAACCCTGTCCTTTCTTTCTTCTTCCTGAGTTAAGCCATAATGGCTGGAGACCCAGGCCCCTGAGGACCTTGGTGCCCCGGCTGGCCTGCTTCCGGTAAGCTGCCTGTCACGGGTGACTCAGTGTACTTAAAACAAAAGCCCCTTCCTCATGGAGGTTATTGGTACTGCCTCATAGTCCTTCAGGCTGCTGACTCAGAGCTGGGACTCGGATAATCAAAACTCGCAGGAGGTAGCAGTACTAGAGTTCTGTGGTCTGAGGTTTAAAGAGGCTAGAGGGTGGGCTGGAGAGGCGGCTCTGGTTAAGAGCACTGGCTGCTCTTCCCGAGCACCCAGGTTTGATTCCCAGCACCCGCATGATAACTCACAGCCCTCTGTAACTCCAGTTCTTAGGGGACCTAACACCCTCTTCTGGCCTCCGTAGGCACTTGGCATATGTGTGGCAGACATTACAGGAATGCAAACACTCATACACATAAGGCCTCAAAAGAAAAAAAAGGGCTGGAGGTGAAATCCACCCTGTAGAATGCTAGGTGCTTTGGAAGGTTCTAGACCTTCCATGGGATTGTGTTGGCTCTGAAATTCTTCCTGTTTTGTTTCCTTAGCGTTCCCACATGCTTTCCTCTCAAAGACCCACACCTGGAGCCTTGCCCTGGGCCTAAGCATTCTGAATGATGCTGGGGCTGAAATCTTCTACAGGGTTCTTGATGAGTCCTTTCTTGGAGTGTTTAGAACCACAAGTCTCTCCTCGGTCCCTCTGCTCACAGGGCTCACAGGGCCTGCTGTCTTGCGAGAGTGTCCTCTCGAGTCTGCTCTGTCCCAGGAGGTGACAAAGTTCTTGTACCTAGGCAGATGCGAGCGAGGAGCTGACTTTGAACTCACTGGATCTGAAGGAGCCCCTCATGCCTGGCAGCGGCCATGTTTACTAGAGTGGCCCAGGGTCTTCTGTCACTTGCTAGGATTTCTCCCTGGGCTTCATGGGAAAGTATCTGGGCCTCTCATCCACACACCTTTCCTTCCACTGAACCACATTCTACCTTGATATCGGCACCGCCTCAGGTTCAGGTTCTGGTCTCAGGCCCTGCTTGCTGGCCACTGGTCACTCCCCTTCTCCTTGAAGCTGGCTTCTTGTGCGCTGTGTCTTGGGCTGTCCTGGAGGGCCATCTACACACCCGAGGACTTTGACTGGAGATGCCCTCATGGGTGGCCCTTCCTGTCACCAAGCCTTCTCTTCTTCCTTGGTGTCAGCCTTTGGAGGGCTGAGTCCTTACCCTGTCTTGCCAGATGGCACTCCGAGCTACAGGAATTCAAAAGTCCCGTGCATCTGGTTGGTTCCCTGTGTGTCTCTTTCCAGCAGTGAGCCAGCCACCCTCCAGCCGTGGAGGGGACCCTTCATCTTTGGATGGAATCAGTGCTGAAACCGGTGACCTCAGAGCCCAGGGTCAGTACTAGGAGCTTTCCAGGTGAACATGGGTGGTTCCTGTTGTTGATGAAGCTGTCACACCTTAGCTGACCTTTGACTTGGAAGCCAGAGGTTCTAACTTTGGGGGTCCTGCCACTGGACTCGGGGCAGCGCAGTTTTCCAACATGGGCATCCTACCCTGTCTTTTTAATAGGAAGGACTTGGGGGACTGACTATAGATCCATAAAGGAAGTGGGATGGCCAGCACTGTTTTAAGTTTGAATGACTGTGCTTAGGAGAGCTATAAACAAAACAGCCTCTGACCTGAGAACCCTGCTCGCCCAAGGACAGATGACTTCCTGGAATGCTGGGGGCTGCTGTTCATGTACAAGCATAGTCGTCCCATTGCCCATGATGTGTGCTTGATCTCACATAGGCAGGAACATGTCAGTTCGTATGCTTGCCTCTGACTGGACTAAGGTGGGAAGTATGGAGCCTTGTGGGATTTGCTTTTGTAAGCCCCTGACTAACGTAACTCAGCACCATACTCTGAGCGTGAGTTTCAGGTATGGACCTGGCCAGTACCCATGGTCCTGGCTAGTATCTAATAAAGCCTCTCATTTATTAAAATTTATTCACGGTCAGACTGGTGAATCTCTGAGCCACCCCATAACATTAGGATGCTTAAAGACAAAATGGGCCTGGCTAATAGATGTTAGGAGCTCCCCAGGAGCCAGGCTACCTACCAGGCATACAGAAAGGCATCTTTGATGTTCTCAAAGCTAAGATATGAGATAGATCTGTCGTGCCCATTGACATGGGGGAGTCTCCAAGATGCACAGAGCTTCCAACATTGAAGCAAACCTCAAGATCCGAACCTAGCCCTAAAGCCTGCCTTCCTTACCCCTCCCTCCCTTCCCTCCCTCCCCCTCCTCCTCCCTCCCTCCCTCCCTCCCCTCCCCCTCCCATCCCCTCCCTCCATTCCTTTTTTGCAGTTCTGCTACTGGAAGCCAGGACCTTGCATACAGGTGTTAAGCAAACTCTGTTTCACCACTGAGCGGTGACCCTGGCTCCAAAGCCCTGCTTTACTGATAGATGGGTTGATTTCTACGATGCTGGCCATGGAACCCAGCACTTCATGTGTGTGTGTGTGTGTGTGTGTGTGTGTGTGTGTGTGTGTGTGTGTGTGTGTATTTGTGTGTGTGTGTCACTGAGTTCTGAGCATGCAGCCCCCCCCAACCACTTAATCACCTCTGCATGTTTCCCACCACACAGCATCAATGTTGGCTCCCAGGACTGCTCTGTGCCCTGGAAGGTCTAGAAAAGAAAACACTGACCCACCCCACCGACAGTCTATGTGCTAAGAATGCCCAGTTCACCTGGGTGTTCACACAAACAAGGAAGAGTTTTGAAGTGTAAGCGTGTCTTGAGCAGTCCCGGGAACATGCACACCAAAAAATGGGGGAAAACATTTCAAGTTGACCTGGGAGTCCTGCTGTTTTGTCTGTGGCAGCCCCAGCTGGGTAGGCATGATCTACCACACACCTGCCCTAAATCAAGAGCAGGCTTCTCACGTGCCAGGACACATGTCCAGGTATGGACTTTTCTCAGGGCAGACCTCTACAGGACTCCCACTTCAAGAAAAACAAACAAGGTACCCCAGGTTCCTGCGACATGCACGGGAGCATCGGGACATGGTGAGCTGATTCCGTGTGCAGTGGCTGGGCCCTACAGCCCAACTGTGCAGCTCTGCCCCATAATTCCCAGGCTGCCCCGGGGGACACAGGGCGGGGGCCGTGCCTCTGATTTGCTGCCAAGCTGAGTCTACGGTGACTCCCATCAATCTTTCACTTAATCATTTAGCAGTTGTAAAGGCCTCGTTAAAAACACCGAGGTCTATAGGAAACACCACCCAGTGCTCAGAGGCAGGCCGAACCCGCCCTGTACCCTGCAGGAGTCTTTAATTGCCTCGCTGCCTTTTAGGAAAAGGTGGAAGCGGATGCTGGGACTGCAGAGGGGCAGCACTGTGTCCTGAGCCCTGACCCCAAGTTTGACCCCCTGCACAACTGGATGGGGCTGGCTGGCCTTGGCTACCGCAGATGCTGGCTGTGTGGGGCAACTCCCCTTCCTGCCTCACTTCTGGCTCAGGAGGGCGTGGTGGGCGTACCTCCCTTGGCCTGGTACCTGCCAACTACAGTTTCTGCCACTTGAAACAACTGTGAAAGCAAAGAGATAGTGTCTGGCAACCTCGGGGTGCAGCCTGTGGGTCTGGCCCCTGGAGAGTGAGCCAGGGTCGAGTGGGGACTTCAGGAGCCCACGTGGTGGTGGCAGTGGCGGGCGATGACCAGAGCTGGGGAGTTGGTGGAGAGCAAGCTTCCCTGGCGCACCCGGAACCTCAGCTTCATCTCGGCTGGCCTTGGTGTCGGGGCTACCGGTTACTCGCGTCAACCTTTGTCCCTCAATGCTCCGTCCCATCACAACACCATCATTTTCATCTGTTCCCTCTGGGGTTTCCCTACCCTCTCCATCCTTTGCCCTCGGCAGATGCCCAGGTTTGGAATAGATGGCGCAGAGCAGGAGCTCACAGCCCAGGAATCTGCCCCACGGACACCTCCTCCTTCCCCCTGGGCTCTGCAGCCTCCTCCCTGGTCCTGGCTTCTTTCTACCCGAGTCCCCAAGGCACTGGTCCTTGTGGAACTGAAGCTGCTTTGGTGACTTTGTGCTTTGGATGCAGTGATTCCTCTGCCTGGTGTGCAGTGATGGCCAAGTCTCCACATCTATGCTGATGACATTCTAGACAGCAGCACTCTTCTCTATGGTGGGCTATCCTGTGCTGTGCAGGATGTTAGGACCACCCTGGCCTCCCCCAACTCTAATGCCCGAATATGTCTCCAAAGTTTACTCTCTGTCCCCGAAGACAATTTGTGCTCCAGCTAAGAACAATAGGCAGCCTCTATCCTCACCCCTGGATGAGGTCACACTGGTCTCCATCCATGAGCTCTCGTGACCCAGCTCAGTACCTGTACTCTGCTGCCTCCGTGGAGCCAGCCATCACTCAGGTCCATCACCAGAATGACCCTTCCCTGTGAGGCCATGGAGGGATCGTTAACACAGACCAGTCCTGGAATCCTGGCTACTTGAGAGGCTGAGGCAGAAAAATGACAAGTTCAAGGCCAGCCTGAGCTAATGAAGGACTCAGTGAAAAATGACATTCCCACTCTCTGAGTCCCCCTCCCAGAAGCACTCAGGACACAACAAAAGAGGATGTGGGACCCCAAGGAGGCTTTCTGCCTGCCAGACACCCCCAGAAATACTTGCTCAGAAATTGTGTGATCAGGGAAAGCTTAAAGTCAGATACATGCTGCATGCACAGACTCACATTTAAGGTTTTTTTTTTTTTTTTTTTAAATGAAATATTGTATGTGTTTGTGTGTGCATGTGGTTGTAACTGGGTGCAGATGCTCATGGAGACCAGAAGGGGGTGCTAGATTCCCTAAAGCCAGAGTTATGAGGAGTTGTGGTCTGCCATGTAGGTGCTGGGAACTGAACTCAGAGCCTCTGGAAGAGCAGTAAGTATTCTTAACCACTAAGCCACCTCTTATTGCTGCTTATTTGTTTTTGGGTGACAAGATTTTATTTGGATATTTTAACAATGATCAATTTTAAGTATTAACCCAAATCAGCCAATCTTCATACAGTCTGTGACAGGGACCTATCCAAAGCTCCAGTCCCGGGGTGGCCATCCTCCTGGGGAACAATCCAAGAGTCACACATTCAGGATGTGCCAGGTGTGGGCCTCAGACTGTGGGAACAGGGTGAGCCACATCTGTGCACTCAGGAGGTGCTTCCTTGATTTAGAGACGAGGAAGCATACTTAGAGAGTTCAAGAGACTCACCCAGAGTCACACAGTAGACCCTAGGGTCTGAACTCCTGTTCTTTCCTTCTCAGGGAGCAGTGTCCAGGGCAGAGGGAAATTGCAGCAAGGCACAGCGGCTCTGAGCTGGGGTCTGTGTGGAAGGGTGGGGTTGTGGGCTGGGAACCCCAGCCCAGGACCACATGCTGGGGCAGGTCACAGCACACATGCAGACTCCAGAGGCGGGCTTTCCCTGGCCTTCCCTTTCATCCCAGGAAACTTAGTGTTCTCATTCACCGGAGATAAAAATCAGCCATTCAAGTCTTTCCAAGTTGCAGACATTTGAAGGCAGGCCGGTTGCCCAGCTCTTGGGGCTGTGCTGGGGCTGCTGAGCACAGGCAGTGGGAGCTGAGCCCAGGAGCTTATGAGGAAACTCCAGGCAGGCATTTTGCAATGGGGAGCAAGGCACTTTGTTGTTTTTTGTTTTTTTGTTTTGTTTTGTTTTGTTTTTTTCTGG
The DNA here is from genome assembly GCF_004664715.2 of Peromyscus leucopus. NCBI lineage: Eukaryota > Metazoa > Chordata > Mammalia > Rodentia > Cricetidae > Peromyscus > Peromyscus leucopus. The sequence goes on along the minus strand of NC_051066.1, from coordinate 140,445,967 downwards.
GAACTGACTCCCACTTCCTAGAATCTCTACGGAGAGCACAGTGCAGGCATTGGTCACCAATGCTGTCACTGTGGTCACATCGCACCCCTACGTGTGCCATTCAAATCCTGCCGTTATTTCAGACTGCGCTGTGACCTCTCTACTTCCATAGATGATTCTTGCAACCATTCCTTACACACTTCAAATAACTGTGCTCAAGAGAGGGAACTGTGCCCTCGCCTCCTTCATCCCTACACATTGGGAACACCAGTTAGCTCCCAAGAGTCACATAAAATTAGCAAGTTTACGTTCAATTGATTTTAACTTTAAAACAGTTGCATTCTCTGAAGATTTTGATAGCTAAAAAAAATAAATCTGCCTGGAGGCTGGGTTCAGAAATACAGGCACACACGGGTGTGCAGGTTCTTTGAGTGAGGGCTGTGCCAGGGCAGATGCAAGAGCAATCTCTGTGCCCAGCGGTGGGGGCTGGCCAGATGCGGGCACAGGCGCGGCGCAGCCGCAGTGTGGGGCGACCGATTGCGCAACCCCGCAAGATGCCGTTTCCCGAGAGAAAGAAACGACACGGGAAAATTCGTAGGGATTGGACTTAGATGATTAAAACCGTCGTCCCAACTGGCGACGAGAGAGACTTACATAATTAGATCTCAGATTTGTAGTGAGTGTGCTGGAGTAGGGGGGGGTGCCGGCACCGTTCCCTCTCGGGGAAGGACTTGAAAATTGCTTTATTTCCTACAGTGCCCACCTACCTCTAACTTCAGAGAAACTTCTGGAACAAGAAGGGCATGTAGCATGAATCTTAAACGATCTTATTAATGAAAACAAACCTGGGAGCCATGCATCTTAAAAGAATAAAATACCTCTTTAAGGGGTGCAAATTCCGGTGCCTTTTAGAGCAGTTTTGCTGATGTCTTTGGGTAAAGGCGCTTGCTGCTGAGCCTGAAGACCCAAGTTCGATCCCCAAGGAAAGAATGATCTCCGTAGGTTGTTCTCTGGCCTCCAAATGTGTGCCATGACCTATCCTCCATTTTCTTGCACAAATAAATAAAAATGTAATTTAAAAGACTTATAATCTTAAAAATCTTTTCTTTAGTAGTTTTGTACATGTATATAATGCATTTTGTTTATATTCACCACAATTATCTTCTTATACCCCCTCTGCTCCTGCCAACCATCTTCCCAACATGTTCCCTTTTACTTTCTTTCTTAAAGCTTGCTTATTTATATTCTTTTAAAAATATTTATTATTTTAATTTTATGTGTATGAATCTTTGCCCACATGCATGTTAAACACACCGCATATGAGTCTGGTGCTCTCAGAGGCAGTAGAAGGGGCTAGATCCCCTGGAACTGGAGTTACAAATAATTGTGAGCCACCATGCATGGTGCTGGGAACTGAACTCAGGTCATCTGGAAGCGGTGCAGACAGTGCTCTTACCCACTGAATCATCTCTCTAGCCCCATTATGATTACGATGATGATGATGATGATGTGTGTGTGCCAAGTGTGCCATGGTCTGTATGTCAGAGGACAAGTTTTCAGAGTTACTTCTCCTCGTCTACCTTTTTGTGATTTCCGGGAATTGAACTCAGGTCATCAGGCTTGGGCAGCAAGCCCTCCCCCCACTGAGCCGTCTCACTAGCCCCTTGTTCTTACTTAACTATCTTTGTTGCGGGGACGTGTCCAGGATCATGCGTGTGTGTGCACTGTGCTCACATGTACATGGAGGACAGAGTCAACATTGGGAGCCTTTTTCAATTGCTGTCCATGTTGTTTTGGACTCAGGGCTCACGGACCTCGTCAGCTAGGCTAGGTGGTCTGGCCAGTGAGTCCCAGACATCCTCCTGTGTCCTCCTCCCTGCTGCTGGGGTGACAGGTGCATACAGCCTTGTTTGTCTGTTTTTTCTTTTTATGTGGATGTTAGAAACTGATCCAGGTCCTCATGCTTTCCCAGGGGCATTTTTACTGAGCCATCTTCCTGAGCACGCTAGCCATATAAAAGATGAATGTATTATTAGTTTTCTTTTCAGGAGAAAGACTGGAGAGCATATTCCCTAAAGCATGGGGCAGTGAATGTTGCCATATTCAGTCACGTGGTGTGAGAGTGAGCCGGCCAGACAGTACATAGAAGCCGGCACACACTCCCATGTAGCCTCGGCAGCCGTCGGCATGTTCTCAGTCCCCAAGTCCTGAAAGAAATTAAAACACAAAGCTCGTAAAGCAAAACGCCAACCCAGAGAAAAGATGGGTCTGCTTGGAGTTTCCAAAGCACAGAAGTGGACTTGGTGTCTTTCTGGAGACTTTCCTCTCCTGCCTCTCCTCCTATTGTTTGAAAGCAGGACAAAACTCTGCAGTTACCAGTGTGTCCTGGTTTCCCAAAGCCTACACCCCATCTGGATCGTGTCGCCTCTGTGTCCTTCTTCCTGGCTGTCGTGGGTGATGAGATCCGCCTTCCATCTCCAGGCCCCACCATGTTCCCTGACTTCAAAGACGCTCTCAGCTGATACTTCTTCATTCAGACCCAGAGCATGCTGGGAGGATTCTGTAACAACCCCCCACCCCCACCCAGTGTTACAAAATGGAAAACTGAGGCTGAGAAGGAGAAAAGAATCGACACACACCCTTTCACCCCAGTCAAGAAGTGGAGGAGCAGATGTGAGTCCACCCCTCAGACTTTGTCGGAACCCTAACCCAGGGGCTAGGGAGGTCGCATGGCAAGTACAGTGCTTGCCTAGTAAGCCCAGGGACTCAGGTTTGAGCCCCAGCAGCCATGTTAAAGCCGTGTGTGATGGTACCTGGCAGTGATCCTGGCAGTGATCCCAGTGCTGGTGAGACAGAGACAATGGAGGACAGTTGAGATCATCTCATGCCAACCCCTGGCTTCAGTGTGAAAACACACACGCGCATGTGCGCACATACACATATATACACACATACACACTCATACACACACACTCATACACACACACACACACACACACACACACACACACACACACACACGGCGTGTGTGAGGGGGATCTTCTAACCCAGAGTAGAACATTCATCTAAATGAAGTCCAGGCGGGACCTCACAGTCAGGGGCACAGCCCTGCGCAAACTGAGCTGGGCAGAGGGGTGGAAAGCGACCCAGATGCAAGAGAAGGGCTTCAGTGGGTCCCCTGGAGTCCAGGGTTGAGCACCCCTTGACTCTGCAGCTGGAAGACAGCTTTGCCCTGTAGCCTCCAGCTCCCAGTCAACAAGGGTGTCATGGTCTCCAGATGCCTCCAGCAGGTGAAAAGGGCTGACAGACAAGGAGCACGGAACCTCCTCTCCCAGCGTGGGCTGGCCCTGAAGAGGCTATAAATCAAGACCTTGCAACACAGTAGCTGTCTGAAGCTGGGCCCAGCAATAAACAACAGTTCAGTCCTTTTTATTATTACTAGTTTTTTTTTCTTTCTGAAACTAATCCGTTCAGTATGAGTCACTTTGGCCAAGCCAAGACCTTCCCTGGGGAATTGATGGAGCCCAGAGCAATTCTATCCATAGGAGCGACTCAAAGATGAGGCCCTTGTTCCAGAAGATTCCAGGAAATGGTTCCCACCCAATCCCAGGGAAAGCAGGGAAGGGGGTGTGCCTAAATTTCTCAGCTGTAGCCGGAATGCCAGATAAAATACAGTTCTTGCTGTGAGCCGTGTACCGAGGTGAGTTCAAATGTACCCGTGTTTCCTGTGTTCAACCTGACAACTGTGCTTATGTTAACCTTGTTCTTCGAGATGATATGTGACCAGCAGAGAGGGCACGAGGCAGAAGAGGCTTTTCCAGATCCCAGTCTGCCCTTCACACCCTCCTGCTGAAACCCCCAGCTTCCTGTTGCTCCCAGGGATGATTTGCCCACTCTTGAGCCTGTGCAGAGATGCTGCCCCACTGGTTGTGAAAACCCGGGTCTCAGCTCTGCCCTCCAGAGTGGGTTCTGCAGGTCTGGGCTGGGACCTCAGACTCACTTCTACTCTGGTCCTGTGTCTGCATTCCAAGAGCTGTATGTTTAGAGTATACGCTGTACCCCACACTGGCCCTGCATGGCCCAGCATCTGTAGCCAGTCTACTATATTCCCCTTGCTCACTAGAGGACTCCCCCGCCCCTGCCTCCCCCGCCAAGTGTCCACAGGCCTTTGCATGTGCTGTACCCACCTAACTCTTTGCCTTGTTCTGTGGCTCTTTCCTTATGTAAGAGTGAGGGGTGGTCCTATCCCTGTTTTCAGATGTGGAGACTGAGCTCCAGAGGACCTAAATCCTCAGCCAAGGCCAAGCTGGGAGATAGCTAAGACTACGAACTAGATTCCAGCCTCACAGTGAGGCCAGGCCACCTTTCCACTCTGGGAGGTACTTCTGCCACGCTGTCTTCTGTTTCTCCTTGACAGTGTTTGTTTTCAAACCAAGCCTCTGAGACTTAGCGTTTGTTTTGAAAACAAACAAGTTCAAGTTCACCCTAGACAAACTGTTCAAGACTTAGCTCCCACCTTCTCCTATCCTATTGGAGAGGGAGACAGAGATGAAAAGAGAGAGGGAGAGGGAGGGGAAGGGGGAGAGGAGAAGAGGGAGGGGAGTACTGCGGTCTGCAGATACAGCAATAACACTTCAAGTTGCCATAACAACTGTAAGCAAGGCCATCTTCTGAATCCTACCCTGGTGGTAGGGTGGCATTGACTTCCTGTCATCTTTTTGAGAATGCTTTCAGTTATTGGCATTTGCCAGTGAAGGTGGGTAAGCCTTGGGCCCAGGTGGGTGTGTGGTGCTCAGACTGTGTAGTTAAGAATGTCAAGAGACTCATCCTGGGCTTTCTCAGATCTCAGGAGCTTTGATTTTGTCTTGATGCTTTCCAGACCATCCATCCATCCATCTATCCATCCACCTGTCTCCATCCATCTACCATCTGTCCCTCTGTCCATTCATCTAACCACCTTCATCCAGCTATCCAACCATACATCAGTCTTTCTAGCCATTTACCAGTCTATTCACCAATAGACTTTCTGCCCAACCATGCATCTACCCATTTGTTTGTCTTCTCATCCACCCACCCATCCTTCCTTCCTTCCTTCCTTCTTTCCTTCCTTCTTTCCTTCCTTCCTTCCTTCCTTCCTTTAATCCACCCACCCACCCATCCATCCATCCATCCATCCTTCCATCTATCCATCCCAACCATCCATCATCCATCCATCCATCCATCCATCCATCTTACCTGTCCACCACCCAGATATCCATGATGGATGGATAGAGCAGGAACTGCTGAGATAAAACCTAAGTATTTGAGATCAGAGAAAGCCCCCAAATAGATGACTCAAGACCCAAAGACCTTCTTCCTTAGTAGAAAGTCTGCCTATCTTTCTACCTCTCCATCTACCTACTACTATCTATCTATCTATCTATCTATCTATCTATCTATCATCCATCCACCCATCCTTCCAACTGTTTACACATGTGGTCATCTAACCATACATGCATACATACATACATACATACATACATACATACATACATACATACATTATTCTTCATCTATCACACACTGGCTGACTATGCCAGGCACAGTTCTGAGGCTGGGGATCCACTGATTAAGCCAAAGCAGATAAGGCCTCTAGTCTTGGCAACCTCAACATCCAGTGAGACACAAGAGGATGGGCTGGACTGTGCTCAGCACAATGGGGAGGGCCAGAAGACTGTGGAGTGCAGGTCAGAGGCACCTCCAGCTGGTTGTCCCAGGCTTGAGAGGCAGCTGCCGGCAGCTGGCACTTTGTAGCTGGACCCAGGGAGCACAGACCCTGCAAGCTCTTGTAACACACCCAGTCTTCCACCCTGGAACAAAGCCCCTTCTGCTTCCTCAGCCAGGAGCACTCTACCAGATCTCACTGGAATGCAGGCTTGCTGTCCAGTCCAGGGCGGGATACTTCTTCCTCAGCCAGAGTGACGGTCCTGGAAGTTTCTGATGAGTCCTTCTTGCAGTTGTTCCTGTGGCCCTGGGCACCTGCTCTCTTCTGGGCATTGACGACAGCAGTGAGCAGATGTGCTGCGTCTGCTCATGGAGCAGGGCCCTGTCCCCTCCCTGAGCCATCCCCACTCTCCCCACTTGGTGCTTCTGGATGGCTCTCCTATCTCCCTGCTCCCTTGCAGGTCTTTGCATGGTAAGGATCTTCCTGCCTTGTTCTCTGTGACATTCTCAGAGGCTGCAACACTGAGGGATTGGATGGATGGATGGATGGATGGATGGATGGATGGATGGATGGATGGATGGGTGAGTGAGTGAATGAATGAATGAATGAATGAATGAATGAGGTCCTATGATCCTGAAGCATGATTGCTCTCAACTAGGCATGCATTAGCCCGCCCCAGGAGCCATTTGGAAGTGTCTGAAGTCATTTTTTGGTTGTCATAACTGGGGTCCCGCCCCGACCTCTAGTGAACAGTGCCCAGGAGGGTTCCCCATAAAACACAATGTGACTCCTGCTCTGGAGCCTCCTCCTTGTCCGCAGAGGGTTAATGGCACCGCCTCTCCAGCATGTTGTCTCTAGCTCTGGGGGTGGGCAGAGTCCTGACTTGCAGGTAGCTTTGAGAAGGTGCCAAATAAGTTGGTCTCCTGCGGTGCCAGAACAGAACGCCTGCCCAGGAGGCCTCACCTGGCTCATCTCTTGGGATGCAGTTAACCCTCGGCTCTGGAGTTTGCTGCCCCCAGATCCTGTGGGCACTGGCCCAGTACCCAGCCAGCTCTCCCCACGGCAGAAACAGTAAGACAGGGTTGCTTCTGCTCTGTTTGATTGTTACTTTTCGTCACCTGCTCTTGACCTAGCTTGGTTTTCTTCCAGTTAGTGTGAGGATCAGGGGACACAGAGGTTCCATCCCTCCTTCATGTGGGTCCCTGTCTGGGAGGGAGGGACACTGAGTGGTAACATGTGTGGATGATGCTATAAATACATGTCAGTGTCCATAGCAAGATGAGAGTTCATGGCAAAGAGGTGTGTGGGATCCATTTGGGAAGTCAAGTGTCAGCTGACTGAAAAGGAAAAACCAGGCAGGGGGAGGAGGGCTTCTTCCCCTTTGGTCCAGAAAAGAGTTTTGACCAGAAAAAATAATCTGGTCATTTGCAGGACTTCACAGGGTCATGGTAGTTCCCCATGAGGTGAGGTGCAGTTTTCAGGGGAGTTTATTGTATGTTTTAGGGGACTTGACCTTGAGCAGGTGGCATGTGAGAAGGGCTTTTATGTCCCACGTTTCTTAGGGAAAGATTGCCTTGCTGTTCTGGAGGGAGGCGACAGAGGAAAGGCACCGAGAGAGACCTGCAGGCTGCAGCTGCCCGAATTCAATCTGGGCACTGGCCGAGAACCAAGCTGCCAGGCAAGATGATAATCAGGGTGCGAGTGCAAGGTTACTTTCCAAAGGGACGCTGGAGGGACGTGGGCACGAGAAGAAGAGGATGCCACCCCGCAGTGTCCTGGCTTTCTTGCTGGATGGATGATGGGTTCTTCACCCAGCCAAGAGTGTGGGAGGATCAGGCAGCCTCAGTCAGAAAAAGAGTCAAGAGTTTGGCACACATTTGAAATCCTTGTGCTCTGGGGTAGAGGCAGGAGGATCCCGAATTCAAGGAGCTTCATAGCAAGTCTAAGCCTTCCTGGGCTAAAGAGCAAGCCCTGTCCCCCAAAAAAGTGAATGGAGGAAAGTTGGGGGATACCGAGTAAATCAAAGCAATTTAAACACAAACACTGGGGCTGGGGCTGGGGCTGGGGATGGAGTTGGTTGGTTGAGCAGGAGGCCCTGGATTTTATGCCCAGGAGCATAAAATGGGCATGGTAGGTACATGCCTGTAACCCCAGCACTCAGGAGGATCTTGAGTTCAAGGTCATCCTCATAAGCTTGAGGCCAGCCTGGGCTACATGGGATCATGTGTGTGTGTGTGTGTGTGTGTGTGTGTGTGTGTGTGTGTGTGTGTGTGTTTCAGCCAGAATTGGGCTGAGCTGTACAGTCTGTGACAGGTCAAGTGCCATCAAAGGTCATGACACACAATCCTCCTCTGGTCACTCCTCAGCACTGTGGAGCACTCCTGTTTCTGAAGTGTCCCTTCAGAGTTGACACCATAGTGTCATGCACACTCAGCAGGTGCCCTACAAGGCTGTGAACTGCATGTCACTCAGAGATGAGTGTTGTCTCAGGCTCCACCTGGGAAGGCTGACTCTGTATGCTTCCTTCCTCCTTGGTTGAGTGACCACAACCCAGCTCTTCAGAGACAGGGTCACTGTGTTTGGGGCCCTTGGCTGAAAGCCACCCGCTGTTTTGCTCTTTGGGCCTCTCTGGCCATTTGTTTCCTTGAAGCAGGCAAGTTGAGAAGGCCACAGAGGGCATCTGCTGGGGAAACAGAGGTCACAGCCTTTGGCACCCAATCACCCTGGGGGAAGGGTCCTGGCAGGGCTGGAGTGCCAGCAGAAGTCCCTGTCCACCCATCTAGGACACACATGTCAACCAGTGAGTGAGAAAACAGGCTGACTTCTGGGAGGTGTAGGGTGACAGGAGCGTGTTGTCACTGAGTGTTTGATGCAGGGGATTGCTTGTATCTGGCCTGGGCATGGGCCTCCTGCCTGTACTTGATCAGTGGATATCACAGACAACTACGTGGGAGTGGGCTGGGGGGCTGGGGGGCTGGGGGACTGGGGAGCTGGGGGGGGGGGCTGGGGGCTGGGGGGGGGGGGGGGGGGGGGGGGGGGGGGGGGGGGGGGGGGGGGGGGGGGGGGGGGCTGGGGGAAGCCTTGGCTTCTGTGACACTTCAGGCAGTGGGTTTATTTCCTGTTTGGGGTTCCCTACTTTTTTTTTTTTTTTTTTTTTTTTTATTAACCTGAGAGCCATTGACTGAATGTTCCTTGTTGTGGAATGTCTTTCTGTGAATATGTGTTGCTCTGATTGGCTGATAAATAAAGCTGCATTGGCCTATGGCAGGGCAGGATGGAGCCAGGGGGGGAAATCCAAGAGAGACTGTGAAAGGAAAAGGAGACTGGGAAGAGATACCAAACCGCCGTCCAACGAGCAACACATAATGGCACACAGGTAAAGCCACGGAACACGTGGAGACACATAGATTAATAGAAACGGGTTAGTTTAAGATAAAAGAGCTTATAGCCGTAGGCCATACAGCTGGTAATTAATATAAGCCTCAAGTGATTATTTTATAAGCAGCTGTGGGACCGCAGGTGGGAGAGAATTGTCTGACTGCTGGGCAAGAATCGGAGAAATTTCTGGCTACATTTCCTAGCTTGGATTTGGGGGTCGGGTGACAGTGTAGATTTAAAACTTCTGTCCTGCTTCTCCCTGGAATATAGTCTGTTGTTTTAGTCTGCCTTTCTATTGTTGTGATAGGACATTGTGACCAAAAGCAACTCTGGAGGAAAGAGTTTATCAGCGTACAAGTTCTGATCACAGCCCATCATTGAGGGAAGTCGGCAGGACCTGGAGGCAGGAGCTTAGGCAGGGGCCATGCCGGGGTGCTGCTTACTGGCTCACTCCCATGGCTTGCTCAGTTTTCTTTTATCCTTTCTTTTCCTTTCCTTTCTTTCCTTTCCTTTCCTTCCTTTTCTTTTTTTCCAAGACAGGGTTTTTCTGTATTGCCCTGGATGTCCTGAAACTCTCTCTGTAGACCAGGCTGGCCTCAAACTCAGAGACCTGCCTGCCTCTGCCTCCTGAGTGCTGGAATTAAAGGTGTGTGCCAATCACCTGGCTTCAGTTTGCTTTCTTAAACAACCCAGGACCACCAGCACAGGAGTAGCAGCACCACAATACATTGGGCCCTCCCCCATCAATCATTACCTACAGCTTGATCTATGGAATCATTTTTCTCAATGGTAGTTCCCTCTTCTCAGATGACTCTAGCTTGTGTTAACAAAAGACTAAGTAGAACAGCTATAGTGAATATATTTTCTCTCTTTCTTTCAGCAACACACCACACCCCACACACACACACACACACACACACACACACACACACACACACACACACGAACCTTCTGACAGGTGTCCCTGGAGACAGAGAGGGTCCTTCAGTAAGCTGGGAGCAGTTCCCTCTGCATCTGATCTTCAACTGGAAAAGCAGGAGCAGAGCGGGCCTCTTCTGAAGTGGGACAGGTTCTGTGTCTCTCTGTGGTGAATCACCCAGTGTGGAGCAGGCTGTGCAGGGTGACAAGACAAAGCTGGAATCTGCTGGTCAAGCGGGAGGCCCTGGGGCTTTGATCTTAGACATCCTGCCTCTTGGCATCTTCTAACCCAGCCACAGGCCAAGGAAACAAACGGAGAGTGCTTCAGTGCGGACAGACTCATGAGGAGAGCTTTGATCTGTCCCCTTCCCTCAGTCCCCACGGCTAGTCCCTGAGCCCATGGCTCCTCTTCTGTTGATGTGGGGGGGTGGCAAGTCCTCTGTTGTGGGAGCCATTTAGAGCCTAAAGTATTGTTTTAGTTACTGCTCTATTGCTGTGAAGAGACACCGTGACCACTCCAAAGAAAAGCATTTATTTGGGCCTGGCTTACAATTTCAGAGGTTTAGAGCATTATCATCACGGTAGGAAGCATGGTGGCGTGCAGGCCGACAGGGTGCTGGAGAAGGAGCTGAGAGTTCTACATCTGGATCTGCAGGCAGCAGAAGAGAGAGACTGGGACTCCTAGCTTGGGCTTGTGAAACCTCAAAGCCCACTCTGAGGGACACACTGCCTCCAACAAGGCCACGCCTCCTAATCCTTCTCAAGCAGTGCCACTCCCTGATGACTAAGCATTCAAATATGATAGCCTATGGGGCCATTCCTAGTCACACCACCACAGGTATTCACACCACCTCCTGGCCTATAGGGTCGTCCTTATTCAGACCGCCATAGGCGTCAGGCAGCAGTCCTGGTTGCTCCCCACTCAGTCCTGCTTTGCCTCAGTTTCCACAGCCAGTGACTCCCCCAACAGTGTTGAAGCCTGTGGGCTGTGAGACAGAGGACCATGCCTCTGCTTGAGAGCAGTCTGGCTAAGCTGGTGGGTGTCATTTTGTCACTCTGCGTTCAGCCTGTCACCTTCCCTCCTGACTGTTTCTCCTGGCTGCAACCAAAGGCCCAAGGAGCAACCGAAGAGAGGACGGTTGGCGGTGGCTCGTGGTTTGAGAGGACACAGTCCATTGTGACAGGGAAGGCGGCAGGAATGAGCAGCTCTGGTCACACCGCTCCTGTAGCCAGGAAGCAGAGAGTAGCCTGGAAGTGAGGCCACAAAACCTCCCAGTCCCTCCAGCCACCTACTCCCTCTGGTGAAGTGCCTGAGTTGATCCCGAGACTGACTCCGAAAGTTGTCCTCTGACCTTCACATGTACGCACAGCAAGGTATGCTCTCACGTGCATGTGTGGATACACACACAAAACAAACAAGTGAAAATGTGAAAAGGAATTTCCCCACCACGCCTTCATCTCCCTCAGTCAACAGGAAGCTGACTCTTTTCTCTGTCACTTTGAATGGCAGGTCTTCGTTTCTCTCCTGTGGTCTCTGAACACTTCTGGGGTTCCACGGGGCTTGGATTCCAGCTTGACCTCTGTGTTCCACAGGCAGACGCACCCCAGTTTTGCCAGCTCTGCCTGCCCACCAGCTGACATTTCTCGAGTCCTGTGTCTCTGCAGGGCCCTTGGTCTCTCCGGAGCCTTGTGTCTCTTCAGGGGCCTTGGTCTCTCCGGAGCCCTGTGTCTCTGCAGGGGCCTTGATCTCTCCGGAGCCCTGTGTCTCTGCAGGGGCCTTGGTCTCGGCCAGCAGAGGCCTCTTCTGCACATTTGGTTTCAATTCCCGGAACTCTTGCTGTCCTGATGTCCCGATGAGATAAAGCCACACACATGTGAACTGAAGCTTGAGTGAGCTGGGAAAGCCAGGGCGAGTGAGAGGAAGTGTTGGAACCACACCCTCTCCCACGTTCTCGGGTGTACAGTTCACCTTGGATGAGGGCGAGGGAGCTGGGGGATGTCTGCCTGGCAGAGTCCCTCTGCTGAGCTCCTAAGAGAGGGAAGTGAATGATGGGGACCACCCAGAGAGGGGGGCATGGGAGGGGTGGCCCTTCTGAACACAGGATGTAGGGAAGGGGTCCAGAGGCTACAAATGGGTTCAGGGATCCAGGGGAAGAATTCACACACAGACACACAGATACAACACACACAGGTGTGTGCATGTGTGCAAACACATGCACAAACTCAGACACAAAACACACACATCACACACACACATACAAACACATACAGACAGATACATACAGAGATGCACACAATCACAGACACAGACAGACAGACACAGTCATACCCTACAGACACCTATAAAATCTTTATGCCCCTGCACAGGGAATGCTATCAGATACCCAGTTCTACAAATAAAGTCAGTCTTTTGCATTTTTGAGTGAAATTCATTTTTTAAGTGTCAGGACACCATGAGGGACCAGAGCAGGGCAATGGCCGGCCTGTAGAGGCTGTGAGCTGCAGGTTCTCAGCTCCATGTGACCAGCTTTCAGTTTCTCAAATTTACCTGAGTGCTGACTAATCTTATGTCCTGACTTCCTTTAGTGATGACCAGCATGACCAGCAATACGGAATATAGCTGAAGAAACTTTCTTCCCAACTTGCTTTTTGGCCCTGGTGTTTCGCTCCAGCAATAAAAACCTTGAATGAGACATCCCTTACTCAGGGATGTGTACATGTTTATGAGCACTCTCTCTCTCTCTCTCATACACACACACACACACACACACACACACACTGATTATGGACCAGACACAGAGATAACGGGGTGACAAATCCTAATACCCAGCTCTCATGACAGCCCTGCAAAGTGGGGAAACCGAGACTTGGGGCACAGATTTTCCCTATGCTTAGGTAGTTGACGTATTTCCCAAGCTCGGTTTACTCAGCTGTGGCAGCAGCAGATGTTCAAAGCTCCTGAAGGGCCGAAGAGAGCAGGCACAGCAGAGACTGTGTCCCCAGGCAATGGTCGTTTGCTGCAGCTTGGACTGCGTCCCTTGAACGTGGCCTCCTGAGTTCCTGTTCTGAGGATCTAGCCATGTGGCTCCAGAACTTTGCTGCGAAGCAGAGCTGATACAGTTACAATCTGTTAAGAGTAAGCCAAGGCCATGCTGGCCTAGAGTGGGCCTGACCCCAACATTTCAAAGGGGAGGTGTGCACCCAGGAAAGGGTGTGACAGAGACCAGGGGCTCCAGAAGCTTTGGAGAGGCTGTGTCCAGACCCTTTCCTGGGATCTTTGGGGAGAGCTAAGCTCGGCTGCGGAGGCCTGAACTGGGATCGGTTACTCGCAGAACTGTTAGAGGGTAGAATTCTGGCCTAAGGCTACACCACCCCGAGTGTGGCGAATCCCACCTGATCTAGGAGGCTAAGCAGGGTTAGGCCTGTTCGGTAGAGAATGGGAGAGTGTGGTTCTGGTGTTTGAGTCTCTTATGGTGTCTGATTTGGGGACCAGAAGGCAGATTCTTAACTCTCTCTTGGAGGTTTGGTCAGACACCTGGACCTTAAACCAGGGGAGTAGAACACTGCCCCCCCCACCCGGACAACACTGGTGGTGGCCAAAACAGGGTGCACCTCAGAAGGAATCTGAGGTGAGGGACTCTGGGTCCTGGAGTGTGAGGCCCCCACTGGCCTCTCTGGGCTCTGCTGGGATTCAGCTGATTGATCCTGTACTCTCTTTCTTTTATTTCTTGTTTTGTTTTTTGAGACAAGGTTCCTCTCTGTTGCTTTGGAGCCTGTCTGGAACTCGCTTTGTAGACCAGGCTGGCCTCTAACTCACAGAGTTCTGCCTGCCTCTGCCTCCAAAATGCTGGGACTAAAGGCGTGTGCCACCACCGCCTGGCCTTATACCCTCTTTCTAAGGGACATTGATGATGTCTCCAGACATTCTGGTTGTCACAGTTAGAGGACAGAACAAGAAATTGCTGACCATCCTAAGGGGCTCACTCAGGGCAGCCCAACCGCAAAGAATAATCTGTTCCTGTTAGTAGCGAAGCCACAGCTGAGACATCCTGCCTCAGTGCCACACAAGAGGAACATGCTTCCATCACGCTTCCATCCTGCATGGCAACCCAAGCCAAGCCTCAGGCCCCCTTGTTATACTGGTCAGTCACCATGCCAAACCTCTGAAAGACCACACGTCTCAGACCACAACCTAACACTGGACAGAGCATCCCCATTCTTCTTCTGCCCCAGGTCCCAGACTGGTCTCTCAGTCTTCATAACAAGCACATGGTGGGTCTCTGTAAAGGAGTCCCGGAACATTCTTTGGTCCCTCAGCCCCTCCCCAGCTTTCCCATGGTTGTACTTAGACATTTATTCTAATGGTTTTTCTATCAGTTTCAGCTCTTGTACCCAACCCCAGCCCCAGGCCTGCACATGCTCGGTCTAAATAAACATTGGCTGAATACGTGATTGCTCCCTGCTCTCACTGTGGAGGATCCAGAGATAAAGCAGTGTCTGCTCAGAGCTGAAGAGAGGAGGGGGCAGAGAACCAGCAGGGGCCCCCACCTCCACACACCCCAACCTCAAGATGCAATAAAAATGCAGATGGGAAAATGGGTGGATTTGTGCATCTGGACATGCATGGATGCATGGAATGATGTTTAGGGAGGGATCAACCGGCAGACACAGGGAAGCAGAGGCGGAGTGTGGAAACAAACACAGATGCGGCCGTCTGTGCAAGGACTCGTTCCACACCCGTGCAAGGACTCCCCGTGGGGCGTGCATAATCCATTAAGGCGGAGAGCATGGAGCCAGCAGCGGTGCCACATGAACTCGTTCCCAGAGAAGGTCAGGGGGAGAGCCTGCAAGGAGCTGCTAATCCCATCGGGGTTCCTGTGTGAAGAAAGGTTAGACAAACACGCTCCGGAAGGGCCCCTGTCACCGAGGGGTGGCTCAAAGAGACACTCTTTTCTTCTGTCCTTGCTCCAGCAACTCCAGAGAATTCCACCTTGGTTTAATTAGAAAACAAAGTCTTCCCCTGCTTCTCTAGCCGACCTCCGTGTGCACTCTCAAGGCAGCTCCGTGGCAGGTGTCACAGGCAGGGTAAGCAGGGAATGAAGGGGCCGAGGTGTCTCCCCAGCCCTTGACGTTAGTGACCATCTCAGATGATAAACTCACTCACAGGCTTCCTTCAGCCCGTTGTCCTTGGCTTCTAGGAAGGTGTGTGCTGTATGTCTTTGGAGCACACCTCCTTCACAGATGGCTATTTTAGGGGTGCCACAGGCTTCAATAGTGGCTTGGGGTCCCTGGGAGACTTAATGGAGGAGGTGCAATACTGAATGTCAAGGTCGCAGACAAGTACTTGCCAGGTTGACTCCCCTCTCGGTGCTTGGTGTACCCCAAGGTACTTCCTTGGGGTGAACCAAGACTCCAGTTCTGGTGGCGTTACTGGGTCTGCAGACGATCTGCGTCCACACTGATGGACAAACACACTTCTTTTCAAATCCATGCTTCTCTGTCTAGGCACCTTCATGGCCTCCTTTCTTCCCAGACAGGAATTCACGTTCACTTCAGGATGACCTTCAACTTGAGACCTCTCTGTCTCAGGTTCCCGAGCAGCTGGGAAGACAGGGTGGTGCCCCTGGGCCCAATTTTTTAATTTTCCATCCTCTTTTAATAAACAACGTTGTTAATTTTTTTCACATAGCTAAGCTGAAGAGGGGGTCATTCCTGGATGGTGGGGTCACTGCTGTGAGGAGCCTGGATTCCTGGAGAGGGACTGGAGGGTTCTCCTGAGTTTTGTCTTCTCCTCCACTGAGTTTGGCCTGGAGCTCTTTCCCTTGGCACCCCCCCCCCAGTCAGTTTCTGCTCAGTGTGCTGACATAACACAAGAGCCCAGGCATCAAGGCCTGGGATGGATTGTTCCTGCAACTCTTCATGGCATGTAAGTAGGTGGATGTGAGGTTCACTCCCTAGCAAGAAAAAGCAAGTAGAACCCAAGAGCTCCTTCTGGAACATTCTCCCAACTGTGTCTGCTTTTCCCTATGTAGCCTAGGCTGGTGGTCAAACTTGCGATGCCCTGGCTCAGGCTCCGGAGGGCAGAGGTGGCAGGTGTGACCCACATGCAGCTTCTTGGGGTTTTCTAACCTGTGACAAGAACTGGGTTTTTAAGTGATTCTTAGAGATGTAAACACACACACACACACACACACACACACACACACACACACACTTTCTGTTTAGTTCAGTGGCATTGGTTGAATTCAGTGTTGTGTAAGCATCACTACTGCCCATTTCCAAGACCGTTTCGTCGTCCCCGATGGAAGTCGTGCTGACGGAGCAGCGGCCCCCAGCCCCTCTGCCCACTGCTCATCTGCCCTGTGAGTCTGAGAGAAATGTGAAGGATTTGTCCTGTGTCACTGATTGACTTTATTCAGTACAAAGAGGCCTTGGGTTTCAAGGTTCAGCCACGGTGCAGTTTGTGAATCAGGACTTCCTTTATGGCTGAATAATATTCCATTGTGAAACTAGACCAGATTTGGTTTATTCATTCAGCTGTTGATGGACAGGGGGATTTCCTCTTGGCATTTGTGAATAATGCTGCTTTGAGCCTTGGACAAGGAGTCCGTTTGAGTCTGTTTTCCATTTTTTGGAATCCAACTGAGATGGATGTATGTCTGTGGATTCTAGCTTTAATGCCAGTAGGATCTGCCAGGCATGTCCCACAGTGGCTGCCCTAATCTGTCTCCTCAAAAGCCTCACACACACTCTGACTCCCTCACGCTCTCCTGGCACTGTTCTTTCATGGTCAGCCTCACAGCTGCCCCGTGGAAGCGCCTTGGATGTCACTGTGGTTTTGATTGGCATGTCCTTAATGACTATGAACACCAAATGTCCCTTGTGTTTGTCTCTGTCTGCTGTGAACTGTGTCTGCAGAAATGTCTATCAAAGTCCAATGTCCATTTGTGAAACGCCATTGACCCTTGTTGTTAGATGCAGAAGTCCTGCGTGTTCTGTGTGTGAACCGCAGGAATCCTGTGTTCTGTGTGTGAACCGCAGGAGTCCTGCGTGTTCTGTGTGTGAACCGCAGGAGTCCTGTGTGTTCTGTGTGTGAACCGCAGGAGTCCTGCGTGTTCTGTGTGTGAACCACAGGAGTCCTGCGTGTTCTGTGTGTGAACCGCAGGAGTCCTGTGTGTTCTGTGTGTGAACTGCAGGAGTCCTGTGTTCTGTGTGTGAACTGCAGGAGTCCTGTGTTCTGTGTGTGAACTGCAGGAGTCCTATGTGTTCTGTGTGTGAACTGCAGGAGTCCTATGTGTTCTGTGTGTGAACTGCAGGAGTCCTGTGTGTTCTGTGTGTGAACCGCAGGAGTCCTGTGTTCTGTGTGTGAACCGCAGGAGTCCTGTGTGTTCTGTGTGTGAACCGCAGGAGTCCTGTGTTCTGTGTGTGAACCGCAGGAGTCCTGTGTTTCTGTGTGTTTTTTTCTGTGTGTGAACCGCAGGAGTCCTGTGTGTTCTGTGTGTGAACCGCAGGAGTCCTGTGTGTTCTGTGTGTGAACCGCAGGAGTCCTGTGTTCTGTGTGTGAACCGCAGGAGTCCTGTGTGTTCTGTGTGTGAACTGCAGGAGTTTTGAGTGTTCTGTGTATGAACCGCAGGAGTCCTGTGTTCTGTGTGTGAACTGCAGGAGTCCTGTGTGTTCTGTATGAGGTCCCACTCTTATCAGATATGACTAGGAAATTTTTTTCTCCCACTCTGCAGGATTTTTTTCCCCACTTTCTAGATAGACAATAGGTAGAAAGGTAATAAGTTAGAGGATGCATAGATAGATGATAGATGATAGATAGATAGATGGACTAGAGTATGCCTAGAGTCCATCCTGACCAACCAGAATCCTTCCCACAATTCCAATGCAAATGTTAGTTTACATGATTGCTGGAAGCTATGAGGATGCTCTGAGGCAGGGCCACCTGCACAGCTACCCTCTGATTGGTTGACTTGAGCCTTCTCCACCCCTAAACCAATCCCTGTGCCCAAGAAAATGGGACACTCATTGGCCAGACAGTTCTGTTCCCTTTGACAGGAAGAGAAAGGCTGGGAACAGCTACGGACGGAGTCCAGACAGGATGATGGAAGAGAAGGCAGCCTTCCCACTGCACTGAGGTTCCTCAGCCTTCCTGTCCCCCTGTCAGCTCTGCTTCCCAGCTGTGGCCACATGACTGGCTGCCCCACACTGCTTCCCCAGGGCTTCTCTCCAGAGAGCACCGCACCCTTCAGATTACGAAGCAGAAGAAACCTTTCCTCCCTTACATCCTTTTGTCAGGTACTCAGTCACAGCACCAAGGTGAGTGACCCACACAGCTGGTCCCTGTGCCCAGTATGATCACCCTGTAGTCAGATAGCAAGATCCTACAGTGGGCTTTGTAAAAGATCGGAGTCCACTACCAGATTTGAAAACTCACCAAAACCCACCAATCCCTGAGCTCAAAACCCCACCAACCTAGAGCCTGAAAACTCACCAGCTCCTGAGCTCGAAATCCCACCAGTCCTTGGGCTTGCCTTGAAATCCCACCAGTCCTTGGGCTTGCCTTGAAATCCCATCAGTCCCACCAATCCCACCCTGGAAAACCCCTCCCCCAAGAAGCCCTATATAAAGCCCGCCTCCTGCTCAGTTCCTGCTGCTTCTGGCCCGAGCAGAGGCAGCCATCCTCTTGGGCCTCTCCCAATAAATCTCTCGTGTGAGGTTTGTTGTGATGTTTGGTATTCCTCAGCTCCTGACTGCCAGGATACCTTTCCCTTCTATAGGGGAAACCTGCTCCCTCAGAGCTGTAACAGGAGTAAAAAAGTTTAAAATTTTAAGAAATGGTTCCAAGATAGGATGGGGCTCCTCCCCCTGATCGCCCACCCTGATGCTACCCTACCAGCCCCTGCAGGTCGCTCACTCCTCACTCCTGCCTTGAACCCAGCAGGGAAGACAGATCCTGTTTTCACATCTGTGGGGTGGGGTGTGTGTGAGCAGCTTGTGGGTGTGAGCGGCTTGTGGGTGTGAGCAGTGTGTTGTGCCTGTGTTTTACTCTCCTCTGTCCTCAGTTCATCACACTTGCACTGATCACACCAGTGTTTACCACACCTGTGTTTATCACCCTGCGCTGACACTGTGCTGTTCCCCTCCCCCATTCTGAGGAGCGTGAGTGTAGAGGTCATACCCTGGGGGCTGTGAAGGTGAGAGCCAACGTTCTGAACTCAACTTCTCCCACGCTGCCTTGGTGCCCTGTTTTTCCATCTCTGGCACTGATTAGTAACAGGGTCTGTCTGCTTGGCGTGGGTAGAAAACGTGCAAGGTGGCTCACACAGGGTGAGCCGTGGCAGGGCTGATGGACAGTGCCTGCCAAGGCCCTTCGCTTCTACACACCTCTTCCAGGCCTTAGGAGGCCTGCTTTCTTCTTGGTCCTGGAAACTTGACTGGGGCAATAGGGGAATGAAAGGCCAGACACTCACGCAGGAAAGCTGAGATCTGGTCTGCTGTGCTCACACTCATGGAGGGCACTGACCACTGTGAATCCCGGAAAATCCCTGTGATTGTTATGTCCAGCCCAGGAAGGTCAGCTATCTTGATGGGAGAGCAGTCTCATCTGAGGAGGATGCTGTGGATGACGTTGGGGCCCTTGACACAGCCATGCCCATGTCAATGACACACATTCCCCAGGACTTTATCTGCTCCCCACACCTGTGAGCATACATGGCGTAGCATTTGCAGATCCTCTATGACTCTGTTAATGTCTTTCCATTCTCAAGAGAAGCCACGAGGATGTGCAATCTAAGATGTGTTTCCAGGGTTCTGAGAGTGAGTAACAGCCGTCTTGACCTGAGTCTCCAGCGGCCAACTGTCTGGAGACTTATTACCCTTCCTTCCTCCTCAGTGATCTGTTCATTTACACTCACAAGGGTGCCAATCCTTTTGGGGTCCTCTCTCTCCATCCTGAGTCCACGTTTACTGTGGCGTCAAGAACTTCACAGTAGATAGAGAGAAAGGTGCTTCGTTCCTTTACCAGGCCACAGTTAACATGTATGTGGCCGCGGCCATTCTGAACCAAAAGAATGGCTTTGGCCTTGAAAGAACCCCAAAGAATCTTCAGACACATCAAGGTTTTTGCTTTTTTTTTTTTTTTTTTTTTTATTATATCAGTAGGAACAGAACTTTCATGTGAAGCAGGAGTTTGACTTGAAACATTTAATCTATTTAAAAATAGAAACAGAATGTAATGTATATGTTTTCCTCCTCTGTCAGAGCTGCTTCTGCTCTGACTGACTCATTAGCAAATTAACATGTTGTGATTCTGCCGTGAAAAGTTGCAAGTTAATTGTTACAGCCACAGTCCCGAGGCTCTGGAGATGTACCTCCCAAACTCTTTTATAGAGTACAAATTAGATGCTTTTCATATACGCTATCTAATTTTAATTAAAATTTGCCCCAAGCTATCCTTAACAGCTTTGAAGTTCCTGGAGTTTTGTCATCTCCGGGTGGCGAGTGCTAGCAGTTGATCATGTCAAAATCCATCCCCATGGAAACCGCCTCCTGACTGTGTCTGCCTAGGACAGCTCAGCCCCTGGAGTTGGACTCCAACTTGGCTCAAGAAAGATTTGTGTTTGGAGAAGGTTGGCGTTTCCCCTGAGGACAGGATGGGATTTGAAAGTTACACCTGCGAGGTGCAGAGTCTCCACAAGGGCCTCTCAAGAGGCTCTGGGCCACAGATCTTTGGCTTTCCTGTTCTATCTGTCTCTTTTCTTTCTTTTCCTTATTTATTTTAGAGGCAGGCATCATGTAGCCCAGGCTAACCTTGACCTTATTGTGGAGCTGATATGACCTACCACTTTGAATGTTTAACTTTTCCCATCCATAAAATAAGGATCCATCCCATGTCCCACCCAAATGACAGCCCCTGGAAACATGAAATTCTGAAAGGTGAGAAAAACATCTCTAAAAGCTGATACATGGGACCAGAGCTCTGCCATATGGGGTGAATGCTATAGAGTATGTTCTATCATCTATCTATCTATCATCTAGTTATCATCTATGTATGTGTGTATCTATCATCTATCAATCTATCTCTCTATCTCCCCCTACTCCCTTTATTTCTTTTCTTCCTCTCTCCTTTCCTCAATCCCTTCCTCCTTCTCTGTCTTCCACCCTCCCTTCCTTCTTTCTCTCCCTCTCTTCCTTTTATTTCCCTCTGTTCTTTCCTCCCTACCCTCTTCTCTCTTCCTCCCGCTCTCCCTTTCTTCCTCTTTTTAGATCAATTTAAAAAAAAAATCACATCTACAAAAACTCTCTCATGGTTATACCCCATTTCAGAGACAGGAAAACCAAAGACTTTGAACAGTGTTCTCTGTTTTCCCACAGTGCCAAGTGTAAGGCACACGAGGGGAGATGGGAAAGGCCTGAGTGTGACTCAGTGACTGAGGCCACAGTTGGGAAGCACATGCATCTACAAGCTCCAGCTCCAGGGCCAGCAGCCTGTACTGTGAATAAAGTTTTATTGAAACACAGCATGTCTGTTCATCCTATCCTCTGTAGCTGCTCGTGTTCTAGGGAGCAACACAGCTGTATGTTTGAATGGAGACTTTGGCTCGGAAGCCGACACTCTATACTGTCTGAGCCATTACAGAGGAAAAGGTTCCCTTTTCGAGTTTATTTATTTTATATGTATTAGTGTTTTGCCTGAATGATTATAGACAGCTGTGAGCCTCCATGAAGGAGTTGAGTCCTCTGGAAGAGCAGCCAGTGCTCTCAACCATGGAGCCATCTCTTCAGTCCCAAGAAAAAGGTTCTTGATGTTCATATCACAGAGTTAAAAACAGGATCAGGAAAGATGGCTCAGCAGTCACTAATGCTTACTGTTCTTTCAGAGGACCTGGGTTTTGTTCCCAGCACCCACACAGCTCACATCTCTCTGTAATTCCAGCTCCAGAAGTTCTGATGCCCTCTTCTGGCCTTTATGGGCATTGCAAACACACACACACACACACACACACACACACACACACACACAGAGCTATTTTCTGAAAAGAGGGTTTAAAACAACCAACCAAAGCAACAACAACAACACTTCTCTTTTTGCCAACCCTGTAGGTGCTGGAACTTGGTAGGACCTGGGATCAGCTCATAGAGATTTCTGAGGAAACCTACCGAGTTTCCAAGCTTACTGTCAAAGGCAGCATTCAAGCAGAAGGAAGCCAGGCCCTTCCTGAAGAGAAGAACAGTTCATATTCTCCTCAGCCTTCCCTACAAGGCCATGCACAGAGGACCCCGCCTGAAATATGGGTGCCCACAGGTACTGTCATGTGTGTGCCTGGTGCACGTGGAGGCCAAAGCAGACATTGGATGCCCCGGAACTGGAGTTACAGATGGTTATGGGCTGCTTTGGGGCTTCTTGGAACTGAACCCAGGTCCTCTGCAAGAACAGTCAGTGCTCTAAACTGCCGAGCCAGCTCTCCAGCCCTGTTTGTTTGTTTTTTTTTTTTTCAACAGGAAACTGAGGGAAAGACCTAGGGTTCCATAGCTAGGAGTCTTCAGCCCAGGATAGTGAATGTAAAGAATGAGACAAGTCCCAGTCAGAGAAGGCTTGGGAGCCAGAGGCAGCCTTAGCCAGGGGACACTAGCCTCCAGCTTTCAAAGACCAGATGGCCGTGAACAAGAACAGTCTCCCCAAAGCCCCCAGGGGGATGAGCGTGCTCAGCACCCCATGGAGATATCTTCTCCTTCCTTACATGCGTGTCCCTGTTCCTAGGTCTCTCTGTGCAGCCTTTTTTCAAACCCCACCCTCTCCATCTCATCATGTGTCTCTCTGCCACCGACATTTTCTGCAAGTCTGGCCTCCTCCCTGGTCAGCAGCTCACTTCTGCAGCCTCTTGCGGGACTGAATTCAACTTCCCAGGAGTGCTTCCAAAACTGTCTGCCCTGTGGCCATTCAGTGCTTTGAGACAGGGTCTTGCTAAGTAGCCTTGGCTGACCTGGAATTCACCATGTAAACCAAACTGGCCCGCAGTCCCCCTCCCCCTCCCCCCTGAGTGTGGTGGGGTCACAGTGTGCGCCACCCGCCCAGCAGCCTTCTGTCTTTGAAACACTGCCTCCTCACAACCTTCCGTTTGTTTTCATTTTGCACCCAGGAGTCTGGAGTTGTACTGTCAAGTATCACTCTCCCCAAGACTTAGTAACTGCTACCTGAGGCTAGGCGGCAGCGCCCTCCGTCCCTCCACCCCAGCGCCTGTGCCCCAGCCTGGCCACGGGTGTGATGGGACCTCACTTGTCTCCTCGAATCTAGACGACCCCCCCACCCCATTCTGACTCAGCACCCAGTGGGGTGGAATGAATGCCTGCCCCACAAAGTGAGTAAAGGACAGAGCCACCTGCAATAAGGCTGCCCCGCACCAAGGATGTCTCAGTGGCTGCTCAAGCTGAAACAGTTTTATTGTTTGCCTTTATAGAGTGTTTCTGGGGTTTCTGCATGAGAAAAATCTAATCCGTACGCTGCTGACTAATTTATACTCTTCCCCATAAAACTGGTTCTAGGGAGCCATTTCATGTCTGAAACTAAAACAAAAAACAAAAAACAACAACCCTCATTTCTTCCATGTTTCTGTTTTCCTCTTGTGGGCAGCAGCAAGTTTGCCTACACTCAAAGTCACTGATGGCAAGTCCTTTAAACCTCAAGGCAGGGGTGCAGTGCCCCAGAGGGAGCTCCCCCAGCTCCATCCCTCCCTCCCGCTCAGTGCCAGGGAGGGCAGGGAGCCAGGAGCAGCCCCTGAGCCCCTGGCTGGGAGGCCCTGGCTGGGCGGAGGGGCACAGAGCCATACAACATGAAAGGGGCTTGGGGTGGGGCTGCCAGGGCTGTCAATCAGATAAATATTTCATAATGAGCACTTAAAAGAAAGGGGGCGGGCAGCCGCTGACCACCCCACCGCGCCCCTCGACTTTCATGTTCCCTACCCCGTCATTAGCGGTGTGGATGCTGAATGACAGGCGTCTTAAAAGGCCGTTGCCAGCGTGGGCACGTTGGCTCTTGGAAGTGTGAGTTGGTAATTATGCCTCTCCCTGGATGTCTAATGCTCACTGCACCCAGGCAAGTTGGGAGGAAGCTTGACTCAAGGAGTTCCCACTGCTTCAGACCCTAAGCACACAGACAGGGTTGGGGCAACTTTGTGGGATGATACACTGGTCCTCCTGGTCCTCCTTCCTCCGCCCCCCCCCCCCCCCCCCCCCCCGAGTGCCGGGATTGCAGGGTGCACCGTGGTGTCCCCTTTGTATGGTGCTGGGGATGGAACGCAGGGCTTCCTGTACGCTAGTCAGCACTTCACCGTCCCTGTTTGCTTTCGCAGGGACTGCGTGCCAGACTGTAAGAATGCTGGAAACTCAGCCCGGGTGACATAAGCACACCACCATTCTTTCCCCGAGAGGAGCTGGAAGGGAATCATAATCATAATCCCAAACACAGATCCGGGCTTACAGGGATCGCGGCAACAGCGGCCGCTAAACCCGCTGAGCTTCCAGATATAAACTAAGCCCTGACTGTGAGTCGGGTATCATGTCAGTGTTTCCAGGCAAACACGGAATCCAGCTCATTCAACAGACTATTGCTGCAAAGCACTGGGGTCCACAGACCCTTCCAGGGAAAGAAGGAGAATCTGAGTTCCTTCCAACAGCCGTCTGGCCCTGTTCTAGATTGGACTGCATTCTAGTTAAGTCTCAATTGGAAAAGAAAAAAAAAAAAAAAGGTGGATTGGGGAAGGGGCTGTGGACCAGCAGGAAGTGTGGCGTGGGTTGGCTGTCACCACTCACAGAGGCACTGGGTAAGACTGAGCATGTGCTAGGGAAAGCCCAGGTGTGCTTTGCTCTGTGAACCCGGGGACCCCTGGGACCCGGGGATCCCACAATCTCACGTTGTGTGGAGTTGCTTATCCTCCCAATTATTTCAGGAAGATGCACAAGAGCCTGGCAAGGAGAATGTGGAACATGCTCTCTGGAGTTTAGTTTCTATGTCAGCTCCCTCCTTCGGCAGGGCCTTCTGCCCCCTAGGCCAGGTCTCACAGTCCCTACCTACAGCACCACAGTCCCCAAGGTCCCTGCATGAGGCTGAGTTATGTGCTGAACCCGAGTGAGGCCATCAGGCAGATCTGCTAACCTGGGTTGTGACGGGAGGTAATTTGCATGTCCTAACATCCGGAAGGGTGGGAACAGCAGTGACATTTGAGCAAATAAAACCTCATTTGCAAATTTCATGTTTTTCTGAGCTAATGGCTCTAACTACTACCTCCTCTGTTGTGATTTATTCTTTCAGCCTCTGTTCGCTGGCTCTGAGCCTGGCTGGAAACCTGCAAGTTAAAAGTGACAATCGAGCCAGGCCTAGTGGCTGTTGGCCTGTCATGCCAGCTACCGTTGAAGTTGAGGCAGGAGGAGAACACTCAAGGCCAGTTTGGGCTACAAGAACTGAAGGCAGTCTTCAATGGTAACTTGGTGAGACCTGTCTTAAAAACTAAAAGAGAGTTGGGAAGTGTAGCCTCGTAGTGTGGTGCTTGATGGGCATGTGAGAGGCTCTGGGTTCCAGTCTAGTACCATAAAGTAGTAATGTTAATAATAAATAATAATAATAAAGTTATGGCCCCAGTGGGAGGGGCCTCCCTGAGCTGGAAGCTGAGACCAGGGATCCGAAAGCTGAGATCCTCTGTCCAGTTAAGGCCTCCACCTGCTAGCAGACAGCCCACCAGTTAAGAGGTTTGGTTTTTGCTTGTTTACTTGTTTTGTTTTGTTTAAATAATTTATTTTCATTTTATGTGCATTCATGCTTTACCTGCACGTATGTCTTTGTGAGGGTGTCAGATCTTGGAGTTACAGACAGTTGCGAGCTGCTATGTGGGTGCTGGGAATTGAACCCAGGTCCTCTGGAAGAGCAGTCGGTGATCCTAACTGCTGAGCCACCTCTCCAGCCCCCCAGTTAAGAGGTGTATGGGATGGTGGGACTGCTCAGGGAGTCAAGGTGCTCGCCACAAAGCCTGATGACCAGAGCTTGATCCCTGGGACCCACATCGTAGAAGGAGAGAACCAACTCCTGCAAGTTGTCCCCTGCTCCCCGCCAGTGCTTCGGGGGTGTGCACACGTGCTACCATCACACAAAATAAATAAATGCAATAGCGATAGTAAAAGAGAAAGGTTTGCATGACTGTAAATGGCTGAGAGGGAAAAGTCAAAAACACAGCGAAAATCATACAAAAATCAAATTCCAGGCTGCAGGAATAATCTTTACTGGCGTGAAGGTAAGCCTGGGTGAGTCCAGTCTACGGCTGCTTTTGCACTATAATGGCAGAATTAGTCTGTGGTGACAGAAACACACGGCCTGAAAAGACCCAAATATTTATCACCCACTCTTTTAAGAAGAGGAAGAAGAGGGGGAGGAGGAAGAGGAGGAGGAGGAAGGGGAGGAGGAGAATAAGAAAAAGAAGTTTGCAGACCTCCGACAGGAAAAAACTCTCAAGGGAAATGGGGACATATGGTTCTCAAGACAGCTGCTAAATTAGATGTGGCCACAGATAGGGATGCCACCTGGTCAGGATGGAAGACTTCCTGGGGGAGGCAGCGGGGAAACTGAATCAGGAAAGAGGACTTGGAAGTCTCACAATGACCAGTCCTGTGCATCCTCCAGGCTCTCTGCTCCTGTACCTATACTGCAGGGCTCTTTCACTGGGTAAAGAGGGAGTCACTGCTTATCTCCTAAGTGCGTGGCTTCTCCTGGTGAGAGATCCCTTTCTTTTGGAAGGCTGCTAGATAGACAGCTGCAGCTGACACCATTACCAGATCTTGTTTGCACACACCTGACTTGTGTTTGTTCTGAATTTGCTGTGACTTCTGGGAAGTAAAATGCAGAAGGCAATTCTGTGTGTGTGTGTGCCTGCACATGCTCAAGAACAGGTGTATGTGTATGCACAGGTATGTGTGCATGTGTGTGCAAGCATGCACAGGTGTGTGCACAGGTGTATGCATGTGTTTGTACAGGTATGTGTGCATATATGCACAGGTGTGTGTGTGTATGTGTGTGTGTGTGCACCTGTGTGAAGGTCAGAGATACATGCTGAGTATATTCCTCTATCCCTCTCCACCTTATTTTTTGAGGCAGGGTCTCTCACTGAACCCAGAGCTCACACATCCTGCTAGCCTGGCAGGCCAGCAAGTCCTGGGGATCCTCCTGTCTCTGCCTCCCCTGTGCTGGGATTACATGCAGAAGGCACTGTGCCCAGTTTTTATGTGGATTCTCTCTCTCCAAACTCAGATCCTCAAAGGCAAATACCATCCTCAGAGCCAGCTCCCCAAGAACTTCTAACGCCGAGAGGTTTTGATTAGAAAGGGGGTCCTAAAGGAGCAGCTGTCTCTTCCACAGCAGATTCCTTGAACCCCAAGTGCCTGGTTAAGTTTACCAGGCAAGTAATTCTGGGTCAGCCTCTAGAATGGGGACTAAGCCCCTCCATGCCACACCAACTCCTGTGTCGTCCGTGTGACATGAACAATTATGTCAATAATAGCGGACGGGAGATACGTGTCCCATGGGACTAAGCTCCCTGGAGGTCCCTGACAGAGTGCCCGTGTTATGCCTCCTTCTCAAATAAGACGTGCTTCATGGATCATGAGCTCCCTGGGCTGTGGGTTCTGTATAACTGCTTTTCTGATAATGTTCTAATTAATCTATGAAGCACAGCCAAAATTAATGAATGCTTGGGCTGTGAACTATGGAGGAAAAGGGGAAGCTGGACATGGATCTTAATCAGATATAGCAAAATGAACTATTTTTTAAAGACCCCAAGCCGCTAGATAAAAAAAAGTATAATAGTTCAGGCACTTCTAGGGAATGAACACTCACCCACTAGGAATCCTTTAGGAATCCCAACTAAAGTGATTTATGACAAAAAAAACGTTATCTCATAGGAGGCAGATGGTGGGCCCCTCCGTTAAGGAAGTTCAGCATGGAAAACTTAAGGACTACAGCAGAACCCTTCCCCTTATAGGTGTAAAAGTACAAGAGTCCATATTTCAGCAGGTAAAAAGGTTTTATATTAAAAGAGATATATGATAAAGAATTAAAAAAAGACTTAGGAAAGATCTACAAAATACAAATTGGCTAAGTGGGTCATAAGAACCAGAAAAGTAAAAGTACATAATAAACTAGATAAGATGAAGGATACAACTACAACCACAAAGAAGGCTACACAAGTCTAGGGACTGTACTAAGTTTAAAAAACACAGATTGTTCTTTGGGTCATAAAGTTCTTGTGGGTGAAGGAATATGTCTAGCGCCCATTAATAATTGTGTGCTTGCTGTTTTTTTTTTTAAAGGTGATGTAATTAAATTATTGCCAAGCTCTTGTTGTTCCTTGTATGACTTGATAGTTTTCTTTTCTGCATATAAACTACTGATTTGCAGAAGTAAAATTGCAGCAGATTCAAACCACTTCTGAGTGTGTTGTCTGTCATTCACCGAATCCTTGCCTTCCTGACTAACCAAGCCCTGGTTCCTCTACGGCCGTGGTACCCCCGATGGGCCAGTCCGTGGCACCTCCATCTGCCATAGGACCACCCCGCATCACAGCTGCAAAGTGGGTCCACTGCATTAGGGAGTGCCTTGTATAATGTCACCCTGACCACGAGCCTGGGGAGAGGACACCGAGGAGGCTGCACAGCCCGGGAGACACTGACTGCACAGCCCCAGGAGACACCGAGAGCACAAATGTTGCCACTGTTGTAAAAAATCAGTGAAAGTCCTGGGAAAGGACCAGAATTTTCTAAATTGCTCTGTCCAACACTGTAGTCTCATGGAGCTACTGAGCCAAAGGCTTGGCTAAAAGTTCAAAGAGAAATTAGTTCAAAAAACCAAAGTATCTCATTGAGTTTTGTATTGACTTTTTTTAAAAATGGTATTTGAGATATGCTGAGTTAAATCAAATTTATTTTGTGTTTTTTTTTTTTAAATTATGCAACACAGAAGGGCTGCTTATGAAATCGGTTTATGGACAGGCTCAATAGCACCCATTTCTTCTCAGTTTGTTTAATGGGCGCCTCGCAAATGTCAGACCGTGAGAACTGGCAGAGTCGGGTTTCTGGATCATTCTCTGTTTTCTCCTAAGGAGCCACCTGGCCTGCTCTCTGCTGTGTTTTTCTGTGCCAGTCTCCAGTGTGAATGCCAGCCTCCCCCGTCTTCCCCAACCCTGTCCAAGGGCCCCATTTCTTCCCTCCCTGCAGTTCACACCTTGACATGTATCTTTAGTGTTTATATTAATTTGTCACGGCTCTGTAGTAAATGACATGGCCTCAGAGGCTTGCAGTGACAGGGATGCACCGTCACAGTCTGGAGGCCCAGAGTCTGAAGTCAGGAGTGTCCCTAGGGTGAGGCTCACAGCAGGACTCTGCCTCTTCCTGGTGGCCCTGGCAGCCTTTGGCTTGTGACTGTGCCGTTCCCCTCTCTAGCCCCCCTGCTGCGTCTCCTGGGTGTTGGCTCCTCTTCCTCTCTATCATTGGTTCTCAACCTTCCTAAAGCTGCGACCCTTTAATACAGTTCCTCATGTTGTGTGACCCCCAACCATAAAGTTATTTCATTGCTACTTCATAACGGCAATTTTGCTACTGTTATGAATCGTAATATAAATATCTGATATAGGACCCCCAAAGGGATTGGGACCCCCAGGTTGAGAATCACTGCCCTAAGGACACTTGTCATTGGATCTGTAGCTCATCGTTACCGGCCTCTTTCCCAGAGTGCCATGCTGTAAGGTCTCTGGACTTGAGAGGAGGGAATGGTCCTCCCTGGGTGACACTAGTGTGCGCCTGTTTCCTGTGGTCACTGAGCTCCATAAGGGTGGATCTGTCCCTCTTGGTCTCCGCTGTGTCTCCAGGCCTTGCTACTGGGCCGGGCACATAGCCGGTCCTCAGGAGATATAAGTAACTTAATGTAACATAGCACCATATAAAAGTGAATTCGAACTCCACACAAAGAAAGAAGTTCAGACTTCTGTCTCCAGCATCGGTGGATCTGGGTTAGAATTCCACTTCTGCTACTTCTTGTCTGTGAACTTTGCACTCAGATGCGCCGAAATCTCTCTGATGGTTCCTTGGGAGGACAAAGATAACAATCGTGTTCCTCTCACTAAATAAGACCAGTTAGAAATGAGGCTATGCCTGGGAGGGGCTTAACCTAGTGTGAGGTTCAGAAACCCCTGAAAAAGGTTAGCTCCTGGGGATATCGTCCACTAAGCTCTGCAGAGGGTCCCTGCTTAGAGCTAATGGTGCCCCTGAAACACAAGCTGGCGTCCTGTGAACTGTGGGTACGGCATGTGCCGCATACACAAAACTGTGAGGGAGGAGAACACATGCACACACGTGCTGGCACATTCATCAGGCAGCCACTTCAGTGACTTCTGCATCACCGTGACCAGACTCCTGGTGCAGACATCTTGAGGGAAAGGTGATTTATCCTGGCTCAAGGTTTCTGTCCATCACGGAAAAGATGGAGTTGTGGGGGATAGGAAAGGTCCATTCATGACAGAGTGGGTGGCAAACTGTTCACATCAGAGGACCAGAAAACAGGGATAAGGCAAGGGTAGACTGTAAAAGCCCTCTTCCAGGGTTCTGCTCCCCTCAGGCAGACTCTCCCAGGTAAAGGCTCCATGGCCTCCCAGAACAGAACCACCAGCTGAGGAACAGGCATTCAAAACAGAAGCCTGAGGGGACATTCCAGGTTCAAGATACACACTGGCACACTGCGTACCCACCATGAGGGCAACCACTTGCCCTGGGAGGGAGCGGGTTTCTCTAGGACTTCTAATAATTGAATACTATGAAAGCGGTTTGTTCACAGAGAAAAGTGAGCCGACCTTTCCACTCTGCGGGGCTGTCTGTGGGTGGAGCTGAGGCATGAGTCAAGTCTGGCTTCTAGATCTGGGAAGGGCTGGGACCCGAGACACTCAAACAGGTAGGACAATGCCTTCAATGGTCTGCAGGCGCACTGGGATAGCCTGTGAACTTGGGACACTCACCAGGCCTCCGTATCACAGCAGTGACCCACTGGGGCCAGGTGGAGGCGAAGACCCCGGGGAGACACCTGCTGGGACCCTCCCTAAGCCCCAAGGAGAAACATATGGAATGTGCTTGGAGCCGAAAATTGCCGAGCCCGACAGCAGCCTTGTCACGGCAGAGATGTTCAGAAAATTGCTTCTGACACACGTTCACCCTCTGAAGACCTGGCTGCCAACCCCCACCTTGATGTGTTCAGTGACCTTTGACACAAACTTGCTGACAAAGGTCATGCAAAATCAAAATGGCATTCCAGAAGATTCTTCTCCGCAGCAGGTATTCGCCGACCTGGATTACGTTTTCTCAAATGTCAAACACTGCAGAGAGGACAGAAAAACCAGACAGAGTGATTTGGACAACAAAAGAGAAAAAATAGATTTTGTTTTTGTAAGGGACTAAAAAATTCACGTCAGAGGAAAACGTGGCAGGAAGTGCAGGGTTAAGACAAGAGTGCACTATTGCAGACAGAAATTATTTTTGCTAGAAAGGGACCTGACGTAGCTCAGCAGGGAAGTGTCTGTCTAGTACGCACAAGGCCAGTGGTTGCATGCCCAGTACTGGGGGAAAGGTCTATAAACACATTTGTACATGCATGCATACACACATACACACATATGCAAACACATACAAATGCACAAACATACACACACACACACGCATGCACATACACATATTCACTCATGCATGCATACATACATATACACAAACACATACAAATATACATACACATATGCACACAAACACACATGCATATACACACATACACATTTATAAACATATATACATGTGCATACATATACATGCACACACATAGAGGTGCACACATGCATATATACATGCATGCATACACACATATATACATGCATGCATGCATACACACACACACACGTATGAGAGTTCTAGAACAAAATCAAGCCCAGCCATTAACTGTAATCTGGAGAGACAGAGGGTGGGGGTCGGTTTTAAGACCAACAGGAGGCTATGGCATCACCAACAGCTTCAGAAGCTTAACCCTCACTGCACGGCTGAGCAGAGCTCAACAGGGCGCTCACGAACGGGCCCAGATCCTTCACAGGCAAAGCCTCTTGGAAGAACACACGGGAAGAGAACAACCAAGTCTGAACGGGGACTCCCCACGCCCACCCCCACCCCGGCCCACCACCTTTCATATGCTGTTTGGGCACTAAGGATTTATTACGTCTAAAGTTGATTATAAACCCGTCTGTGTTCTATAGAAAAATAAGAGAAACTACAATAAGAAAGTGGAGTCCTTGCTGCATTCAGGAGTTCCAGAGGACAACTGACCCCTGGCGTGAGACCTGCCATGTTGAAAGCCGAGGCTTACACAAACCTGGGCATGAACAGTGGCCCTGCCTTGCCTAGGCTGTGTGACTCTGCCTGGGGGACTTTGCCTCTCTGAGCCTCACTTGTCCTCATCTGCTAAATGGGAGTGACAGCAGTAAGTACTGTACAGCAGACAAACCACAGTCACTTTGCGCCTTCCATTTGCTCCATGGACTTTCCTCCTCTTGAAATATCTTCCTCTAGGAAGGTTGACAGTGAGCAGAACAGAAAAGGGCTGGCAAACCTTTCCCTGGCTCTGGTTTCTCTGAAGAGGGAGGAGGCTTTAGAGCCCCGGACAGCTAAAAGAAAAGAGAGGAGCCGGGTGGTGATGGCACAAGCCTTTAATCCCAGCACTCTGGAGGCAGAGGCAGGTGGATCTCTGTGAGTTCGAGGCCAGCCTGTGCTACAGAGTGAGTTACAGGACAGGAACTACACGGAGAAAGCCCTGTCTCGAAAAATCAGAGAAGGAGAGAGAGGAGAGAGAGAGGAGAGGGAGGGAGGGAGGGAGGGAGGGAGGGAGGGAGGAGGGAGGGAGGGAGGAAAAATTGTAAACATCCATCTTTAAAATGAGCCAGGAGGAGAATGTCCCTTGTAGGCCCCTTCTGGAGTCCCAGAGGAACGGGTGGCCCTGGGGCACACAGAGGACAAGCGTGGCTGAGAGCACCATCAGGGTGACCCTGCGGATTCTGAGAACCTAGCACCAGCCACATCTGACAACATGTCATCGCTGTGTCTCCAGCAGCTGAGAGACAAGGACGCTTGTCACCCTACCAAGGCAGAGAGAGAGGCAGGAGGCAGAGTAGCTTGCCAGGCCACGGGCTGAGGGAGGGTGCTGGGTCTGCTGGCCTCTGCTCTTCAACCGAGTTTGAATGCCAGGGACACTGGGCGTGCACGTAAATGAAGACAAGAGGGGTTCAGTGACAAGCAGTTGGGGTGAGCTTGGGTGGGTAACTGAGGGGGCAGGAGGCAGAGAAGGGGCTAAGAGGGAAGGAGGAGGGATCAGTGTGGACAGGAGAGTCTGGACTGTGGAGCTGGGGCGGTTCAGTCAGAGCCTGGAGTGGACCTGAGGGCACCAGAAGCGGCAGGGCTTGAGGGTAAGGATTGGACTAGATCCACCATTTTCTTAAAAAAGACTTATTTATTTTTAGCCTATGTGTGTGAATGCTTTGCCTGCATGTGTGTGCACTCTGTGTGTGCACTCTGTGTGTGCACTCTGTGTGTGCCTGGTACAAGAGGGAGTTAGAGGACGGTGGATCCCGGGAACAGAAGGTTGTGAACGGCCATGTGGGTGCTGGGAACTGAACCCAAGTTCCCCCAAGAGCAGAAAGTGCTGGTAACCAGCCATCTCTCCATCCCAGGATCCATCGTTTTTGAGAAGATGACCCTGATCCCTCATGGAGACTGGCCTAACCCTTCTTGGTTAATAAGAAATCACAGGGGTAGTGAGGGCCTTGGTGACTTTCAGAGAGCAGGCCAAACCCTGAACCCCAAGGAATCTACAGGCTGCTGAGAACCTGGGGCACCCTTGCGGAGAGGCCCCTGAGCCCAGCTCCCCAGGCCTGAGGTTGGAGAGATACTGGCTCCATAGGGCATGTCAGTCATGAGACTTGTGTCCTGCCTGCTGTTGCTGGACACCCACCAGGAGTCAGAAGTATCCCCTCCACTGTTTCTCCTAAGGGTAAGTGCCAAGGGCCCCCAGCCTGTGCTCCCAAGAAAGAGAGGGTCGCAGATCACTGCCAGTCTTCCCTAGGGACCCAGGCAACACCCTCCAGGCTGAGCCTCCTTCCTGCTGCCTAGAACAGTGTGTGTGTGTGTGTGTGTCCCTTCAGGCACTCATGTTAGATTCCAAAGCTGACCTCCCTAAACAAAGCTGGAGTTCTGAGGCCGATCTCCCCTCTGTCTCTCAAGGGTTGGAGTACAATAAAGTGGGAAGAGGAGCCATTGTTAGAGATCACCCACCCTGTCCCCAATCCTCTCATTCTCCACCAACCTGTGGCCTGGGCCTCGTGGCTAAAACCTGTTCAGGGCTGGGGTACAAGGTAGTGACAGAGGTGAGCTTTGTACAAGGAAGAAGACATTTCAGGAATGAGGATGCCGTACTCAGAGGTTGAAGGTCACCAAGGTCACAAAAGGCACGAAGTGGGGGGGGGAGGGAGGGAGAGGGAGGTGATGGCTCCAGAACTCAGAACCCTGGGGGCGGGGGCAGGCTTTTGGTCCTCTGCCTGTCAGTCACCCACCTCAAATCTTTCCTCCTAGGGGCTCTAGCTGGTGAACTGCTCACTGGAAGAATCCAGGCAGCGAGGAATGTTCACTCACTTACGCAAAGACCACATCCTAGGGAGTGCTTCCTCCCCATGCTGAGAAAGGACTCTGCGGTCCCCTCTCCCAGCCACCTCCGCCTTGATTGTAATAGCTTCTGACGGGTATTTGTATAATTTGAGTTCTGTGGCTTCACAAGGATCCTTCTCCCAGGGAAGATGACGTGAAGCTGTTTTGACAGGTATCCGCAAAGGGGGACATTTAATATCTAACAGTTCATAAACCAGAGCTGGGAGCTGAGAATCCTTCCCTTCCTAGTCACCACAACAGCATCTTAGGTCTAAGGAAGCAAGAAGATGAGGGAGGAAAGGCAGAGGGTTTCCTCTCTGCTGTGACATCTTAAGGACTAACTTAATGAGTGGCACTAATGTACGTTGTGTGCCCGGGGAAAGCCCCTCTATTCTGTAAAAGTATTTAGAAACTTCTAGAAAGGAGGCTGGGGGTGTGGCTCAGTGCTAGAGCAGTTTCCCATATGCAAATAAGGCTCTGGGTTTGATCTCCAGCATTAGGAAGGAATAAATGGAAGAAGGGAGGGAGAGGAGGAAGGAAGGAAGGGAGGAGGGAGGGAGGGAGGGAGGGAGGGAGGGAGGGAGGGAGGGAGGGAGGGAGGAAGCTAACCTCGGGAACCGAATGCCCACCATTTCCAAGATAAACTTAAGGAGTCTGAGCAGCCAGCCAGGCCCCAGCGGTTTCTCGCGGCTGTCTGTCTTCTGGAGTTGGGGAGAACTGGGAAGTTCAGTCAGCGTCTCTCTTCCACACACCCACCAGCCATGTTCGCCCCTTCCCTCCGAGCTCCCCTCTCAGCTTCTCCTTCCTCGAGGCTGACTGGCTTACCCTGGCTCTCACCCCATCACATCCCTAAGAAACATGGCTCTAGGGTGTTGGGCCTGTCAGGACAGACCCGAGCTCTTTTCTCTTTAGGGCTTGCTGAACACCGGGGCTCAACAGGCCCTAGGGAGACAGGAGACAGGGACAGGAGAGTGAGGACGGGGGCTGCACTAGCTTCCTTCCTAACTGTGAGTGGTCAAGGTCCAGGCACAGTGTGAGGACAGGAAACAGACACTGGACATGTCTACACACCCAAAGGCCTCCAGCGACACTTCAGAGGTGAGACGAGGGGAAACCATGGAGGGACCGTGCAAGTGACCATTTTCAAGCATTGTCCACATGGTGACATGGCCACAGACTCAAAGGCTGAGCACAGGAGGGTCATGGGAGAGCGCGGTGTCCAGACACGGGGACAGTGGGGGGGATGGAAGCTGCATTTGTCACAAGCCCTCCTGCACCATGGGATTTCATCTTAAACCATAAGCTTGAATTTCATGACATTTTGGGGAAACTATATTTTATTTTTAAAAGTAAAAAAAGAATTACAAAGCATGTATGCGTATTTGTTTGTATGTGCGCCACACATGTGCAGGGCCCTTGGAGGCTGCAACAGAGTTCCAGAGGCCCTGAAACTGGAGTTGGCAGCAGGTAGGGGTGTGGGGGTGTTGTGAGGTGTCTGATTGAGGTGTTTGCAAGTGAACCCAGTTCCTCGGCAAGAGCAGCAAGCAAAGACTCCTCCTAACCAATGAGCCTTCTCTCCAGACGGTATTTAAGGAGCTCCTTAGTATGTGGAGACGGGACTTCTTGGCTCCAGGGGTCAGGCTGTCACTCTGTCCTCTGAACAGTAAGTCTCAGATGATGGTGAGTGCGGACACATCCTGTGCAGAAGGCAGTCTGTGTTTAGACATCCCCAGGCATTCAGCCTCTGCATTCCAACAAGCTCCCTAGAACACTGTAACTGCGGGTCTGGGGTGCAGACCGCTTGGAAAGTGAAGGTCTAGGGTCATATGGGAGCTAAGAGGCGTTTTCATCATGGATATCGATTCAGACGGACTAGGGTTCAAACCCTAGCTTCCCCTGTGTGAGCTGCGAACCCCAAGCACGTTGTTTAGTCTCTCTGTGCCCTCTCTGCAGACAGTGAGCTTTCTGATCATTGGTGAGTCGGGGTCCAACTTGGGGGATCACAGGAGTGACCCTAGGAAGCAGCAGTAAGAGAGAGGATGCCATGACGGTAGTCAGGTCGCCATCACCGTGGTGGCTGCGGTTTGGAATGAGGAAAACTGCTCTGAGAACCGCAGAGTGGAAAACACCTGGGCTCCAGAGTGAGTGGGTCACAGATTCAAATCCCAGGTAACCGAGGCCGGCCCTCAATATGCAACACCCACCCACAAGCTGCTGGCTTCAGAGAATGAGCTCAGATGTAACCCTGTGCACTGGAAGGGTGTGTGTGTGTGTGTGTGTGTGTGTGTGTGTGGTGTGTGAAGTAGAGTGTGTAACTATATATGCATGAGTATGTGCATGTGAGTGTGTGCATGAGTGGGTACATGTGTGAGAATGTGTGCATATGACTGTGCTTGTACAAGTGAGTGTGTATGTGTGTGAGTGTGTGTACATGTGATTGTATGAGTGTGTGTGCACATTGAGTGTGTATATGTGTGAGAGAATGTTGTGTGTGATTGTGTGAGTGTTGTACATGTGAGTGTGTAAGTATGTGTGCATTTGAGTGAGTGTGCATGTGTGATGTGTGTGTGTGTGTGTGTGTGTGTGTGTGTGTACGGGACCTCCTGAGACTGAACCAGCTCTGGTTCACAGGAGTGTTTGTTTATTCTTACTTTCATGGATCATTTCCTTTCAAAGATCTCAACATACACAGTGGCAAATGTACCTGAGGCAACGTGTCTTCACATGAACCGCAAGCCAGCAGCCTGTCAGGCTAAGGAGGCAGCCCTGGACAGCTCTGGCTTCTCTGGTGAACGCCTGGTTTATTCTGTGTGACTCATCTCAACTGCTTGTGTTCACACTTCTGTTCCTGGCTCAGAGCATGGAGACTGGTGGCTTCTGGGTTCTGGGTCTGCCCTCCATGCCTGGCCTTCCTTCCTGTCCAACTGCACCTGACCCGGAAGAGGCCAGCAGCTTCCGGGTAGACAGGGATCGGATGAAGCTGCCGGTCCTCATTTCCTTCTCTTCTCCCTGGCTGCAGATTCTTAGGCAAGGCTGATTTTGTCTGCTGAGGAATTTGGGGGATGTGTATAGATGGGTTTGGTTACCACGTCTGAGGGCGAGAGTGCTCCTGCCAGCTGTCAGGTAGAGGCCAGGGCTGCCACTCAGCACTCCAGTACACACAGAATGACCCCAGCGTGATGAATGGCACAGGCTAAAACCTGTCAGAATGCCTCCAGTGCCCACTGAGGGACTGGCCGAGCTGGGGTCTTGCTCTCCAAAGCATGGAACATGGACAGGCAATACAGCCCTGTCGTGAACTTGTTAGAAATAGAGATCCTTGAGAGTCCACCCAAGCCCAGTGCTCAGAAACAAAACGAGATGCCCCAGTGGCCTCTGGGCCTGTTTCTCTGAGAAACACAGATCTAGAATGTTCTGCCCCTGTGTCCAGAAGCTCCCTGTCTATCGAGTGCCTTAGTGGACCACTAGCTGCTGTCACCAACATGCCCCTAGCCTTCCCAGCAGCCACTGCTCCCTCAGGCCAAAGACGAAGTTCAGAGACAGCAGGTTACTTCTGGTAAGCAGCAGGGGCCATTGTCCTGGCCCATGGGATCTAGTCACAAGGCCTCAGTGACCTGAGCGTCCCTTAGGGTCACTCAATCCCAGCCATGTCCCCAGGGAGGGAGTTCAACACCATATTGTATCACCTGGGGCCCTTGATACAGTGCAGATGCCCAGCATATGCTCTTCCTAGTTCCAAACCGGTGGGTCTGGACCAAGGCCGAGATGTGGTGCATCCAGAAGGTTCTCCAGGAGGTCTGACTCAGAAGGGTGATGTGAGAGTCTGCCCAGTGCCTTCTCAGAAGGAGAACTGGTTGGGGAGGGTGGGATGGTCTTACTTCCACGTGGGAGGCACAGGCACAGATATAACACACAACAACCAAAATATATGGATCATTAGGGGGAAAAGTCTAGAAAGGATCTGTGGGGACAAACACAAAATATGTGCCCCAAGGTTTTCGATGGACACCTGAGCCCATCCTAAGCCAGAGCCTGACACCTTTGCTAAGTGGGGGGCCTTCACTTGAAGGAAGAAAATCTGGGAAAGAGAGACACATGTCCCTCAGCATGCAATGGTTCATCCGCCACTTCTCCCACATAGTGTGAAGGACACGGGGTCCTGTAGAAGTCCCCATGCACTTGGAAACCACACACGTTTTGTGGAAGCTGAACTCTTTCCATGGAAGCCATGTGAGGATTTGGGAGTTGGACAGCTGTGGCCTAACCCACGGATGGGTGCCAGGCGCTCACCATGTGGCCCAGTGAGGATGACACTTGGTTATAAGATAGGCTTTTGTAGGCTGGACACAGTGGCCCATGCCTGCAGTCCTTACACCTGAGAGGCAGAGGCAGGGTCTCTCAAGTTCCAGGCCAGCCCGGGCACACGGTGAGATCAAAGTACTACTAAGGGATGGAAGGGGATCTGTCCTAGTCCTGCCGCCCTGCCGGAGGCTCCTGGGGTCCTGGGCGTGTGTGAAGTGGGCTGCCGTGATGCCTATGCTTGGGAGCTAAGGTATGCTGTAAGTCCTGCACCTCACCTGGGGACCACGGGTGGAAGAGATTCATCCGGACCACGGGGGCGGGGCGGAACCGGAGAAACTTTCGGCTACACATCACCCTACCCCAAGTCAAGCATTGCTGGCACATGGGCCATCTGGTGTCGGACCCTGGCTGAGTTCAGGCTAAGATCCCCAGTGAAGCTGGCTCTCTGCTGTGTCCTTCCAAATACAGCTGGTGGCTGAGGTGTCCTTGCAAGCAGAGGTCTCTCTCCCTATGGGTGCTTCAGTCACAGATTCCCATGTAGCTAGAACGGAAGCCCCTGCCTCAGAGAGCTGGTTACAGGGAAGCCATGCCACACAGGCTGCCGAAGGGGGAGAGGTCAGTAGCTGGACAGCCTGGTCCTAGAGCAGCATCAAAGTCTGCAGACTACTGACCCCAGCCTCAGTTGCACCCAAATATCTGTTCAAACGCCCACAAACCATGTGAACTAGAGAGACCTGCGGGCTGGTCGGTTTTGAACTTCCTGAGCCATGTGACCTCTCTGGGCCTCCTCAGTGTGCTGAGTTTCCCCATCAGTTGGTGGGCCTCCTCAGTGTGCTGAGTTTCCCCATCAGTTGGTGGGAGAGAAATGGAGCGTGCGCGCGCGGTGTGGTGGTGAGGACGGAGAGGAATGAGAGATGACGGCAAGGGCTCCAGACAGCACCCAGTGCACGGCGCTCGCCACGGCCGCTCTACTTGTCTCCATGTCCAGACGGCGAGGGAAGGATGCTGCTTCTAACCCCGCCAGACACTGCACAGAGGAGCAGTGGCTGCACTGCCTTCCTCTCTTCTTGTACCTGCAGGAGGAGAAGGACGTTTGTGTTCTTTCCATGGTAAATAGAGGCTCACTGTGGTGCCGCTGCTTGCCCAGGCCACACAGGATGAGATAAAGACAATTCCACGCCATTTCTCTGGTCACAGGTCCCTGGTTATAACAACGAAGCTCTCCCATGATGGGTATCTTCTCTGGTGATGGGGTTGTCCCCAGTTATTACCCAGAGCCCTCCTCACTGAAACAGAGTCTGGAGGGAGTCCAGAAGGCATGCTTTCCATGGCTGAGGTCAGACAGAAACATGCAGGACTAGCCAGCACCTGTCCACCGTCAGGGAGCCAAAACAGGCTTACCTTCCTGAGGCCTGTCCCAGAGCTGCCAGGGCCCTGCTGAGCTGGGACAAGAGCTCTGGACCTCCACAGCAGCCACCCACCGGCCAAGGTTGCTAGACACCTAGGCTTCTGAGCATCACCTCTGAAGGTGCTCAGACCTGTCCACCCGAGCAGCTGGATGAGCCACCCTCCCTCAGTACAAGTCAATGGTTCTGGGGCAGGAGAACCTCCTGGCTATTGTAATGACAAGTCTTGCCACCAGGTGGCGGACCATGGGGCTCTGAGTTGGTCTTTTGTTTTTTTCTTAAAAGACAAACTTGGGCTGATAGTGGGTACCTTAGGACCCTCAGAGACTACACGAACTGTTGGCCACATAGTGTTTTTTGAACTCCAGAAATGGCATTTCCCCCCATCCCTCCAAGTCGTACCTATGCTGTAACTACACACACCCACCACCTTTGGGCGCCTGCTCACTGCCTCGGCAAGCCGATGCTCAGAGGTGGACATTACATGTGAGAGACTCCATCCTCAGCTGGCCTCTTGCAACAGGCCTGAGGGCCTGGCTCACAGCAGCTCCCTAAAGAAGCTGGTGGAAGGGACTGGAACGGAAGAGCAGGCCCGGGGCAGCTTCTCCTGTGTGGGAGGCCACAGCTAAGGCTGAGTTACTCCTGAAGTGCTGCTTTCTCAGAGATACGGGGAGCTGCCTTCACACACACACACACACACACACACACACACACACACACACACACACACACACACACACACGGTAGGGGAGGGATGCAGCCCACAGTCAGTCCCCATCTCAGAGACAAACTATCTTCTTCTTTTTTTTTTTTTTTTTTTTTTTTTTAAAGGTTTGTTTATTTTGGGACTGGAGAGCTGGCTCAGTGGTTAAGAGTACTGGCTGCTCTTCCAGAGGACCCAGGCTCAATTCCCAGCAGCCACATGGTGGCTCACAACCATCTGTAATGAGATCTGGTGCCCTCTTCTGGCCTGCAGGCACACATGAAGGCAGGACATTGTATACATAATTCGTGTGTGTGTGTGTGTGTGTGTGTGTGTGTGTGTGTGTGTGTGTGTGTATGATTTATTTATTTTATGTGAGTGCTCTATCTGTATGTAAGACTTTATGTCAGAAGAGGGCATCAGATTCCACTAGAGATGGTTGTGAGCCACCATGTGGTTGCTGGGAATTGAACTCAGGACCTCTGGAGGAGCAGCCAGTGCTCTGAACTACTGAGCAGCCTCTCCATCCTAGATTAGCCGTATTAGAGCTAGAATCTCAGAGAATGTCCATGTCCCCAGTTCCCACCAAGCTCTTCACAGACCTTTGTCTCCGATGGTTCTGGAATCTGCAGTTAGCTCTGTGCCTCCTCCTGCTCCTGCAGTCTCCTCATAAGCCAGAGGAGGGGTCCTCAGCCTCCATCTTCTCTCTTTGCAGCTAACAGTTAGTGAGTGTTGGCTCTGTCTCACGTTCCTGGATTGTTTATCTGGGACTTGTGCCCGACCAGTCAAGGACTCTGGCTGGCTTCTGTCACTCGTGTGGCCTGTGCATCCACACTTGCTGCGTGCACACATCCCTGGTAGGCAAGGCTAGAAAAGAGAGTAGGAGCCTCCATTCCGACAGGCTGCTTGAGCTCTCTGCCTCTCCGTGAGATGGGCACTGTTGTGAGCTCTGCTCACCTTGCAGGAGGTGACGCTGGGGATGGAACTCCCGCAGACTGCAGTCTCCTTCCTGGGCGGCCTTGCCCTGCCCCAGACAGTTCACCCTGCCTTCGGCAACTCCCAACTTTCTAGGAAGTCATGGATGAAGAGTGTGGAGGAAGAAAGGCTTTTCCCTGAGGTGGCCCAGCAGTTTGAAGTAGTAAAGACCACTCTGCCCCTCTGCACCACTCTCTCCTGGTCAGGAAAGTTCCTTCCAGCCCTGAGGAGCTCCTGTGAGACTTGCCAGATGTCCGAGTGGGGGCTCTGTAGGCAAGAAAAGGCCTAGCCTGAGTCGGTTGTCCTTCGAACATCTGCCTTGCACGCTGACATGACATAGACTGAAGGAGGACCCTGATCTCTGTCTCCACCACAGGTGCAGGGGACAGGAAAGAGCCCTTTCTGGGGGAAATAAGAGAAGGCCAGAAAGGCTGGATGACAGACGGGGTGCTGCTCTGGAAGCCGCAGTGATCCAAAGCTCCAAGTAACCCTCTCATCACCCTGGTTTTATATGTTGGCTAGCTCTCCTGGGTTCAAATCCTGACTCTACTGCTTGCCAGTGAGGAGTCTAGGGCAAATTTACACACACACACACACACACACACACACACACACACACACACACACACGCCAAGTCCCAGTGTCCTGCTCTGCCCATGAAACCACGAGACCGTCCACGTCTGTCTAATGGAGACCGATAGGACTGGTGTGAAGCACTGGGCACTGGGCCACCTAGGAAGTGCCACATCTGGGGAGAGATTACTGTGGGGACCAGGGGCCCTCCGCATCCCTCCTGTCAGACTTCTGAGGCAAGCAGGAGCCTTCAGTGACAGTTGTCCCTGGCTTGCTGCTGTTTTTGCTGATCTCCTGGGACGTCGTCTCAGTCCCAGAGCTGTGTCTGGGATAGAAAAGTAACGCAGCCATCCATCTACTCAGCACGTTAGAGATGAAGGCAGTGCCTGGCCAAGGGCTTTACTGTTTAAAAAAAAGCAAATGCTCTTTGTGCTTTAGAATGTGAGTCTGTTGTGGTGTGGACTGGAGATTTTTTCTGATCGGTCTTGGTTGTTAGATTATACAGACATTGATTTAGATGTGAAAAATATAGTTCATGTCCGTTTGTTCTTAAAAGGGGAGAGGGCACCGGGGCCAGGGAGATGGCTCAGTGAAGCACGAATCTTAAAAAGTCTTATTAATAAAAACAAACCCAGAGCCAGGTATTGGGGTGAACGCTGAAAGATC
This sequence comes from Peromyscus leucopus, assembly GCF_004664715.2. Taxonomy (NCBI): domain Eukaryota; kingdom Metazoa; phylum Chordata; class Mammalia; order Rodentia; family Cricetidae; genus Peromyscus; species Peromyscus leucopus. The sequence goes on along the minus strand of NC_051066.1, from coordinate 140,402,610 downwards.
AGAGAGACAGAAAAAGCCACAGCCACCTCACCTTGCCAGTTCCTCAGCTGATCCTGTTTCCTCAGAGTGGAAGCCTCTGAGTCCTCATCCAAATGGATCTCAGCTGAACTGCTGCTCACAAGCCTAAAAGCTTAACCAGGCTCTAGTTCCTTGTCCTTGTGCCTTATATACCCTTCTGCTTTCTGCCATCACTTCCTGGGATTAAAAGTGTGTGTTACCACTCCTGGTTGTTCCAGTGTGGCTTTGAACTCAAGAGATCCAGACAGATCTCTGCCTTCGGAATGCTAGGATTAAAGGCATCTGTGCCACCATTTTCTGGCCTCTCTATCTAGTGGCTGATCTGTTCTCTGACCCCAGATAAGTTTATTAGTGTTCACAATATATTGGAGAACACAATCAGGATTACCACCAAGCCTGATGACCTCAGTTTCTTCCCCAGTATTCACATGGTGGAAGGAGAGAACTCCCAAAAGCTGTCTTCTGACTCCACGAACATACCATGGTATGTATGCACACACGAACACACATGCACACACAAAAAAGGCACACACACACAGAGGCACACACATGCATGAATGCACGCACACAGAGGCACATACAGAGGCACACACACAGAGGCACACACATGAACAAATACACACACACAGAGGCACATACAGAGGCACACACATGCATGCACACAAACAGAGGCACACACATAGGTGCACACACACTGATGTCCACACATGCATGAATACACACACACAAAAGCACATACACAGAGGCACATGCATGCACACACACAGAGGCACACACACAGAGGCACATGCATGCATGCATGCACACACACAGAGGCACATGCATGCATGTATGCACACACAGAGGCACATGCATGCATGCAACACACAGTAGGAGATTGTCTCATCATTGGTATCAAGCCACTGACTCAATCCTTTACAGGTATTTTGCAAGACAGAGAGAACATCCTCTAGGCAGCCCTGGCTGTGGTGATGGTTAGTGGGAACCTCTGCTCCATTTGGTGAGAGAGGCTGGGATTTGGTCTGTAACCACACAGAGCCTCTATTGTGCACACACTGTGTTCTTGGTAAACTCAGGTAGAGAGACAGAACCCAGGCCTGGAAATCTCAGCTGAGCAGACAGACAGCAAGTTGCTGGTGACCTACTTGGCTCCTGAGAAGTCCCTGCAACCTTTAGAGCAGTGGTTCTCAACCTTCCTGATGCTGTGACCCTTTAATACAGTTCCTCGTGTTGTGATGATCCCCGACCATAAACGTATTTCATTGCTACTGTTATGAACCATAACGGAAATATCTGATATGCAGGATGTCTTATATGGGACCCCTGTGAAAGGGTCATTCAACATCAAGGGTCTCAACCCACAGGTTGGGAACCATGGATTTAGAGGTTCCCATGGTCATGTCTCTAGTGCACCGAGAGCAGAGATTGGCCACCCAAACCATGCTGTCCCTAGGAGACGCTCGGCAGTGCCGGAGATGTTCTGGATTGTCACAGCCCCAGGGTGTGCCCACTGACATCAGGTTAGCTGGCTTGTGGCTCCACCACCAGCCAGTGAGCTGGCCCCAGATATCAGCAGTGTGAGGTGGGAGCCCTGGTGCAGGGAGGTGGGAGGGCCACTCTGTGCTGTGTGACCTTGAACCTCCCCTGCCAGCTCCTTGCCGACCCTCCCTCTCCTCTCCTGCAGACTGGGGACAGAAGCAAGGCACCCTCCCAGTGAATGGCAGTGCACCAGCTGTTCAGGAGACATCTGTCTGCAGACCCTTGGTCATTCCTGGCTGTGGCCACTGTCCGGCTAGCTGTCTCCCTCCATGCAAAGCAAAGGGAAACCATGTGTTATGACCTAGTGTTCAACACCAGCAGAAGGAACATTGTGGGAGGAGCCAGATTCTGAAGCAGACCGTGGGAAGGGCTTTTCTTTTTCTCAGCATGCCTCTTGGTGCTCCATGTCTTACCTGGCCATTGTTAAACAATGTATTGTATCATCAGTATGCATCAGTAAAACAATGCATCCTGTTTCTAGCCCTCAAGCTAGACAAGAAAACAACAGTAAAACAAACAAACAAACAAAAAACAAAACAAAACAACAACAAAAATAGAACACTGAGTAAGTAAAATGTGCACCCATCCTTCCTCCTAACTCCCCGAAACCTGTTCTGATTGAGCTTATAATGGATTATTTAATGGAAAAAGTGGGGCTTGATTCTGGGCTTCAGCAAACATGTCAGGGATAGAGATTGACAAGAGCCATCTCTCCTGGGATGGTCAGACTGATGGGAGGATCCGGAGGTGGGGCTGCCTAACCTGGAGAGGTGGGCGGGGCTGGCAGTGGGAGAGATGAGAAATATTAACAGCTGGTGTTGCAACTTACTAGGAGGGGACCTGGCTCTCCAAGGCTTGGTCGTTAGTCCCGAACCCTGTCCACTGTGCGGGAAGAGGTTTCCCAACCGAAAAATGAGCCCCATCCCCGCCCCATTCAGTGTTGGCATTGACCCTGGACTCAGAGGAAGGGAGATGTTCCCAGGGTCCCAGGAAATGAATTAGAGGTGAGCCAAGGCTGGTAGGGACCTGGCAAGAATCACTCTCAGAGTGTCCTTATTACAGGAGAGTCCTGTAATAGGCCATGTCGGGGTCATGGAAGGCTGCTGACCTACTGTGTGGAAGAGAAGATGGTAAAGGGTGCTTAGAACTCTAAGTCTCTTGAGGGTAGAAGGGACAGGGAGACATTTGTCCTGTGAGTGGCATCCTTTGAGATGTCTTGTCTCTGGAAGTCACAGATGTGGCATGTGTTTCGTGGCTGAGGCCATCAGACACACCCTGGAGTGGATCACTGGTGATCTGGTGACTTCGGAAGGCTGAGACATGGTGCTCAGGGCAGAGAAGTGAGAGTTTCACCAGGGTGCCAGGGGCAGACAGAGGCCACAGGGCAGGAACCTGGGAAGGAGGTAGGAGCTGGACCAGGTCTCCTGCAGCTTTACAAGGACAAGGCTGGAGCCCAGGCATCAGGGAGCTCACTGGTGGCATTGAGCGGTCACAGACATGCTGAGACCCTCCAGGCGCTGCATGAGTAGCTGGCTTAGTCATTCCAACAAAAAGAATAGTATTGTCATTTCTGAGTACAGATGGACAAACGGACGCACGGATGATTAAAGCGCCTCGCCCGCAGCTGGAGGAGGGTAGCCGGCATTCCGAGTTGATTCATCTCCAATCTAAACCTCATTAAAGACTCACCTTGTAGTGTACAATTCAGCTTCAGGATACGGAGTCCTGCCTCTGTTCTAATATTAAATTAGAATTGATTGTATTTAACAGCAAAAACTCCCTTTAAACAAAATCAGGTGCAGAGACCCAGTAGGGGAAATGAATTTTTACAAAATCCAGGCAACTTCTCATTAATATAAATTTTTAAGAATTTGGAAAAATAAAATATGTTTTTCTTATCAGATGGATGAACAGGGCAGCCACCAAAGGCATCCAGTGCCAACAAGGGTGTGGAAGAGTGCCACTCCCTGAGTGAGGTACTCATGGCCCAAGTGTTGCAGCCGCGACGTTGACGGGCAATTGGGTAATAACTGAGAAACATCGGCAGGCAGATCCCTGGGCCCCACTAAAACCACTTCTAGGAATTTACCTGGGGGATCACAAACAAAAGAGCTGCAGGATCTTGCTGTACCAGATGACGGTTGCCCGTAACAGCCGAGAAGTTGGGAACAACCAGTAAATCCGCACATAGAACAGAGATTAAAAACAAGCCAATTCCACGCACTCGATCTCTACAGGTTTCCGGCAGAATGAATCAGACCCAAATGTGCCAATATGGAAAGATAACCTTTTAATTAGGAAAGTGAGCCAGTCTCAAGGGGTTGGCTTGAGCATGTTTTCCATGTGTGCACACCTGTGTAACCACCACCAGACACAGGAGGTCTCCAGGCCTGGGTAGTTGCTCCTGGGCAAGTCTTTATCTACCAACCACTAGGCCACCAAGAGATCTGTTTTCTCAACTTCAGGGACTGTGGAGTGCGTCTGTCTGTCTTTGAAACTCTGCTTTTAAATTTATATCTGGCATCTTTCACTTAGCACCATTTTATGCTCATTTACATTATTTGCATACCAGAAATTGTTCATGTTTGTTGCCAAGTAATATTCCCTGGCAAGCACGTGCCCTCCGTACCTGCTGTCCATCTCCCATTGGCCTCTTGAGTTAACCAGCACTCTACAGCCTTGGACTCCCCAAAGAAGAAATCCCTTGGCTCCAACTCTGCTAGAAGGATGTGGCTCATTTGGGGTCTGAGGGGTGAACCTCCTGACTGCTCTTTCTTGACTTATGGGATCAAAGCTCTGTGCTTTCACACACAAATCTTTTGTGCACACAGTTCTGCGTAGATATGTAGGTGTTTGAGAAAATGAGCCAAGAAGTTTTCCAAAGCGGCTCAATCCAGTGAGGTCCTCACACCAGCCGTGGAGAGAGTCCCTGGTCCTTGTCCTGTCGTCCTGTGTCAGGAAGAGAAATCTACAAAGCAAACTCCAGGCTAGCCAGGACTGATAGTGAAACCCTGCTTCAAAAATAAAAATAAAGTTAAAATTAAGGGAGAGAGAGTTTGTTTTGGCTTATGGTCCACCTTGAGGGAAAGCATGGTGGCTGAAGTCCGAGGTGGCTGGTCACATGACGTGCGGTCGGGAAGCAGAGCCAGGCCATGAACCCTGAAAGCCCACCCCAGTGATGAACTTCTTCCAGGGAAGCGCCACCTCCTAAAGCCTCTGCAGCCTTCCAAATCAGTGTCACCAGCTGGGGACCAGTTGTCCAAACACACAAGCCTGTGGAGACATCTGACATCCAAACTGCAATACCTGGAAAGGGTGAGAATTTCCAAACCCTGTGTGGGCAGCCTGCTTTAAGATTTATTTTATTATGTTAATTATTGTTCATTCGTGTGTGTCGGGGAGGGGGTGGTAGGGGCACCGTCTGCTGCAGCAGCATGTGTGGAGGTCAGAGGACACTTTTTAAGAGTCTTTTCCTTCCGTCCTTCTGGAACAGGTGTGGACGGTGCGTGTGTGCACAGGGTTCATTTGCCTCCCTCCGGGTGCAGTGGCTCTGTTGCTCTGGCCAGTGGCCGCCTCTCAGCCCTCAGCCTGGAGGCGCTCACAGGCCCTTGGTGCAGCCTCTGGCCGTGAGCCTTGCTGCCACTGCACCGTAGGGACAGGCTCTGTCCCCTGGCTGTCACTTGATGTTCACCCAGGCACAGCAGTCAAGTGAGAAACAGGCTAGTTGTCTCCACCAGATAATATTTGTGGTTCGGTTGTTCTGAAGAATCACTCCATTCAGTTCTGGCTTAAGCTAGTCCCTGGGTGTTTTAACCTTCTGGGGAGGTTTTCAGACTCTGGTGTTGTTGGCGATCCCTCAGAGCCGGTCTGCGATAATAATCATAACTGTTTCTTTACCTTGACGTCATGAAAACAAATAAATCAAAGGCACACAGCCTGAGGGTGATGAGGGGTGAGGATGACGCCCAGCTGGAGCCAGGAGCCCCAAGTTCACAGCTCTGGACTGGGAGCTCAGGGGGAGCGGGAGAAGAGAGGGAGAGGGGAGGCCTGCTCTTCGGAGCTGTGGCAACACCAGCTAGCACCGTAGAGCCACAGCAGTGTCCAGGACATCAGCCTGAAGCCCATCAGCGTGGGAGAGGGGAGACTGCCCGTGGCACGACTGCCACACCCAACACACAGCAGTGAGACGTGGCACCTGGGCCTGGGCACAAAACCTGGGCTCAGCAAGGTCCCTGTGCGGTCTTGCTAGACTCGAGAGACTCCCTGAGCCCTAGCTTTCCTCCTTCTCTCCCTCCTCTCCATTCTCCCAACCCCCACCCCCAAGACAGAGTTCCTCTGTGTAGCCCTGGCTATCCTGGAACTCACTCTGTAGACCAGGCTGGCCTCCATCTCAGAGATCCTCCTGCCTCTACCTGCTGGGTGTTGGAACTAAAGGCCTGTGCCCACTGGCTCAGCTTTCTTATCTGTAAGTTGGGGCAGTGGAAATTCAGCCACATCACAAGGTTCCAAATAAAACTGTGTGTGGGAAAAGAGAACAACTTTTAAATTCACAGTGTGTCTCGGATGCAAATTGAAAATAACCATTTTTACCAACATGCGAAGGTGTCACTAGGGCTCAAAGGGAAATTTCAACTAACATGCATGTGTGTGTATGCACAGACACGCATGCCAGCACATGCACACATATATGCATGCACATATACACAGGCATGCACGTACACATGCAGGCACACACACACACACCACAAGTACATACAGGCACACTTACACCTGTGATCACACACAAAAGCATCAAAATGCTGACATGAATTTACAAATAGATGCAAAGCTGGTCAATGGTCACAGAGCTGTTATATAATGGTTGCTGTCCCAGCACAAAGCTCATTTGCATTTCTATGGACAACAATTTGCATGCTGTCAATCAAGACAGACAATGGAAGCTTGGGCTCATAGAATCAGATCCCAGAAAGCGCCTGGATCTCTTTATCCACCTCTCAACTCATCCCCAGAGAGTAACCAACTCAGCATCTCCCAGGGCTCAGTCCACATCCATTTCTGGACCAGCGTCAGCATCCTTCTCCAGCCTGCCTGTATTTCAGGGTGGCACCATATGGTTTGAGGTTCTACTGACTTAAGGCTCTGGTTGGGGGACCTCTTGAGGGCCCCTGGTTTATGTGTCTGCTGGGCTTGCTGTTGGCCTGAAAGACCCAAGCATATACTGTGACTGGTCCTGGCATAGCCCCCCACAAGACACACACACACACACACACACACACACACACACACAGCCTGAGGCCACCAAGCCCCATTAGTTGGGAATTTTGGAAGCAGAAGACAGGACAGCTTTGTTGAATGTACGAGCATATGACTCCTGAATCCCTAGGCTCAGATTTATTCTTTGGATAAGCCAGCCTGCTTCCATCTCGGGCTTGAAAGTCATCTTACAGTAAAGACAGACTATCCTTGTTCCTGGTTATGATGAAATCTGCTTCTCAAGGATTGGGATGTGCCCCACCTGTAAGCTTAACTACAAATGGTTCTGTACCGCCTATTCCAGGAAACGGCAGCCATGCCTTTGTCTCAAAAGGTTAATATGGCCACTGACCACCTTGTTATATTTATATTCTGTTTTTGTAACCCCACCTGGTTCCCCATTTGGAAACCCCTATTCCTGACCTATAAAAACCCTTATCTTACCCATATCCAATGATGATCTCTTGAATCCTGCCTTTGGGGGTAGATAGCCCATGTCCACACACACACACACACACACACACACACACACACACACACACACAAGCTTGCTTGGGGCTGGGAAGTGGCTCAGTGGTCAGAAGCACTGGCTGCTCCTCTAGAGGACCTGGAGTTCAATTCCCAGCACCCACATGGCAGCTCACAACTGTGTGTAATTCCAATTCCAGGGGATTCATGGCAACAGGAATGCATGTGGTGCATCTATACACACACACACACACACACACACACACACACACACACGCACGCACGCACGCACGCGCACACACACACACACACACACACACGCAGGCAGAATACCCATACACATAAAAAATACACTTTTTAAAAAGCTTGTTTTAATTGATTTGACCATGATGATTTGGGTTGGTGGTCTTTCTCCTCGAATCTGTGGGATGAATGCTTCCTGTGAATGTCAACTGTGGGTGCTTCCCATGCTTCCCTGGAGTCTGTGGCTCTCCTCAGCCTTCTTTCCACACCCACCATGGCACTGCGCCCCAGGGCCTTCGCATGTGCTTCCTTCTGCCTGGAAAGTTCTGCTTCCACTCACGTGCATCCAGCTCCCACGGATCTGCTACTTTCTCGTGTCTCTTGCTTCCGATTCTCCTGTTGTCTGTGTTCATGGCTCATCTCCCTGTCGCCTTCTCCCAGCAGAGCGTTAGTGTCACAAGAGCAGCGCTCAGCAGCGTTCTCTTCTGCAATGTCACCTCTTCTCAGCACAGCACATCGCAAACAGTCAATGAAAGCTGTCAACTAGATAACAATTTGTCATCCCGGGCTGGCCGCACCAATTCTCTGCGTGTTGACGTTTCTGTACATCTGAATGTCCTTGCTACCTCGTTGCCACAACAGAGCTGCCCAGTGCTCACCTGATATTCCGCAGGCTAATGCGCTTGCTCCCTGTCTCTTAAGGAAAAGATTTGCAGACCATAATAGTCTTCGTGTTTGTTTCCGAGGCCACCTGTCCCCATGCTCATCAAAGGCCTGAGTGAGGAGCAATTTTAAAGAGGAAAGAATGTGTTTGGCTCAGGGTTTTGGAGGATGTAGTTGTTTTCTGGGCTGGTGTTTGGAGACAGCATCATAACAGGAGGTGGAGGAAGCTGCTCACCTCATAAAGGACCAGCGGCAGGAAAGAGGGCCGAGGGACAAGGTACACCGCCTAGGGACCTGCTTCCCACAAGCAGACCCCACCCCCACTAGTCCAGCATGAACGCATCAGTAGATCAATCACTGATGATGGCAGCACTCCCTTTATTTAGTCACCTCAATGTGCCACCAGATGGGGACCACGCCTTCGGCACACAAGGCTGTGGGGGAATGTGTCACACTCAAAGTGTAGTCCTGTTGTCTCAGGATGCAAGAGTAAAACTCCACTGCAGCCTCGAGGCTCTCTGCAACCACCCCCAGCCAAGGCACACGCCTCCAGGCTTTCCCCCACACCCAGCTCTCTCCTGCCCCAGAGCCTTTGCACAGCTATGTGCCAACCTGAACTTCTCTCCTTCCCTGCTGGGGGTGGGGGAAGAGAGGAGAGAGAGAGAGAAGGAGAGAGAGAGAGAGAGAGAGAGAGAGAGAGAGAGAGAGAGAGAGAGATGCAGTACCCTCCTATATCTCACCAACTTCCTTTCAAGGGCAGGGAGAAGGGTGCTTTTACATCTTGTCCTCAGGCCCTTTCAGGGTTAACTCTTTCCAGGTGAAATGAGATGTCACCTCGGGGTAGAAAGAGGCTCAGTGGTTGAGAGTGCTTGCTGTTCTTACAGAGGACAAGAGGTCGATTCCTGAACTCACAAATATCTGTAACTCCAGCTCCATATGACCTCCTGGCCTCTATGGGCACCTGCATACATGTACCGGAGTGTGTGCACAGATACATGCATGTATACACATATAAAACATCAATAAAAAAATAAATCTTTCTTTTAGAGACTTCGTTTTGCACTTAGTGCCAACAAATATTCACTAAGAAAAATGTTGCAATTCTCATAGTAATTATTAAAAACTATTACTATGAACATGGAAGGAGAGGTCTGTACCACAGTGCTGCTGAGGGGTGGGGCAGGCTTCACCATTTCCCTCCTCTGTAATTTCAATTCTTTCTTAAGAAAGAATAAACCAGGTGGTGGGGGGGCATGGCTTTAATCCCAGCACTCCAGAGGTAAAAGCAGGTGGATCTCTGTGAGTTCGAGGCCAGCCTGGTCTACAAAGTGAGTTCCAAGATAGCCAGGGCTACATAGAAAAACCTTGTTGAAAAAAGATAAAAAAAAAAAAAAAAAAATCAAGAAAGGAAGGAAGGAAGAAAGGAAAAGAAAGAAAGAAAAAAGAAAGAAAGAGAAAGAAAGAAAGAAAGAAAGAAAGAAAGAAAGAAAGAAAGAAAGAAAGAAAGAAAGAAAGAAAGAAAAGAAAGAAAGAAAGAAAGAAGGAAAGAAAGAGAAAAGGGGAAAAAAATCACAGCTTATAATCCTGGGGTTAGCAGAGAGCCCCAAAGAGAGGCTGGTGGTCCTACCCCTGAGCAAGCTCCCAGTCTCCTGTGAGAGGTTTTTGTAGGGTTCTGGATCTGCCGTCTGAGCAGGTGGATGTGTGTGGAGAGTGAGTCCATCCCAGACAGGGCAGGGGGTACCTAGTGAACACTCATCTGCTGCTTCTCACACGGCATGCCCAGTGGCTTATCTCATAGCTGGTTCCAGATCCAATCAAGCTGACAACCAAGGCTAATACCTGGGTCACCCTTGGGTCCAGCGATCCTCGCTGTGTGTGCTACCTGCTCATTGGTTACTCCATCTGTCTGTTGTGTTTTGCTTGCCTTGTAAGTTCAACTGTGTGCCAGCCCCCTTGAGCACATGCTGGTCTCCCACCCTACACCTGTGTGTTAGTCAGGGTTCTAAAGATTGAATGAATGTGGAACGAATGCCTGTTACAACAGGAACCACTAGATTGGCTTACATGATGTGGTTTTGGTAGTCTGGCTGACTGCATGCTGGACAATCTGAGAACCTAGAGCTGTCCAGTTCATGAGGCTGGATGCTTCAGAGTCCCAGTCTGGTTCTGAAGACCTGGAGTTTTCTTGAAGAACCACTGGCTCCTTCTGTCTACATTGGTAACCCCCCAAAAAGCCGAGTTCTGACATCAGCCAAGGATGCAGCTATAGTGAAGGCAGCCACAGGGTGGATGCACTTACCTGCAAGATGAGAGGACCATGGAGTTCGAGGTCTACCTCTACTCCTTCTGCCTGGGGACTCAGTGGCATCCAGACCAGCTTCTGAGTTGTCCCCAAGGCTTGCCACTTTTGAGGTCGCTCTCAGTAAGCAAGGACTGTCACCATGCCAAGCCAGCAGTTGCCAGCCAAAGTATATGCAATGCCTGGTGACCTACCAGTGTCTCCCCAAACTACCTACCAGATGCCTGTATGCAGTTCACACTCGCAGCCTCCTGTCATGTCCCCTGCACCTTTATCTGGCAAGTCGATGGGCCCTAGTGGGCAGGGCCTGGAAGTAGCGTCTTCAACAGTACAGGCCCCTTGGTCAGCTGGTAATAAATAACAAGAAGAGCATCATTGCCAGGAATCCAGGGGCCCCAGATACCAGCACTAGCTCTAGCCAAGTCCCACTCAGCCCCTCCATCTCATTCTATGGACTTGAGGACAACTCACTCAGTTTTCCCTTCCTCCAAGCTGGGCCATTGGTGTGTAAGGATTGACACACCAGTTCAGCACATTGTAAGCATCGGGACGGGCAGCCTTACCAGAACCTTCACGCTCTGGCATTAATGGCACAGCAGGGCCAGAGAGCTGGGAACTGAACGTCCAGGACACCTGTTCTATCTCTCTGAACGTATGCAGAGCAGCACCCGATGGGAAACCGTGACAAGGTGAGTGCCCTAGATCCCTGCCAAGCATTCCTTCCACATCTCAGCATTTCCAAAGGGGACACAGGACTGAGACCTGGAGTGCAGGCTGGGGTGCGGAGGAGGAGCAAAGGAGGGGTGAAGCTGACCCCCAGCTCAGACCCAACCTGCAGAAGAGAATAATAAATAGTTCCTGCCCTGCCAAGCCTCAGGCCAGTGACAGGTGAACACGGCACTTGACTGTTTTTTGGAGTGTTTGAGACAGGCCCCAGTTGAGTAGCTCAGACAGACTTCAAACTCACTATCCTCCTGCCTCAGCCTCCCAAATGCTGGGATTACAGGCCCATGCTTCTATCCCAGGCTCTGCATGCGTCCATCCGATCTTACTGCAAAGCAGCCACTCCAGGTCTAGCTGGAGTCTGTCCTGCTCCCTACCCGCCATCCAAGGACACTGTACGAGGTGATGGGTGTGGGTGCTGGGGTTGGGGTGTGGGGGGATTTCCCACAGCTTCCCAGCAGGGCTGGAGTCAGGCTTGCAGTGTAAGTAGCTCTAACCCCAGGCCAGGTCCTTGACCTCCTTTTGCCTCAGTTTCCACATTGGGAGCTGAGTAAAGGGATGCTGCTGGGGTGCATAATTACCATTTATTAACCTCAGGCCTGGAGCCATTGCGGTGAAAGTCTCCACCGCGGACTGTGTGTTTTATTGTCATAATCGCTATGGGCTTAGGATGAAATTCAAAGAGATATTTTATTACCCAAATTATAGAAGTTTCTCTGCTCGGGACGGACTATCCCAGGGTAATTAGGACAGACAGGGCCCTGATGAGGTACTCAGCCTGGTGAGGCTACATGCTCGCTCTCCACCAGGAGACAGGAGACTGCCCCACAATGAGTTAGTTGTATCTCTGATGGGTCACTGGGACCCAAGCAAGTGACCCCAAGAGCTGGACACCGGGCCACACAGCGTATGGGGCAGGAGCTGCAAAGCCAGAGAGAACTTGGGTATTGTTAGCTGCCTGGACATAACCATGTCTAGGTATCTTTAGGAGACTGAGGGGGAGTCCCAGTGCTGGGAGGTGGTTGGCAAAAGAGTTCTTTCCTCCCGGGATTACTCTAACTCCCGTGGGGTCACAGCTCTCCATCTGTGGGCTGGAGCTCTCAAGTGCACTTGAACCTGCAGAGAGGAACAGAGTCCTGACTGCATCCCCAGGCCAGCTGACTGCAGCCTTTTCATGCTGGTTCAGTTAAGAGTGTGTTGCATTGCCAGATGAAGGCCTGTTTCCCACAGGTCAAGGGCCTGGAAGGCGATGGCCGCAGGACCATTTTGGCCGTTAGCAGGACTGGTACCTGGAGTTTCCTGGAGGCTCAGAAGGTGCCACCTCAATGTCACCCCGGAGCAGAAGGAAGGACTGATGATGCCAGCTGCATCTGCTGGAAAAGTAAATGTTTCCCCAGCATGGGCCTCAGGGCCTTTGCACACACTGTTTGCACACACATCCCTGAGACTGCTTACTCCTTCCCCCCACTCCTGGCTTTGGAGCCACAGTTCCCAGAGGTCCTTGGACTCAGGGTTCAGCTTCAGGAGCTCTCAGTACTTCTAACTTGCACGAAGTTTGACTTCCTGTGTCTCCTGAGGACTAGAAGGCCCATGCAAAAGGGATTCATGTCCTCTGAACCCCATTCACAGTGTGCTAGGCACATAGTAGGGACAGAGTTTTGACATCCATAAGCAAAGCTTGGTTGCGCCACAGTCCTTCGGTGGTAACCCTCAGTTTACCTGGGGTGATCATATATGGGAAGTTTTGATGCCAAACAAGGGGCCCAGTTAGGTTATATCCTGAAGTCCCTGGGCCGATTACCCCTGGGAGCCAGCATGTCGCTCAGGCTCCTCAGGGAGGGAAATGACAGGGGTTGTCATTGGTACAATGTCCTCAGGCGAAACCTCCAAGCCTGTCATTCCCCCTGCCCTTGAAGCTGACCATCAGCCCCAGCTAGGGGAGGGCCCTCTCCTTCCAGATCCCCACGTCTGTCTCCCATGCCCTTCCCCGCCACATTGCTCCCCTAGCCAGCTCCCATGTTCTTGCTCCACTCCTATGGGGCCTGGAGTGCTCCGACCCACACCAGTCACCATGTGCCCTCTGGGAGGTGGGACCTGAGACTTCTCTTGCAAGCGCTTTCTGGCTTTAGCTCAACCCTTGAGAAGAAGGAAGTCCTAAGTCACTTGCCCTCTCTCCTCATAGCTGCCCTCCAGACCACAAGCTACCTGAAGAGGCGCTTCACTCTGCATCGGGGAGGAGGGGAAGCGGGCCGAACCCCCCTTGTCTCACACGGTGTCTCTATGCAGAGACCTGGACCAGTCAGCTGGGCACACTGTGACAGGTAGCTGCCTACTCTTCCTGCTGAGTTCTTGGGCACAGGTGAGAGCTTCTGGGCAGGGAGCACCAAGGAAACACCCCGCCTCACCTCTGAGCCCAAGAGTCCTGCTGAGGTGGGCGTCCTCCTGCCTCCCAGACATCTTGGACCACCTCTAGTGTCTAGCTCAAGATTAGTCTCCTCTGAACCCAAACTGCATTTAGGGCCTCTCTGCTGGAGACAGTCTGTCCGCGCTGCAGCACTTGGGTGTGCAATGGCAGGGGCAGTTGCTGCCTGCAGGGGCCGTGTGCATCTGTTTGAGGGAGGCGGCATCTTACAGCCTTCCTTTCCACCCGGTCTCGGTCTCAGCCAGCCCAGCCTGCCCTGGCTCATTGGACGCTCATCAGTTGGTCTTCCTAAACTTGCTCTGGGCTTTTACCAAGTGCTGGAGGCGGGCCTTGGCCGCACTGTCCACTTGGGCCAGAAGAGGGCAGCGTTCCCCTGCCAGGGAGAGGTACTGAAAGGCTGAGCATGGGAGTGGTGGGGGTGGGGAGCTGTTCCAAGGTCCACTCGCTGCTTCTCGGGATGGAATGGCTTTGCTGGGTCTCCCACGAGTGGGAGAGGACACAGGTCTCCTGTCGGAGGCTGAGGGCCTCAGAGAATAACGGCAAAATTGAGTCTCCGTGTGTCCCTTCTTCAGGCCAGTCAACAAGTGTGCAAATAACAAGAAAATCAGGGCTGGGGAGCGCTCCATAGGAAGATCCTGGCTCGCAAGCGTGAGGACCTGGGTTTGATCCCCAGCACCTGCATGGCTTATACCTCTAATCTCGGCTCTGGGGGTGTGGGGTAGAGACAAGAACATCTCAGGGTCTAACCTGGGAATTCTGCATTCAGTGAGAGACCCTGTCTCAAGAACAGCAAGGGAGCAAACCTGCCGGAGGGTCAGGTGGCCTCTGCCTCAGGAACTCAGGACTTGGAGTGGGATCTCACTCCTCCAGGCGGAAGCTCTGGGTTTGTGGGGACAGTTGGAGGCAGCTGGATTTCAGACACAACTGGTTGAAAGGGATTTCAGGCCAGGAGTGCGGCTGAGCAAAGCAGCCTCTCTGAGCCTCAGTTTCCCCCTCTGCAAAACAGGAATAGCCAAAACAGCAACCCTAGAGTCTGAGGATGGGTAGAGATGCCTCAGGCTCCCTGCTGAGACTGCTGGCCGGCTACTGCACAAGGCTCAAGTTGGCTGGTGCATGAAGTCCTTGGCATGGAACACTTTTTTTTCCAGGGTGCCATTAAACCTAGCACCCCAGAACACTGTGGCAACATCCCAAATAATGTCATCCATTGGGCTTTTCCTTCAAATGAGACTCGTGGAGCTTGTTTTCTGAAAGCAGAACTGTGGTGGTATTGTGTTCCCCAAAATATTGTGTACCCTAATAAACTTATCTGGGGTCAGAGAACAGAACAGCCACTAGATAGAAGCTAGAAAATGGTGGCACTCACACCTTTAATCCTAGCTTTCTGGAAGCAGAGATCCATGCGGATCTCTGTGAGTTCAAGGCCATATTGGAAACAGCCAGGCATGGTGACTCACACCTTTAATCCCAGAAAGTGATAGCAGAAAGCAGAAAGGTATATAAGGCATGAGGACCGGGAATTAGGCTGGTTAAGCTTTTAGACTTTTGAGCAGCAGTTCAGCTGAGATTCATTCTGGATGAGGACTCAGAGGCTTCCAGTCTGAGGACAGGATCAGCTGAGGAACTGGTGAGGTGAGGAAGCTGTGGCTTGTTCTGCTTCTCTGATCTTCCAGCATTCGCCCCAATACCTGGCTCAAGTTTGATTTTATTAAGACCATTTAAGATTCGTGCTACACAGAACCCTTGGTCCGCTGCTTGCCGGCCCTGGGCTTGAGAAAGCGCTGGTCAGTGGTTTGTTCATAACGACTGAGTCACCACCGAAGGAAGCAGTTTCTCGGGGCTCAGCCCTTTCTGTCACCGATCTGCTTATGAATGCATAGCCAGTTTACAGACAGGTCCTGGGGCTCCATTCAGTCTGCCCACCCAGTGCCTTGTTAGAGAAGTGGGGAGCCAGGAGGTCACTGCCGAGCTCCAAGGAAGAGAAATGGAGAGACTCCTCTGCCCCATCCACCCTTGGAATCCAGATCTTGTCACATTTGAGGATTACTGAGTTTCCATCATAGATGGAGGAAGGGCCAAGATCATTTGTCCATTGGGATTGCAGATTCCTAAGCACCCCCCACCTCTCTCTCTCTCTCTCTCTCTCTCTCTCTCTCTCTCTCTCTCTCTCGGGTTCCTGGGTCCAGTCTCATGCCTGGACAGTGGTCACTCTATGGGTGGAGGCTCACCTTTCCAAACAGACACCACTATGTTTGTGCAAGACACTTGGAACCCTGAAAAATCCAGGGAAAGCTGCGACCCAATTCGTGCCTTCCAGCCTACTTCTCTGGTTCTGGTTTCCAAAGACACATGCCCCTCCAAGGACCTCACAAAGAAGATGTCACTATGCCTGAACAAGGAGACTACCTGGGCTGGGAATGCCAGCCCTGCTCAGCGTGACCCCATTTGTAAGTACCTGTGGGTGATTTCCGGAAGCCTGAGCTGGCATTTCTTCAAACCCTGAAAACCAGAGGAACTGACCTGGAGCTCAAGTTGGAAGGCCCTGTTTCTGGACGTTTCCCTCTAAGCATCATTCCCCAAGTGCACCCAGCCCTCAGCCATGCCCAGCGATGGCACAGGCACAGAGCCCTTGGCACACTCAAAGTCGTATTCCAGCCTTGAAAGAGTTGGCCTTCTCGGCCCACTGAGCCCGTGGGAGCGTTCTGAAAAGAAAGGCAATGTCCCATGTATTTGCCATCATTAGTAGTATTATTCCCATGTTATCCTCAGCCGACGGGAGTTGGGGAGGCCCAGGCTGGCTCCAGGGCGGTGCTCTCTGTGTGGCCCACAGAGGCTGGGCATGGGGACAGACTCAGGCTTCCAGGGACCATGTTCCCATGGCTTTGTTTCCTCAGGAGTGGCGGGGTTCATTTCTGCTGAAACCAGGGCTGCCCTCTCCACCTTTAAGTCTGGCAAACGCTTGGAAGGAGGGTGGCGTGGGTGGTGATAAGAGGTCAGTATTTCAATTTGCCTGTGTCCCAGGGGAGGGCTAGCCCCTGGGCAGCAGCGTGAAGGGCAGTGAAGGGTTAGGAGTTCTGGAAGGAGAAGCCTTCACTGGAGCTTTAGATGCAGCAGTATGCAGTGTGCCTCCAGGACACACAGCCAGGGACTCAGCACTGAGGCAGGATACCAGCCAGTTTGATGATGAGTGGAGAACCGCAAGCCCAGAAGGTGGACAGCCTTGAGGATGAGGTGTCTCATTCAGATCCCAGCAGAATGGCGGTGGCAGGTGACCAGACCTTCCAGAAATGTCCACCCATAATCCTCTTGGGGCTGAACCACTGGGGACTTCAGCCTTCTGAGGACAGGTGCCTTTTTTCCCCTCCTCTTCTATCCTCAGAGGCTTAGCGCTGAGTCCAGCCTGCAGCAGGCTCTCTTGAGCAGTGTGGAGTTGTCCGCAGACACCAGGCTTCCCTCAGTTCTGCATGGTGGCTATGACGCTCCAAGGTCTGGACAGGGAGCTCATCAGAATCATGGTTCCCTTGCTCTCACACCCTTTCCTCTCATCCTCAATACTGTACAGTGTGGCAGTGCTCACTAAACGCTCCCGATGAACATGGATGCACTAGTTTGTCTCTCTCCAACATGCTAAGTGTTGAGCAGAAAATTCGTGTGTGCTCCTTCATCTAAGCTTCGACCTCCGGAGGGTGGAGCATGGGATAAACTACTTCATATAAGGCACACTTCTCCTGGAGACACCAGGTTGGCCCCGCCTCCCCTCTACCTAACCTCCTGGGCCCTCTGAGAGGGGTGATCCAGTAGCGGGAGCTGTATACACCTGGGGCGCGGCTGGGAGCCCACTCAGTGCACCCGGGGGCGTGCTGGGAACCCACTCAGTGCACCCGGGGGCGCGGCTGGGAACCCACTCAGTATACCCGGGGGCGCGCCTGGGAACCCACTCAGTGCACCCGGGGGCGCGCCTGGGAACCCACTCAGTGCACGGGGGGGGGGGGGGGGCGCGGCTGGGAGCCCACTCAGTGCACCCGGGGGCGCGCCTGGGAACCCACTCAGTGTTACACTTCTTTGCGTTTCTTTGACGTCTGTGTGTTCCATCGTTACAGCCAAAAGAAGTTTGTGACCAGCACTGCTTGACTTTATTTGTGGAGCTGGATTTGAACCCTGGGCCTTGAGAGTGCCAGGCAAGGACTCTGCCACTGAACTAACTACATACCTAGCCCAACACTGCTTTTTTGAATAAACAAGAGATCGAGGTGGGGAGGGGGGAAAGGCGGAGGTAGAATATGTCGAGTTGGCTGGAGAGAGAATATAGAAAATGTATGCTGGAGGGGTCAGTGAGATGGCTCAGCTGGTAAAGGGGCTTGCTGCCAGGCCTGAGGATCTGAGTTCAACCCCCAGGATGCACATGACGGAAGCAGAGAGGCAGCGCTCCGACGTTCTCCTCTGACCTCCGTATACATGCTGTGGCATATGTGAGTCTCCTCCCAAGTAAAAAGAATTAGAACATTTAAAAACAAAATGAAAATCCAGCTCCCCAAGCTAGCAAGGAAGGGTGCAAACAGATCCCTCAGACCCCCACCCCTGGACAAGCTGCTGGTGGTTATAGCTGTGCTGGGACCCCGGGCTATCTATGAATGCCATCATCCTAAAGAGTTAATTATGGGGATGGACAAAGATATGTGTTTAAGGATATTCGCCAGATATTATATTATCAGGAAATGGATACAACTCAATGTCCAGACAGGGAACCCTGGACACCTGCAAGCCATTAAAAATCATGTATTAAATGTAATTCCCTGGAAAATGCAGAGACCAAGACAGACTGACTGACTGGAAATGTGGGTGACTTTTATTTCCTCCCTGTATGATCCGTCTCTAATTTCCTTTAATGAAAGAATTTACTTAGTAATCAGAAAATAAAAACACCAGTTGTTTTATTTTTAAAGTAATGCCGCAGGGTGTGTGGTTTTAGCGTTAACATTTATTTATGCAGAATTTATTTAAGAAAGCACGGGCCAATCCTGGTGGCTGGTGGCCGTAGGCCTTTGGCAAATCGTTCACTATTCTGGACTCTTGGTTTCATCATCAACAGACTATAAAGCTTCCCTAAGTGTTTTGAATGTGTCTGTGTCTGTGTGTTTGTCTGTGTGTCTGTGTGCATGTGTAACGCGATCCAGTCAGGCCCCCTAGGAGCCTGAGCTCGGTGCTGGCTTAGACGCTGGCACAGATGTCCATGCTCCCATGGTCGCTGCAGCTGTCTCCATGGGAGAAGGGACAGAGGCTCAAGTCCAGGCTTAAGTCACAAGGCCATGTGCATCCCAATCGGGAGTGGGGGTCTGGGGGTGGGCTGAGCTGGCCCAAGGGCAGCTCACGGTGTAATAACTGCAAAGAGCTTTTACCGAGGACTGAAGGAAAGGCTCTCAGAAGCAGGCTTTAAGGAGAGAAAACAGAATGAGGCCTGCGAGGTGGGAGGGAAGCGATAGTGCCAGATGCCTCTGCCTGAGCTGCTCACACTGCTCTATCAGGCCCCGTCATGGCACAGAACAAGCTTCATTCCTGGCGCCCACCCATCCTGCCTCTGCTCCTGGCTACCTCCACTATGCTGATGGTGCCACGGGCAAGTGCTGGGAAAGGTGGGCCAGGTGCTCCCAGCTGTGAAGCCCTGGGCCTGAGAGCAGGGCTGGATCAGTTGGGCTGGGCTGGGGTTGCTCTGGGACTGGTTAGGAGCTGTGTGCAATGGAAGCTTCCAGCAACCCAAAGTTCCAGGGATAGAAGGGCACTAAGATAGACAGAGCGGCCCAGAAGCCACTGACAACCCTCGGAATCCTTCTGATAGAAATCATAAACACAACCTGAGGAGGTCAGCGGAGAGAGACAGCGAGGGGCGGGGAGGGTGTCAGCAGGGGTGTGGACACCCTGATGCTGCTTATGCTCTATGCCTAGTACCCTGCTGGTCTCCTCAAGGTCCCCAATATTCACCCTTTTATTACCTGTCTATCACCAAACCTGGAGATTATCCATTTGTAGACTGGCTGGTCAGGAGGCTCCAGGGACCCCCCCTGACTCCCCCCTTCCCTCCCTCCCCATCTCAGTCTCCCCAGAGCTAAGATTATAGGCAGGGTTGGTGTTGTTAGAAGACTGAGGGATAGGGCCTCACATAGCCCTGGCTGGCCTTGAGCTCACCATGTAACTTAGGTTGACCTTGAACTCTGGATCCTTCTGCCAGTACTCCCCTGGTTTGTGTGGTGCTGGGCAAGGACTCTACCCACTGAGCCACACTTCCAGCTCCAAGGAAAAGATTCTTACACATGCATTCACGCGCTAGTGGACCATCAGAAGACCCATTGTATGGATAAGGAGACTGAGGCCCGAGGAAACCATGGAATCATGGTGCCAGCAAAACCCCAGACTGCTTTGGTTCAAAGATCAATTATTCAGGCTTTACACTGAGTTGCCTATTCACACCAGAGGTGAGTCCAGGGGCTGCAGTCTAGTGAGTAGTTGTAGAACGTGACCCACGGAAGCACCACAAGGAAGAAGATGCCACATCTGGGGCACTGTGATGTTTCCCTTCATCCATTTTCTATATCATTAGCTTCTCTCTCTCTCTCTCTCTCTCTCTCTCTGACAAAACAGCTTCTATAATTAAAAAACAAGGAAGGAGCAAAGGAGGTGAGTGGGGGAGGGCTTTAGATATTTCTCAGCTTTGAAAAAGGCAGAATAGCAGCCTGGTCCGCTGGGACTCCAGCAAACAGTCTTCTTGCTGGTACCAGGAAGAGGGACCCAGAATACTGCCCTTACTTATATATACAAGCATTCTCCAAGCCCTCCTTGGCTGGGTGAGGGGGTTGGACACAGGCCTGGGGTGGTCCCTGGGCTGTTTCTGGAACAACGCTAGGCAGTTGCCTGTAGGAAACTAAAGTGTGCGTGTGTGTGTGTGTGTGTTGGGGGGGGGGGTGCCCTAGCAGGTGAGCGACTCTGGGCCCGCCTGCATCCTTTCCCAAGCTCCTGCCCCAAAGCCCCGGAGTCCCGGAGAGGGTTCCTCTCCTTTCTCTGCCTTGTGGCCATCTGCCCCTCGGGCTTACATGGGGTTAATGGAGCATAAATGTTTTTTGTGAGTGAGCAGAGAACCCACGGCTCTTCCCTGGCCACAGCTTGGCCCAGATCCCAGGCATCGGGGGACCTGAACCCTAAATCTAGTCCCTGTTCCTCCCCTGAAAGCCCAAGTTCCCACCTGGTCCGGGAACTCCAGGGGCACCAAAGACAGTTTTTCTCCAAGCCAAGTTGCCCTGGGAGACTGCACACTTGCTAATCAATGCAAGAGGAAGAAGACAGAGGCTACTGGCTGGCTGAGGAGCGGGCTCCCTAGCCACCCCCTGCGCGCGCAGTACCCCATTTAGCAGCCATCCCTAAGCCAGCATTTGTAAAAGCCGCTTGTTCGGGCCTGACCTTCCCCCTTTATGTAAAGTGATATTGCACGCTTGGCCGACCTCAGCAAGCGGCTGACATATGTCGTCAGCTGGGCGCTGCCGCCCCTCTATTAAGATGGTTCTGGAAGCATATGTGGGAATAGTCCTGCCCTGGAGACTGGAGGGAAGGAGCAGGAACGCAGGCAATTAGGGCAGCCTGCCCCAGTGCCAGGAATGCGCGAGGAAACTCAAGGGCCGCATCTGACCCGCATGGAAACAATTAGGGTCAGCAAATAAGCATGGAAAAAGAAACTCTAAAACATGGGAACTCCGCCCCCACTCCTGCTGGGGGTGGGAGCTGCATCTGCCCCGCCCCCACCCCTGCCGCTGGGTAATAACTTCCCTCCGCAATTTCCTGGAGGAAGTTGCCCCAGTGATCGGCTGTGATAAAGTGATCCAGGTGAGCCTTCGCTTCCAGTCTGAAGCCTTTTTCCTTCCCAGGCCAATCTCATGATTAACGGGGGTCAGCCACTTCAGACAGAGCCTCCCCTGGGTGTGCCCTTCCGGAACAGAAATCCATCCCGAGAGCTTCTCTGTTCAGGATGTAGTGGCGTAGTGCAAGGGGTCCTGAGACGGAGATGCCCTGAATGTGTGGTCCTCCTCAAAGGTGAGACCTGCAGCTTTCCGGCTCCCGTCCCCCTGCTGGTTACAGTAGAACAAGAATACTCTTCCCCTTTCAAAGCACCTTCTAGAAACTCATGACCTGCACCATCCCAAGAGTAGTGGCCAGCCACTGGGGCTCCCAAGCTCGGATTAGCAAATCGGTATGTGGATTGCCAAAACTTTGAACCGTGACCCGTTTACATTTAAGAAAAGGCAGGTCCTTGAGCCAGACGCTGGTTGACAATTGGGACAACTTGAGGGTGGGAACCTGAGATTTTTGACTGTCAGTTTTATGAAACTCAAAGACCAACTCGTTCTATGGAAAACTGCCTGCCTATGCTGAGATGTGCAGAGGTTTAGTTAGAACAAAACATCCAACACCCCATGGATGATTTTTAACTGCGTTAGCGTGTCAAAATGCTAACACTCAGTGTGTGTGTGTGTGTGTGTGTGTGTGTGTGTGTGTGTTCCACACACTTTGAAAATGGAGATCAGAGGACAAGGTCAGTTCCTTCTTTCCACCTTGTCAGGGAAGGGTCTTTCTGTTCCTCTTGTGCTCTGTACCCCAGGCTAGCTAGCCTGAGAGCAGCATGGTGACTTCCTGTGTCTCTGCTCCCATGTCACCAAGAGTGCTGGGATTACAGATGATCTGACTTTTTTGATGGGTTTCAGGGGTTGGACCTGAGCCCTCCTGTTTGTAGGGCAAGCTATCTTGCCACTCCAATTACGGATCTTATTATTCATTGATTGGTTAACTGATTGGTTGTGTGAGGGATGATGTACAGGTCCCGGAGAGCAAACTCAGGTCCAACCTGACCACAAGCATCTCCACTGTCCGAGCCCAGCACCTCTTTCCTTTTATTCTTGATGACTCTGTGATCAGAAGATGAAAACTTATGTCTGTTAAGTTTTCTTCTATTGGACAGAACCAAGCTAGAGTCTACTCAAAAGTCCACGGTCTGCTTTGGTTCATGTAGCAGGGAGGCCCAACCTTTTGTCATTGTGGTGTGACATCATCATCTACAAATGCCTTATTCACAGGTGCCCTGGAACACACACGGCCATTGGGCCTTGGGCTGGACATATCTGAGAGAGGAAGATCATTGACAATGGTCTCTCCCCTGCTGGGGCCCCCCACCGTTAAGATAGGTGCTTTTTAACATGGGCATGTGTGTGCCTGATTGTCTATATGTGTACCATGGAGCATGCAGGTACCCGTGGAGGATAGGAAAGGGGGTTGGAACCACAGCCACCGAGCAATCTCTCCAGCTCCTGAAAGGCAAGATCTAAGGAAATTCTGTGGGCCAGAGCCTGAGGACTGGGGGTGGGGACGTGCTTGGGAGTTCCCAGTTCTGCTCCTGGGAGGAAGCTGATGAGCAAGGTCACCTAGCTTGGCTGAGGCATGGCTGCAGACACTATCCTCAGAGTTGACCAGACAGACTCTACCGTAGGAGTCCAGCCTATGGAGGGGTTCTCTCTGCACCCCTCTGCACAGATATCCAGTGAGGTGTCCCAGTGTCTGTCCTCAGAACTTTCTCGGGCTCTCTGAAGGCTGCAGGAGGCAGAACAGCTGTTCAGAGCTGTTTGAGCCCCCAGCCCACCCCTGGCTCCTGCTGCTCCTGTCTGAGACCTTGACAAGCCCCTGGAGGGCAAGAGTGGTAGCCAGAGATGGCCTCCGCTAGCCCATTTCTTCCCGTCTCTTCTAAACTCCGGCTGATCAGATACCCACAGCTTTTGTGGTTGGAGGGGCCCCAGGCGGAGCTCACGTGCATAGGGCTGGCACTGCTGGACTCTGCATGGCCCAAGGTGAAACCTGGTCCATGATGACCCTAACACGCTGTGACATCTGTCAGCCCTTCTCCAGTCAGCACACTGTGATGGCTCAGGGTGGAAGATCGGCCACTGGTGCTGGAAAAGGAAGAGGCCCTGGGCACATGACTCGCCTGATTTCGTTATCAGTCCGTGTTACTCCCTGATTCTGCATGGAGCTCCCACTGTGTGCCAAGTTTGGGACTAACCTGGTGACGAGCAGCCATCCCTGCCTGCCGCCCAGGGGTTTACACCAGCCTCTTAGTGGGGGGATAGTGAGCAGAAAAATGGGATGGAGACCATTTCAGTTTGTTACAAATAAGGAAATGAGCCTCATGGCGTCACACAGCCAGTCCTGGGCCAGACCAGCTTTGAGTAGAATGTCTCCCCTAGGTCCTAGAAGTGGTAGGCTTAAAACTGGAGCTGAAGGTTGGGGTCAGCAGCAGCTGTGGCAGAGGTTTGGTGCCACTCGGCCACGGGAGATGTTATCAAGACTGATAAAGGATGAGCTGTGCAATTGTAGGTACTCCCAACAAGCTTTGCTTTAAAGGGAGGGTATACAGCCAAGTCCCACTCTGTCCAGGACTGCCCTGTTCTTAAGGTTTTCCTTCCTTCCTTCCTTCTTTCCTTCCTTCCTTCCTTCTTTTGTTCATTTGTTTTTTTGGAAAAAGGGTCTCTCTGTGTAGCACTGGCTGTCCTAAAACTCACTCTGTAGCCCAGGCTGGCCTCGAACTCACAGAGATCCCTGCCTCTGCCTCCTGAGTGCTGGGATTAAAGTTGTGCATCACCACCACCTGGCTAGGTTTGGAGTTGGTTTTTTTTTTTTCCAATACCTTATCACTTTTTAAATTTGTTTTGCCTTTTTCCATTTTTTCATATATGTGCATGAATGAATTTGCTTTTGCATGTGTGGGGAGGCATGGGTGCACTGGCCTGTGTGTACATAGGCATGGAGGCCTGTGGTTGATATCAAGAATTATCCTCAATCATTCTTATGCCTTCTTCACCAAGGCTTGTTGGTGTGGCCATCTCCTGCCTCTGCCTTTCGAGGCTGGCACTACAGGCTGGCTGCTGTGACTATCCAGCATTTATGTGGGTTTCTTAGATTCTGAACTCTGATCCTCCATGTGCAGGGCACGCTACTGGGCCATCTCCCCAGTCTGTCTCTCCAGTTTAATATACTTCTCCATAGTCCCTGGCTCGCAGCTGCCTTTGTCTGTCTGTCTGAGTACGGAGGACAGAAATCAATGATAGATGATGGAGGTACCCCAGAGTGCTAGCCACCTGCACAGATAGGCTGCGGGCTGGGATCTGCACCGAGAGGCACCAGAGCATAGACACAGTGGAGACACTGGGACCCAGGCCTGCAATGCCATCATTTCCGCTCCTGTGGAGAATGACGATGCCCCTCACAGGGAGGAGCAGGGAGTGGCCTTGACTGACAATTGCTGTGCAGGGCAGTGGCCGCTACGCCAGCTTGTTCACAACACCTGTCATCACGTGCTGTCAGCACAGAGCTCTGCCGCCGCCTAATTTATGCCTAGGGTGTCACACGTCCACACAGACTGTGTTTAAACCATCACAAGACGGCTGTTGAAGAACACTGTCGCTTTGACAGGTATTCGTCGGGGAGGATCCTGGACACCTTTAGACCTGGGACACTGGCAACCCAGCAGCGGGGCCCAAGAGGGCTGGGGAAAGAGGCCAGGCCACCTTTGGTTGTGATGCCTGGCTTGTGGGGCTCCTGGCCACTGTGAAATTTGCAGGAAGTCAATGGCAGCTGTGGGCTCTCCTTAGAGCTTCCACAGCGTCTGCCTAACTCCTCCTCGATGTGAATATGAACTTCCATCCTGGGCTCAGGGCTAGATTCTCACTTCCTCTCAGCCTCACGTGTGGCTGTAAATAAGCCCATGCCAGAGACGTCAGCGCATAACTGATTTTTTTTTTTTTTTTTGAAAAATGCTAGCTGGTAGGCATGCGCATTACCTCTGACAGGCTGTCTGTGCTCACATCTGAGATGTAACTAGGAAGACTGTCCAGTCGTCTGCAGAAGTGAAGGGGATGGGAGGATTGGAATATCACAGGATACTAGACAAAGCTTGAACTGTGTTTGAAGTCTTTCCTTTTTTTGCATGGACCAGTTTCTTGTTTGGTGTGAGATCTACTTGTTCAACATCGAAATCAAGGGACCCCTGAGCTAACAAGAAGACAGGGCCCAAATGATGGGCAGAACCCCTAAACAAGGCAATCAGCTGAGTTTGCCCAGTGCATCTGGGTCCACACAGTCAGGTCCCAAGGCTGAGCTAACAAATTGTTAGCTATTTTGGAGGGTTTTTTGTTTTGTTTTGTTTGTGGTTTTTTGCTTGTTTGTTTGTTTGTTTGGTATTTTAAGACAAAATTTCTCTGTGTAGTCCTGGCTGTCCTGGCACTCACTCTGTACACCAGACTGACCTTGAACTCGGAGGTCCTCCTGCTTCTTTCTCCCGAGTGCTGGGATCGAAGGTGTGCGCCACCACCACCTGGCACTTTCAGAGTTCTTAACACAACACCAGGCAGGTGTAGCAGTGCACACCTTTAATCCCAGCACTCTAGAGGCAGAGGTAGATAGTTCTCTGTGAACTTGGGGCCAACTTAATCTACATAGCAGGTTTCAGGTTGTCCAGGGCTAACCAGTGAGACCCTATCTCAAAATAAAATAACATCAACAGAGCTCCAAATTACTACCACGCGGTTCTGGAAGCCTGAAGTATGCCTCCCTCCCCAGGGAAGGAAGCAGGGAGCTTGGGACCTGTGGGCTTTGTGAGAACCACAAAGGACCTTGCATTTTCTTGTCTACCCATGATCCTAGGGCGGTCCCCCTCCCTCCACTCCCAAGCTAGATCCTAAATGTGTTGGCCAAGTTCATGTTTGGAAAACATCGCATGTCTCCACTCAGAAGCTTTTCGGTGTTTCCCCGCCTTGTTCTCCTACAGAGATGTTTTAATCACATATCACCAGACAGTAGCAACACTCCTCCGAGGAGGCCCTACTCTGTGCCAGGGGGTGTGACTCTGGCCCTTCTTGGTGCTGTCTGCTACCCCCAACGCCTCACTGCATGTGTACCATGTTCCTAGTTGGCAGCAAGGAAGCTTGAAGTCGGAAAACACACATTCACAGCTGGAGTGTGCCGGTGAGACTTGAACCCAGACCCGCCTAGGGACGCGAGGGCTTTCCTTATATAGTGTTGAGGCTAGATGCCCTTGGCGTTGACTAGGGAGCTCCGTGTGCAATGCTCACCAGGGTCTGGTCTTGTAAATAGAGAGGAAGCAGGAGAAAAAGCATGAGGGTGGGAACGGAATGGGAAGCTCAAGCTGTCCTTGCCTGTGGGCCTGCCTTTTCTGTCTCTCTGACAGTTGTGACCTGCTTCAGAGAGCTTGGGTTCTAATTACACGTGGCCCGTCCCACCGTGTACAGGTGGCAGCACTGGAGCCACAAGCATCACGAAGGAAAATCAACCAGGTGCTAAGGTAAGCAAGTGTCCAGCTGTGACATCAGGGAATGCTCTGAAGCGCCAGGTTTCAGTGCTGGCCCCAGAACCTTCATGCCCTAGAGCGAGCGGCCAGCCTCTTCTGGTGGTGGTGGACAGGAGGTGGGTCTCATCTCTGCGCCAGGGCCCCTCCACCAGGGTGAAGGGATGAATCTGCCTCCAGAGACAGGGAGACCAGCTGTGGGCATCAGCTCCCAAAGACCTGGCAGCAAGGCCGAGTTGGAAGCCAATGTCTGTCCCTGCCGTGGGGAGACTGACTACTTCCTGTCACTTCCAGCATCGCATCAGGAAATGCTCAGAACCTTTGGGGATCTCTTCCAAGAGAAGGGGAAATGCGGAAAAGCACTCAGGAGGCAGAAGGTAGAGGACCAGGAGTTCAAGGCCATCCCTTGGCTATATAGTGCCAAGAGGCCATGGTGGGTGAGCTGCAGACTCACTGTCTAGTACATGGTGAGTGTTGTCCAGTCATCTAAAGGGAACCCGAACATCTGCGCTGTGGGTTTGCAGTGGCCTTGTCTGTGTGTTCTATCACACTCTCCCTCCTCCCCTCCTCCTCCCCCTTCTCCCCCTCCCCCCCACTTCTTTCAGCTCTGTCCATGGCAGCCTGGCCTACTGCATTTGAATCCCAGAATGCACTTGGACTCTCCCTGACCCCTCTCTCGCCCTTTCCGGCCACACTTGCCTACCAGCGCTCCCTCCATGTGCTCTCCAGGGCATCTCTCCCGTCTGCCCCCTCCTCTATTTCTGTTACTATGTCCCTGGGCCTGGCTAGAGCCCAGGCTGTCTTCTGCATGAAAGAACATACTTCTGGTCTTTCCGTTTCTCCTCTCTTCAGTCAAATCTGGTCAGGTTAGGCGGAAAAGCACCCGAGAGCCCCAAGTCGCAGTGGCTTTGACACAACACAGTTCCCTCTTTGCAGAAGAAAGCAACCAAGGCTGACCGGGGAGCTCTGCATCACCTGGAGCCCTGTTCTCTTCCTTCTCCTTGCTTAGATGGGCTTTCTCACATCTTGGCCCAAAACAGTTGTTTGAACTCCAATCATCACACCTATGTTCTAGCTAGGAGGAAGAGCAGGACTAAAGATTCCAGACCATGGAACAAGCCCCTTGGGGTTCAGCTCCTCTTTCCAGGCCCCATTGACCGCTGTTCGTACAGGCCTCTCCCCCCAGGGCCCAGCAGCCCAGGCTTTTGCCTACCTTGCCTACCCAGCTCCCCACCTGAACTTCCATCCCTCTGATCACATGACTGGCTCGTCCGTTCTCCCTTGTCAGAGGTCAGGGCACCATCCAGAGTCCTCGCCCATGGTCTCCGCCTCAGCCACCTCCTGTGTACCCCTGTGTTGCCTCTGTGAGAGCTGGAGGCACTTTCTGCGTTGGCTCTCTCCCCACTCACTTACGAAGGGCCCAGCGGGCAGGGACCTCCTCTGATATGCTCATCAGCATTGTCCTGGGTGCCCAGGAGCACTTACAGCCTGAGGCAAGTATTTGGTCAGCATGGGTGGGGATGGAGAAGAACCCCCATGCTCCAGCACTCATATGAGAGGACCACCCATCACTCCAGCCCTGAGGGTGTGGTGGACTGCCAGTCTGAGAAGCCTGACAAACCCTGGGGGCTGGATCTGACCAGCCATGACCTTCTGTGATCCGAGACACAGGGTCAAAAGGCCAAGATGGGTCTGTAAAGGGAACTGCTGGTCAGAGTAGCTCCTTCTGGCCCTGTCTTCGGAGAAGATGCCTTTGCACCAAGTATTAAGGTACTTGAAGGTCATCTAAGGACCTCATAATAAGTTGGTCCCCATGGGGACGCTGCTTGTGTCCTGCAATGCAGGAAGGTGGGCAGGAAGCTCACTGGGAAACCGAGGCAGAGGCAGGAATTGAGGGAGAAGGAAGAGGAGCTTGCCTGATGATGTCAGTAAACATCTGGGTCCAGCTGAGGCTGCAGCTCTCTGTCCCACTTCAGTCAATGTCTCTCTTTGTTTCCATAAGCCAGCTTGCAATCAGCAGGACACGGAGGATCATTTTCCCATTTCAGAGATGACTACAATATACCCGGGAAGACTAGAATTCATTCCCCGGTCTGTGTGACCCTGAACCACAGATTCTTCGATGTGCGCCCCTTGTCCTGATGTTACCTTTAGAGGCCTAAGAACTTCATCCCCAGGGGATGGAGGGGGTTCAGGAAGAGAAGAGGAAGGTGGTCCTGAGAAGGAAGCCAGGGCTCCAGGCATGCTAGCCGGGCAAGCACTCTACCAACCGGCCGAGCAGGAGCTCTAGGCAGGAAGGCAACATTTATGACAGAAATGCCAAGTCTTTTCAGCCAGAGCCCTCTTCTGTAACGGACCATATCCTGAAGCTTAGATTTGCAGACAGATATGTGAACAGCATGCCCTTGGAGCCCAGACAAACCCTTGCCTGCCTGTCCACTGGCCTCCTAGCCGGATGATGAGTCCCAACCAGGAGGGGAAACTTGGTAATGATTTGAAAATCCCCTCCGATGCCACTCTCTATCCACCTGAAATAGAATTTCACTTTTTTTTTGTAAGAAAAGATAGATTGCAAACATTAGCAGAGACTTTTGAAAACTGCACATAAATATTTGTAATCGGCCCGGCTTGGGCTGAAGATAAACAGTCACAAGCAATATTGTGACCGCAGTCCTCTCCCGCTAACAACTTCCTCAGAGAGGAAAGGTTGGGTTAATCAGAAGGAAATTGACTGCAGCTGTAGTGGACCGGGGGCTTGGGGGCAGTCTCCAGTTAGAGTCCTCGGGGTGGTGTCCGCTGCAGCGGAGACCCGCTTAGGAAGGAGAGCTCTCCAGGGACTCAGGGCCGCCCGGCCAGGGCCTCTGAGCACGCCGGCCACGGCAGCTTTTTGACATCCTGGTCTAGCTGCTAATCCGAGCATTTGCCTGTCTGGAAATGTCATTTGAAAAGGCCACTTATTGTTTTAATTTACACACCAACAAGCTTCCAAGTCTTCCATTCTGCCACAGAAAGCAAGTTAGCTCCCAGATCAGTTCTGCTGTCAGCTCACCCAAGGCGAGCGCTTGGTGGGTACCCCGAGGGAGGTGAAGGGTTGTTGGGACAGGCTGCAGACCAGGCTGGTCCTCCTCATTCTCACTGTCCAGGGGCTTTGTCTCCAACCTCAACCCCAGGTTATAGGATTGGCCTGAACCCCACCCAGTGGTCCAGTCGGGACTGTAGCTGAAGACCTCCAGGGTCAGGGTTAAATGGGGGTCATCGGTTCAGTCACTTAACAAGTACTTATGCAGGGTCCACACCGCTCTTGCATGAGGGGGGACATCAAAGGCCTCCTTGTAGGAAGCATGCATTCTAGCGGGAGGGAGGGCAGTGAGAGCATGCCCTAAGCGTGAGGGCTGCGTAGAGGCTGGGAATAAAATGAAGGTGGCGGCCAGTCAGAGAGATGGGTGGCGTCATCTCACTTTGCATCTAACATTTAACATTTCCTTAGAGCTTCAGAAAGCAGGGCTCATTTTTCAGGGATAAGAGACCCCCGTTGGTTCCCAGTTGAGATGAGACTCTGGAGCCAAGGTGACAGGTTCGAATCCATTCTCGCATTACCCATGATGCCTTGCTTTCTCAGCTACACAGTTAGGATAGCAGTCAGGTCTATGCATGGGTTGTAAGGAGTGAAAAAAAAGCAGCAAGGAGGGAGCGCTTCCTGCAAGATGCAAGAGAGGGCAGTGTTGGATGCCAGCCTTTATCCTTAAGCTGTGGCTCAGTATCCGTGGGCAGGGGCTTGGGGAGCTGATGATGCTATTGGCCTTCTTTGGAGCTGGGCCTCCTTGTGCCTTCTAAGTACTTGATGTCACAGCTAGCTAAATGTCATCCGTGCTAAAAGCTGACGTCCTGCAGGCGTGACAGGCCTGTCACAGACCTCTGGGGAGGCTGGGCAGATTTTAACATGGGGTTTTGGCCACCAGGCTTTTCTCTCGTGAACCATCCATCCCTACCCACTTACCCTTTGAAGCCAAAACTCTGTCTTCATGACGAAAATGCCAAACGTGGTCCACCACCTGGTCACACATAAAGGAAGATGATTCAGCCACAGAAAACAGAACGCTTGAGTTCTGCATCGTGGTCTTGGCACTCTTGACAGAGTTACCATTCCTGAATAAAGAAATGGAAGCACAGAGAGGCCTAGCCACCAAACCAAGGCCACACAGCCAGGCCTGCAGAACTGATGGTCTCCTCCTAGTCTCCTTAGAAAACCTCTCTGCCACCTGGAGCTACAGCTGCCGCTGGAAACTCTGAGGAAAACCGTTTGCTTTCCTCCCAATCTCCACATTTTCTTCTACTGCAGAATAAATGCCTCCCCCGACCCCGAAGTTTAAAACACAAGGAAGAGCCACCTTGTGAACGTGGTTGCTTGAGTGTGTGGGGCTTCTGGGGCAGCCTGGGCAATGCCCCAGTGAGGAACGGCGCTCGAACCCTTCCTGCAAGGCTTTTGCTTTGTTCTGTCTTATTATTAAACCACAGCTCTGAGCGTGTTCTGCCAGGCGGGCAGGCCTGTAACACAGGCTCTGGTGCCACTTTGTAGGGAACGGTGCTTCAGGTAGGGCAGATGCTGATTGGTGACAGCAGCCACGGACCTTAAGATGCTGGCGTTGAATTCTGTAGAAAGGAGGTGAGCAGTGGGCACACAGGAGCCCTGGGGGACGTCCTGGACACTTTCCTTACGTTATCTTAATAATTCTTCACAAAAAGACTCATTCTGTAGGAATGGTGTTCTGTAGGAATGGTGATCTGTAGGAATGGTGATCTGTAGGAATGGTGATCTGTAGGAATGGTGATCTGTAGGGATGGTAGCTGTTGCTTCTGTTATTTAGAAGCCAAGACTCTGGGGACCCCAGAAAGTACCTCAAGTTTCTCTGGCTGTGGGGAGGAGCTAGGTTCGGGCTGAGGTCTCTGGGATTCCAGAGCCAAAGCTGCTCTGCCCTGGAAGACTATGGAATGTTCTGGAACATTCTAGAAACAGGAAGACACAATTCAAGAATTTAACTGTGGTGACTTAACTGAGTTTCTGTTAACTGGAAAGAGACACGATGAAGGAAAGTCGAAGCGCAGCTCTGTCTGTCGTCAGTGTCCATTTGTGTGGCTGGGGGTCTCAGCCCTGTCAGCAGAGCTCTGTGGGTCAAACCCTGGCCTGAAACTGTCCCTGACCTCAGAGCAGAGGGTGTCTGCCAGTGTGGACTGTGGGCAGTGTTCAGCGAGAGGGCAGCTAGCAGGGAAGCAGAAGCCGTGGGCCAGGCTCACTGACAGTACCTGGTCTACAGAGGAGACGCTGAGGCTGAGGTGGAGACACACCTTCCCAGCACCACCTTGACTTCCTGTTTGGAGACATGGTGTCGAGAAGAAGCTTGTTGGCTCGTGCGGTGGGCAGATTCACAGCTCCAAAAGATGTCAGTGCCCTGGTGTTGAGAGCCTATGACCAGGGCCTTGAGCATGAGTCAGTCATTATTCAAGGGAGGGGACAGGATCAGAGTTAGAGCAGACATGTTTGGAGCTGCCCATGCTGGCTGACAGGGGACTCGGGAGCCTCCAAAGAAGGAAAGGCAGGAAATGAGTGTCCCTAGGGTCCCAAAGGATGGCTGCCTACCAATGCCTGCAATTCTGTCTAGTGGACCCATGGGATCGTGGGGAGCCCGGGTGACTGTGAGATTTTCAGCTCCTATGTGGAGAACTGACTGTGCCTGTCCTTTGAGCCACAGACAGTGGCCATCTGTTCAGAGCAGGGCAAAGTGACAACCTGGGCAGACCCTCACTTGGAGCAACAGAGCAGTTTCAGATCTGAGGGCTCAGCTCCTGGTGTAATTCCTGCCACAAATTCACCTCCATCCTGGGTGATGTGGTCAGACTGTGCTTTGTGTATGTGGAGGTGAGGGTGCGGGGCGATTGAGCATGTAGCTTAGCTGATAAGTGTTTGTCTTAAATGCATGACATCTGTGTTCGATGGTTAGCGCCATATAAACCAGCCAGGAAGGTCAGAAGTCCAAGGTCAGCTGGTTGGAGGTGGCATGTGCCTTGAATCCCAGCTCTCAGGAGGCAGAGGCATGGGGATCTCTGTGAGTTGAGGCCAGCCTGGGCTACAGAGCTAGTTTTAGGGCAGCCAGGACTAAATAAAGAAACTCTGCTCAAAAAACAAACAAACAAAAACAAAAAACCCAAACCAACCAAACAAACAAACAAAGAGTACACAGTGCCACCATGATGGGTCCTGGCCATAGTAGGGCTTGCGTCTGTCATAGATGCAAAATCATCTTTAGAGGACTGGAGAGATGGCTCAGGGGTTAAGAGCACCGACTGCTCTTCCAGAGGTCCTGAGTTCAATTCCCAGCACTCACATGGTGGCTCACAACCATCAGTATCTGGCACCCTCTTCTGTATACATAATAAATAAATAAATCTTTAAAAAAAATCATCTTTAGAGTTCTCAGGCTAGCCTGGGCTACCTAGTGAGACACTGGCTCTTTCTCCTCAACAACAGCAACAAAAGCATGGATTGTTCAGAGAAAATAGCAAGAGGAGATTTCTGGTTCACAATAAAGTTGGAGGGTTGTTTTGTTGAGGGTAGGAGGAGTGTGCACGTGTGCAAAGGTCAGAGGTCAACCTTCTCTGTTGTTCTTCAACCGTCGCCTTCCTTGTGTTTTGATCTTTGTTTTATTTTGAGACAGGTTCTCTCTACACAGCCCTGGCTTCCTTGGTATTCACTCTGTAGACCAGGCTGACCTCGAACTCATAGAGATCTACCTGCCTCCACCTCCTGAGTGCTGGCATTAAAGATGTGAGTCTAGCAATCTTGCTTTCAGAATAGGGTCTTCTCACTGGCCTCTAGCCTGTCAAGTAGGCTAGGCTGGCTGATCAGTGAACCCCAGGGGTGCTCCTGACCATACTTCCTCAGCTGGAGCTAACGGGTGCACATCATACTCATCCAGCTTTTCTGCATGGCTTCTGGGGACCTAACCCAGGTCCTCAAGCTCCCACGGCAAGCACATTACCAAGTGAGTTACGTCCCTAGTTCCTGAGGTGTTTATTTGTTTTTAATGAGAAAATTTATCAGTCAGGGGTGGTGGCAGGTAGATCTTTAATCCCAGCACTCGGGAGACAGAGGCAGGCAGATCTGTGTGAGTTCAAGGCCAGCCTGGTCTACAAAGTGAGTTCCAGGAGAGCCAGCTACATAGTGAGACCCTGTCTCAAAGAGGGGGAGGGGAGAATTTGTTGAAGTAGCACCACCTCATGTTGATTAAAAGAGAGCTGAGGGTAAGTTTAAGCTTTCATTTTGGAAGGCGCCTGAGCAAAAGAGGAGGAAATACCAGGCAGCCCCTACCCGTAGTGATCGGGACACAAGTCACTTGCTGACCTATGAACTCTTTGAAAACAAGATGGCAGGTCCAGAAAACACACCTAAAAGAATTCTAGACACCCAGGTTGGACACTTTGTCCTGGACATACTTTGGAAACAAAGCCAGGAAGGCATCTGCCCTTCACTCTGGCACCCTTGGAGTTAGACACATCCTGCCAGCCAGAACACGTCCATGAAACATTCATTGGATGAAAGAACAAATGCCGCCCACTGCACAGCTCCTTTTGGGGCACTGACCAGCTGTTGGGCCCCAGGATGGGAAGAAAAACCGTTTGAATAATCCTCAACTGGAAACTGACTCTGATTATGGCGAATGTCAGTTCCATCTTTCACTTTGATCCTAAATCTGTTTTGGCAAGGGTTTGAGGGAACCAGCTTCTCCAACATGTCTGGGCTTTTCTCGAGAACTCTTTAAAACAAGCCAATGAATCAGCTACATGCAAGGAGGAGAAGGCGCTTTGGGAACATCCTTCCTGCCCAGTTTCCCTGACTGTAGAAGGGAAGGTTTAGGGCAGATACCCCATCCTTTTTCCTCTTTAATGTCTGTGATTGTTTGCCCCCATTGTCATCTGGACCAGATGTAGGACAGCCCAGGAGACACACCTCTGGACATGTCGGCATAGACTTTTCAGACTGGGTTAAATAAGGTTAAAGACCCCTCCTGAAAGTGGGTGGCACCACTCCATTGACTGAGGTCCCCAACCACATATGAAAGAGGAAGTAAGCTGAGCGCCAGCATTGTCTCTTTCTGGTTCTTGACCGAGGATGCCATGTGACCAGTTGGCCTCAAGCTCCTGCCTCCGTGAAGTCCCCACCATGGTGGACTGTACCCTCGACTTCTCAGCCAAACGGATCCTGCCTTAAGTTGCTTTTGTTGGGTCAGCTCAGAGAAGAGGAAAATAAAATGACTAATATGATGCCTACCGATAGATGCTCCAAGGAGGAGGGGGTTTTAGGAAAGGGAAAATCCTGGCTCCAAATGATGCAGGTTCTTCAGGCTTCAACCTCACGGTGCCACAGCTGAGGCTGGTAGTGGGACTAACTCAGGCTATCAGAGGCTCCTGGGAAGCAAGTCACCCCTTACTTGTTTGGGTTCAAAGAGTAACCTTGATGCCTGGTAACTCTCAGGGGGGTTAGTGGTTCATCCTCTTGGCCATGGGCAGGAAGTGGATGAAAAGTCACGCTTTCACTCGTCCATTGAGAGGGAGAGGCACGGCTGTGGAGAACCCTGTCTCCTTTCCTGCAGGAACATCCACAGCACGGGGTGGCCTTCCATGGCAAGGGTGTGCAAACATCAGCCTGCGGCCAGGCCTGACCTCTCCATTGTAGTGCAGCCTGCAAGCAGTCACGCTTCCAGACTGAGGGGAAAGAAGAGACAGAGAAGACATCTAGGCAGCTCAACGCACTCACATCCTCGGGATTTACAAATCGGCCTCCTTGGTAGGGCTTCTCTGCAGCCTCCGGGAGATTCTGGACACCTCTGAGACTTGGGAGAGAAAGAGGGAAATCACGGTGACGGATGTGTCCCTATTGGGTGGGGACACACAAGGTGATGCTGTGGTTCTTGTCTCACTTGCCAAGAAGTGACCTTTCACTGGGCTGGTGACATATGGTTGTCACTCCAGGTGCTTGGGAGGCTGAGGCAGGAGTTTGAGGTGTGCCTGGGCTACGGAAGGAGTTCAAAGCAGTCTAGGCAACTTAGTGAGACTTTGTTTCAAAATAAGAGGGTTTAGGATGTAGCTCAGTGGCAGAACACTTGTCACCCTGGATCCCATCCCAAGCATTGCAGGAAGAAGTGTCCCTTTGTAGTCTGGCAGTGCCTGGTTTTCCCATTTGGGTCATTATTGGGTGGTACCACTGATCTGTTTAAGGAGACCCCGAGTATAAGGCGGAAGCCGCAGCTGCCTAGTTCCCCTCAGTTCCAGAAGGTTGTGCTGAGCCCAGCCGGGGAATTGAGTATCGCGTCTAACTTCAGCTCAGGGGATGTTGTGGGCTTTGTGCCAACAGGAGTTGCAGTGGCTCTGAGGTCAAAGTCACCATCACCCACGCTCCCGAGTAAGGTGTCTTCAAACAGAGGTATAGACACAACACTGAGACCAGAGGCTCACCCAAACTCCAAGGTCCTCAAAGCCCTGCTCTCGGGTTCACTGCTCTGGAGGCCCTATGCCCCTCACCTCAACCTGTCTCCTCCCTGTTAAGAGGTTTGAAAAGTCTCAAGAGGAAACCAGATGACCAGAGTGACATGACCAAGATGGGGGTCAGAGCCATACGAGGAGGCGGGCAGGTGCCACCAAGGGGCCGAGGTCCAGCTTATTTACCTCAAGAGCTGGCCGTGGTAATGCACACCTTAATCCTATCCATGGGGAGGCAGAGGCAGATGGATCTCTCAGAGTTTGAAGCCAGAGTGGTCCACACAGCAAGTTCCAGGATAGCCAGGGCTAGTTTGTGGGACCTTGTCTCAAAAAAGGGAGGTGGGAGCTCCAGAGTAGGCCTAGAGGTTAAGGGCACTTGCTATTTTTCCAGAGTCCCCAAGTTCTGTTCCCAGTACCCATGTCTAGAGGCTGGCAACCATCTGTCACTCTCGCTCCAGGGCATCTGATGCCTCCTCGTCAGCGTCTGTGCTCGCATTCACATACCCACATGCAGACACATATACCTACATATATTTTAAATAATAAAAATAAATGGTAAAAGGGGAGACTGAAAGAGAAGCATTTAAACTATAGAAGGAAGCCAGGTGTGGTGGCACATGCCTTCAGTCTAAGCACTCAGGAGGTGGAGGCAGGAGGATCTGTGTTCAAGGCTAGCCTTGGCTACATAAATGGCCTGGCTAGACCTCTAATTAGGATATATCTATACATATCTTGCAATCAGCCATGGTCAGCACTAACAACCTCAATGCATGAGACAGCTTCTCTCCTAAAAGTGCAAATTCAAGACACAAATCAATGAGCAAATTTATAGATAAATAAAAAAAAATTTAAATAAAAAAATAAAAAAAAAAAAAAAAGACATGGGGGCTGGAAAGATGGCTCAGTGGTTAAGGCTGTTAAGAGGACCTGAGTCTGGTCCCTAGGACCCACACAGCTCCTCTCGTAGCTACCTGTAACTCCAGATCCAAGACATCCAACACACTCTTGTGGCCTCTGCTGGCAACTGTACACACACACACACACACACACACACACACACACACACACACACACGCACAGATACACAAATAAATAATGACAGAAATGTGAGGGGGATGCAATTGGTGGCAGGGTGCTTGCTTAGCATGTCTGAGGCCCACCCTGGGTTCCACTACCCGTAGGTAGTAGGTCTCCAAAGACCTTTATTGTGGTCTCCTCACAGCTGCCACTTTTAGTGGAGGCTTCTGCTCCCCTGTCTGGGCCTTTTGACGGCTCCCCACTTCATACTCACCTTCTGTTTGCATGAAAAATAGAAATAAAAAGGAAAGGACATGTCTGCTCCTAGACATGGTGGAGGAGAAAGTTTATTATGGATAAAAGAGAGAGTGTAGGTAGAGGCATGGACAGGGACATCTGGGAGAGTCCAGAATGGACATGAAGAGGCTGAGCTGGGCCCTGTGGAGAGATGGGGGGAGGGGCAGAGAGGGGGGGGAGAGAAAGGAGAGAGGGGAACCATGTGCAAGCAGCCTGGAGGCCAAAGGTCCAAAACCGGCGGGTAACCAAAATGTCTGGATTATATAGGGAAGAGCCGGGGGGGGGGGGGGGGGACAGCCCAGCCTCTGAGCTGGAGAGCTCAGGATAGGGGGTGGGGTATCCCAGCCATTCCCCGTAACAGGTAGGGACTGAGGGATGCTGGGAGAACCTGGCAGCCAGGTCCGCTTTGATGTGTTAAATAGGCACCTGGAGGTCCCAGGATTGGAACTTAACACTGTTCCTTGTAGAGGGCTCGAGGTCCATCCTGAGCTTCGGGCTCTACCACCTGGATGGGTATAACCTCAGGAGACAGACACAGTTATTGCAACATGACGCTGCGAGGTGAATCGGCTTCCTTGGGGGCCTGTCCAGCAGTTGGCAGTGAGACCGCAGTCACAGCAATCCTAGACTCTCCAAGTTCAGCCTGTGTGGTCAAGGTCCTTAGCGGTGATGGCTCCCTGGGGTCAGGAGTTTCCATTGTCAGCGACAGGAACAGATGCTCTTGGGGATAACAACGGCCCACCCCAACTTGTTGACCTTGACCACAGCACGTGTGCTTCCCCTGAGTCTCTTTGTACACAGTGGCATCCTTCCTTAGATCCGAACACAGAAGACAGCCTTACAAGGACCCAGGCTTCGTGTTTCTACTTCAGCAGTGAAACCACATTAAATACAGAACACCTACTTAAATGTGAATTTCAATAAGCAATGCTTTTTTTTTTCTTTAAAATGTGTAAGTGTCCCAGGTGCCACATGAAGTCTAATTATACTCAGGAAAAATACTTACTTGATACTCACACTGAAGATCCTGTTTGTTTTTTTCTAAAGTGGATGGGCCCCAAATCTGAATGAACTATTCTCAAAAAATTCTAAAAAGTTAAACATACCTTTTAGTCCTTAGATTCTAAAGTGGCTTTAGTGGATGGAGGTTAATGAGACGGGTCTCAGTCTTTCATTTGGTTAGCCTTGAACACACCAAGGCAATCCCGTCTGTTTCTCAAGCGCTAGGATTACACATTTGAGCTGTTATGCCTGAACCAACCTCCCTCCCTCCCTCCCTCCCTCCCTCCCTTCCTCCCATCTTCCCCTCTCTTTCCTAGCTGCCTTCCTTCTTTTCTTCCTCGTTGACATAGATCTTGCCGCGCAGCCCAGGTTGGCTCCAGTATTGGAATTACAGGCATGCGCCATTGTGCCCAGTCTAAACAGCCTTCAACTTGGTTTCAGGGCAGAAACTGGGAACCTCTTTGCCAGGCCCTGGGCTGTCCTCTCTGTCCCCTCCCTTCTTCAACCTGAGAAAATATGGCCTTGGCAAGCACCCCAAGAAGCTGGGCCTACATGCCTCCGGGAATCCTGGCCCATCAACACCCCCCCACACACACGCCAGTGTTCTCAGCATCTTACTACTGAAACGTAGAGCGGAAGGATACACTCGCTAGTTCTTGTCATTTCTGTTCTGTTTGATGCTTAATCAATGTCACTTGTAAGTGACATTAAAAAACATTCCTTGTCAGTCAGGAGTGCCTGCAGGCAAGAGCAACCTCTCTCAGCCCTCAAAAGTAATTAAAGACAATCATCTAAAAATGCAGGGAGGCTGTAGGGCCTGGATTCCAGGCTCCACCCACATCTGCAGCGGGAGTGTCGTCCAGTGGAGCTGTTTACTATTAACCCTTGGATGGCCACAGCTCTAGAATGCAGGACTGCAGGGTGTCAACGCTCAAACTCTCTGTCAAGAAATAAAGGATGGTTTCTGAGAGAGGGAGGGAGGGAGGGAGGGAGCCGGGGGGCAGGGAGAGAGAGAGAGAGAGAGAGAGAGAGAGAGAGAGAGAGAGCCCCAGTCGCGAACATCAGTATGCCATCTCCCGTTGGCTGTTGGCAAAACATTTCTTTTTTCTTTTGTTTTGATGTTGTTTTTGAGACAGGCTCTCACATTGCAGTCCAGGCGGTCTAGAACGCACTCTCTGGCTGAAGCTAGCTTGAACTTCCTTATCTTCCTTCCTCAGCCTCTGAAGTGCAAGTGTTACCGACATGCACCCCTCAGTTTATTTCTAGTTCCTTTAAAAGACTTATGGACGATGTAAGAATAACTTTTCCTTAAACCAACACAAACTGTATTTTGCTGAAGCCACAAAAGTAAAACTAGATCGAGGTTGTAGCGGATGTTGGATACCTTAAAATACCTTTTTAAACATTAAAGTTTACAAAATCGAAAGAAAAAGAAAAGAAAAAAGAAAGTCTACAAAACATGGGTCTGTCCTCCAGTTTGGTGTCAATCTCCAAAACTACAGCTGGAACTACCCTCTTTTACGGTGTAGATAAGCGCCGCTCCTGAAGAGGATCCAGAGTCAGCTGGTACCACCACAGAACCTTGGCTGGCTGAGCCCAGCACAAGGAGTGTGTACCCGGAGCAACTGGGAAATGCAGTGTTCAGAGCTCCCCCTTCCCTTTCCTTCCCTCCCTCCCCTTCCCTTCTCTCCCCTCCCTAAAGGATCTGTGGTTTAAAGAAAGTCAAATGCAGCGGGCTGCTAGGAATATAGGTTGGAAAGCTAGAATACTCAGAAGCCCTCAGTCCTTTCCAAAGTCACAGCTAAAAGAGATTCCTGATGTTTGCTTGGAGTTGACAAGCCACCGAGCAGGAAGACTAGGAACCAAGGGGCCCGGCTCACCTGCACCTGCAAGGTTCCTAGCTCACATCTCTTTGGTTATTTGAAGGGATCGGAGATTTTGTCCATTTCCAAAGCAATCCATGCTGTTCACTACTCAGCCAGGGTGGAGGTGGCTACAGGGCTTTGGATGAAGTCTGGGAACCGGGATCTGGCCAAGTTCCCTAGTTAAATAAGCCTGAGCAGGTGCATGGTCTTCAGCAGGTCCTGGTTCCCAGGTAGAGGCAAGTAAAATGACTGCTGGGGGATGTCAACTAGAGGGAGCTGCCACCCTGAGGAGGGCTCTTCTCCATCCCTAAGAGCAAACACATCTCCTGTGCATCCCACTTAGGGGCAGAGAAATCCAAGGGTTCCCAATCCTAGGGATTTCTAAATTCTGGCTAAGTGGAGGCTCTCTGTAGCCTTAGGGAGAGGTTCTATTCCATATTCACGCCAACTATTTAGCACTGGACAGCACCTATAAACATTTTCAATACCTAACTAGCTGAATAAACTTGAGGATGCCTGGAACCTGCCAGGGTGTGGGGGAGGGGCAGAGTGTGGGGTGCGCAATGAAGTCGTTAGTGCCTATAGCTGTGGAGACTCCACTCCACCCCATCCCCCACCCCCCATCCCGGAGCCCAGCACATCCACTGTAAGAAACTGAAGAAAGCCAGTTTTCAATATTATATTTTATTTACCATCTTTTGCGTGTGGGTATGAACAGGCATGCTAGGGGAATGTGGAGGTCAGAAGAGGTAGTCAGTTTTCTCCTTCCACCTTGTGGATCTTGTAGATCCAACTCAGATCATCTCAGGGCGACGAGCAGGCTAATCATAGTACATATTGTAGGAATTTGCTGTGCAAAGCGGGAGATGAGAACTAATACCTGTTTGGTGCATGCAGAGACAATTTACAGAAGGGGAGGTAAGGAAGTGAAGGGGCCTCGGAATCCAGGGGTGGGGGCAGGAGATGGATTAGTGGGTGCAGGAGAGTTCCCTATTTCTGTTTGGGGAAAGAAAGACTTATCCTACGTGCATAACCTGTTGTATTAAAATCAAACAGAACCCTAAATGTTGAAACACCATGGACCCCGCTTTCAATTTCTTCCTGAAGACCAGTGCATCCAATGATGAGACAGAGCCAGCCCTCTTCCAGGAGGAGCAGCGGAGCCATCCAGAGCAGGGCTGCATCTTATTACACTTGACAGCTTCATTTTGTCAGTTACAGGATGCCGCGTGTGGTGCGAGGTATTGTTCCCAAATGTGGTTCAGGGACCTCAGGGTCACCTGGTCCTCAGCTCAGCTGTAAAGAGGCTGTGACCCTGGGGAATCATCAAATGGGGGGGGGGCAAAAAA
Source organism: Peromyscus leucopus (assembly GCF_004664715.2). Classification (NCBI taxonomy): domain Eukaryota; kingdom Metazoa; phylum Chordata; class Mammalia; order Rodentia; family Cricetidae; genus Peromyscus; species Peromyscus leucopus. Next base: position 140,360,534 of record NC_051066.1, on the reverse strand, counting down.
AAAAAGAAAAAGAAAAAGAAAAAACAGAACTTCACTGAAAGAAGAAGATAGTGGATGAAATATTAGAGACCCCATCTTTCCCTGGAAGGATCACACACATACACACATGCACACGCATGGGTTAATTGTGTACTGCAAGAAGAAACGCTCTGCACATCCAGGTGTGCATGTCTCTGGGACTAGACTCTTGTCTTGCATTGATTCTGGGTCCATATGTAAAATATGCGAGAACTCAAACCTTACTCTTGACATACTTTTTCACCCCAAAGAGATCATTGGAATAATGTATAACGTCAGCACATAAAATACATTCATAGTGATATTGCTGGCGAGAAGAAAACTGGAAATAATCTAACTATCCATCCGGTGGGGCATTGGCTGCGTGGGAAAGGCTCCGTCTTGGTCTTAATGCCAGGCAGCATTCCTAGGGGGAATCTCCGATTCACTGATGCAAAATGGTGTCAGCAGAGGGCCACAGCAGCGTTGAAAAGGTCATGTGTGCGGGGCTTCTGTGGATGTAGAGACTGGAGTATCATGGGTGTTGCTACGGCGGGAACCCGTGTACGTGGGTCTGGCATGGTGAAGAGAGGTCTTTGCACTCTTTTCTCTTCATTAGTGAAATCAAAGTTTCCCAGTGGAAACTGTTAGCGCAGTGTTTTTAACAAGCGAAAGGGACAGCTGACATTCCCCTGCAAATGAGGAGACAGTGGTTTTCGGCTCTGTCCTCTTCCCATTCATTCCACTGACAGCCACTGGGCGCCAGGCTCAGTATCTGACACCTCGGCACTAAAAGGTCAGAGCTCTTGCTTTAGAAGACAAAAACAAAACAAAACAAGAACCACATCTATTTATTTTGGGTGCACCAGAGTCAGAGGACAATTTGGCTCTCTCCTTCCACCCTGTGAGTCCTAGGGATCGAACCCAGGTCATCAGTCTTGGCAGCAAGCTCCTTTGCCCACTTAGCCACCTTGCCAGCTCACGGCTCTTATTTTTACAGAATAATTTACAATGAGGCCTTTACACAAGCTTGGCTGGAAGCCTACCTTTAGTTGGAATTGTAGACAATGGGCCCCAAAGGACTGGATCTCTGCAGATTGATGAGGTTCAGTTTAACTCATTTCTTGTCCTTTTGACACATCGAGTATCCATCCCCCACCCCCTCTCTTTTTCTTTCTTTTTCTCCCCCCCTCTAATTCCTCTCCAAGAGATCTGGACTGGGACCTGGTGCCCTTGGCAGGGGCCAAGTCAGCTCACAGGGAGCCTCTCCCATGCAAGGACCGACGGAGTGGGACTCTGCTCATAAAGAGGGAAGGTCTTTGGTGGTGGTTGGGGGTGGGAGAAGGGGAGCGCAGCAGGTAAAAACGCTTGCTGCCAAGACTGGCTGTGTGAGTTCGGTTCCTGGGACCCACAGGCTGGAAGGAGAAACGTGATTCCCACGAGTTGTCCTCCGACCTCCTCCCACGCGCTGCTTCGCGTATGAGCGTGTGCACACAATAACTAACTAACTAAATACATAAATAAATGCCATTTTTTAAAGAAACTAGTTTGGGAAGGTAGAGAAGCCCCCTCCTCCCGGCTGTCGCTCGTGCACCGGGGGCGGGTCCATCTGCCAGTCGCTGACCTCCAATCTGTCACTCGCGGCTCAAAGGCGGCGGCCCATTCAAAGGCTGAATGCACAGGGGTCGGAGCTGACCCGCCGCCAGCCTCCGCGGCTCCGAGTCGGCGAGGCACCCCACAGTTTACACCGGCCGGCCTCAATGCAGCCTCCAGGCGTCCCATTCAGCAAGGCTGCATGCAAAAGAGCCCGGCCGTTAGATCATCGTAATTATCCCATCGACACGGCCCGGGGCCCCCGTGGGGCACCGAGCCCATCAAACGCGCCCCTAACGAGGCGCTCGGGGCCCTTTGTGCGCGCGCCGCCCCCCGCGCCCGCCGCTCGCTTTCAGAGCGCTCACCCCCCTGACCCCCGACCCCGGGATCTGACATCAGCAGCCCTGGGCTGTGATCACTTTTATTGCACACACTCAGCGCTTGTTTCCTGTGTTTAACTCCGCTCCCCGCCCCGCCCTCCTCCCTCCCGGGCGACACTTATTGGAATGTAATAGACGTCGGCCCCTCTGCAGGGCCAGCCCGCCGCGTTCTCACACAGGGCCCAGCGAGGATGCCAATAACCGCCGCTCGCTTCATTATCCCGGTGCAGGCATCCGCTAATCACCGCCCCGCCGAACAATCTCCAGCAGATGGCCACAACTTTATGAGTTTTAATTAAAATGTTCTACTTATTTTTTTTCATCAATGCGCTTAAAAAAATCCACCCCACCCCAAATGAGGAAGATGTTACTGTCTTACAGTGTTTTGCAAATTACGCCTTCATCAGGGTGATTAGGGAACGCTTATTTGGATCTAATCGGAAATCCCTCCCCCTCCTCTTTCCCTTCTAACATACTGCTGCTAAATTATTTTTTTAAAGAATTAATTAAATTCCAGGTTTAAAGAGATTCTGTTTTCTTATGTCATAACAACCTCAGAGAGCAGGAAAGCGCAGAGGCTTGCTTCTTTCTGCAAAAGACGGCAATTTACACAAATCCCTTCATGTCCAAGTCCTGACAGAAAAAAAAAAAAAAAAAAAAACTTTGCTTTGCTTTCTTTCGGTGTGTTGTGTGCGTGTGTCTGTGAGCGCGCGCCTGTTTTCTCAAAAAGCTGTTTGATTCCATAAAAGACATTATTTTACTTGGTGATTCCGGAGTTTATGAAAAACCCACTTTAAACAGAGAGAATCTGGGAGCTTTTTAAGGTACAAACCCGATACCCTCTGCAAAACTCCCCCGGCACATATGGCTCTTAATGTAATTTTGTTTAACCGCAAGCATAATTTAATTTGCCATAAAACCAAATGAAAGGACGTGACCAGCAAGCCTTTGACCCGAGTGTCAGTTAAAATAAGCATTTGCCAAGCGGCCAGGACTTAAAGAAAAAGGCTTCATCTCATCGAAAGCAGAGCATCAGAACAGAAAAAGATTTTTTTTTCAAAGGCAACTAAGTTTTCCGTGGTTGAGAAACGTCAGCCACGATGTGAAGTAGTATTTCTATTTCTCTTGTGTCGAAACATTCAGGCCCAGAGTGAAATGATCATTGATATGCAAACAGAAGAAGCCAGCTGGAGGGTGGAGAACCTTCTAAAGGGAAAGGTAGGGAAAGAGAAACCTTCCAGGCAGGATCAGAAGGAGAAGACCTTTCTTCCATTACAACCAAAACCAACTCGGGGAGGCCAGGCAGGTGTCTTGGCGAGAGCCGAGAGCCCGTGGGTGGTTTGGTTGAAGTCCTGTGGATTTCCTCAGACTTCCCCTCAGTTCTCTAGTGCTCCAGGTGGCTTTAAATCCCAGCCGATTCTCCTGAACTGGTCTGGAGGGTCCTCCCCAGTTTTCTTCCCTGTAACCTGCACTGTCTCCCCCCACTTCACTGCAGAGGGGCCGACGTCTATTACATTCCAATAAGTGTCGCCCAGGAGAGATGGCTCTCTTAGGTTTGTGACGTAGAAAGCAGTGGCCAGCGCACGGTCAATGCAATTTGGTAGCTTTAATGCTACTGTTGTGAATTGTAATGTAAATATCTGATAGGCGACCCCCCCCAAAGGAGTCTCCACCCACAGATTGAGAGCTGTTGCTGGAACACTTACAGACCAACCCCACACCCCATAGAGACAGTCAAGTACACCAGAGTATTCAGACACACATACAAACACACTCATACACAGACACACTCACAATAAACACATATACAGACACTCAGAGACACACACATATAAACACACACACAGACACACAGAGACACTCACACATATAAACACACACAAAGACACACATACAAACACATACACAGACACACAAAAGCACACACACATATAAACACATACACAGACACACAAGACACTCACACATATAAACATACACACACACACATACATACATAAACACACACACACATACTAAAAAAAACATACTAAAAAAAAAATCTATTATTTCATTCCAAACACACCAGGCAAGCTGGAACAACTTCCAGAGCACTACATCTCACTGGAGTGACTGGGGGCTGGAAACTTAGAGGCTGTGGAAACGAAGCCCCTTCTCTGGAATGATTAGGTTATAGACGATGATCACGCATATTGGACGGCTGGGAAATGCAGCCTCAGGACCAAGGCCCTGGGCAGGTCTGTAGGGCAGATGTCCTGACTCCACAGCAGAGCACAAACCCATGCTCACTTCCAAGTGAAAGATGTTCCAGTTCAGACTCAAGATGCCTTACAGCCACAAATTTGAGCTATGTGTGGAATTTTAAATGTTCTATTAGCCATAGTTAAGAACAAGAGCCACATGAAAATAATTTGAATAGTTGATTTTATGTAACCAAATATACCCCCAATACATCCAGTCCATCATGTTATAAGCCTAATAAAGAGGTGCTTTTCATTCCTTCGGGACTAAATATTTGCAATCTAGTGTCTATTTTATATGTACTGCTGTAGTTTAGCTGGGACCAGCCACAACTAAGAGCCATGTGACCATGGCTACCACAGTGGACTCTGCTGCCTCGGGGAGACTGGAGAGGAGTGGGAAGAGGACCCCAGATTTAGGGAGACAGATTCATGCAAGAATCCCAGAGCAGAGGACAGTACTTTGGAAGGCAGAGCCAAGAAGAGCCGCAGGCTGATGGAGGGTTGCCGGGCAGGGTGGCAAAGTCTGGATGGGGCTGAAATGCTTGGGTCAGAGGCGTTGGCTGACTGAGCTGGGAGATTTTACTAGAGCTTCATCGTGGATGAACCACATGTGCTGTGAGTGTTGTCCCTGGGCTAACACCCTCACATCTACCATCCGAGGTAGCTCCCCGAATGTCCCCATTTCACAGATTAGAAAAAGGATCCTCAAAGAATCAAGACCGTTCACCAGGAGTGCTTTCTGTAGGGCTAAGGCTTCCGCTCTATGACCCATGGCTCTTCTGTCTTCCCAGGTCTTCCAGCAGGGCTAGAGAAGTGTGTTCCTGGATTCTCTCTGTTAAGTGACTGTGGGCTGATGGAGAAGGGTGTCCTAGAGCTTTTAAACCACACAACTGGACAAGCTGGCCTGTGTCCTGTGTCCTTGGTCCTCATGTCCCTTTCACAGGCCACATGAGGATCCAGCCTGGGGAAGACACATCTTTGAGGGCCATTGCTGTAGGCATTTCTAGTCCAAATCTATACAGCCTATCTGTGTGATCGTCCTGGTAAGTTTTTATGGTCAAGTTGACACAGTCTAGAGTCGCCTGGGCAGAGGCAGCCTCAACAGAAGAATTGCCGCTCTCAGGTTGGCTGTGGACATGACTGTGAGAAATTGTCTTTATTGGTGATTGATATGGAAGGGCCCCGTCCACCATGGGCAGCACCATGCGTAGGCAGGTGGGTCTGGGCTGCATAAGACAGTGAGCTGAGCCTGAGAGAGAGTGGACAGTGTTCTTCCTCGGCTTTTGCTTCAGTTACCTGCCTGAGCACCTGCCCTCTCTTCCTTGGATGACGGACTGTGACCTGGAAGTGAAAGCTGAAATCAGCCTCCTCTAGGCTAATTTTTGTCATAGTGTTTATCACAGCAACAGAAAGCTCAGGCCCTTGAACTGGGAACAGGATTCTGGACTGTCCCTCTGAGAACCTCTGTCAGAGGCTTTATTAGAAACAACGGATGGAGACGGAAGTCACTCGATACTGGACACTTGCTTGTGGTTTTTCTGTAACTGTCCTGTGAGGAGGACACTTCTGTGTCCCAGGAGTGGGAATATATGCTTATTGTTGGGAATGAGGTGTCAGTATTTTAATGAAACTGTCCAAATAACACACTGGAAGGGCCCTTGTCCTTTGTTAGTGGCTCCTAATTTACAGTTTAGTGTCTTTAGCTCAACCACTTCTTGCTCTGTTCTGACGTTTCAATTCCTGCTCTTTTGTTCACAGAGTGTATAACTCCTCTACCTACTTCCTGGGGTGGTCCTTTCCCAGGTGAAGGCCTCCCAACACACAGTCACACCATCTTTCCTCATCCCTGCCATCGAGTTCCTGATAATGGCAACTTAAGAAAGAAGGCTTGGCTGCGGCTCAGTCTGAGGAACCGTCCAACATGGTGGGACAATCACGGGGACCTTACGTTATGTCCAGAATCAGCAGGCAGGGAGAGATGAATGCTGGCGTTCGGCTCACATGTTCCTTTATGTTGTCTGGGACCCCAGCCCATGCAATGATGATGCCCACAGTTAATATGGTTCTTTACACCCACGTTAGACAGCCCCTCATACACGTGACCCTGCCTGGGCTCCCAGATGATTCCAGATCTTATCCAATTGATGGCATCAACCATGACATAAGAGTTGCCAGTTCTTTCCCTGTTAATCTCTTTTGCCAGGTAATTCCTAGGCCCGTCTACAAACTCAGGAAAGGAAGAAGGTCTTTCCTCTGCTACACATTTAACAAAGCAGTTCCAACACTCAGTTATGAGGCTACATAATTATGCTATTTCTGAATTTATTGTGGGATCTATAAAAACCACACTTTATGGTGTCTGCTCTATGGTGCCCTGTGGGCAGGGTGGAGGGTGATCTTGGGACACCAGGCCAGAGACACAATGGTTTGAAAGTTCCTGTTCTTTCCAAAGCTGGTCAGAATTCTTAGGCTGCTTCTACCATACCAGCAGAAGCAATGTCCAGTACTGGTGTCCAAAGCTTTCTAAAAGACTAGGTCTGCACCGAGGGTTCCCATCGGATCGGCCTCTCCTGCCACACAGAGAAACCTTGTCTTGAAAAGAATAAGAAGGAGGAGGAGGAGGTTTGTTTGGCTCACAGTTTCTCTGTGTAATAGCCCTGGCTGTCCTGGAACTCACTTTGTAGACCAGACTCAAACCTCCTTTCTTAAGTCTTCGTCACATATTTACTTGGCCACACGATGAGAAAGGTAACTAACACAGCAGAGGTTTTATGTCAGCAGGTTGCTGTTTGACCAGGGGACTGGGGAGAAACCTCACCACAAGGAGACAGAACACAGAATTGTCAGTATCATGAGATTGTCCTTGATAAGTAAGAGGGAGATGGGGGAGGGCTGCCGAGGCTTCCTCATGCTCAGAACCTTCTCGAATGATGTACAAGTCGTCTCAGTTGACACAGAGGGAAGAAACTTAATAGTTTTGTTTCAGAAAAGCGATTGTCAGATAACTAAGGTCCCCCTGTGCGCAGGCTAAAATGAGACGCAAACAGACATTCTGTCTCAGGCAAGGGTCAGCACAGTGTGGCCTGAGGTCAACTCTGCCACTGTGTTTGTGAAGGAAGCCTTGTGTGGGCACAGCCAGTCCACTGCTGAGGCACCGGGCAGAGGTTGCACCCAGCTCAGTCCAGCTCCTCACCAGCTCTTTTGGCTGTGTGAATGTTTTCCGTGTTTGCTTGTTCTTCTTCAGGGAGGAAAACCAGCCCCCGATGGTAAAGCTTTTCACTTCCACAACTTGTTAACGAATATCTTGGTTTCTTTGTTCTTACGATAAAATGCTCAGACGAAGGCAGCCTATGGTCCATCATGGCTGGGAAGTCAAGGCCACAGGGAGCTGGAAGCTCAGTCGGCACCAGCCAGGAGAGCGGTGAGTACACACTACGGCTCAGCCCCCCTTTGTGCGTTTATCAGTCCAGGATACCAGCCCGGGAATGGGTCACTCCGAGACAGCGTGTCTTCCCACCTCAGTGAACACGGCCAGGCAATCCTCCCAGTCATGCCCAGAGGCCCGTCTCCCAGGAGACTCCAGATTCTGCCAAGTTGATGATCAACACTAACCATCACACCTGTCATCCAGCCTCTTCTGGAGGTGGGAGGGGGCAGCCAGGTGGATGTAGCCGTGGAGACCCTGTCCCGTCTCTTCCCCTGGTTTCTTCTGGATTGCTCAGGCCTCTGCTCCCAACCCCATGAGCTGTGGAGAAGGCACAGGTGCCAGGAGAACTCTCCCCAAGCATGTCTTGAGGACTTGGACTGCTCGTGTTTATGGCTTCGTGGGATGGCGTTGGGAGATCACAAGCTGGCAGGGCTTTTCTTTGACCCGATGCCTGCTTACAGCAAAGTTTCTTTAGATAAGTCGGATTCTCTGCTGTGGTGTTCGATTCCTGTTGCCGTGCTAACAGATGACCATGCCACACTTCGTGTCTTACACAAGTACAGGAATGCGCTCTTTTTAAGCACTGGAATTTATTATCTTCCTGTGGAGATCAGAAGTAGAGCAGCAGCCTCAAGGAAAAGTAAGAGGGTGGGGCCTCCACCGGAGATTCTGGGGGCCCTGCCCTCTCCACCGGAGACTCTGGGGGCCCTGCCCTCTCCACCGGAGACTCTGGGGGCCCTGCCCTCTCCATCGGAGACTCTGGGGGGCCTGCCCTCTCCACCGGAGACTCTGGGGGCCCTGCCCTCTCCACCGGAGACTCTGGGGGCCCTGCTCTCTCCTGGCTTTTGGGTGTGTGTGTGCAGTCCTTGGCTTGTGGCCTGTTCTTCTGTGTTCAAAGCCAATGTGACAGCTATGGAGTGGTTTCCCTCCATTCTCTCCTCTCCCTCTCACCTCTTCTTTCCTCTCCTCCCCCTTCCTCCCCTCCCCTTGTTTCTTGCCCTCCAATCCCTTTCATAAGGGGCCTTATAATATCATTGAATGCACCAGATAGTCCAGGACAACTGCTCCATCTCAAGCCCCCTGTTCCTTGAGACAGTGGGCCTGGGACGTCTGGAAGCAATGAGGAGATGAGGCCTGTGTGAAACGCAGGCGGCACAGGCCGCGTAGGGAGACATGTGGGACAGTCATGTGAAGATGTGGCCAGAGAGAGCCAGGGGTTTGTCCATGTCTCAGAGCTGGAGGACAAAGCAGCCCCCAGAACTCCCCATCTGTGCAGACCCGGGACAAACCTGCTGAGCCCTCTGAACATCATGCCTTTGCATGTAAGGTGAGGTGATCCCTGCAACCACATACTCAGCACCCTATGTTTAGGTTCAGTTCACCAGAAAGGCAGGCAGGCAGGCAGACAGACAGACAGACAGACAGACAGACTGTTCTGGCCTAGAGATTCATACACTAGAGTGGACAGACAATAGATCAGAGAGTAATTAGGAGCCACGCTGGACACCATGCAAGGATCTGTGTGGAGAGAGAGACAGAACTGAGATCCTGGGGAAGGAGAGCCTGAGGAGGGACCTGGGACGAGTGGAGGAGGGAAGGAAGAGGCGGTGGTCACAAGCCAGGATACCAGCCCAACTGATCCCTCGTGAGTTCTTAGTAAAGCACCCCAGAGCCGGCCAGAGCGGGTGGGTGGTAGTGGTTCTGGAGCAGTGGTACAGTGTTTGTGTGTGTGTGTGTGTGTGTGTGTGTGTGTGTGTGTGTGTGTGTGTATGTATTTGTATGGCATATATGTGTGTGTGTGAGTATGTGTGTATGTGTGTGAGTGAGTGAGTGTGTGTGTGTGTGTGTATGTATTAGTATGGTATATGCGTGTGTGTGTGTGTGTGTGTGTGTGTGTGTGTGTGTGTGTGTGTGTGTGTGTATGTACATTAAACTTACAGAGGAGATATCCCTCTTCAGTAAACATGATTCCCTGGGGAAAGGACCAGAAGCTCAGCAGACAAAACTCTGCTCCAGAACCTAGGTCACCAGCAATGGCCTTACAGAGCTGGTGGAGACGAAAGCTGGAAGCCTGATCTGGCTGGACGTTTGCTCTATAAGCAAAGCTTCGTTGGTACCCAGCCACACCACTCCTTCACACAGCTTCTCCTGTGACAACAGTCCATGGCAATGTGGCAGCTGCCATGGAGACAGATGAGGCTGAGGTAGGAGGACATCCCAGTTTGCCTAAGATGCAGAGGTTTCTGGGACACAAGACTTTCATGTTCTGACGAGGAAGGTCTCAGCAAACTAGAATGCCTAAAACCTTCATTACCACATGATTCTTTGCAGAAAAAGTCTGGGGACCTTCCTTTGAAGCCACCAAAGGCGGGCAAGGAGGCAGGAGGTGACTTGGGAAAGATCAAGGCACCGTGTAAGGGAGTAGGATGGGGAACCACCTGGCTCTTCTGGGGTTGGTGGGATCTGCCTGGACAGGCTAGGTCCGGGGAACTCCTGACAGGAAGGCGGTCCTTGCATCCTGTGTGACTTGGTTCCAGCTGCCACCCACTCAAGCTGCTATCACCTTGCATCTGAGCTGCAGCCGCGGAGGCGCCCAGCAAGAAGTGAGTTTGGAAACTGGAATGCCCAAATCTGTAAAATTTCACGAAACTTTTAAACAGGAGGTGGACCTCGTCAAAAGCATCCCACAGGGAGGGCTGGGGGCGGCCAGCAAGTGTGCAGATGAGAGTCAGGCATGGCCACTGCCGGGAGCCTGGCCTGCAAGGCAGAGGGCGGGGGTGGGGCTGCCTGCCGCACCAGCCGTGCGAAAAATAAATCCTGAGGTTAATTCTAAGGGAGAAGGTTTGTTTTATTTACTTTTATCCAGAGTAGACTATTTCCAACATAAACCCACCGCCGACCACCACAAAGTGACTGGCATTTTCCCACAGGCCATGAGCTTTGCTCTGAAGACAGATGGAGGGGGTGTGTGTGTGCGGCTCCCTGGGGGAATTTCTGGAAAGGCTGGCTTCAGATGAGGGCCAGGGCAGAGTTGGCAGCTGTGTGGGGCCAGTTTGTAAATGTGTGTGTGTGTGTGTGTGTGTGTGTGTGTGTGTGTGTGTGTGTGTGTGTATGTGTGTGTGTGTGAGCGCGAAAGTCAGGCTATTCAGTGTAGCCTGGACCAAAACTCCATCAGTCGAGCTCTCTCCACCCTCAGCCTTTTTTGCTTTACTTTTAATTTTGAGACAGAGCCCTGCTAAGTCACCCAGACTGGCCTTCAACTCGATCAGTAGCCCAGGTAGGTCTTGAAGTTTTGGTCCTCCTGTGTGAACCTCCCAAGGAGCTGGGAGGACAGGCCTCCACCACCAAACCTGAAGATTCTTGACTCTTAAATCCCAGGGGGGAAGAAGGGGAGAGAAGTGTTTTGAGTGCTTGAAAGGTTCTGGAATGAATGGGGGGGAGCGTGGCGTGGCGACTGTAGCTGGGTGCTTGCCAGCACACAGGAGGCTCTGGATTCAGGTCCTAGCACTGAGTAAGACTGGGTGATGCAGACCTGTTCATCCTCAGCACTAGGAGGTAGAGGCAGGAGGATCAGGAATTCAAGGTCTTTCTCAAATAGTCATTCTCAGCTCTGGGCTACACAAGACCCTGTCTCAAAAAACAAAACCGAGAGTCAGCTCCCAGCACTTCCAGCAATGCTGTTTCCTGTGGAAAGTACCTGCTCCCGTTCCTGCTGTGCGGATGCATCACGAAGCCTTCCTGGCCAGTCTCTCAGCTGCCCCAGCTTACCTGTCACAGCACCGTGACCTGGCGCTCTTACTGCTGATGGGGCTCTCTCTTCTTCTAGAAGGTTCTGAATGGGACACAATGGTGGCAGACTCGGCTTCAACCAAATGTGTATTTGTCACTTTTCCAGTCACGGCGGTCCAGCAGGGAGCCAGGTGGGACGGTGCCTGGTTCCTGAGCAGTGGACATGACAGCTGGCTGCAGAAGCTACCGTGGCAGTGACAGCAGATGAGTGCTGCGTGGGAATGTGTGCAAAATGCCCGGGACACTGGACTTGGGCCTTAGGGCAGTAGTCAGCAACTTCAGCCAGCTGCCAAATCTGGCTGGCCGCTGGTTCCCGAGCACAGTCTATCAGCCTAGAGCACATTTTAGAGGAAGGTGATGTTCTAGGCAGATGCTGGAGACGGAGAGCAGCAGTCCCTACGATTTCCAGATTTCATATCCCCTAAAGAAGGGACAGTGGAGAGTGGCAAAACAGAGGCTGCTCATTAAAAGAGGAAAAATACCTAAGAATGGAGGTGGGTGAAAGCTGAACAAAGGTTGGCATTCAATACCTCCCTCCACCCCATTCCAAGCTGGACAGCAGGGCGTTTGCATAGGAAGCTTCAGGCTTTCTTTCTTCCCTCCCACGGGCTTCTCACATGTGCTAATCTTAAGGCCTCATTCTCCAGTCCCGTCCCCCCCCCCCCCCCCCCGCCACACTGACACCTTAAAACAAACTTAACCTGTCTCAAATGAGACCCATAGACCAGAACCCTCATGCTGGCAGGGAGGGTCCAGTGATGCTTCCAAAGGAGCCAAACTTTATATTTATTTCTGGACGACAGCACTCGATGTTCAAGACGGACCACTGTCTCATGGATTGTGTTAGTACTCACTGTATGGGGCTGTTCAAGTCATCAGTCCATCTGACTGGCTGACTGGGGCCCTCTGTTGGGACGTCTGTCCTCTTGGAGGCTCCAGACTTAGCTGGCAGAGGGACTTGAAAAGTCTCTACACAATGAACAGGCTGGCAGCTCCTGGGAAGGGGAAGCTGGGAGCTGACCTGGCCTCTAAGTCAAGTGAGAGAGACACTGAGTGGAGCCAGCTAGACTTCTCAGGAGTGCAGAGAAAATGGATCTGGGAACAGTGATCTGCAGGAAGTTCCAAGAAGACTCAACTCAGGATTTGCCAAAGGCCGAGTCCCTCCCCTTCCATGGGGTGAGTAGCTAGGACTATGCCTTTCAGTGAGCTTTTCCCCAGGCTCTCCTGTAGCTGGGAATGGTCCTATTTCTCCATTTGTAAGGGTCAGACCCTAACAAGCCAGGCTGACCACCCACTCCCAAAAAACCACTTAAAGAGACAAGCTGTAAAGAAAAGTGGAGAGGAGATTCTTCCAATGTGGCCTCACTGGGAAGAGGGACAAAGAGGCCAAAGTGACATCCCAGATCTGACCTTTAAGGTTCTGACCTGAGGTGTAGGTTGAGAGGACAAGAGCTTGTACAGCCAAGCCATCTGGTCTAGGTGTGGTCCTGTCCATCCTTGACCTGTCATTGTCCAGGCTCCGATCTCACAAGCAAGGTGGTCTGACAAGATGCCAGACTGTGTGGGATCTCATTCCAGGAGACAAGCTCCCTCTCTGGCTGGCGTCAGGGTTTAGCCATCCCTTCCAGCCTGGGTTCCCAAGGCCCTGTGTTTCCATGTCTGACAGTCTAAGCAGGTGGCATCTGTGTCTCTTTATGATGTCACTGCTCTAGGACCCCGGTTCCAGCACGTCGGAAATTACAGGACAAGCAGGACGGCAGGTTTTGGAAACAGCCTCACTCTCACTTTGGAGTGTAGATATCTAGAGTCATGGGACCTTGACCCTCTCCATCCTGAGGATCAAGACGGGAAGCCTTGGAGGGGGCTTTTGGAATCCTGCCTGGCACACACGGCCACAACCTTTGGAGAAGGGCTTACCAGGAGCCTGGGCAGATTCTCGGAATCCCACCCGCCAGGCCTCAGGTGCCTCCAGCTAGGCTCCACCACCAAAGCTGACCACATCCCAGGATGCCTTCAGATCATCCTCCATCATCAGAGGAATCCACTGGCAAGGACAACCCATCAAAAGCCCCCTCCAAACTGCCCCCACTGGGGACCAAGACTTCAGTACCATGTGTGAGTTGGGCAGGGGGAGGGGAGCAACTTCCCACTCAAAGTGCCGTGAGACCTGGGTGCATATTCCCAGGACACATTCAGTGCTAAGTCATTGCAATGCTATGCAAGTTTCCATCCTGGATAAAAAAAAAATCAATTTTTTACTGAAAGTTTTCATATCGCAACATTCCAAAAGTTGGTATTGCTGTCAACTCAAGTAAACTTCTCACAAAACGCAGCCACATGTATCTGTCACAGAAAAGGCATCCTCGCAGACACCTTGACCACCTTTTCGTCAGTCTGCAGTCGTCTGTCAAAATCCACCGCGCCTTATAAATATGGATAATGCCACTTCTCATATTTTGTGCTAGGAGAGGGTATCAATGCTACAATTAATTAGTCTAATTTGCATCTAAGACTATACATAATTAATTTCTTCGTTAAAAGCTTTCAACATTTCTTTGCGGAAAGTGCAAAAGATCATTGATGAGGTTTGAAGAAGCAATTAGTGATAAAATATGTCAATGCTGGGCTGGGAGACAAGAACGGGATGGCTCCGTGCCACTCAGAGCTGGGGTGATTCTGCCACTCTGAGATGTTTGTGTCTCATCATATGTGTTCGGCTTGTCATTTTCAGGGAAGAGGCTCTCCTCTAATCCTCCTCCCCGAGCTGTCTGTCCCCATTACGTGGCAACCACAAGATGGCTAATCAGAAACACCTGACAGATGTATCATTCCCTGCCAGTCTTTACACCGTTCCGATGGGCAGAATGCTGGAAAAATCTAGGCGACTTTCTCTGTTGCCACTGTGATGAGACTGATTATAAATAATAATCATGACCATTTGCTGGGCGCTGGCTAATTCTCAGACCCTGTCAAACCCTTTGTGCGTATCATTTCATGTAATATTACACAACGATACTCCAAAGACACCATTATTGCAAATTCCAGCTGAGTAGGTTGGATCAGAAATTGTCAGTGGCCTGTGTGCCAAAGCCAGCCACAGTATCCATTTAAATACGCAGCAGAGCCGGGCGTGGTGGCGCACGCCTTTAATGCCAGCACTCAGGAGGCAGAGGCAGGCGATCTCAGTGAGTTTGAGGCCAGCTTGGTCTATAGAGAGAGTTCCAGGACAGCCAGAGCTATTACATAGAGAAACCCTGTCTCAAAAAACCAAATTAAAAAAAAAAAATACACAGCAGGGGCTGGGGATGTGGCTCAGGTGGAAGAGCATTTGCCCAGCATGCATGAAGTCCCAGGTGGGTTTCCAGCAATGCACAAACTGAGGAGGTGGAGAACAGAGGGCCAGGAGTTCAAGGTCACCCTAGTTTATACAGTTACTATTGAAAGATACTTCTCAAGCAGGAGAGTTGCTTTCAACAATGTCACAAGCCTGGGGTGGAGTTGGGGAGCTGGCCAGAGAGGAGGAGATGGTCTGATATAAATCAGGGCCCCCCAATAGTTTCCCCAATTTGGGGACATGTCTCCCATGTTCGTGCTATTTTATGGTTATACAAGGCATGCCATTCATAACAAGTGCCAGAATAGAAGTTACTATTTGTGTGGGTTTTTTTTTTTTGTTTTTGGTTTTTTCGAGACAGGGTTTCTCTGTGTAGCTTTGCGCCTTTCCTGGAACTCGCTTTGGAGACCAGGCTGGCCTCGAACTTACAGAGAACCGCCTGCCTCTGCCACCCGAGTGCTGGGATTAAAGGCGTGCGCCACCACCACCCGGCTTGTGTTTTGTTTTTAAGACAAAGTCTCACTTTGTAACCTAGGCTGGCCTTGACTCATGACCCTTCTCCTGTCTCATCCCCCTGAATATTGGAATTATAGACACTGGCCACACAGAAACTGGAATACAGTGTCTATGTGTCCTGTTGATGCTGCACAGAATGCCACCTTGGGGAGGGCATCTTGCAACTATCACACACTCCACACCTTCTCCATCAGAAGAGGCCACCGCCACCTGCTTTTTTTTCTACACGGCATCTAGTGTCCGTGCACATGACATTATGTGTATGTATTTTCAGTAGGTGGATGTTAGTGTCTTCCCAAACTCTGCATGCTATCACTGCCCTTGCAATGGAGTCACAGCTAGGTGCCCACAAGGGCTCTGCCCTTGGGAGCAGACTGGAGCCATTGGGGTAAGGTCATTAGTCAGGCAGGTTTGACTCCTTCTTTTAGCCCCAGCTTGTCCTGCCTCCCACCAGGGATTAGAGTGTCACGGCAGGAAAGCTGTCACCGCCACCGTCAGAATGACAAAAGATTTTCTCACAGATTACCCAGCCTTGGGCATTCTGTCACAGCAACATGAAGAAAAGCAAAACCCCAAACAAAACCGTATTGTGCCTTTATATCTCTACATGCATGGATTATGGGCTGAGGCGGGGTGCTCAAACCATGGACTGCACATGGATTTGAGAGATTTCCAAGGCTGTCTTCTACAGAAGTTGCTGCTGTCTCTGCTATGTTTAGGCTTTATCTTAGTGTGTGATGCCCACTGTCTGTGATTGCCTGCTGAGTTCACACACTCTTGCCCTGGACACAAGGACTCTTCCCTGGGCCCTTTCTACTGTCCAATGGGACTGGTGGCAGGGAACCTTGACAAGTATGTGCATTGAAAAAGACCCTCCAGCCTGCACTTCGTAGAGTAGAGGAGGCACCTGGCCTCCAGCAGAACTCATTTGTCACAGCTGGGTCCTTGGGGCTAGCACAACGCCCTGCAGAACACCAGGCATGCCATAAAGATCTGCTGAACAGATGGACAGACGGACAGACGGATGGATGGATGGATGGACGGATAGATGGATGGATGAACGGACAGATGATGGGTGGATACATACATGTATGGTGGTTTGGTGGTTGAATGGACAAATTTCTTCAAAACAGACAACAAATGCAATGGACTTCCTGCAGGTTGGGGTGTATGGGATAACCTTGGGAACCCTTGGTTGAATTAAAGGACAACCAAGAACTGGGAGGGGCAGGTATGTGGCTCCAGTCTGTGGTTCCACTCTTACTAAAAGCCGCAGTGGTTTGACAGAGGGGCTCTAGAGAGTTCTCCATTCCTCCAGGCTGAGGAGAGGACAGCTCTGCCAAGCTCCAGCTCCTTCCTGTGTGAGGAGGCAGCAAGGATCAGGAGTTCATCCTGAACACTCAAGCACGAGTTTGCTGTCTTCCTCTAGGGCAGTGTTTCCCAACCTTGCTAATGCTGCAACGTCAATACAATGCCTCATAAAATACACTACTAACCATACAGTTATTTCTGTTGCTACTTCATAACTGTAGTTTTGCTACTGTTATGAATTGTAATGTAAATATCCTTTTTTTTTTGTTTGATGATCTTAGGGCACCCTTGTGAGAGGGTTGTTCGACCCTGGGGTCACGACCCACAGGTTGAGAACCACTGCTCTAGGGTTGGGGCAGACAGAAGATTGATGCAAGAGTGAAGCTCTGGAGACAGACAGGGTGGGCAGCATCTTAGGCCTGCCTAACACCTGTCTGCATCTCAAGATGACAGCCCCATTTGCCACCTCACATGTTGAACCTAGGACTTGGGTACCAGGAAAATAAACATGATAAAGGACCTGTGTCTTCCCTGAGGAAACCCGGCCACCTAGAAATGCCATTGTTTATCTACACAAATGGCGTTCCGGGTCTAAAGTTTTGCCAGGTCAAAAGATTCGAAGTGCCGATGGCAGCCCCACTATGTCAGCGGGTAGGACACGACGCTCATGTGAAGTCTGAGGCAGACAGGGAAATCCAAACCGCAACTGTGCTCCACCTGGCCATCCCTGAAAGGAAACAACAGCCACAGACCAAGGAGAGCAGAGGAGCCAAGACTTCAAGCCCCACTTGACAAGGCTGGCCCCGACACTATTCTCCTGGGCAGCTTGCTTCACTGGAGGAGAATTTAAAAACCCTGTAGCTCAGAGGTTCCTTCAGCCCAGACCCAGGAAACAGCAGGACATCTGTCCAAGGCACAGACTGCCTAAGCATTGTCTCTGATTCACTTACGCCCAAGTACCCCAGCCTAAGATCAGGATCTAGGGGTTATGGAGTAGACCAGAGAGGGTGAGGAACGATTCTCACCGATGCACAATAAACTGTAAGCCTGCAACTCCCAGAAAAGCCCCTCAAACAACAGACGGGGAGAGGCAAGGCTGGTCCAGCGCTCACAGCTACACCACCAGGAGTTTTATTTCCCCCGTGTCTCCTCTTCCTTCATTCTGGAGTGAGCTGCCAGGTAATCAAGGAACAGGTGGAAGGGTGACATCTTGGGCTTCAATTCTCTACCCTTCAGGAGTAATCCAGAAGTAGGTTCCAAAAGCCCCAGAAAATCCTTCTGGTGTAAGATTTCTGGAACAGGTTGTTTGTGTGTAACAAGGTCTTGTACACACTTCCGTGCCTCCTGTCTGTGCCTCCAGAGTGCTGGAACTACAGGCATGTACCACCAGGCTTGGTGTATGCTGTGTACTGGGGATGGAGGCCAGGGCTTCACACATGCTAGGCAAGCACCCTGCCGACTGAGCTACATCTCCAACTAGAATAGCTCATTGTTGGTGTTGTTTTTTCTTGAGACAGGATCTCATGTAGCTGGTTTGATGTGTAGCCAAGCATGAACTTGAACCCCTGATCATTTTGCCTCTGTCTCTCAAATGCTGGGGTTATAGACTTGTACCTGGTAATATTTTAAATTAATTTGAAAAGTTAATTAGAAATACTAATTTTTTTGGAGTTGAGAATGTAGCAAAGACAACACTGGGAGCTCCTGCATTCCCTGCACCCATTTATCTGTCATGGACATCTTAGGTGGGTATAATACACTTGTCATAAATGGTGAAAATCATGCATTATGAATAATAATAATTTTCTGCTTCCATTTCTGTTGTTGCTGTGACCAAATACTTAGGGGAGAAGGAAATTTATTCCTACTTACAGTTCTAGGATACAGTCCATCACCGTGGGGAAGTCAAGACGGGACCTTCAAACAGTCACATCATATCCACAGTCAAGAGCAGAGAGAGATACATGTATACTCACTTGATTGCTAGTGCTTAGCTCAATTTCTCTTATACAGTACAGGACCTCCTGTCTAGGGAATACTGCTGCCCATGGTGGGCTGGGTCTTCTCACATTAACGAATTTAGTTAATACAATCTGCCACAGACATGCCCACAGGACAATCCAATGCAGACAATCTGTCATTGAGAGTCTCTAAGTGATTCTAGTTGACTGAAAGCTACCCATCACAAAAACTAAAGTCCACATATGAATAAACATTGATTTCTGTAGCTTTTACTCTGTGATCTTTTCCTGCCTGCAATCCCACCCAGGACACTTACTCCATGATGTTTAGCTACATACCTCACTTGTTGGCAACAATTTATGAGACTCACCTTGTTTCTGACAGCCTGTGAGTTAGAGAAGGCCTGGTTGGGCTTCTTATTAGTGATACCGACTTTACTCAGCTGCTGAGGTGGATAACCTGGGCTCTGTATGGCAAAATCCCCCTTTCACACCGTGCTCTTTGGAAGGTCGTCATCGTGCTCAGCTCATGCTGAGGGAGTGGAGTGCAGGTGTCCCTCCTGAGGCTGATGCTCTTTGTCAGGTGTGCAACGTTTCTCTGTGTGAAAGGTCTATTCTCCCACATGTTGCAAGGCTTTCTAGAGGAGCAGAACTAACAGAAGGGGTGTGTTTGTGTGTGTGTATGTGTGTGTGTGTGTGCCCTCTGACTTTGCCCTTCCTAGCATTCTGTCTGTCCAAGTCTGTCTCACCCAATCTCTTCCTACCCAGCCGATCGGCCAATCAGCTTTTTATTAACAATGAGAGCAGTACATATTTACAGTGTACAAAAGGATTATTCCACAGTGTGTGTGTGTGTGTGTGTGTGTGTGTGTGTGTGTGTGTAGATTAAAAAGGGACTTACTAGGTTGGTTTACACAGCAGTCTGAATCGCCCAATAATGGGCCTTTGCACTCTAGAGACTAAGAACACAATAACTGCTCTGTCTGTGAGGCTGGATGCCTTGGAGGTACCAATCTAGATGCACCGAGGGCCTAGAGGAGCATCTTGTCTCCAGCTCACACTATGAGGAGGAAGAACATGGAGTATGGTGTCAGTGAAGGAGGGTGGCCGACGGAGGCACTTGCTCCCGGGAGAAGCAAAGGCCTTTTCCTCAGATCTTTTTATGTCTGTCTGTCCCCACATTGGGTGGCACCCCACATTCAGGGTGGGTCTTCCTTTAGTTAAAGCTCTCTGAAAACATTCTCCCAGGCACACTCAAGAGATGTGTCTCCAAATCATGTCCACTTGACAGCAAAGACTACGCATCCTGCCCCATGTACTTTTCCAATTGCTTACCTATTTCAGTATGGATGGTAGCATGTCTTTCAAAGTTTTGGTTGTAATCTGATAGTTCTTTACTTTCCTACTCAAATTGCCCCAGCTGTGACCACCTGGAGCCCCTTCACTTCGGTGGTTCCCACTATGGGAGTTGGTAACTTGCCCAGAATTCCCTTGTTTTGTGGCCCCACAAGATGCTCCTGGTTCTACTTGCCTTTTTCCTGTCCTGACCTTGAGTCAGTCATTTCTTCTGGTCCCTGGCACTTCTCCCTGCAAGCTTGGCTCCAGGTGTCTTTGTTGACTCTAGGCCTCTCCTCTGGGGAAGCAAGGAATGGAGACATGGCCTTCAGGCCTCTCTGACGTGAGTGTGACGATGTACCCCTTCACCAGGCCAGCCTGCATGTTTCAGGCTAAGTGTACTGACTGGTGACAACCAATCAGAGCCCACCTGGGAAGCATTAAGACCCTCAAATAGGGGAGAACAGGAGAGATGTGGTCTCCCCAAGGATGCTCAAGGCTCTGGAGGACACACACGTGTCCACCCACTGTCATCAAGGAGAATCCATACAGTGACCAGAGCTAACCCCTGAGTGCATCTCCCTGAGATTCCCTCTTTGCAGAAAGTACTGGGTCATAAGTGACTCAGGACAATGACAAATTCCCAGCGTCCCGTGGGCGTTAATGAAATATTTTTAATCTTGTCCTTCAAAGCATCTGGCTTGTCTCCTAATAGCTTCCAATTAAATGCCTCTTTATAAATTACATCGTTGTTAAGGACTTCGCTGTCTTCGCACGCCTCCCCCCACTGCTCTCAGCCCAGCCCTCTCCAAATTGCCTCGCCATCCCCCTTCCTATTAAAAAATGGAAGACATACAATCCATCTAATTAGTTACATTTGAATCATATGTGGCCACCACAGTCCACTGGTTGAATTTCACACACCATTAGAAAAGATATGGTGGAAATGTCACCGTTGACATCCCCCACGCTCTGAAGATACTATTCAATTACAAAAGGGATTATTTGGCTTTCTGTCATTTTTATATTCTAGCAATATGCTATTAACCTTTATTGATTTTTGCTTAAATGTATTCAAGATTGGTACATTTTCGCAGATCTAATGTGCTAGTATTTAAACAGAAATATTTCACTAAATGGATTTTCTTTTTTAAATGAAATTTGCTAAATGATTATAAATGAGGGGAAAGAGAGTTTTGAACTTCGACAAGATGTGGATGGGTCTGCGAAGAGAATTCCCTGTGCTACCAAATGAGCTAGAGACTTTGGAGACGATTCTAAAGGGAATATGGGGCCTGGGGGGTGAGGTAGCTGTTCTTTCTCAGAGCAGCCAGGCTGGAGGATGGAGAAGCTGCTTCTGTGGGGTTTGGAATCAATCCATGTGAGGAGTGCAGGGTCAGCCGACAGGCAGCAGCTACAAAGGACCATAGTATTAGCGTCCTTAAAATGCTACGTCAAGCCAGGCAGTGGTGGCACACGCCTTTAATGCCAGCACTCAGGAGGCAGAGGCAGGTGGATCTCTATGAGTTCCAGGTCAGCGTGGGCTACAGAGTGAGTTCTAGGACAGCCAAGGCTACACAGAGAAATTCTGTCTCAAAAAACCCAAAAACAAACAAACAAACAAACAAACAAATAAATAAATGCTAGGTCAGTTCCGTGTTCATCTTGGAACCAGAGTAACTCAATGGAGCAATTCAAGGGAAGAAAGATCTATTTGGACCCATGGTTTCAGAGAGCCTCAGTCCATCATGGCAGGGAAGGCATGGCAGGGTAGCTCAGTACATAGCGGGAAGAACCTGCTCACTTCATGATGGGACAGGAAGCAGAGAGAGGGGAAGCCAGACCCAGGAAGCTGGTGAGACATCCAAAGGCCCATCCTTATCCCTACTTCTGTCGGCCAGGGTCCACCTCCTAAAGGGACCACAACCTTCAAACTGTCACCACCAGCATGTGCGTGTGCGTGTGCTGTGCGTGTGCGTGTGTGTGTGTGTGTGTGTGTGTGTGTGTGTTTGTGTGTGTGTGTGTGTGCGCGTTCTGGGGGAGGTAATTCAGATTCATATCATAGCGAGCACACGAACACTTTGGAGCCTGCAGAATCTGGTACCCAGAGTCCTTCAGCCCTCCCCGCTGTGTTCCACAGAGCAGGTAAGAACTCAGTAATCAGGTGGAGGAAGGCACCGTGGGTGTGTGCCGATGGAGATGATGGAAACGGAAGTGGGCTGTCTGGAGACTGGGCCAGGACTTGAGCGCCCAGGCACACACGCGCTCCCCCGCCGAGCCACAGCCCCTCTTTTTGTTCTTTTAAAAGTCCAGTCAGTGTCGTCCTGTGTTCCTCGGGCTAGCCTTGAAATCTCTTGCTATCCCAGACAGACCTTGATGTTGAGATCCTCCTGCCTCTGCTCTTTCTGCAGCTGTCTTTGCCTTGGTCCATCTCATTTTCTCTGGCCTCACTGTGTGTGTGTGTGTGTGCATGTGTGTGTATATGTGTGTGTGCATGTGTGTACATGTTTGTCTCTTATGTTCTTTCTCTTTTATGTTCCTTGACTTGGTGATGATTTGGGAGATAAAATGGCCTTTGACAGGTGACAAGACTGAGTGAGTATCATGGCAGGTGTGGGATGGTAATCCAGGAGGCACAAGGGAGGAGCTGTGAGGCTTAGAAACCTCAGGGAAGCAAGATCTGCTGCAAAGGGCGTGTCCCAGCCCCACGTCTCTAGGAGCTTTAAGATGACTGTTCTGACCATCAGCCACAACTGAGTGACTCCAAGACTGACACAAGTACAATACACACTCACACACACACACACATCTAATATACACACATATTCAAACATATACCACTTGCACACACATACACAAGCATGCACACATACACACAAATACATGTGCATGTGCATGCACATACACATGCACGTACACATATACACACATTCAAAGACATACCATACACATATATGCACATACATATAGACATGCATGCACATGCATACACAAATACATACAAATATACACACATACTCATGCATGCACACACATCCATGCACATACACCTGCACACACAGTCATGTACAAATATACATACACCCACACCTATGAACACAAACATACATACATATACACATACTTTATGCTTTTACAAACTTCCCTACATGTTCATTCAGGCTGTAAAAGGCATCCTTGGGGTTGTGGAGGAGGAGAGTGCAAGTTCCAGGATGAGCAATGAGGAGCTTCAAGGGGAAGAGATGAAGAGGCCTAAGCTCCCTGCTCTGGGTCCTGCCTCTCCTGGGCTCAGACCACCGGGCTCTTCCTCAGGCTCTTCCTCGTTCTGAGAGTCAGGCCGAGCCTGCCCCTTCTCTGGGTCCTTGTTCTTGCTGTTCTACCTGAGATTTTTTTTTCTAAAAGCTCCCAGGTTCACTTCTTCACTAATCCCTGGCTCTTCTGGAAGATTCGCTGCCTGACCAGCCACACGCAGGCAGCCCCAGCAGCGTCCTGTCTCATCCACGAACCCATTTTGTTCTCTATGCACTTGGCACTGTCTGTCCTTACCCACAAGGCCCCAGGTGTAAGCTGTCACCTGGGGCTGTTTCCTTGCTGACTTTGCCCAGAATGTAAGTCTCCGAGGGCAGGGGCTGCATCCAAGCAGCTCACTGCTCTGTCACCAGACCCAATACAGAGCTGGCAGGAAGGACCAGCTTAAGGGACACAATGTCACAAGGGACACACTGCCTGCCGTGAGGGATACAGTGCTAGAGAGAGCGGTGACAGAAACAAGGGCAGTCGGTGCTCGGACCAGCATGGAGTGACTTTCCCGTCTCCACTGTGGCTAGCCCGTGGTCTGAGGCTGGGAAAGAACACTCAGTTCCCCTGTGTCAAAGGACCAGGGGTTAAAGTTGCCTGAGTTCAAAAGGAGAAGGGCGACAGGGTGACTTTGGCTTGTGCAAATAATCTTTGTCCTGTCTCTAGCTGACCCTCGAAACCAGGCCCAGCAAGGATCCCAAGAAGCCTGGGTGAAAAGCGCCACGCAGGGCACCATGACAGGACTTTTAATACGAATGTGTGTGTGGGGGTGAGGGGATAGAGAGAGAAAAATGTTTGAGACCTTTGAGGATATTTATTTATTTATTTATTTATTTATTTATTTATTTATTTATTTATGTAGTTCTGACTGTCCTGGAACTCTCAGAGCTCCTCTTGCCTCTGCCTCTCAAATGCTGGAATTAAGGGTGCGTATCACCATGCCCAGCCTATAGATTGAATTTTTAAAAACATTGGGTTTGGGGAGGTATCCC
Organism: Peromyscus leucopus; assembly: GCF_004664715.2. Taxonomy (NCBI): domain Eukaryota; kingdom Metazoa; phylum Chordata; class Mammalia; order Rodentia; family Cricetidae; genus Peromyscus; species Peromyscus leucopus. The sequence goes on along the minus strand of NC_051066.1, from coordinate 140,336,359 downwards.
AATTTACTGTGTTGTGTTGGCAGAGTACAGAAATTAACAGCCATCTTGGACTAGAAATGTTGCCCCCCCCACCTGTTTAAGAGTAGCATACTGTGTTAAATATATAAGGAAGGTCTTATCTATGTGGGCCTGATTACAGAAACTAGTAAAGTATTCCATAAAATAGTAATAAAAAAATAAAAGTGATAAGACTAAAGAACATAACAGATCCTTGAAATAAAGGCTGCATTCCTCAGAGGACCACAACAGAACCCAGAACTCTGCTAGATCACACACTGAGTGCTTTAAGAAGTGACTTGACTCCTACTTTAAAAGCAACTGGTAAAGAAACTCCAAGATGGTCGATAGGTAGAGCGCTTGCCCAGGAGGGTGAGACCCTGGCTTCTGTCCCCAGCACCACATAACCCTAGTGAGGTGTCACTGTCTGTCATCCCAGCAGGATGTGAGGCTCTGTCTCAGACAGAAGGGGGTGGGGTGGGCACAGGATGACCCAGACTGAAATGAGAAAGTTGAGGGAAGCCAGCCACGGCTCTAAGGTTGTAAGTGAAAACATGGCTGTAATGAACGAACAAGAACAGAAACTCCATAGAAGAGAAGCAAGTGGGAATTCCAGAAGCTAAACAGTGTTTGAAATGTTAAGGGTCCAAGGACAGAGATTAGCGAGACCTGCAGAAACCATCTCCCCTAAACACAGCGAGGGAGCTACAGCCGCAGGAACCCAGAGGACAACAGTGATGTGTTTAACACTGCCTAATCCTGGTCCCAAAAGGAGAGAAAAGAGAATGTGGGCAGAAAGAGTATTTAATAAATGATACAGAAAGATCCCAAATCTAGTTTTTTTTTTAAAAAAAGAAAAGGCTGAAGATTAGTGTTTCCCAAGAAAGATGAAAACAAAAGGCAGGCTTTGTGCTTGTGACACCCATGCTCGACAGGCCGAAGCAGGATGATTGCCGTGACTTCCAGGCCAGTGGAGAGGGAGACTATCTCAAAAGAAAGGAAGGAAGGAAATGAATAACACATGGGTATACACTGCTACCAAGAACAGGGGGCTGGAGACATGGCCTAGTGCTTAAGAGCACTGGCTGTTCTTCTAGAGGACCTAGGTTTGATTCCCAGAACCCACACAGTGGCTCACAGCTGTTTGTAACTCCAGTTCTAGGGGATCTGATGCCCCCTTCTGGCCTCCATAGGTACCAGGCATACACATGGTACCCAGATAAGTAACAGACAGTTAAAACACTCATACACATAAAATATTTATTTAATTTGAAATAAAGACCTTGAGACAAAGAAAAAATTCATCTGCAGCATGTTAGGTACCTGTTGCATGCTGGGTACAGTTGCTTGTTAGGTGCTTGTTGCATGCTGGGTACCCATTACATGCTGAGTACCAGTGTTAGGTATCTGTTGCTTGCTAGGTATGCACTGCTGTCTCTGAAGGAGGAACCCAGAAGGCAATGGAATCACATCTTGAGAATGCTGGGGTGGAGGAAAGGCTTTCCCAAGACCCACATCACTAACAGACTGGGGATTCCTCAGGATAAAGTCTCCTGTGAATAATGATGAATTAAATGCAAGATCAACAATAACTGAAACTTTTGACTATAAAATTCTTAGGACATTCCAAGCATTGTCCCAGTGAACTCTTACGAGAGCCCCATGAGAAAAAGCCTAGGATTATTCACAGGCTCGGATAGGTTAATCAACCTGCCCCAGGCCACACACCTGGAGAGGGCTGGCTTTGGGATTGGAGCCCAGGCACTGGACTCCAGCTTGAGTCTGTGACTTGTGTCTCCAGAAGCTGCCTCAGCATTCTGCTGTTTGGGGTGGGTAGGGGGTGGAAGCAGTTCTGTCATTGAAATTTCTCACCTGGACGCAACATCCTCTCTTTCTCTGCCACTCCCAGGAGATCCAGGCACCCCAGTGAGCAATGCCGTGGCCCAGGATGGGCTGTGGGTGCTCTGTCAGCACATAGCAGACTGGGCAGCCCTGAGTCAGAGTGGTGACTTCACAGCCTGCAGGGGAGTGGCAGTGAGGAGGCAGGAGGAGCAGGTGACTGGCCTGTTAGCCTCACCCTGTCTGCAATGCCTAGGTGGAGCAACTCTCGGTAGACCTGGGCTAGGAATCTGCAGAAAGTGTCAAATCTTCTGCGAAGGGCTTTTACATGCCTGTCCCTTGTACCCTCCCAGGGTCCCGAGTGCTCTCTGGGGTGCAGGGAAGCAGGATTGAGTACACTCCCTTTCTTAAGCACGCTCCTTTGCGCCTTTCTCACAGAACTCTAACTCATCCCATTGCCAAGTTCAACTTCCTGTCATTCTGCTCCAACCTCTGGAAAGAGTCCCTGCTCCTCAGCCTCGAGAGTTACATCTGAAGGCTGTGCCGGGATGCAGGCGGAACCCTTGTGGGCTGCTGGGCAAGTGGAAGGCAAAGGTGCAGCAGAGAGTCCGCCGAAGGCTGGCCCCGAAGGCTGGCCCCGAAGGCTGGTCCCAAGGCTGGCCCCGAAGGCTGGTCCCAAGGCTGGCCCCGAAGGCTGGCCCGAAGGCTGGCCCCGAAGGCTGGTCCCAAGGCTGGCCCCGAAGGCTGGTCCAAGGCTGGCCCCGAAGGCTGGCCCCGAAGGCTGGCCCCAAGGCTGGCCCCGAAGGCTGGCCCCGAAGGCTGGTCCCAAGGCTGGTCCAAGGCTGGCCCGAAGGCTGGTCCAAGGCTGGCCCCGAAGGCTGGCCCCGAAGGCTGGTCCCAAGGCTGGCCCCGAAGGCTGGCCCCGAAGGCTGGTCCCAAGGCTGGCCCCGAAGGCTGGCCCCGAAGGCTGGTCCCAAGGCTGGCCCCGAAGGCTGGTCCCAAGGCTGGCCCCGAAGGCTGGCCCCGAAGCCTGGCCCCGAAGCCTGGCCCCGAAGCCTGGCCCCGAAGCCTGGCCCGGCACATCCTTCTCTGAACCACCACTCCCTCTCCACTTCACCATGAGAGCAGTGCTCTACAGCTGGCCCCGGGACATAGCCACTTCTCATCTCTCTGCAGTCTCCTTTGCTTGGGCTAAGGGTGATGGCTTCCTCAGCAGGGAACTGCTCTCAGGAGGGGTGCAGCCGCTCTAGACTTGTTGTGTGATATTTTTGTGTTCTGACAAATAAAGCTTGCCTGGAGATCAGAGGGCGGAGCTAGCCTGGCCCTGGTCTCAAGTGGAGAGCACTGTGGAATCACAGCCCCCAGAGCCTCCCTGGATCAGGTTGGGGGCGAATATAACTGGACTCCAGCTCTGCCTGGCCCTTTCCTTTCTGTCTATACCCTGCTCCTGCTTAAAGGGCTCCTCTTCAGGGCAGTCCCTGGGGAACACTCAATTGGCTCAGGCACCTTTCCTGAAAATGGCATCTCCTTGTATTCATCAGTGTCTTAGTTAGGGTTTCCATTGCTGTAATAAAACTGTGGCCAAAAGCAACTTGGAGACAAAGGTTTATTTTGCTTACACTTTCACATCACAGTCCATCAAAAGAAGTCATGCGGGAACTCAAGGCAGGAACCTGATGTAGGTGCTGATGCAGGGGCTGTACTTACTGGCTTGCCTGCTTTCTTATAGCACTCAAGATCCTCTGACCAGGCCTGGCACCACCCACAGTGGGCTGGGCCCACCCACATTAATTATTAAACAATTATTAAATGCCTCCAGGCCAGTCTTCCGGAGACAGCTTCTCAGTGGAGAGTCCCTCTTCCCAAATGACTCTAGCTTGTGTCAAGTTGACATTAAACTAGCCGGGATGCTCAGCCTGTAGAGAAAGCCCGTGTCCCTCTGACATGCCTGGCTTAGGCGGCTTCCTCTTCTGCACTGCCCCGTCAGGGCAGGCCGGCCTGCTGTGACAAGCAGAGACTGATGGTTGGGTGACAGCTCAGACACAGAGACCTTTAGTTCTCACCCACGTAACATACAAGACTGCTCATGATGGCAGGCAGATCCACTGGGCACAAAGACGCGGCGTCCTGGTTCTACCGGGGACCACAAGGGAGGCCCTGGACGTGAGTGCGCATGTTTAGCTGGTCCTTGTGCCTCCTCGGAGGGCAGTGTACGGAGGGGAAGGAAGATGGCCTGTGAAGGACAGCCACAGCCAGGCTGGGGCAGGCCACAGGCAAGGCTACTGAGATGCCATGCCCAGTGACAACCTTGGATCACATCTGGATGGAGTGAGATCAGCTGGGAGGACTCCAGCTGCTGGGGGTGCTCGGACCTCACCCAGATGGGACCATCACCACAGAGAAAACTGACCTGTCCCCAGTGCACGGGGCAACAAAGGGACCCTGGGGGAGGAGCTTGGCCAGGCTATCTGTTTCTGGAAATCACCCGATTGAGTGATGGGATGGAGTTAGTTTCCCCAGGGAACCGGGACACTGAAAACCCAATGCCTATGTTGGGGACACAACTTCAAAACTAATTACTCCAATCTTAGGGGCGTCTCTGTCTCTTTTATTTTAAAACAAAACCAAAAGCAAACAAGTAAGAAACATGGCTGGGCATGGTGACACACCTTTAATCCCAGCACTCAGGAGGCAGAGGCAGGAGGATCTCTGTGAGTTCAAGGCACAATAAGTTCCAGGCCAGTTAGGGCTACATAGTGAGATCAGAGAAAGAGAGAGAGAAAAAAAATGGGAGGGAGGGAAGGAGGGAGGAAGGGAGAGAGAGAATTTTTTTAAAATATACACACATTAAAACCCAGTATTCCTGTCTATTTCCTCATCAGCCCAGATGTGAGCAAACAGCCTCAGGTTTCCGTCATCACAGCTGGCTGTGTCTACAGCATCCCCTGCCCACCTTCCCCATCATGAGGGACAGTACCCTCAAAATCCATCCCTAAATCCTGAAAGGAAACAGAAATGTCTCTCCCCCACCATACCCCGGGCCCCAGCTCCCCATCCCCACAGAGAATAGCCCCACTGCGGGCTGAGCTCCAGGACTCTTGGCTAAAGATCCCTGCACATCTTGGCACCCGCATGCTTAGGTCCTGTGTTTTCGGAGCACACAGAACTGTACGCTGCTGCACACTGCATCCTGCAGGCGTCTTGCGACCTGACTTCCCAGCACTCTTCAAATCAGTGCACAGAAGGCCTTGGCCCTTGTGACTTGTGCTGAGCAGATGTGTCCTGGTTTACGTGACCTCACTGAAGTCGGTCTGTGCACATTCGGTTTCTTTCCGTACATGGCTTGTGACTAAGTCACGCTATAGTGAGCAGCTGTGTTCAAGGACCTCTAAAGGGCACTTTCTGGAGAGTGTCTTGGTTGAATGGGGACAAAGTTCTCAGGAGGCGTCCATGGAGACCTATGGGGACAGAAGACATTGCCAAGCTCTGAGGCAGACTTCACTATACCCACCTCTTCACCCAGGTGCCTCTTCAATAGCTGTTTTCTTTTGAGACAGAGTCTCACTAGGTAGCCCTGACCAGCCCAGAACTCTCTATGTAGACCAGTTGGCCATGGCTCACTGAGATCTGGCTGCCTCTACCTCTTGAATGCTGACACTTGGGTGTGTGTATGATTTTATTCACAGACGCCCCCAGGGACCCATACTAACAACCCAAACCCTCTCCCCATCCGACTGCAGAGCAGCTATGGCCTCGTGCGACTGAGGCAGCTTCTACCATCCTTCAGCCTGAGCGCTACCATTTTCATTTCCTAAAGTGCGCAGTAGCACTCGATAGACAGACCTCATCTTTTCTTCCGGATGCGTGAGGCACCCGTGACTGACGTGTTTATAGATATTGGGTTGCTCGGTGAGAAGCTGACCCAGCCCTCCCTTTCCAGGCAGGCTTGACCTTAGAGAAGTCTCCTGACCCTGCTGCTGACACTGTTTAACTGCATTTGTCTTTGGGCACGCATAGAAAACTAGAGGCTGGGGGACGGCTTAGTGAGGAAAGTGCTTACCTGGTAAGCATGAGGGACCCATGTCAAAACACAGGGCCTTGTGGGTTGGGGTGGTGCAGCCTTCCTCTGCCTTGGGAATGCCTTTAATCCCAGCACTTCTGAGGCAGAGAAAGGCTGGTCTCTAGGAGTCTGTGTAGTAAGTTCCAGGCCATCCAAGCCCACGTGCTGAGACTTTGTCTCAGCAACAAAACAAAACAAACAACAAAAAATGCAAGGCACAGAGACACCATCTTGTCAGCCTAGTGCTGGGGAGGTAGAGAAGGATGAGGGTCCATTGGCCAGCCAGACTGGCAATAATCAGTTGTAACTAGGGTTTTCCTGCCTGGCCCACAGTCAAGACAAATCTTTGTCACCCTCCAGTCCCACAGCCACTCAGACCCAACCAAGTAAACACAGAGACTTATTTTGCTTATAAACTGTATGACTGTGGCAGGCTTCTTGCTAACTGTTCTTACATCTTAAATTAATCCATTTCCATAAATCTATACCTTGCCATATAGCTCGTGGCTTACCGGCATCTTCACACGTTGCTTGTCATGGCGGCAGCTGGCAGTGACTCCTTCTGCCTTCCTGTTCTTTCTTTTCTCCTCTCTGTTAGTCCCGCCTATACTTCCTGCCTAGCCACTGGCCAATCAGTGTTTTATTTATTGACCAATCAGAGTAATTTGACATACAAACCATCCCACAGCAATCAGTGACTTCCATGTTCCAGTGAGAGACACTGTCTCAAAACACAAAGTGAATTTCTGAAGAATGAAACCTCCGGTTGATCTCTGGCCTCTGGGCACATGTACACACACACACACACACACACACACACACACACACACACACACACACACACACACAGATATGTCCCAGTACAGTATTGAAATAGCAGGAGTCCCAAGCAATTTCACACAGAGATCCATGTCATATGGTTGAGGGGACTCTGGGGGCTGATAGGAATCGGTACAATCTATTGAGGAAACATTGGGACACTCCTAACCCTGCTCTGAGAGGTACACCTTGGCTCCAACCATGCGCGCGCGCGCACACACACACACACACACAGGGCTGGCAGGAGGCTCATGCTCTAGCCTGCGTTTTGCATTCTGAGAGGCCACAATAAAAAACTAATAATTCTTTGAAAACATCATTTAAATAGCAACAAGTCGGCTTCCCCATTCCCCTTGGCCCTCATTAGGCAAGTCTATTGTTTCCATCTGTTTTCTCAGGGCCGACTCTGTCTGGCAACAGAGCAAGTATCCAGACTTTTGTCAGACTGATCAATCTTCTCTGATCCCCGCTTGAATCATAATCACATTTTCATCTCATCGTTGTCCCAGACTCCGCTGCCACCAGGACTGCCCTATTGGCTTAGGACAGGGTGAGCTTTGAGCAGCAGAGCTCCCTTCCTGCTCATGGTGGCTCATGCCTGCAATGCCATAGGCAGGAGGATTCTGGGTCAGCCTCAGCTACAGAGTGAATCTGAGGCTAGCCTGGGCTACATGAGATCCTGTCTCCAAAAGCTAATGAAAAGGCCCTGCCGTGCAGGGAAGAATGCTTGAAGACGAGCAAGGACCGCGCCCCCCCCCCTCCCCAGGGAAAGTGGCCTGGCTGGGAACATGGCCCAGTGACTTGTCACTGAGCAGTTTAATGGATCTGGAAGGCTAGCTCAGTCCCCCTGATAGGCAGACACCCATAGACTGGCCTTCAAGGTAGCCCCTGGGCCCTTGCCCTGAGGATTCTCATATGGCTGCCCTGTTTCCCTTGCTATATCTACCAGGTCAACAGGCCTGTCTTTGGCAAGAGTGGAGCCCCCTGAGGTAGGTTCTCCTCTCTCCCATTCATTTCTGTGTGTTGCCAGTGGCCCCCAGGGGTCAGACAGGTATTCATTGTGTGTGAGCTTGCCCTTGGCAAAGCACTTGAAATGTTGGTTTATTTAACCCTCCCCAGAGCCTACTGGGTCAGCCCCATCATGAGCCTGTCTTATCGGCTAAAAGAGACCTAGCTTGGTCAAATGGCTAGCCAGCTTTCGGGCCTGACCTCTGAACTCTGACCTTAGCCTGTGTCCCGGAAGCATGAATGCTTGACTGGGCACTCGGTCACCCATCTCTGTGACATCATGCATGTGGAGAAGGAAGGAGGGCTTACTTCGGCTCACAGTTTATTAGGTTTCTCTCCATGCTCACTTGGCCTGCTGATTTGGGCCTGTGGGGGTGTGGGGCATCACAGCACAGCACATGGCTGAAGAGGATTCATGGTGACAGTGTGGGGGTGGAGAGAGAGAGAGAGAGAGAGAGAGAGAGAGAGAGAGAGAGAGAGAGAGAGAAGAGGAGGGAGAAATAGTGGGGAGAAAAAAAGAGCGAGATGTGGGAGAGGATAGAGAAAAAGAGGAAGGAGAGAAGGAGAAAAGATGGGGAGAGAGAAGAAAGAGAGGAGAGAAAGAGAGAATGAGAGGGAAGAGAAGAGAAAGGAGGCAGAGAGGGAGAGGGAGGCTGGGGGCAAGGTCCCTGCATCTTCATGGAGGGCGTTCTCCAGTGACCGACCTTCCTCCCCACAGGCCCCACCACCTCCCATGTGGGCTGGCCTTGTCTTCTCAGCATGTGGGCCCCAGGGAGCATTGACACTCCTCTAAAGTCCACGGCTCCTAGTTGTATGCACCAGAGCACTTCAGCTTAAAAAGCTGGTGGCTTCTATTTTTACAGTGGTCGATCATTTATAGCATGTCAGTGGTAGGCCGAGCACACTTCCAGACCCCGGGTTTACCACAGAACCCGACCACAACCTCTTGCCCTCATGGGGTTCACGTTTAAATGAAGGAAGAAGGACACTCATAGCAACAATAGAACAACGTGGAAATGAAATACTTTCCAAAGCTATCATGCAGGAAGCGGAAAAAGACTTCCTGGGGCCAAAGAGATGGCTCAGCTGCTAGAGGCACTTGTGTGTAGACCTGACAGACCTGAGTTTGATCTCCAGAGCCTGCGAGATGGCAGGAAAGAACTGACTTCTGAGAGCTGTATGAAAACCTCTCCATGAGCGCATACACAAAATAAGTAAAGATGCTTCTAGGAGAGGCCTGGGGAGGGGGCTCAGTGGGTAAGAGCACTTGCTGTACAAGCTTGAGGGCCTGAGTTCAAATCCTTAGCACCCCTGTAAAAATGCTGGGTGTGGCCAGATGTGCCCATATCCGCAGCACTGGGGAACAGGTGGATTCTGGGTGCTCGATGACCAGCCAGCTTATCACCAAAGCACTGCAAGCTGCAGGCCCAGTGAGAGAACCGTCTCAAGGGAATAGTGACAGAGCAGGACGTCTGATGTCCTCTTCAGGCCTCTGGCTGGGAAGGTGCGCGCACGCACACGCATGCACGCGCACACACACACACACACAGATCTCCAACAAAATTCTCCTCTAGAAAAGTGTTTGTGATGGAGTTGTCTAGGCACAACCACGGAAGCCATCGGAGAGACACCTGACAGCATATGCAAAGGCCCTGTGGTGGGAAAGAGTTGGGCCTATTGGAATACAGTATGCCTACAGAGGAGCCAGCAGAGGGGGTGGCACAGAGTGCCAGGGCCACAGCAACTTCCTCCAGAACGAGGTGAAGTCTGGGGCTGGTTCCAGGGTCAGAGTTTGAGCTTGGGATGGACAAGACTTTTTCATGAATGAATTTTGTTTTTGTTGCAATGTTAGGTTTCCAGAAAAACTGGGCAGAAGGTACAGGGCTCCCAAGCCCTGTTTATGATTTGAAAAGAAAAGAAGTATGTATGTGTTTCTTCCTCCATCTGTGTGTGTGCATGTGTACCTGTGTGTGTGTAGGTTTGTGTGTGTGTGTGTGTGTGTGTGTGTGTGTGTGTGTGTGTGTGTGTGTGTTTCTTCCTCCATCTGTGTACATGTGCATAGAGGCCAGAGGTTGATGCCAGGTGTCCTCCTCATTCACTCTGTACCTTAGTTTTTGGGGCAGGGTCTCTCCCTGAACCTGGAGATCACAGATTCTGCTAGACTGGCTGGCTATTGACAATCCTCCTGTCTCTGCCTCCCCTGCATGGGTTGCATGTGTGCACCAGCAGGCCTAGCTTTTTAGGGATTCTGGGGATCCAAACTCAGGTGCTTACACTTGTGTGGTAAGTGCTTTGCCCTCCAAGTGGCTGTGCGGCCCAGGTTCCCACCACTGACTCTGTGCGCCCTTGGCACTTAGCCTAAGCTGCTCCTGTTAACCAAGGCCGCACTTGACATTGGAGGTTTAACAGGCACTCAGGGACACATTTGCCCACAGCAGAGGGTCTTTAGTGGTATCCGCTGAGGCAGAAATCCTGAGTGAACACTGCTTTCCTCTAACCACAGCCATTTTTTGAGGCAGGGTTTCGCTATGCTGCTAGGCTCGCCAAGAACTTGTGACTGTCTTCCCTGAGTGCTGAGACCACAGGCGTATCCCATCCCACCCTGTCTGTCCATTTTATGTTTTTAAAATTTTACTTCTGTTGTTGTTGTTGTTTGTTTTATTTTGTTTGGGTTTTTGATATTCGGAGCAGGGTTTCTCTGCATAGCCCTGGCCGGCCTGAAACTAGCTCTGTAGACCAGCCTGGCCTCGAACTCAGAGATCCACCTGCCTCTGCCTCCCAAGTGCTGGGACTAAAGGCGTGTGCCACCACTGCCTGGTAGACTTACTTACTTTTATTTTGTGTGTATGGGTGCTTTCCTGCACATGCGTGTCTGGTGCCCTTGGAGAGCAGGACAGGCCACTGGATCCCTGGAAAGAAGTCACAGACAACTGTGAACTGCCAGGCAGATGCTGGGAATGGAGCCCTGGTTCTCTTTTATAACAAGTGCCCTAGCCGCTCACTGAGCCCTCTCTCCAGCCCCCAACTGTCCATTCTTGATTGGGCCCTGAAGAGGCAGACAAGGGGCCACCCTGGAGGCTTTGTGCTGGGTCTCTGAGCAATGGGCCTCCCCTCTACACACTCCACTGTCATCCAAAACCATCCCTTGGCTGGCCACCATCCCAGGCCATGGCACCAGACTTCCAGTCCTGTGTTCCCACCGCCTGGCCTCCTCTGAGCCCCAGGGAACAACACAGAGAGACAGAAAACACAAAGAGGATCTCCGGAAGAAACTGTCCCCAAAGCCATTGCCACACTTGGCTGTAATACTCAGTCAGCTTTTCCACGCTGTTCCCCAGCCCACGGTCGCGTCTGCGGAGTCCAGTACTTTGAAGATCCCTGTCACTCGGGAGGGTGACTCAGAGCCGGGGCTGTGGCTTGTGGGTGTCTTCAGACAAGTCACCAGAAGCCTTGTATTGTCTGAAGATTCTTTCAAACACATCAATAAATCAAACTTGTCCACTGCATGCCCTGGGGAGAATCATCGGGACCTAGAGAAGACAGTGAACTTGGCTCCAAGATCCGCTGCCAAGTCTCAGATCCAGGGCAGCTTGGGTGGGGGCCAGGCTCCTGTTTTTCTGCCACCGAACCCATTTTTTCCCTCAAATGTTTGCCACCCAAGCTGGGAAGCAGGGCATGAATGAGCTGATTCTCAGACAACAGATCTGGGACACAGGACAGGGAAGACACCCTGGTCGTCTGGCTGGCCATGGAGACCCCACTTTTGGGGTCTGCCTGTTAGGGGTCTTGTGTGTGTGACAGAGGGGTGTGTGCCACTGCAAGCACACAGAGGTCAGAGAACAGCGTACAGGAATCTGTTCTCGCCTTCCACAATGTGGGTCCTGGGGATCGAACAGGTCATCAGGCTTGGAGGCAAGCACCCTTCCTGGCTGAGTTCTTTTGCCAGCCTCTTTCTATCCTTTTTTAGTGGCTGGATTGACTCCTAAATTGACTTAGTGAAAACGTCTGTAGGATCCCAGTTGATGAGGCTCTGGAACAAAGTGGGAAATAATAAATGATAACAATCCTGCCTGCTTTCCATATGCATGTGCAGGCACACATGGATGTGCACACATGGGCGTGCACACACGCTCACACAGCAAGGCACTAGCTAGGTGAGACTTGTCGGTAGGATGTGTTTCTGCTCTCAGCCCAGAGGGATTCGGAAACGCAAATCTCATTGGTCCAGTTGCATTAAATGTCTTTACTTCTAGATTCTTCCAGAAAGATCTGAATAGAAAGAGTTTCCTACGGTTAGTGAGATAGCTGAGTGGACTGAGAGCTTGCCCCGAGACCTGAGTTCGATCCCCAGAACTTACTTAAAGGAGGAAGGAGAGGGGCGGTAGCGCAGGGCTGTCCCTGGTCTGTTTCTGTGCTGTGGCAACGCTACCCATCACATGTGCAACAATAATAATTAAAATTTAAAATCTTTATAAAATGCCATTGTCCCACTTAGCTTCCTGTTGCTATGACAAACACCATAACCAAAAGCAGCTTGGAGAGGAGAGGGTTCATTTGGCTGACATGTCCTGATCACAGTCCATCTCCAGGGAAGTCAGGGCAGGAACTGAAGCAGGGCAGGAACCTGGAGGCGGGAGCATCTGGTGCAGAGGCCATGGAGGATGCTGCTTCCTGACTTGGTCCTCGTGGCTTGATCAGCCTGCTTTCTTACAGCACTCAGGACCACCTGCGTAGGGATGGCACCACCCCCAGTGAGCTGGGCCCTCGCACGTCAATCACTAACCCAGAGAACACGCACAGACTTGCCCACGGGCCAATCGGATGGAGGCATTTTCTCAGTTGAGGTTTTGTCTTCCCAGATGACTCCAGCTTGTGTTGAGTTGACAGAAAACTAACCAGCACAGTTTCTTACAAGAGCTGGGCATGGTGGTGCATGCTGTAGCCTCAATAGTTGGGTCACTTGGGGTTGGAGATGGGAGAATTCCAAGGTCAGTGCTAGACTGGGCTACATAAGAGTCTATTTCAAAAAAGGAGGAAGAGGAGGTGAGGAAGGCAGGTGGACTTTGTCCAGATCATCCCCCATGTGTAAGTCAGATCTCTCACCTCCTCCTCACTCCCCAGTGGGAGGACACTGAATGAATGAAACATCCTTGTTGAGCCCTGTGGACAGCTGCTGTTACTTCTGCCATGCTCCTCATGGCTCTGAGGCAGTTCCTTTTAAAGAGATGTTCTCCCTTCCAGGCTCCTAGGACTGACATGTGATAGCATCCCTGGGGCAGGAAGCCGATCATTCCATGAGAAAAAAAAAACAAAAAACTAAAAAGCTTGAATCTCCCCAAAGCCTTCTTTCAGTTAAATAAAATTAGTAACCTAATATTAAATGTAACACAATGCTAAATGTAATTAAATGTAATAGATACTAACATGAAGAATCCAGACAGACACCAACCACATGGAATAGAATCTTATAACATGAGCTACATTGTTATTGCCTGTTTCCTCCTTTAATCGGCTACACCACACACACACACACATACACACACACACACACACACACACACACACACACACCCGCCTCCCCTCCACCTCCCAGGCCCCACCCCTGCCTGAGCACATGGTTTCTGCGCTTTCGGGGAGTGTAAGAGTGTAAGTGTGATACTGTCTGAACTTCTAGAATATTTCCGCTGATAGCAGATTTTGTCCACTGAGGACTTTTGATTTATCTGGAAACCATTTTTGTTGTCATAGGTAGGGACACAGCAAACACCCTGTGCACTCAGGACAGCTCCTCTACCCACACAAAGAACATGCCACTCTGTACACAGTGAACTAGCGCTGAGAAACCCTGTTCCAGAACAAACTAAAATCGTCATTACAAAACCCACTGGAGCAGGCAGTTTCTCTGCTAGCCTGCAGATTTTCTGGAAATTCAAGGCTTCCCCTGGCCCTTGAAAGACCTCAGAGGTAAGGACTCATTTATCTTGGGAGTTGGCTGAGCATGAGCTGCTCATTAATGCAAATAGAATTCCAACCCTGCCCAATTCCTCCCCGAACACATAAGGACACACATCCACATCCCTTCATGCCTCAGACCCCCACCTGGGGACAGCCATTTTGTCACAACCATACTTCAGAGTCCTCTGAAATGGACAGAGTTTTGGAGGATGCCGAAGTCACCAGCTGCCACTGTGGCAGAGGCTCCTGGGCCCAGCGCTGTCCTGGAGAGTCTCCAGTTCCAGGCTTCAAAGTGTGATTCTGTCATTTTACATCACAAAGTCTGCAGCTGCCAGCAGAGCCATTTTAAGCTGAGGTCACTGTACTGTGTGATGTCGCTGGCTGACATTCCTGGAGCTGTGGCAGTCGTGGAGACAGAGCTGGAAAGGGTTGTGTATGTGTGTGTGGGGGGGGGCATTGCTTGGCGCGGAAACTTCAGTTCCAAGATGAAAGGTGGGCATTCTGGAGGCAGCGATGGAGAAGTGCCCCGTGGCCGGAACGGGGTCACTGGGATGGAAAGTCCATGTCTGGTGTGTTTCACAACAGTTTTAGGAACCCAAACCAACTTTGTAGCCATGTGTGACCCCAGGCTGGCAACAAAGGACCATGAGGCTCCTCATAGCACATCTGGGGTTCTGGGAGGAGCTCCCCCCACCCAAGATACAGACATCCCCATTTTCTTCTGATTGGCCTTAGGCTTCTGGGCCTGCTGTGAGGAGACCATGAGCATTTCCAGGGGTGGAGGAAGCCCCTGGGCAGACTAGCCTGGAAACTGTGGCCATGTGGAGTCAGTACAGGGGTGCCCAGCAAATCCCCCCCCCTCTCCCCTCCCCCTTCTCTCTCCCTCTTTCTCTCTTATTTCTCTTCCTTATTTTTCCTCTTGACTCCCTTCTCATTTTGTTTTTAGTTTCAAGGGATAAAACCCAGGACTGTGTACACTAGGCAAGCACTAGGCTCAGAGCTGGGTCTCAGCACCCTCACCCCCCAAGGGACACGTTCCCAGGGTTAGTAGGGAATGAGCTGGGCCCATGAACAGGAGAGCAGCTGGGGAAATGACTGAGCACATCCTGCGGATGTATCCTGTATCCTAGGTCCCAAGTGGGCCTGTGGACAGGACAATGAGAAGGAGCCACTCTGCGTGTCTTAGGGTGGTCTTCACCTGGGGACTGTCCTGGAGGCTGCACTCGAGGGCTGAGCTGCTGAGACCCAGAAGAAGTGCCTGAGCAGGGAGAGAAAGGAGGGTGCAGAATGTCCCTGCCAAGGCACAGCCACCTTAGCAGCAGAAGAGAGAAGAGAAGAGGGAAGGAGGGTCGGTCAGCTAAGGGTCTTGGGGCTCCCAAGGGGGACAGTAGAGATTAAACCCAGCCCAGCTCACAGGCCGCCCCTCCCCAGCACCTGTGAGGTTACTAGCTGATGGAGGAAGGAGAGCATTTTCTTCAGTGGAGTAACCATGTGCTCGCTCCTGTAAACAGACGCCTATCCATGCTCCCGAAAACCCTGAGTGAACTCCCTGGGACACACACACACACACACAAGTAAAACAGAACAGAACAGATAGGGGCAGAAGTGGGGGCTGGTGAGGAGGAAAGGGGTGTGGGGGAGGAGACAAGAGAGGGTATAATTAATACGTTCATAAAAATATACTTTTACAAAAGTTCAGCCCGGGCTGTGGTGGCGCATGCCTTTAATCCCAGCACTTGGGAGGCAGAGGCAGGTGGATCTCTGTGAGTTCAAGGCCAGCCTGGTCTCCAAAGTGAGTTCTAGGACAGCCAGAGCTGTTACACAGAGAAAGCCTGTCTCAGGTTTAAAAAAAAAGTTCCAGATCCCTTTTTGTCCTATCACCCAGCCCAAGCTTTGAAGTGTGTATTTCAATATAGAGACAATGGAGCCCCCACAGTTACTATGGGGAAGGGAGAATGGGTCCTAATCTTGCTCTACAGGAGGCGTCATGTGGACAGGACACAGGGGCTGGGGGTGGGGGACGTTTCCTGGAACCTGCACTGTCTGTAGATGGCAGGGACCTTGACCTTGTGTGCCTGGAGAGTCTGTGACACTGTGACTGGGTGTGAGGAAGAAGCCCTGGCTGACAGCGACTTGTGCACACACTTTGGGAAATCCTGGCTTGTTGCATCCACAATGAGAAGTCCCATAAAAGCTGGGTGGTAGCGCACGCCTTTAACCCCAGCTCTCAGGAGGCAAGGCAGGCAGATCTCTGAGTTCAAGGACAGCCGGTCTACAGAGTGAGTGCCAGGACAGCCAGGGCCACACAGAGAAACCCTGTCTCAAATAACAAACAAAAGAAGCCCCATGAAGATCAATGCTCCGTCAAGCAGTAAGGCGGTCCTGGAGAAACTGGCAAGGAGTCATCCAGGGAAGCAGGACCAGGAAACCTTCCTAGCGTGCTCTCGGCGGTTTCTGAAGCCAATCCCTGGGAGCTTGAGTGAGTGTTAGGCCCTGGAGACTGGCCAGATGCCCCAAGGGCCATCCAGGCCATGCGCTCAGAGGGGCAGGGTGGCCGAAGCATCCCTAGCATAAGAGCATTGGGCCTTTGAGAACTCGCAGATGCCACTTGGAGGCTCCAGCCCTCTGCTCCTGAAAACTTGGGTGTGTAATTTAAGTCTTATTAAATAATGAATCTGGGTCAGTGGTAATTTATAGATTACTCTCATTAACTGGATAAAAATAATCACCAACTCAACAGTGAGTCATAACAGCAATTAAGGGGGGGGGGATAGAGCCTAGTGCTGGGTGGGGTGTGAGGACATGTCTCCAATTATTTCCCAAAGATCCTGGAGATAGGCGAAGAGCAGCAGCATGAACATTGCCCGAGACTTGCTTTTTCTCTCCTTAATTTTTAAGCCCGTCAGGAGAAATTTAATCCATATGTTCAGAATTTGTTTACATCGAAGCCATCAAAACAGTGTTCGTCAGAAGCATTTGAAGTCCAAGAACACTCCAGTTTTCTTTGTTCCAGGCCTTTGGTCTTTGAACGAGGAAGCTGTCTTGTGCCAGATGCCAAGGGGCCGTTCCCACAGGCACGCCGTCCTGCCGTCCCATCTCACCTTGCTCCTGCCCTCTGCCCCTTCACGGGGTGTGAGGTGGGAGGCTGCCTGGATCAACCTTGGGAACCCCTCAAAGGCTGGGAAGTCATCCTGGAAGAGCTGGTCTACCCAGAAGGGAGGAGAGAGGCCAGTCACACAGAACAGTGGGGCTTGGCTCTCCGGGCACTGAGTGCTTGCCAGATGTGCTGCTGGCTCCACAGCTGGCCAAGGCAGGCATGCCCGGCATCCCCATTGCATAGACAGGGCAAACTGAGGAGCTGCACACTAGACTTGAACACTCCAGATACCTAAAGTCCAGAGAGCCCACACAGGAGGCTGAGTGGGCAGGACTGCTGGGTACGAGATGCTTCAGGCTTGACTGTGGCTCACATAGACAGGTGACCACCACAGAGCTGAGGCCACACCCTGGTCTGCATCCCTCTCTCACCTTGTGCCCTTCCTCGGTTCTTCCCATGTTTACAGATTTAAACACCTCAGGACTGTAGCCCAGCTGGTGTGGTGTGTGCCCAGCATGCACAAAGTCCTGTAATCCCACCACTTGTAAAGTGGAGGCAGGGGGATTGGACGTTCAAGGGCATCCTTGGCCATACAGCAATTTTGAGGCAAGCCTGGGCTATACAAGACCCTCTCTCAAACAAACAGGTGGCTTTCCTAGGACAGGTCTTGGAGGTGTCTTTCTTTTCAATAGATACTGAAAAGCTGTGTCCGTACAAGGACCGTTGTACAGCATGTATAACCTGCATTTAGCTGACTTCCTCATCACCAAAGGTGTTTTCTTGATGTCCCTCTGTGGCTACAGAATCCCCCCGTCATGGGATTTTCCTAACGCCAAAGGGATGTCACCTCAAACGGTACCTGCCACTGTACCTATGAGTGACACTCCAGTCCCCACACTTTGCTGCTTGGGTCAGGACAGAGGGACGATTGGGCATAAGACATGAACCATATGTGTTGGCCTCATTTTCAACTCTAGCCCAGGGCTCCTGTGAAGTCTCCCAGCCTGAAGCAGCCAAGCCTCTGCCAGCAGCAACCATGCTCAGAGCTCAGGCCCGTGTGTACTCACCCCAGCACCTCCTGTGGGTGAATGTGAGTGGGACACTCCCCTCACCCATCCTGTGAGAAATGGAGCCTGCAGATCATGTGGCATGGATCACACCATGGTGTCCTCTTGGTCAGAGTGGGGAGGCCGAGGAGAACTGCTGTGTCTGTGTCTGTTACCATAATAATGCCACAAAGTAGGGGGCTTGAAGCCACAGGAATCCAGAATCAGGGACCCCTCTGCCTTTCTCCCGGGGTGGGGGTGGGGTGCTGGGGATGGTTTATTCTCCGTGTGTGGTGTCCTTCTTGTCACCACACTGCCCTGAGCCCTCTCCACTGCTTCTTTTCTCTGGTGAGAGCATTGGGACACTTGAGACGATCTGTGTTCCAAATATGCGGCACTCGGGGCCCAGGTGGATGTGTTCCCTGGAGGGACATAACTTCACTGCTGTTCCGACAGAGCCCTCGTGCGGGAGGGGTCAGTTCAGCGGAAAGCTGAGCGGAGATAAGGCAGCTGTTGGGGACAGAGATGAGGCAGGAGTCGGATGGCGAGTGCGGCCACGAAGGCCTGACATGAGGCTGCAAAATTAGCCCCTGGGAAATAAAACAGTTGGCAAAGAGAACAGTTGGAGAGCCCCTGTGGAGGCCAGCCCAAACTAGTCACGGCCACTGATTCAGGGCAGAGGCACACCAGAGTGTCTGCAGGTCACCTGTGGCTCCTCATGACAGTGACGCACACCCCTGGGTGGAGACAGGTGATGGGTGAAGGTGTATACTGAACTGCAAGTGACAGAACCCAAAGCCGGCACCATGCAAATGAGCCTCTATGCAAATGAGCCTCTATGCAAACGAGCCTCTATGCAAATGAGCCCCCTTCCCAAAGCTCTGCTCTCTAATCTAACTTGACCTGGGCTCCGGCTAGTCCCTTGAAGCCTGTCCTTTCCTAACAAACTGTCACTGCTTCTACCATTACCCATGTGTCTCTGGAATCCCTCCAGGGCTGCCTACAGAATCCCGATATCCACAGGTATCAGAGGGGCTGGCATGGCCTTAGCATCCCCCCACTCCTCCCTCCCTTAGCTGAACTAACAGAAGCATGAGTTACCAGGCTTTGACACCACTCTGGGTCCTGTGGTGATGCTGGGTGGTAGTCTAAGGCTAGACAGGATGCCCTCCGGGCCAACAGCATGCAGCAGTGTGTCAACTGGTGTCCCGGGGCAGGGGAGACTCAGGTTGTGGTTGACATCTGCCATGGCCGAGCCCTGTGGTGGCAGCGCCCAACTCCCTCTGGCCAGGGTTTCTAGGTTCCTAGGTTCTGTCTGAAAATGTCCACCAGACCTGGGTCAGCAGGTCCCCAGGATGTGGCGTGGCCTGACTGTCCCTGTTCAACCTGCTGCATGACCAACACACTGCCCCAGGCCAGGATGTTCAGAAGACAGGTTGTCTGGCCCCTCCTCCCCCAGGGCAGCTCAGGAGACGGAAGTTCACAGCCTGGTGGCCCTGGGCTGTCAGGGAGCTGGTGGGCTTCTATAAAGAAAAGGCAGGAGGGTACCATGAGTGAGGTGAGGAGGCTATCTGGAGCTAGGAACTCTAAAGCATGGAAAGAAGGACAATCCACCCAGTAGTTTTCAACTGGGTCCTATCGTCACACACACACACACACCTGCTGCTCCAGGGAACATCTGGCACTCACAGGAGATGCATTTGGAACTTTCAGTTATGTGGACCATTGCTGGCCCCCAGAAGGTCTAGCCCATGCTCCAGACTGTCCTGACCCAGACAACAAACAGTCCACAACACAGTCACCCCATCCAAAAACAGGGGCAGTGTGTGGGACATGTTTCATTTTTAAAGAAGTTTTTGCATATGTCTGATACATGTGTTGTATTTGCATGTGTGTGGGTGCACATGTGTGTGTATGCAATGTATGTGTGCATGTAGAAGCCAGAGGACATCCTTGGGTGTCTTTCTTTGGAGACACCATCCACTGTCTTTGAGACAGTGTCTCTCATTGTTGGAAGCTCGCTCCTTAGGCTGCACTGTCTAGCCAGGGAGCACGAGAGACTCTTGTCTCTGCCTCTCTGGCACGAGGATTACAAGGATGTGCCACCAATCTAGGTTTTTCCACTTTCTTTTAAAGGGGTGCTGGGGACTGAACTGGGGTATTTGTGAGGCAAGCATCTTACCACCTGAGCCATGACCCCTGCACAGTGGGTTGTTTTTAACATTGAAACCTTGGAACTGACATGAAAGTCCCCTGGAGGAAGGAGTTGGTTGTGCTTGCATACACTGGTGCTGTGGAACAATCTTTGTACACTGTAAATATGTGTTACTCTCATTGGTTAATAAAGAGCCGACTGGCCTAAAACTGGGCAGGAAGAGATGGCCTGAAGAGCCAGACTAGGAGGATGCTGGGAAGAAGGGCAGGGTCAGGAGTTGGGAGCCAGACTTGGAAAAAGCAACATAGGAAGTTCATAGACGAGGTAAACAAGCCTTGGGACAGCACATAAACAAATAGAAATGGGTTAATTTAAGTTGTAAGAGCTGGCTGGAGACAAGCCTAAGCTATCAGCAGAGCATTTATAATTAATAATAAGTCTCTGTGTGGTTATTTAGGGAGTGGCTGGAGGAACAGAGCTGATCAGCAGTCCCCATGAAAAACTTCACCTACACACTGGACTATCTGCAGTTTTCCCAAGTTATGAAAGAAACAGTGCACACACACACACACACACACACACACACACACACCCCAACACACAAATAAATAACTTTTGAAAGACAACCCTCTGGTGAGCACCTTTGCCCCTGGTCTTTGGACCTGCCCTTGATTCTTTCCTTGGGCTCCATCTCACCAAGGGATGCTGGGTATAGTAATCAGTTCCTCAGCTTTGGAGCCCATTTTGCAAGGCCACCAGGATGTCAACAATGGCCTTTGCTATAGCATCGCCTGGCTGGCCTGGCAGGAGCTCAGAGCAAGAGACTGAGGACAAAACCACAGAGGAGCTCTGCTTGCTGGCTTGCTCCCTCTTACTTGCTCAGCTACTTTTCTTATATACACCAAACCCACCTGCCCAGGGACGGCACCAGTGAACTAGGCCCTCCCACATCAACCCGCAATCAAGAAAATGTCCCACAGATACACCTACAGCTCAACTTAATGAAGACAATTCTTTAGTTGAGGTTCCCTCTTCCCAGGTGACTAGGTTTGTGTCAAATTGACAGCTGAAGCTGATGATGACATTCAGCAATGAAGAAAATATAATTTGACAGCCAGGAAGTTGAGGGGTGGCCCTGAAGGGGGCAAATGATGGTACTGGGTGTGACTGCATCCTCTCCAAATGAATGCCTGAGAAAGCCTTGTCTTTCCAAAATCCAGAATCTGACGTGGCCATGACATGTCCACTGAAGAAATGGTTAAGATGTGCTGTGGGATGTTAATGTATGTCCTGTGGGAGCCCTTCTTGGGTTCCTTGTGGCGTTACCCAGCAGGTCCGTATAGAGGATGATTAGAACCATGGGCCTGAGTGCAGGTGTTTGAGATGGTCTGCACTTGGCTGTGCTGGGGGATGGTCTGTATGTCAAGTTGTTCTGATTGGTTAATAAATAAAACCTGATCGGCTGTGGCTAGGCAGGAAGGATAGGCGGGACTAACAGAGAGGAGAAATAAAAGGACAGGAAGGCAGAAGGACTGGCTGCAGCCGCCGCCATGACCAGCAGCATGTGAAGACGCCGATAAGCCACCAGCCACGTGGCGAGGTATAGATTTGTAGAAATGGATTTCTTTAAGATATAGATTTATGGAAATGAATTAATTTAAGCTATAAGAATAGTTAACAAGAAGCCTGCCACGGCCATACAGTTTGTAAGCAATATAAGTCTCTGTGTTTACTTGGTTGGGTCTGAGCGGCTGTGGGACTGGCGGGTGACAGAGATTTGTCCTGACTGTGGGCAAGGCAGAAAAACTCCAGCTACAAAGATGTATACACACACTTGCTCACTCACACTCATCTGGGGTCATTAGAGACACCGTTTATGAAATCACCCACTCACATGGACCCTGTACAAGTAAATGTGTGGCTGCCTATTTTTGTTAAAGCAGAGGTTTTTGTGTGAGGTGTAGAGGCAAATCTTATTCCTGGTGAGCCAAGGAGTCAGGGGCAGAAAAAGCAGGAAAATGAACAAATCAATGACAGTAGGACGAAGGGAAAAAAGTGTGAATGAATATCTTATAATTGCAGGCACAGAAAGAGCCTCTTGGAGAACAATAATGAAGACTAACGTCATAAAGACAACTTTAATCAATTAAAAATTAACTTCTAAAGAGCAAGTAAAAAGCCATAAATAAGTAGAGATAATAAACTGGAAAAATTAGGGAATCTGTGTGAAAGGTGACAAACATGTGGTATAACATCTCAATATAAAGAATGATCAATAATTGGTAGGGAACAATCAATCATACTAATAGGATACAAGCAGGAAGCTGAACATGGTGATGCATACCTTTAGTCCCAGGACTTGGGAGGAAGAGGCAGGTGGCTCTCTGAGTTGGAGGCCAGCCTGGTCTGCACAATGAGTCCCAGGACAGCCAGGGCTACACAGAGAAACCTGGCCTCACAAAACAAAACAAGCTGGCAACAACAACAAAAAGGCAATTATCTAAATAAATACAAACGAGTGGGAAAGCTCACATGGAATTATAACCACATTCACTAATTCAGTGCTACATCAAACATGTTCAATAAAATGGTGCCTGGGCCTGCCCAAGTCCCCTAACTCACTGCCTCCTTACCAGGGTATCCAAAGATTGAGGCTCTGTGCCCAGTACTGCAGAATTCCTGCACTCCTTTTTGCCCAATAAGCTGACTTAACTGGGAGAAACAAGGTTGCAGATAATAACTGCCTTGTGGGACTGTTACCACATTTAAACAGGTTCATGTGTGTAAAAGTTTAGGGAACCATGCCAGCTCATGAGAAAGACTTGTACCACACTGCAGAGCTCTGGTGCTGGGAGTGGGAGATGCCCATCCACTTGCACCAATCCCCTCACTGCTCAGGTTCAGTCAGTGCCCAAGTGTACTGGGCGTTTGCACACCTGTAGCTGAAGTGTGCCTGTGTCCACCAGGGCCTGCAGCCGCTCAGACCCAAGTAAACACACAGAGACTTACGTTACTTATAAACTGTATGGCCGTGGCAGGCTTCTTGCTATCTAGTTCTTCTATCTTAAATTAACCCATTTTTATTAATCTATACTTTGCCACATGGCTTGTGGCTTATCAGTACCTTTACATCTTGCTTCAGAAGGACCCACAGTAGCTGAACTAGGGAACCAGCCTCGGTGTTCAAGCACACAGGGGTAAGGAAAGTATGGACACATGGTGTTCCTTTCAGGCACAAAGAACCAGGTTTTGCCATTTGCAGAACAATGGACTCAATAGAGATAACCACATTAAGTGAATTAAGCAGACTTCAGAAAGACAACTATCATATCTTTTCTCGTATATGGTTCCTACATTTTAATCATATTTAATTAAATTTGATTATTTGACAGCTACATAGATATATAGATAGGTGGATAGATGCAAAAGTCAGCAGAGCTGTCTGGGGAGACCAAGGCGAGGGAGAGAGACAAGAAAAGGAGAAAGGGATCACAAGGTGGGCCACACTCAATATATAACGCAAGCATGTACGAAAGCTTAAAAATCAGCGAAACAGGGCTGGAGAGACGACTCAGAAGTGAAGAGCACTGGCTGTTCTTCCAGAGGACCCAGGTCCAGTTCTGAGCACCCACCTGGTGGCTCACAACCATTGCTAACTCCAGTTCCGGGAGACCTAACGCCTTCCTCTGGCCTCCACAGGCAACTGGCACACACATGGTGCATAGTGATACCTACAGGCAAAACATTTACACACATAAAATACAATTTAAAAATCTAAAAAAGTCAGCAAAACAAACTAACAAACAAGGCACCATCTGGTAGGCTGAGTGAGGTCAGGTGGCTTCCAGGGTTGCAAGACTCACTAGGGCACAGGCAGAGAGAAGCCCCATAGCCCAGGGTCCAGGCTTGCACTGTGGGTGAGATCTTGGGTTAGTCACACAACTGCCTCTAAATACCACTGCCTCTGAGTTAAGACTTTCAGCACCTGGAGATGGCTTTCTAGAATGTTCTCAGGATGGTTCTAAAGTTGAACTTCTTGAACTCTCAGTATTGGCACTCCAAGCCAGGTGGTCCTTTATCCTTGTGCTGGCATCAGAAGGTGCTGGCAGAGGCCCTGCCTACTGCCCCCTACCTATGGGTGCAGAGGCTGGCTTCGACACTCAGTTCTGACAACCAGGGGGCTCTGGAACGTTGCTGTGTGGTCCTTAATGTTCCCCCTCATATGGGAAAGTAAATACCCCCACCCCTGGAGAACATACACATGTCCACTAGCGACACACATTACCAGGTACCCACAGGCTGAAGTCACACCTCTGGTGCCAGTTCGATCCAGAAGCTGCCTGTGGTGGTTTGAAAGAAAATGCTCCCCAAAGAGAACGGCACTATTGGGAGGCGTGGCTTTGTCGGAGTGGGTGTGGCCTTGTTGGAGGAAGTGTGTCACTGTGGAGGTGGGCTTTGAGGTCTCATATATACTCAAACCACACCCAGTGTGTCTCAGTTCACTTCCTGTTGCCTGCAAGATATAGAACTCCCAGCTCCTTCTCCCGCACCATATCTGCCTGCATGCCACCATGTTTCCTGCCACAACAATAATGAACTAAACCTCTGAAACTGTAAGCAAGCCCCAATTCAGTGTTTTTTGTTTTTGTTTTTGTAAGAGTTGTCGTGGTCAGGGAGTCTCTTCACGGCAGTAGAAACCCTAAGACACCACCTTTAAATCTCTCCTGGTGAGCCAATGACAGATACTCAAACACTGAGTCAAAGTTTCAGCTTTCTGGGTTCTCTCAAAAGGAGGGGGGGCACTCTGGTCTCACTGTACCTGCACCCTAACACACACCCACCAAAGGGACACAGTCACATGTGCCTCTTCAGGCGGGCCCAGGCTTGCTTCCCGTCTGTCACTGTCCCCACTGCTCTACTGTGGGTGTGGAAAGTTGGGAGGCCGGAACATCACTGTTTGAACCCAGACAGGCCTCTAACTAGCAGCCATCTTCCGGCCTCAACTTCCTCAGTGCTGAGGTTACAGGCATGCACCTCCTTCCTCGGCTTCCTATGACATTTTCACATTTATACGACCTTACGAGCTCCTGAGGGTTTCTAACTCATAATCAAAAGTATTTGCACATCCATGTGTCTATGCATACATATATAAGCATATACATATATACGCGCCTGTATATGCACAGGTAAACTTACACACAGACATACGCATATTCATGTGCACACACATCCATGTAAGTTCACACATGAAGCATCCATATACACCCTTGCATGCATGCACACAGCTATAACACCAACACCTGTATACACACACAGATCCCTACACCCCACCTCCACCTCATCTCACGCACCTGACCTTGAGGCTCTGTCCTTTGAAGGACACCCCCCCTCGCACCCCTCTCCCCGGGGCTCTATGGGCGTCATGGTGGATTGATGGATGGGATAGCTCAGCTTTCCCAAACTGCCGCATGTGTTTATTATGGCGACGAGTGTGGGCCTGGCCGCTTCTGGCTTGTGTAAGTGTCAACTGGCGACAACATGTGCTCTACAGAAGGCGGATGTCAAGGGGGCAGCAGAATGGCCGCCCGCGCTGTGAGGACCACCCAGGGGCACTGCTCACGTAGGCCTGGGCTTCCCCAGCTTGGATGACAAGGCGGCCCTGGGGAGATGCAGCGCCACAGGGGGAGGCCTGTGGGAAGGGCGTGAGTGACACGATGCGACCTCAGACCTGCTTCATGCTGGACAGCCAAGGCCACACGAAGACCCCAGGCCCGCTGCTTTAGTCCCCTTGAAGGCCCCGTGGTCACCCACAAGTCCCAGGAGGCTCTGTGGCAGCTTCTCGGCACCTGACAGGTACCAGGCGCCTTCTGCTCATCTCAAAGGTGTGACCCTGTTCCTGTTTCCCCTTAGCCCCCGTCCTTGACGTTAGTAGAGCGGTGACTTCACTGGGATGTTTTGACCACTGTCTCACTGGGCCTGGGTCAGCACGTAAAGGACGCCACCGTCACCAGGCCCTCTCTCTGCATCGTGAGTGACGCTTGGCCACACCCGCTCCTCAGGGAAGGAAGCCACGCTGCACACTGGTTCTCCTCTCCTGCCCTTCCTCTAACTCTTCCTCCTGCTCCCCCAGCATTAAGGCCGAGGTCACAGAGCCCTCCAGTCGCCCTTCTGTAGCACCTGCTCTGTCCACCTGTCCTGAGTGAGCTGTCCCGGCAAAGCCACCCAGGGCTGCAGAACTCCCATCGCACTCCAGAGCTGGTGGCCCCACTTCCCACATCTCCCCTTCTTCTCTGGAGACTTGGCAGAAGCCTTGCTGGCTAACAGTCTCACCTCCTCACATCTACTGACCTCCTCACATCTACTGACCACCACCTCACATCTACTGACCACCTCACATCATCTACTGACCACCTCACATCTACTGACCACCTCACATCTACTCACCACCTCACATCTACTGACCACCTCACATCTACTGAACACCTCACATCTACTCACCTCCTCACATCTACTGACCACCTCACATCTACTGACCACCTCATCATCTCTCACCACCTCACATCTACTGACCACCTCACATCTACTGACCACCTCACATCTACTCACCACCTCACATCTACTGACCACCTCACATCTACTGACCACCTCACATCTACTCACCTCCTCACATCTACTGACCACCTCACATCTACTGACCACCTCATCATCTCTCACCACCTCACATCTACTGACCACCTCACATCTACTGACCACCTCACATCTACTGACCACCTCACATCTACTCACCACCTCACATCTACTGACCACCTCACATCATCTACTGACCACCTCACATCTACTCACCACCTCACATCTACTGACCACCTCACATCATCTACTGACCACCTCACATCATCTACTGACCACCTCACATCTACTCACCACCTCACATCTACTGACCACCTCACATCTACTCACCACCTCACATCTACTGACCACCTCACATCATCTACTGACCACCTCACATCATCTACTGACCACCTCACATCTACTCACCACCTCACATCTACTGACCACCTCACATCTACTGACCACCTCACATCTACTGACCACCTCACATCTACTGACTACCTCACATCTACTCACCACCTCACATCTACTGACCACCTCACATCTACTGACCACCTCATCATCTCTCACCACCTCATCATCTATCTACTGACCACCTCACATCATCTACTGACCACCTCACATCTACTGACCACCTCACATCTACTGACCACCTCACATCTACTGACTACCTCACATCTACTCACCACCTCACATCTACTGACCACCTCACATCTACTGACCACCTCACATCTACTGACCACCTCACATCTACTGACCTCCTCACATCTACTGACCTCCTCACATCTACTGACCTCCTCACATCTACTCACCTCCTCACATCTACTGACCACCTCACATCTACTGACCACCTCATCATCTCTCACCACCTCACATCTACTGACCACCTCACATCTACTGACCACCTCACATCTACTGACCACCTCACATCTACTCACCACCTCACATCTACTGACCACCTCACATCATCTACTGACCACCTCACATCTACTCACCACCTCACATCTACTGACCACCTCACATCATCTACTGACCACCTCACATCATCTACTGACCACCTCACATCTACTCACCACCTCACATCTACTGACCACCTCACATCTACTCACCACCTCACATCTACTGACCACCTCACATCATCTACTGACCACCTCACATCATCTACTGACCACCTCACATCTACTCACCACCTCACATCTACTGACCACCTCACATCTACTGACCACCTCACATCTACTGACCACCTCACATCTACTGACTACCTCACATCTACTCACCACCTCACATCTACTGACCACCTCACATCTACTGACCACCTCATCATCTCTCACCACCTCATCATCTATCTACTGACCACCTCACATCATCTACTGACCACCTCACATCTACTGACCACCTCACATCTACTGACCACCTCACATCTACTGACTACCTCACATCTACTCACCACCTCACATCTACTGACCACCTCACATCTACTGACCACCTCACATCTACTGACCACCTCACATCTACTGACCTCCTCACATCTACTGACCTCCTCACATCTACTGACCTCCTCACATCTACTCACCTCCTCACATCTACTGACCACCTCACCATCTTACCGAGCATGGCGAACCTGAGCTTTAAGATCTCAAAACCCCAAACAGTTAAGTGAAGTTAAGAAAAGGACCCACCTGTCCCCAGAGAGAAGAAGCCTGAGGTTTCACCTGGCTGCTGCTGGAGGCAAAGCTTCCCTGGAGCTGTTGATGGCTGTCAACAGTCGCTCCACACCGAGCTCAGCACTGGGTAGGGCAATGTTTTTGTTTCTTTTGTTGTTGCTGTTTTTGTTTGGTTTGAGAAAAGGCCTCTTTATGTAGACCAGACTGGCCTGGAACTCACCGAGATCCACCTCCTCTGACTTCAGAGCGCTAGGATTAAAAGTGTGTGCCACCATGCCCAGCTTGTTTCATTTTTGAGAAAGTGTCTTACTATGTAGCCCAGGCTGTACCTAAACTGTCCTGAGTGCTGGGATAACAGATACAGTTCACCAGGCCCAGCTTAGATGATGATGATGATGAAGAGGAGGAAGATACATAGAGAAATACATATATATATATACTTTTTTTGACAGGTTCTCAGACAATCTGGACTGACCTCAAGCTCCCTATGTAGCTGAGTCTGACCTTGAGATCTTCCTGTCTACCTCCTGAGTGCTGGGATTGCAGGCCGCACCTCCACACCTGGTCTGCCATGCTGGAGATGGAAGCCAGGAGCTGTATGTGTTGACAAGCACTAACTACCAACTGAGCCCTATTTCCAGACTGGACTCATCTGAAGTTCAAAGCTGGCTTTGATGTCAAGATGTTTTGTGTGGTCTTTCCTTGGGAGATGCGAGAACACATCTCTCTCCAGAGAATGCACTGAAGACAAACCACAGAAATAAGTCTACCCTGGTCCAGTACGGTGAGCCAATATGGTCACCGAACTCCACTATAGGAGGGGCCACTGGGGAGCACGGGTGAGAGATCACTCAGAAGCACGGGGGAGGGTCACTCAGAAACATGGGTGAAGAGTACTTAACAGGAGTTTGGATGACTCAAAGGCAGCTTCATCAGCAAGGCCCTCTTGGACACTGGATCCTGAAGTCCCACCTTCAATCAGCCTTCCATCTCCTAGACAGGGGAGCAGGTGTGCACCCCAGGATAGCTGTGAGTGCAGCCTGACAAGTGTGAACTATCTAAGGACATAGACGAATGTGACCCTGCTCCCCACCCACGACAGATGTCAGCAGCTTCCTTCCGTGCTGTCATCTAGACCTAGCTGTCAACGGAGTCTCTTAGTTATTCTGTTGCCATGGATACAAGCCAAGCAGCTGTAACCCAGGAAGTAAAAGAAAGAGAGCTGAGGAGGCTGCAGGGAAGTGCGGCAGGGCCCTTCTAAAGAGAGCAAGTGGGGAAGATGGAGGGACCCGCGGAGAAGGCCTGCTTCTCTGGCAGGACACAGGCTCCCACGCCTGAGGGCTGCAAGAGCCTTTTGGAGCCAAGGCTGGAGAGAGTTGAGGGGCTGCCTCTTGTGGCACACAGAAAGGATGCCACATCGGCTCCAGCTGAAGGGCAGGCTGAGTTCAGCCACTCCTTGCCGTGTGTAGTTGGGAGTTAACTAACCACTCTGAATCCCGACATTCTTGCTGATGAAATGAGATGATCACAGGGTGGTTTCGGGGGCGGGGGGTGGGGATAAATAAAGATGAGAGATAGAGAAAATGGCAGTTATCATTGCGTCTACCCTGGAAGGGGGATTTTTCCAGATGAATCTTCCTTCCTATTACACTGATTGATTGTGTGCATGCATATGCACGCCATCGTGCATGCAGAGGTCAGAGGACAACTTGTGAGAGCTGGTCCTGTTCTTCCACCATGTGGATCCTGGAGCTTGAACTCGGCCTGTCGGGCTTGGCGGCAAGCACCTTCACGTGCTGAGTGAGCTGTTATTTACTGTGACAGAGGAATGAACAGGGCCCGGCTGAAGCAAGACCATGGAGAGGTGTGTTACGACTATCTAACTCACCTTCGAGCGTTGGACAAGCTCCCCCACCTGTCTCCAGAAGCAACACCTGTCCAGGTACCTACAGCTGTGGCCCACAACACCAATCCTCCCTTGTTCCGAGTGTCTAAAACAGTCTCCACCTCAGACTGTCAACCCGCCTGGCAGCAAGTCAAACACACACAGGCCAGGCAGGGAAAGCCAGGCCACCATTTGTCCATTCCCCAGAGTGGACGTGGACAACGGACTCATGGCAAGTGAGCTATTAGAGGCACATCTTCAGGGGACTGCAGGGAGTGGGACAGCTGACCAGGGACCAACGGAAGGAGCCAAGCAGGTTCCCTACCCCAAGGTAAGTTACACCCAAGGATTCTTGCCCCAGGTGTGGGAGCAAAGCCTTGCCAAGGCAGTGAGGGGGCGGGGCCAGCCTCACTGCTCCCTCGAGGCCCTGCTGTCTTCAATGGCTCCTGAGGTTCTGGTACCTGAGGGTAGATGTTCAGGGCAGTCAGAAGGCAGTCTGGGGCACAGAGAAGCCTGGAAGCAAAGGGTGACAGGGTCTGCAGAGCGCCAATCTCTCCCTTCTCCCCGTTCATGAGGACATATGGTTCCATCTTGCAGAGGGGACAGGCCAGTCATCCTCCTAGCCTCAGGCACCTGACTCCAGCCTGCACCCCAGCCCCACTTCTCATCATCCAATTGCTTTAGAGCTGAGCCAGTGGCGGGGAAGCACACGGATGTCACGCTGTCCCAGTTATTGTCCACTTGGCCTAGGATGGGTCAGAAACGCAATGTGGGGAGGCCCAGAGCCCAGGTTTCAGTCAGCTCCAGACATCAAGGACCATCCCCAGAGGATGCAGGGATGAGGGGACAGAGCCGCTGAGATGGTATAACTGAACATCTGCACAGGGGTACTGAGGAGACTGGCCCATATCAGGCTGATATCCCTCACCCAAGACCAAGACTAAGGATTGCTTATCTGTCAACCACTCATGCATTCACCCATTATCTGCCCACTACCCGTTCATCATCCATCCACCCACCAATCTACCATCTACTTACCCATTCACTGATCATTCATCTACCCACCCACCCATCTATCCATCTGTTCATCCACCTATCCACCCATCCATCTACCTATTCACCTATCCCATCCTTACCTATCCACCCAACCATAATTTACCCACTCACCACTCCATCTACCCACTCATTCACCCATCATCCATTTACCCATTCACCTGCCGACCCACCCTTCCCACGTATCCACTTATCCTTCTACCCACCCACTCACCATGAACCCACTCACTCATAAGCCATCTACCTACCCACACCAACCTGTCCATCCATCCATCAGCCCATCCACCCACCCACTTTGAAGAGAGAATGTGGGTCTGGTACCAGACTCTGATGCCATAGGACTTTGGAGTAGAAGCTCAAACCAGCTCAATCTCTAGGAGCGTTTGCTGAGCAGTGCTCAGGATACGTGGACTCCAAGTGTCAGAACTTCTCTGCCCCTCTGGAACAGAGCCTGGAGCTGAGTTCCTCAAAAGCCTCCTGGAACTGGCCTGCGTCACATCACCTTGTTTTCTTCTTCGCTGCCTTCATCTCTGCTGTTTCCCAGCCCACCTACCTCCTCCACTCCTGTCTGGGTCCCAGCCTGGCAGCAGCCCACCTTGCAGACCAGAGGCCAACCTGTGACAGGTGGTCCCCTGGGCCAGGGCTTCACTGAGTTTGGAATATGGGGGCCATGGAGGAGGGTTCTGCTCTGCAATGGCTGTTTCTGGCCCAGGTGCTGGGTGCTCACACACTCCACAGTCAACACCTCTGACTGACGCCTTCAGGCTCAATTTCCGAATCCTTGACATACAGCAGGAAAGAATGATATAGCTCAAGGTGAGAGGCCAGAACCTGTGTCCCCAGGCAAGGTTGGAGGAGCAGCTGGGT
This sequence comes from Peromyscus leucopus, assembly GCF_004664715.2. NCBI lineage: Eukaryota > Metazoa > Chordata > Mammalia > Rodentia > Cricetidae > Peromyscus > Peromyscus leucopus. Next base: position 140,304,305 of record NC_051066.1, on the reverse strand, counting down.
GATGACATCTTCCTGTCTCTCTCCTCCTCTGCCTCAGGGTCTTCAGCTCAGGCTCAGCCTGGGCATTCTTCCCTTTGGCCATAAATGGACATTTCAGCCCTGTTTCTAGCCAAGCATGTCCAGAGGATAGAGAAGGATCCAGTCTTGTGTGTCCGTCTTGGGGAGCATCTGATGCTTTCCCAAAACCATGAAGCCTCACCCTCAGCCTACAGATGGAAGCAGCACAGGCCTACTCCACCACCACACCTAAGATGGGACAGTGGGACCATGGCAACCCTGCACTCTCTGTGTCTCCAGAATTTCCCAAAGCCCCACATCACTCCCAGTTCTGTCCCCTTCTCTTCAAGGTTTCCCTCCAAGCCTCTCTCCCTGCCTCTACCTTCCATCCTGCAAAGGCAGCCCGATCCCTTGTTAAGGATTGAATCTAAAACATACAACAGAGCCGGGTGGTGGCGGCGGCGGCGGCAGCGGCGGCGGCGGCGGCGGCGGCGGCGGCGGCGGCGGCGCACGCCTTTAATCCCAGCACTCGAGAGGCAGAGGCAGGTAGATCTCTGTGAGTTCGAGGCCAGCCTGGTCTACAGAGCTAGTTCCAGGACATCCAGGGCTGTTACACAGAAAAACCTTGTCTCGAGGGGGAAAAAAAAAAGAGCATATATATACATATATATATATATATATATATATATATATATATATATATATATATATATAACAGGCTTATGTCTCCAACGCTTCATTCGCAGGGTGGTGGTGAGACTTGGGGGTAAGGGTGGGGGAGGGCTGTGGAACTTTTAAGGGATAGGACCCCGCTGGGGAAAGTGGGCTGCTAGGGGCAGCTCTCTGGAGGTGACAGCTGAGCCTGGCTCCACGGCACTGCCGTTGTGAGCATGTGAGCCATGTCTCCCGGCTAGGACAGACTGAAACCCTCTAACACAGATAACTGGTGCTGAGAAGCAGAGCTGTTGGGTGAGAAACCTGACCTGTGATTTCTTGGCTCTGGGGATGGCTGTCAGGAGGAATTCCGGCTGCAGAAGCCTAGACTGCCCTGAGTAAGCTGAATGGATGATTCTGGTGGGAGCCCAGAAAACCTGAGCACCAATCGTGTGGCCAGTGAGGACTCCGGCAGGAACCAAGACCCTGCCAGGAACCAGAAAGAGGTCATTCCCCTTAGGCCATCCATCTCATTCTTTCAAAGCACTTGTCTACATTCTGCCAATGTCCTGGACTTACATGAGGCTTAATTAAAAAATAATGGACCATCTTGCATGGTGGCACACGCCTTTGATCCCAGCACTTGGCAGGCAGAGGCAGGAGGATCTCTATGAGCTGAGCCTTGTGTACAGAGCTTGTACCAGGCCGGCCAGAGCTATAAAGTGAGACCCTATCTCAAAAAATAAAATGAAGCGGACAAATTAATTGTTTGTAGGTATGGTGGCCAGAGGACAACTTTGGTGTCTTCCTCCAGGGTTGGCAACCTGGGTTGTGTTCTTTGGGGAGGTGAAAAATCACTGAGTAAAAAAAAAAAAACAAATCCTACCTGCTGACAAGAGGGATCCACACATCATCTCTCAGCACTGGGACTGTAAGCAGAACCCACCCACCTTGCTGTTGTTGTTGTTTCTAATGTAGGCTCTGGGAATCGAACTCAGGTCCTCATGCTTGTCAGACAAGCACGTTCCTGGCGGAGCCGCCTCCCTAGCCCCACCACACCTCCAAAGGGGTCTTAAAGACACACAATCTGAAAAACACAACTGTCAGTGTGGGTTATGCAATGAAGGCCAAGTTCCTGATCAGACAGGTCAACAGATGTTGCCTACTGGCAGAGGAAGGGACCCCACAGAGCTCTGGGGCCAGGCTGCCTCCACCCACCCCTGCAGTTCCTAATTCCAGGCTTCATCCCTACACCACTTCCCAAACGCCACCCACCCACTCCCTTTGTGCAAGGGAGTCTCCGATTATTTGGGAGTAAATGTGCTTGTTTGTCATGCGGCCTCATTCTAATCAGAAAGATACAACAGCTACTAGGTAGGGACAGAAAAACTGCCTCCTTCCCTCCCCAGAATAAAAAAGGCTAAGCAGGTGATCCCAGCTACCTGGAGGCTGAAGCAGGGGTCTTAAATCAAGGCTAGCCTGGGGTACATAGTGAAACCTTCATCTCAGAAAGTAAAAGGCCAACTGGATGGTGGTGGCACACGCCTGTAATCCCAGTACTCAGGCAGGTGGATATCTGTGAGTTCAAGGCCAGTCTGGTATACAGAGTGAGTTCCAGGACAGCTGGAGCTACACAGAGAAACCCTGTCTCAAAAAACCAACCAACCAAACAAACAAACAAGCAAACGAAGTGGTCCTCTTCATCCTCCTACTCCACTTCCTGAAATATGGAAAGAGTGGGTGGAGGCATGGCAGCCTCAGTGTAACCAAGAGGACTAGGGCCACCTGCTAAGGATGGAGAAGCTGGAGCTATTGTATGAAGATATTTCTCTGCAGCTTCGCCAGCCCAGAGGGCCTGCCTCCCACAGGGAGTAAGAAAACATGATCCTTTCTTTCTAAAATGCACCGTGGTGAAGTTTCTGCACAAACAGCTAACAGTATACAGAGAGACGGTCTCCTTCCCAGCAGCCCCAACCACAGCCCCCAAGGCTGTCATTCACACAGGGTCTACTTTATCTTTCTCAAATCATATGTCCATCCTTAAAGCACCAGGGGAAAGCACTATGCCGACAGGCTGTGCCTGGTACGGTACAGTTGGTCCAATCCACATGCCATAAGAGAGGGTCGGTACCTTACAGGGGATGATGGATGGACATGGGGGGGGGGGCGAAGCTGAGCAGAGCAGAGTCAGCCCTGAACAGAGACACCACATCCACAGGAGTTCTCAGCATCCAGCCAAGCAGGTGTCTCTTGGCTGCAATTTCCCAGCCTCTCCTTTCAGAGGACTCCCCTCTTTATTTTGGCTCCAGCAACCAGCCCCCAGTCTCTTTCTTAACTAGGTCATCTGCTCTAGAATTCCATCAGCAGACCCCGGCCATGGTAGCTGGGTCAACTTGACACCATCTAGAACTACCTGGGAAGAGAGTCCCAGTGAGGAACTGTCCAGATCAAGTGGACTTTGGGGGACGGTCTGGATTAACGCTGAGGCAGGAGGACCCATCCTGCACGTGGACAGTACCTTTCCTTGGGCTGGGCGAGGGAGCTCAGCTGGCATGCAGCTGTCATGTCTTCTCACAGTCCTCTCGGAGCTCTGCCACCGTGATGTCTCCACAGTGACCTGGACTGTAAGCTGAAATAAATCCCTTTGTCCCCTAAGCTGCTCTTGTTGGGCTATTTCATCACAGCAACAGGAAACAAAACTAAGATACCAAAGTACCTTCCGGACCTAAGGTGCCTCTACTTGTCCCACAGTGGGGACAGCCAAGGAGCTGGGGCATCAAAGTCTCCATTAGTCAGATAGTCTCATCAGTAGGGATGGATGCACTTTCCAGCAGGCACTGGCAGCCATTAAGAAACCAACACCAATCATCACCCTGGAAAAGTGTAAACAGTCTGGTCACCAGGGATCTCATCGGGATGCCTGTGACCTTGACTGGTGGCCAGATTCAGCAAAAGAAAATAAAAGACATTTCAGAAAAACAATGGATAGCTTGTTAGTGTGGTTATGTGTGCTTATCTGTTGTTCTGATGTGGCCCTACTAAGTGGGTGACCTAGCCCAGCCCCTCTCTTAGTTCTTAATATGCAAATGAAGCAGTCAGACTCCTCCCCTGACACACAGTAGGTACTTAACCTTGCTGGTTCCATCCCAGCTGGCAGAAGCCTCCCTTGCGCCCACCCCAGCACACAACGTGGGGTTCTCTCCAGGGACAGAGAAAGCCCTGCCTCTCTGGGCTTGTCCAGTAAGCTGCTTCTCAAAGGAAAAAGGTCTGGGCGTCTGCCCCAGACAACTTAAGGAGGCCAAAATGAACTGGTGGTTAAATGGTTAATTGGTGACCCAATCTGTGCAGTGGTCTGGTCATCAGCAGAAAAACGCCCTGACCAGTAAATACAGCAAAACTGAAATGTCACGTCCCCTGCGTGACCACGCCAGAGAAGAGGCCTGGACACCAGCACCCAACCTTCGCCTCCCGACACCCTTCCATGGCCCTCAGCCTTCTCCTCCGGCACCTGGAGTCAGACATGGCTTCTTCCTCCTGGAGTCCCCAGGTTGTCTGCGGCAGCCTCACCCCACCCACCCCTTCTCATGGTGCAGCCTCCTGCTGCTCCGTGCTACACTCTAGGTGTCAACACTAATAAGAGAGATGACCCCAGAGGACAGGGACCCAACAACATAGCAACAAACAAAACCAAAAACATGCTGTGTGACTTTGGCCATGTTATTTACTTAACTTCTCTGAGCCTCACTTGCTTCTAGAGAAAAGGGAGCAATTATAGGGGGTCCACACCATGGGGTGTTGGGAGGTTTCCATATAACTTGGCTCCATGTGACACCACAGGCCTGTCACCAGGAGGCGGACTGGACTTCTCAATGAGCGGACTGGAGTTGGAAGAACCGCCCATTGCATCCTCTTGTCCTCAGAACTCTCCCGCCCAGCACCTGCCTCTTCTGGATCAGAGCAGACAATCCCTGCCTCATCCACTCAGGCTGTGGACGGAGAGTGTGTTCAAAGCTGCCTTCCCTCTGCACCTTCTGTGACTGCTACAGAGAAAGCAAACAGATGCTTTTAAGTGTGCTCACAGAAATGCTCCCAAACCCAATTCCCTAACAACCAATGCTACCCGATTAGCCAGGCCTGTGGGCATGGGGGGTGGAGGTGGCGCAGAAGTCCACATTAGGTATCTTCTTCAATCACTTCTCCAGCGGTGTGTGTCAGGGGTGGGGTGCATTCTTGTGTGTTATCGGTGCGTGTGTGTGTGTGTGTGTGTGTGTGTGTGTGTGTGTGTGTGTGTGTGTCAGGGGTGGGGTGCATGCTGGTGTGTCATCAGTGGTGCGGTCCTCTTCGGTCCCTCACGTCGATACCCTCCAGACAGGGTCTTGCACTGAACCTGGGGCTTGAAGTCTGGACCACACTGGCCTCCCAGCACAAGCCCCCCCCCCCCACATGGTTCTGGGGCAACAGGAGCCCAGGCAGCCACACCCAGCTTTTCACGTGGATGACGGGACAGAGCCTGAAGCGGCATGGCAAGCATTTTACTGACTGAGCTCTCACTCGAGCCCGCTAACCAGGAAATTTAAATTATTTACGCATAAAACCAACCATTTTGCCTGAGATGCCCTCCAGGCCCCGGATGCGAGGCACTCTCTGCTGGCAACAGTCCCCAGCGCCACCTTCTCATTAGCGCCGAATAACAAAAGTCTAACAGAAGGCCCCTCCCCACAGCTCTCACAGCCTGCCACAGACTGCACGGTGTGAAAACAGCTCTGCTCCCCGGACAGAGTAGTTCGTCTTTTTTTTTTTTTTTTTTTTTAAATAAAACTTGCCCACCCAGGGATACAGGCCAGAGGGAAATGGTGGGGGTGGGGTAAGTGGCAGGTCCCCTCCAGGACTCGGGGAAAGTCGCTAGAGGGCTGGATTCCTTGAATGTCCCTCCCCCCCTTCTCCTCCCCTCCCCCTCCCTCCCCCTTCTTTTCTTCCCAGCCCCCTTCTCAGGGAAAAAGGCTGCAGACACACCGGGTCGGGTCGCAGAGAAACACAGCTCTGTGGCAGTGTGGCTGGCTGGGGAGCTTCCTTTCAGCCAATGCATAATCAGCCTACCAGGCAGGTCCTGGGGTGCCCCCTCCCATACAGAGACCAAGTTCAAACATCGCCCCTGGCCCGCGTAGCTTCAGATCTGCTCTGCAGACTCTCCTGCCATGCCAGCAGCTGAAGCTGTGGCAGGTGCACGCCAGCTCTGTGTGTGCTCTGTGACAGAGTACCGCTGACCTGCTGCTCTAGGGTCCCCAGACACCAGTGTGGTTTTAAAAGCCATACATTTGGGGGCGGGGTGGGGGGAGCTGGAGAGTTGGCTCAGCAGGTCAAGAGGAAGTACTGCTCTTGCAGGGGACCCGAATTAGATTCCCAGCACCCACATCAGGCAGCTCACAATTGTCCACAACAGCCCCAGGGGATCTAACACCATCTTCTGGTCTCCCCCCCCCCCCCAGTTGCTTTTTGTTTTGTTTCTCTGGGTAACAGCCCTGGCTGTCCTAGAACTCACTCTGTAGACCAGGCTGGCCTCGAACTCACAGAGTTTAATTCCAAGTGCTGGGATTAAAGGTGTGTGCCACCACTCCCGGCTCCAGATACCTGCTTTTATTTGCACACACACACACACACACACACACACACACACACACACACACACACTGAAAGGCAAATTTGTAACACTCACATACACAATATTAAAAATACCAGCACTCAGAAGGCAGAGGCAGGTGCATCTCCGTGAGTTTGAGGCTAGCCCGGTCTACATAGTGAGTTCTAGGTAAGCCAGTGTTACATGATGAGACCTTACCTCCAAACAACAATGACAACAATAATAACTAATAATAATTTTTAAAGCCACCCACTCAGCGCACCCGCACACTGGTCTCCTTTGGTATCTTGCTACCAGTTCACAACGGGTCCCTCTCTGCAGAGGCCGTTCTGGGCACAGGAGGGCTCAGTTGAAACTACCCAGCTACTCACTGGGCATACAGGGCTGGGCGTCCTGTCTTTATTGCCTGAGCAGTCAGGGACCTAGGTGGTGACCTGAAGCAGTGGACCGCACATTTGTGCAGCCCCGAGAAACCATCACCTGTATTCAAGCTCAGCTGAGAGGACACACAGGGCAAAGGTGGAACCGGCTTTGGGTACCATTCTCTCTAGCATCCCCTGCTTGGGCACGGCCCACGTTAGCGCCAGCGTCAGGGCCAGGGTGAAGAGACCTTTTCTAAGGCACAACAAACTTCACAAAGCCTCCCCATTGGTTTTGCTCCAGTCACATGGCTGCCCTGAGCCAATCCCTGTACCTGGAGAATACAATGCTCTGATTGGTTGAAAGCCCGCAAGTGCAGGTCCAAAGAGGATTCTGATTGGTTAATAGGCAATGCCGGTTCCTGGAAGGCAGGACTAAGGCATCCAACCTACTTCAAAAGCTTTCAGTATTGTTGTGGAGGAGCTGGGACAGGGTTGAGAGAAAAAAAGCTAGAATTTAAGTGGCTTTTAGATAGAATATGGCCAGTAACCGGGCAAGCAAGGTAGCGGTCACATTCTTTCCCCAAGTCACCTGTTCCCGAGGCGGGATGTCGCCTCCCTCGCAAACTACCCCATACTCGGCCCAGTTGAGTTTGAGCTTTGCCCTGCTAGCTGTGTGTTCCCAGCAGAGAAAGGGCAACCATAGAAAAGAATTGCTCTGGGCTGGAAAGATGGATCTGTGGGAGGAGAACTTGCTGCGCTTCCAGAGGAGCCGAGGTCCGTTCCCAGCACCCACCTAGGATGGTCCCTAACACCTGTTAATGCTACCCTCTGGAGAACATGTGTCCTGCTCCCCCCCCCCCCGCCCCTTCTCCCCTCTCTTTCAAAAATAAAATAGATTGGGGCTGGAGAGATGGCTCAGAGGTTAAGAGCACTGGCTGCTCTTCCGGAGGACCCAGGCTCAATTCCCAGCACTCACATGACAGCTCACCGTTGTCTATTAACGCCAGTTCTAGGGGTTCTGACACCTTCACACAGGCATGCATGCAGGCAAAACACAATGTACATAAAATAAAAATAAACAAATGAAATAGACCTTTAAAAGTTAAGATTTTTCTTTACCAGACATTGACATTTATATCCTGTGTTCTATGAACCAGCTACCCTCCCAGGGGAGGGAGCTTCCGTGAATGTAAACATTCTGTTACAGTGACTTGGGGAGAGAGAAGATGCTATGACATCTGCAGGGTGGAGGCCAGGGCTGGGGCTGAATATCAACACCCCAGCAAAGGTGTCTCCTGCTGGATTGTCCCTACTTCCTAAATGATCCATCTACTTGTCCCGTACAATTCTGAAGACAGCGACCAAGATGATGACCCCCAGCCCACCTATGTTGACCTACCTTGGTGTTTGCTGTGAACTCTCGACCCCAGACGGCCATTAATGAGCCTTAGAGAAGGAAGGAGTCACAGGCCACAGCCTTTAGCCTCATCAGGAGTGGGACCTTCAGTTTAATTATGTGGGTTCCGATTCCAAGTGCTCAGGGGAAGTTAATGAGAATCTTTGAACCTTCATCTCCACCCCCATCTGCTCGCTCGCTCGCTCTCTCAGGGAGAAATGGACCGGCTGGTCCACCCTAGAGCCAAGAGCTCCTGCAAGCAGACGTTTTCAAAAGTCCTGTTTCTCTATTTGTTTTCTGTATCTCTAAGAGACGGTTGGGGAAATGAGTCACACTTTGCCCAGGAACGTGCCCCAGCGAAGTCCCTGTCCCCGGGGCTGTCACATGCTAAGATGGAGAGGGGAGGTGGCAAGCTCTTTTCACCCACCTGGCCAGCATTGTTCTGGGGATGAGCAAGGAAGCCAACCCTTCCCGATAGACTGTAGCATTCCAGGGCTGTCCCTGTCACTCTGTCTCTCCCTGTCCCTCTGTCTCTCCCTGTCAGATCCCTGACTTTTCCCCAGTGCTCACATGCATACAAAAGCCCCGTGTTGGGCTGTGACATGCATCCGCAGCCACAGTGTCTCAGACCCACAGAGCCATCCCTGCTTGGCTAGAGTTTTATGTGTTCGGGGGTTTTTGTTTTGTTTTGCGTCGGGCTCTGTTTGAGGAGGTGAGGGACGGAGGGACATATTGGTTTAGCGTGTGTGCTGCGTAGATGAAACTCTCTTCTTTGAAGTTTAAGACCAGTTGTAAATCCTTGAAGTTCGTCCTTTTATATTAGCATGTTAACAAGCTTTGGAGGGCTGACAGGCTGACAGGAAAGCCCAGCTGGGTTGCTCCTGAGCCCCCCCCCCACTTTAATTCAAAGCAGAAGCCGCACTGGTGTTTACGAATGCGGCAGGAAGGGGCTGCTTGGTGATGAAGCCCTTGGACTTGGTGCTTTCTCCAGACAGAGCCCCAGTTGGAATCAATTAGGAAAGGAAGTTGCCATCTTCCAATCTTTCTCTGGAAGAAACCTTTGCCCCAGATGAAGTTCAACAATGAACATGCAAGAAGAAGAAAAAGAGAAGGCTCCCCCACCCCAAAATGTGTTCAACATGAATTTAGGTCTTTGGCAGCAAGGGTGACCAAAGAAATAAGATTCTGATTTCCATGCATGGGAATCATGTGACATATCATCTCTGTTGGGGGTAAGAAGAGGACACAGAATGCAGGCCAAAACTCTCCCCTAGAAATTGAAGTGAGCCGCCTGTCCAGGAATCCATCTTGAGCACCTGAGCATGAGCAGCCTCTGGGGAGGGAGTCTGGGGTGGCATTTTCTCTTCTGATGAAAAGGCCTCGGGAAGGGCCCTCTTGGCTGAGCAACTCTGTGCCTGGCCTGCCCTGAACAGGGGCATTTGAAGAAGATTCGTGGGTCCAATCACCGTTTGTCTCGGGCATATGACAGCCTGGTGGCATTTGTGGGGGAGAGAGATGAGTCGAAGTGGAGCAGACAGCATGGCTGCCCCGAAGGGAGGGTCCGATTTAGGGGCTGCACAGTGTGCGGTGTGGTTCCTTCCCCAAAGCAGCCAGCCCTGTTTGGGCCTCGGTGCTCAGCTCAGCCATCTTTGGGACACAGCTGGCCCCTCCTGGGGCACTTGGATTAGGGATGGTCCCGTGACCTCCCAGCTAGGCCTGTCCACTTTACTTCATCTTCTCATTTACAAGGTTCACTTTGCTGCTCCTCTTTGCCCCACACATCGAAGGCTTCAGGCAGCCTGGTGGCTTTTTATTTTGAAAAGATTTCAAGAAAATAAGGCACTTCCCTGTGGAACAGCCTCTTCCAGACTCGGGGCTGAGGCTCAGACTTATGGTTGTTGCCAAAATCCCACGTGTACCTGGTTAGGGGACCAAAACATCCTACCAGAAATGTAAACGATGACAGTTGAGCTCATTGGAACCATCTTGTGGAACCAGAAAACATTTCTCATAATGTGTGTCACAGTCTGAGGGGGATCCATGGCCAGGCCAGTGGTTCCCTTTATGGTGACCTTTGGTCTAGACTGGACTCTAGGACCTTTCTTCTAGCCTGACTGAAAGTCTTACATTTTGGGTCCCTGTGTAACAAGACGGTGAGATGGCCTGTCTTGAGGGTGAATTTGAGGACTCAGTGAGGACAGGTCACCACATGGGTGGCCAGTAAGTAATAGCCATTAAGGCAAGCAACTGTGGCATGTGGACAATGGTAGAGTCCCCGTGTGCTGGTCCAAAATAGACTTCCTGAAAGGAATGCCACCTCAGTGTGCCCCGCAACCTGGCAAGGATGCCCTTTCCTCCTACCACTGATGCTAGTCACTGAACCAAGAAAGGCCCACATGCCGGTGATGGTGGCACATGCTTTTAAAACTCCCAGCACTTGGGAGGCAGAGGCAGGCGGATCTCTGTGAGTTTTAGGACAGCCAGAGCTACACAGAGAAACCCTGTCTCAAAAAGAAAGAAAGAAAGAAAGAAAGAAAGAAAGAAAGAAAGAAAGAAAGAAAGAAAGAAAGAAAGAAAGAAAGAAGGAAAAGAACAGACAAAGAAAGGAAGGAGGAAAAGGAGAGACAGATTACCCACAGGACAAGTGTCAGCAAATGAATGGTGCAAAGAGTTTGAATCCTCTGACCACAGAGACTTCCCACAGAGTGTGCATGTGTTTGTGTGTATTTTACTGAAAGTTTGCATTGAGAGACTCCTTTGTATTTTATTTGGGGATTTTTGTTCCTGCTGTTTGTTTTTTGAGACAGGGTTTCTCTGTGTAGCCCTGGCTGTCCTGGATCTCACTCTGTAGACCAGGCTGGCTTCAGACTCACAGAGATCCACCTGCCTCTGCCTCTTGAGTGCTGGGATTAAAGGTGTGCGCCCACCACCACATGGCTTGAGATTCTTTTTAAAAAAATATTATTATCGCCAGGTGTGGTGGCATTATTTTTAATCCATTTGTTTGTTTGTTTGTTTCTGACACAGTCACTATGCAGCCCTGGCTGTCATGGAACTCACTGTGTAGGCCAGGCCAGCCTCAGGCTCACAGAGATCCCCCTGCCTCTGCCTCCTGAGTTCTGGGGTTAAGGCATGTATCCTACTCCCGGCCAAAACTCTTTCTCACACACAGTGTGTCAGCTGCTTCTCTTGCTCTAACAAAACACCTGACAGAACTAACTTAAGCGAAGAAGGAGTCGTTTGGGCTTCAGAGAACAAACAGTCTGTCACAGCAGACTGAAATGACGTGTGGTGGCAGGAGCTGGTTGTAGGAGGGATTTTCCTATGACTTATTCACGTCTTTGCTGATCACCTTTCAGCCACCCCACCTCCACCCTCCTCCCCCACCCCTCACCTCCCCCCCAACCCCCCCCCAGGGACCCACTTCCTTCCTGGAGATCACACATCCCCAAAGTTTACCCATCTCCTGAAACAGCAGCGCCGGCTGGAGACAGTGTTCTAACACATCGGCACATGGGGACAATTCTCATAAAGCTGTAACACATAATAAAAAAAAGTTAATACTTCCATGGGGGTGTGCAAAATCCCTCCTACCAGCTGTTTTGACACGTTTTTAAAGATTTATTGTTATTGTTATTGTTATGAGCTTGGCCTACATGTATGCATGTGCGCCACATGCATGGCTAGTGGCTGTGGAGGTCGGAAGAGGGCGTCAGATCCCCCGAACTAGAATTAAGGTGGTTGTCAGCAGCCTTGTGGGCGCTGGGAATGGAACCCAGGTCCTCTGCAAGGGCAGCCGGTGCTCCGCACGGCGGGGCTTTCCCTCAGCCTCCCAGCTGTTCTAACACCAAGCACCCCACAAGTGTGGAGTGGGGGCTGCAGGCGTCTTTTCAGACTGTCCTTGCTTAAATAAACACACATACAGCCCCGTTTAAAGACTGGGGTCAGAGTTTCCACCCGAAGATACTTTGAGACAGAGTCTTGCCATGCTGCCCAAGCATTAGGGCTTAAGCAATCCTTTTGCCTCAGCCTTCAAGGAACGGGACTGCAGGTATGGGCCGCTTCAGCTGGCTAACTCTACAACTTGAACAGCCTTCGTATTTATCCATAAATTCTGCCTCATTTTAATAGAATATTTAGATGTTTCGAGTAACAGGAAAAACTGCAAAGCAAGTTCTAAGACATCCTGTGCACCCCATACTCCTGAGACCCTGTGGACTCTACCCCCAGTTTCTCTCACCGACAACCACCACTCTAGTATGGTGAGCTTGCTCTCATGGGAAGCCTTACTTGTGTACCGACCATGATTAGCTGAGGCTAGACCCACAGGCCCATTTGAAACCTGGGCTCCCTGCTGGAGGCACTGTTTGGGGCAGCTGTGGAGCCTTTCAAAGGTGGAGACTCACTGAAGGAGTGAGTCCCTGGGAGTGGGTCTGGAGGTGACCTCGCTGTACCCCACTTTCTGCCCACTCACTACAGACTCAGTATAACCAGCGGCAGCATGCTCCAGCTGCTGTGCCTTACCCACCACGGTGGGCTGAGTTTCCTCAGACCATGAGCCAAAACGGAGCCTCCCCTGCTTATGCTGCCTCTGTCAGGAAATCACAGCAGTGAGGCAGTCAACAGGAATTTTCCTGGAAAAATGGAAGGGGAACACGGGAATGAGATGGAGCCATGTGCTAGCGTAGGTGTATCCGAGTGTCTAACCTGTGTTCCTGGTCCTCCCTGGCAATGCTGTGTGGTACACTCAAGGCACACACGACCTCCTCCCCCACCTCACTGATCCTGTGTCACTGCTGTCTGTGGAACTTGACTCTCCTTTGACAGGTTTGTCTCTGAAGTCCCAGCCTGACCTCCGGAGTGCCGCCCTGATTCCACTTCAGAATTTATACAAGCCCCTGACTCCTTTCAAAAGTGAAGGTTTGACATCCATTTACATGCTGAGAGCATCTATCCCCCAGTGTTTATGCTGGCTATACAACCACCCCATAGCGCCCCCGGGGGCCCCAGTCAGAGATCACCAGCCATGCAAATCCTCTCTCCACCAATTGACTCACCCTTGGGGGGTGGGACACATGAGTCTCTGCCCCACCCACCATCTCTGTGGTCAGAATTACCCCTTGGTCCAGCCCCATGACATTTCCTCTTACAGTCCTTCCAATGTCTGAGTCCCTGGTGGAAAGTGAGCCTCCAGGGACTGAGTCCCATGCACCCTGTGTCCTCAGGACCTGGAACGGTCCACTCTGAAGCAAATAGGACACAGGTGCTGGCCTGCAAAGAGAGAGAAAGCAGAGTGTGTGGGAAGCTGTGGCGGGGCTCCGTTCCGGGGAGGGGCAGCAATGGCTCACTGGAACACAGGGAGCACAGAGTGCATGGAAGAGATGAGGCCCCAGGCGGTCTCAACAGAGGCCTTCCAGAGGCACCCAGTGGAGAAACTGGAGGCATCTACCTCAAGGGTCATCGTGAGCCTCAGAAGGTTCTGAAACAACAGAGTATTGGGCCCAAATGGCCTCCTACAAAACCAGGCAGCTATGGACAGTAGGGGTCACGACTCTGACCTCTGACCTGCCTCTGCTGGTCCTGCCACAGCTGTTGTTGGGGTCGAGGCACAGTGTTTTTAAAAACCTTTAAAAACCATGTCAGTTCGCCGCATGTGACGAGGCCAGAGCCAGCTTTCCCACATCTCAGTGTTAGGGTCCTATGGTGCATCATCCTGTGCCTTCTCTCCACTGTGGCAGGCCCAGCTTGTTGCTACACCACCCCTTACCAGGCCCCAACCAAAACCCCAACCATTTCCAGTAATGTAATTTCATGCTCTGAGGTCTGTCCCACCCTCCCCGGCCTCTGGTTCCAGAAACGGTGCATTCTGGGAAAGACATAACAAAGGCCTGCTTTTTTTGTGTAGTTCCTGCCAGTGCTGGGAAGGCTCTCCGCCCTGCTCATGACAATGGCCATTCTTCTGCCAGGCCTGATTGGAGCTTTTCTCTTCCAAATAAACCACCTTTGTGGGGAAACATTCCACTATGCTCTCCTTCCTCATTACCTCTGTTCCAGGATGACTGCCTCCTGCCTCCATCTGTCTACCTTCCAAGAGATATTACTGAGTTGGGAGGGACAGGCAGGGATGGTCACATTGCCTTTTGGAAGATAAAGCAGGAGCACATGCTCAGAAGGATTACTCTGCAAATAGCCCAAATGACCACCACACGAAAACAGATAAATAAACAAGGGCTGGGCAGTTGGCCTTGGGTGAACTACTTCCCGAACCTCAGGACCTGAATTCAGATCCTCAGGACCCAGTGTGGTAGTGTGTTTTGTTGTGGAGACAGGAGCATCCTTGGGAATTACTGGCTGGCCAGCCTAGCCCAATGAGTTCTAGCTCTAGGTTCAGTGGCAGGTCATGTCTCAAAATATTCAGAGGGGTGGAGCCGGGGCATGGGATTGGGGAGAGATGGCTCAGCAGTTAAGAGTGCTTGCTGCTTGTATAGAGGACCTGGGTTCTGTTCCCAGCACCCACTTTCCTGTGGCTCACAACCATCTGTAGCTCTAGTTCCAGGGCATCTGACATTCTGTGTTCTTGCTGATCCATACTGCACACAAAGTAGGCATAAACTCACACAGGCACACATCCATACACACAAATCATAAATATTTTTTTAAAAATAGGATGGGGCTTGGGGGTAGGGGGAGGTAGGAAGCAGAGGCAGGAAAAGATCAGAGGCAGGAAAAGATCACTCCTCCATAAGCAGAACTCCGGGTGCCTTATGTGATCAGAAGGTCAAGTGTTTCCCAGAAGTAGGGTTTGAGAGTGGACCATCAGTGGCTCATTAATGGGAGGTTCTCTCTTGCTCCACTATCTTGGTGAGTGTGAGGCCTGGGAGAACCTTGGCAGAAGCAGACTGATTAGAATATGAAAGAAACCAGTTGGCAAAAAAGAGAGCTGCAGCCCCCTAATCCACCTGCCCTTCACCCTCTCGTCTCCTTACCATTGCCCAGGCCAAGGGAAACCAGCTGGAGTCACAGGCACGGCACAGAGACACTCCAGAGTGCCCGTGGGTAACCTGTGGCTCATTTCAGGTTTATTATTTATTTTAGTTTATGTATATGAGTGTTTTGTTGTTGTTGTTGTTGTTGTTTGTGGAGTCTTACGTTTCGCTTGTTTTGTTTTTTGTTTGTTTTGTTTTGTTTTTTCTTAGTTTGTTTTTCAAGACAGAGTTTCTCTGTTGTAGCAGCCCTGGTTGTCCTAGAACTCACTTTGTAGACCAGGCTGGCCTTGAATTCACAGAGATCCACCTGCCTCTGCCTCCTGAGTGCTGGGATTAAAGGCGTGTGTCGCTACTGCCCAGATGGCACTTAGTTTTAATTCCAGCATTTGAGGCAGAGGCAGGTGGATCTCTGTGTTTAAGGCCAGCCTGGTCTACATAATGAGTTCCAGGACAACCTAGGCTACATAGATAAACCCTGTCTCCAAAAAAAATAAAAAATAAAAAAATAGCTGGGTGGTAGTGACTAACAACTTGAATCCCAGCACTTGTGAGGCTGAGGCAGGAGGATCTCTGTGAGTTCAAGCCCAGCCTGGTCTACAAAACAAGTTCCAGGATAGGCAGAGAGCTGTTACACAGAGAAACCCTGTCTCAAAGAGCACAGCAAAACAAAAACAGGAGAGAAACATGTACCACACATCCAACTAGCATGAGTACTTTCACCTGTATGAATATCCACCACATCTGTCTGGTGTCCCTGGAGGCCAGAAGAGGGTGTTGGATCCCCTCAAATTAGAGTTACCGATGGTTATGAATTACTATTTGGTGCCGAGAGCAAAACCTGGCTGCCCTGCAAGAACAACAGGTGCTCTAACCACTGAGCAGTCTCCCAGCCCTGTGGCTCATTTGAATACTAAAGCCCAACCCTGGGTCGAGACCTCAGGTGCTCATGAGACTGAAGTACATGAAGCTGTGTGTAAGGACAGGTAATGAAAGGGCATTCATGGGAGAGCCCACTGTGATGGTTTGACAGAAAACGGCCCCCAAAGGGAGTGGCACTATTAGGAGGTGTGGCCTTGTTGGAGTAGGTGTGGCCTTGTTGGAGTGGGTGTGGCCTTGTTGGAGTAGGTGTGGCCTTGTTGGAGTAGGTGTGGCCTTGTTGGAGTAGGTGTGGCCTTGTTGGAGGAAGTGTGTCACTGTGGAGGTGGGCTTTGAGGTCTCATATGTGCTTCAACCATGCTCAGTGCCTCAGTTCACTTCCTGTTGACTGCCTGTCAAAGATGCAGGACTCTCAGCACCGTGCCTGCCTGCACGCCACCATGTTTCCTGCCATGATGACAATGAACTCAACCTCTGAACATGTAAACCAGCCCCGATTAAATGTTTTCCTTTGTAAGAGTTTTCATGGTCATTGTCAGCCCCTCAAGCCCCTCCCCCGAGGACCTCTAACTGCCAGGTTCAACCCACAGAATCCTCTAACTGCCCTAACTGCTGGACCCTGACCCCACCCTGCAGAGCAAAAAGCCCAATCTCTAGACATGAGATCCCACCAATCCCCACCCTGAAAAGTTCCACCCCATTCCCAAGAAGCTCTCTATAAGCAACTCTCTCCATCCTGTTCAGTTTTCTGTCACTCATAGGAGGATGCTAGATGTGGAACAAGGATGACTGGACTGCTACTCACATCACCAGTGAGGCTACCGGGAAAACAGGACCCCAAGAAAGACACGGAAAAATGGATGAGATCTACATGAACAGCCTGGACATGAGTGGGAGCAATGAAGGGCGAGGGTCGAGGGAAAGAGAGCGGGAGATCCTAGCTGGATCAAGAAAAGAGAGGGAGAACAAGGAATAGGAGACCATGGTAAATGAAGACCACATGAGAAGGGGAGGAAGCAGAGAGCTAAAGAGTCCCACAGAAATCCACAAAGATACTCCGACAAAAGACTGCTGGCAATGGTCGAGAGACAGCCGGGACTGACCTACTCTGGTGATGGGATGGCCAAACACCCTAATAGTTGTGCCAGAAACCCCATCCAAGGACTGAGGAATCTGGATGCAGAGATCCATGGCTAGGCCCCGGGTGGAGCGCTGGGAGTCTAATTAGTGAGAAAGAGGAGGGTTTAGGTTTATATGAGCGAGAACTGTTTCTTGCTTGAGCAGAGGCAGCCACCCTCCTGGTTTCTTTCCTCCCAGTAAATCTCGTGTGTGAGGTCTGTTGTGTGATGTGACTCTGGTATTCCTTGGCTTCCAGCTGCCAGGATACCTTCCCATCTGAGCTGCAATGCTTACAGTCATGGTGTCTCTTCACGGCAATAGAAACCCTAAGACACCCACACTGTGCCAATGAGTCCCGAACCCAGGCAGTGTGACAGGAACCCTCTTCCTCTGTGCACTGTTTGCAGTGGGAGCTTCTGAGTTTTCTCTGTGCTCCAGCCTGCTCCTGCTTCGTGCGTGGATACAGCCTCTTGCTAACTATCCTGTTTCTGTTCACAGGTCTCAGTCTAATCCCTTGCCCTGGGACATAACAACTACAAATTCCACTGGTATGTATGTCCATCAAACCCGGTGTCCACCATTAGCATTTGAGTCATCACGACCTTTACCAGCTCAAGATGCTGGCATTGCCCTGGTGTTATCTGCCCGCTGCAGACACTGTATGTTCTTGACCTTTGTTTTTTTTTTTTTCTTTCCCACAGCTCACTTTGGTAGATGCACTCTGAATTGTCATAGCCAAGTCTGGATCACAAGTCTACCTCCAAACTGATGCTGGCAAAGAATGACAAAGAATGACAAAGAATGACAGACAAGTAACAATGAGGAGAGTTGAGTGAGAAATTAACTCAAAACCTAGTGGAAGGAAACACCATCCGCTGTGCTCACCATCTGTGAGGCTGGGCTGGGGTAGCAAGCACGGCTAGCAGATCTCTGCTCAGGAGGCTGAGGCTGGAGCTGCTGAAGACTGATCTTGTGTCTGGTGATGCTGCCTGCAGACCAAGACTCCCCCACCCCACCCAGCACCCCACTCCACCCCCACCTCCGCACGTACACCTGATGCTGTGGACTCTGGGATACAGAGAGAGGACACTGAGCTCTACCCTCAGGCAGCAGCTGGTCTGCTGGGAGGAAAAACTAGAGGAATAAAAATTGACTTCTGAATTCATCAGGGGAAATAGGGCTCATGGAGGAAGACAAGCCCGCCCACGGGGAGCGACAGTTAAGCCCAGAGATGGTTGTGAAGGAGCCAGCCTGGGGCCGAGGCAGGAGGCTGCCTGTCCTGTGGCACTTACCACTCTCGTGACTAAATGAAGAGCTGGCACCACCTGTGAGCCACCGAAGATGACTGCACAGTGGTTAACGAATGTAAGCGCCGGGGTGGTGCACATGAGTGTGCCGTGTAACCTGGGACAGGTCTGGGGTCGGAACAGGCATTTGTAACCCCAGGGGAGAAGGGACAGTGCAGCCTTTTGTCCCGTGGGCAGGGACTGAATGAGCAGAAACTCAGGCAGGCTCCAGGAAGACAAAGCTGTGGAGCCCGCATCGAGGGCCAGGGCTTCTCTCTGCCCTGGGTATCTCTCCTGAGGTTGTGTGGAGTTAACCGAATGTCCTCAGCTGAGGAACAACAACATGGAGGGGAGATGTGGTGTAAGCCTGACTGCCCTGATCACTGATATCTTGCCTTGATGGACAAGAAAGTCTTCCTAGAGGAGACTAGGACCCTTCTTTCGACCAGAGGAGCAGAGCTTAATAAGCTAATCCAGGCTCCAGGCCCTGATGGAAGGGAATGAGAGGTGACGCCACAGGCCTTCTGAGCAGCTGCAGGACCAGTACCTTCAGGGACAAGCATGCTGAAGTGGTGATTCTGGGCATGAAAATCCACAATGGGGACAAAGTGTTGTGTGACAGAGTTAGCCATTGTGGCATCGGTTTCCTGGTCTGCAGAGTGAGGATGTTGGCTTCCTGGGGCTTGTCCAGGTTATTTCGAGAAATATAGGACCTGGGGTGATGGCTCAGTGAGGGGAGGTAATTGCAGGGCAAGCACAGGGATCCTAGTTCAAATCCGGCACTCATAAAAGGCTAGGCGTGGCAATGCACACACTTGTAACTCTAGTACTGTGAGGGACAGAGACAAGAGAATCGTTGGGGCTTGCTAGCTGCCCCCTCTAGCTCCAGGTTCACTGGAAGGCCCTGTCTCAAGGGAGGAGGGCAGACTGTGATACAGCAGGGTACCTGCCATGCTAGCTGCCCCCCTCTAGCTCCAGGTTCACTGGAAGGCCCTGTCTCAAGGGAGGAAGGCAGACTGTGATACAGCAGGGTACCTGCCACCACCACCACCACCACCCTGCACCCCTCCCCCGGCCTCTGTGTGTGCATGCCCACGCAAGAATACGTGTGCACGTGAAATATAAACAGGTTGCTCACATAATTATATGGTAAGACTCTACTGCTGAAAACCTGGAACACCACATTGCCCCCAGCATGGCTAGCTTTCTTAGTGTAGAAAGGTCCTCTGCAGCACACAGGTAGAGAAAATTCATCAATAAATGCATCCAGTGTGGACCCTGCGTACTAACCTGTCTGGCAAGATGTGCCAGCTGGTGCAATGGCGGCCTGATGGTTATGGGGTAGCCAAACGCTTTCTGACTGGATTGGAGGCCTACTCCACAGGCAGGAATTCAAGCCTGGGACTGTACACTTGGTTAAAATCCCATGGCTGGGGACATCATAGGCCCTAGACGGGGAAACATACTACAGTTATTTTTCTAAATAGACATGTCGTCAAACTGCATCCTGTTTATGTGGATGCCCATAGGCAAAGCTGCTCTCAATCTTGGTCACAGAAGCTTTGTTTTACAGTGGGCAGCAGTCAAGGCAGAGACTAGCAACTGGTCAAATGCTGTAAATAAATGACTGTGAGCGCTCAGCCCTAGTGGGACATCAAGTCCCCCCAAAGGCTCAGGGAATAATAACAGAAAAGGGGCAGGGAAGGCTGTAAGAGCCAGGAGATGGGAGGAATGCTGGGAAACGCTGGCTTCTGGGCCTGGCATGGCCCTGGCACTCACTCACAGCAGCTGTGGTTGCCTGCACCAGATCAAACCAGTCAACAGCCCGGTGTGGGGGAGGGGGGCTCATGAGGCTGAGGAGCTGCTGGCAGTTAATGGCTGTGGGTAGGGATAGAAGAGTCCGTTTTCTTTGGGATGAGGCCACTAGTCGATTACCCATGGGCCAGTGGATGACCCCAGAACGCAGGCATGTCTGGGCAGCACCAACTAGACTTGGTGGGTTATAAGAAAGAATGTATGAAAAGGAGAAATATTAGGGAGTCTAGGGGAGTGGGAGGATTTAAGTGATCAAAACTTATTGTTTATATATAAATATCATTATAAAAGAATAAATAAAAATTATTCAAAAAGAAATACAAATGGGGCTGATGAGATGCCTCAGCAGTTAAGAGCACTTGTTGCTCTCACAAAGGACCCAGGTTCAGTTCCCAGTACCCACATAACAGCTTCCAAGCATCCGTAACTCCAGGTCCAGGGGAACCAATGTCCTCCTGGCCTCAGAGGTGTACAAATGGTGCACAGACACACATGCAGGCAAAACACATGAAATACACATAAAATAATAAAAAATTAAAAATCCAGACAGGTGTGCATTTATGTGCACACGCATGCCTAATACACAAAGGCTGATGTGTACTTGCTGCTTAGCAACAGATAAAACTCCACTAGCATGACCGACATCTCTATCTGAAAAATATAATGAAGCTCTGTCTCAAAGCAAAGTAAGCTGAGCATGGTGATGCACATCTTTAATCCCAGGACTCAGGAGACAGAGGCAGGAGGATCTCTGTGAGTTTGGGCCAACCTGGTTGTACGTAGTGAGTCTCAGGATAGCTATGGCAACATAGTGAGACCATGTCTCAGAGAAGCAAACAACAACAAACCAAAAATTAAAGAGGGCTGAGTATCGATCCATGCAGTGATAGGGCACTTGCCTACTATACATGGAGTCCCAGGTCCCATCTCTGGAAGGAAAGAAGGAAGGATGGAAGGGAGGAAAAAAGGAGGAAGGAAGAGGCAGAGATTGTAAGGGACAGAGGGAGGAAAGGCCTTAAGTGAAACCCAGGAAGGAAATGACACACAGGACACCATCAGTCTCAGGCCGTCTGTGATGTGAAGGACCTCCAGGTGTGTCCCGAGGGTATGCATGCAGGTACTGGTCACTCAAGCCCAGGACAGGCAACAGGCCAGAACACCAGCAAAGACACAGATAGTTCTTCCCCCTGTGTGGAATGTGCCAGGAAAAAAAAAAAGCAGTGTTCTTTTCTGGGTTGATTCTTTACTATCAAACAGATTCTGTACTTGCTCCCGTGAAGGAGCTCCTCACGTGCATGGACGGTTTTACCCATGGCTGGCACCAACATGACTGTGAAATCTGAAATCCCTCCCTGTTACCATCAGCTAGGTGCAGGGACAGCAAGCATGGAAGGTGTGCTCCTCCGCAGAGCCGTGTGCCCAGCACTCGGTTTGGGGACGCTTTAGGCCCCCCATGCACGGTGGTCAGACTCACCGAGGGTGATCATACATCTCTGTTCCCAACAGCAGGCATTTATAGAGAGGGAAATTTGATTTGATATGTGGCCTTGAGTGTGTCTTTTGAGAGCTTCCGGGGCCAGGAAAGAAGGTAACATACAGCCCCAGAGGTTGCTCCCTTATGAGCTGCAGCATTGTTGACGCGTGAGTGTCCAGGTGCTCCTGGACCATGAGTACAGCAGGGAATGTTCTGGAATTCAACTGCTTTTATTCCTAGAAGCCCCTCTACCCTGGAGCTCTGCATCTGCAGCCTGAGACTTCCTCAGAGCCGCCTTTCACTCTCTCTTCTTGTCATCCTCTCCTCCTCTTCCTTCTCCATGTTTCCAGATATCAGACCTACATCTGCATCTGAAGACTCCTCCACTCTCCTGATCACTATCCCTGCCTCCTGTGCTCCAATTTCTCACTGGAACTCTGCATGCCGTTCTGCCTTGGCATCTGCTTCCCAGAACAGCTGAGGCACACAGACACCTGTGCCGCAGGTGCCAGGGACTCGACCGGAGGTGGATTCTGTCCTAGTGCCTGACTAAAGCTGCAGGGCTCCCCCGCCCTGCTCTCACAGTGGACCCAAGCCTCTGTGTGCTCCAACTGGGCTCCAGGGCTTCTGACTACTGTGGGCACCCCACTCACCTCCATAGCTGCCCCGTGGACAGATGAAGACCTTAGATATGGGAATAGATCCATGATTGCAAGGGAGTTACAGGTGGTCAGGATGCTACAGCCAAGGTGTCATATGCCAAAGCCTTTGGTGTCTCATCTCTGTCCTGTCTCTAGGGTCTCACCAATCACTGTGTTCACGGAGGGTCTTGGTTGGCTAAAGCACAGGGCTTTGTGGAGGATGGGGGTGGCCATGGTGGGAACCATCCTCAGAGCATGGAGGAAGAGAGCCACTGCCCCGACACAGATGCATGGCTTCACTGATAGTGCAGAGACAGCTGTGGGTTAGAAAGTTCTGCGCTGTGGTGGGAGGGAGATTCCTGCATGTAATCTTGCTTGAAGATTCTGTAAGCAAAGGGAGATAGAGTCAGTGCTTTCAAAACAACCAACATCTATCCCAAGTACCAGCAACTGAGCCCCACCAGGTATACAAAGCATCTCTCCGTGTAGGACATTGTACTCCAACAAGCAACAGAGTACCTGGTACTTAATAAATGCTCACTCAGTAAGTGCTTGATAGATAGATGGATAATGGATGGATGGATGGATGATGGATGGGCCAATGGATGGAAAGAAAAGTGAATAGATGAAAAGAGTAGGTGAATGAATGAATGGATGGATGTAAAGGTGAGTGGATGCATTGTTGGATGGAAGGACGGACGGATGGGTTAATAGAACAGGAGAATGGGTGGGTGGGTGGACGAATGAATGGATGGGTGGATGAATGGATAGATGGATGGATGGATGGATGGGTGGATGAATGAATGGATGGATGGATGAGTGGATGGTTGAATTAATGGATGATGGATGGGTTAATGGATGGAAAGAAAAATGAATCTATGGAAAAAAGAGTAAATGGACGGATGAAATGATGGATATAAAGATGAGTGGATGTATTGGTGGATAGATGTGTAGACAGAACAGGAGGATGCATGGGTGGGTGGGAGGATTGGGTGGATGGGTGGATGTGTTAATGAATGGTAGGAAGCATGGGTGTATGGAAGGAAGAAAAAGTAGATGGATGGACATAGAAAAGATTATTGGGGTTTGACCATGATGTGCTCTGAGAAGTAATAAAGCACTGAAGAACACACGGTGTATGTTTATGATCTGTGCAGGGGTGAAGGGTGGCAGCCACTCTACTGGACTGGTCTGTGTTGGAAATAAAAACTGTTGGTTTTGTTTCTTCTCTGCAAGTGGGCTGCTCACTGCTCACAGCCTGGTCCTGAGACTGCCTCCACCCCATGCCCAGCCTCCTGGGTGCAGGGGGGGGGGGTGCAAATGCAAGCCCACGACCCAGAAACCTGGCAAGGGGAGTCGGGTGAGAAGAAGCTGCCGGCATCAGTCACAAAAAGCTCGAGGCTTGGGCAGAAAAGTAATCATCTTGTAATTGACTGTTTACTAATGGAATCTATTAATTTATTGCCATGGAAGAATCATCTAATTTGTGGTTAATGGTGTTTAAAAGATAAACAGCATAGATTAACTCTCTGGAGCACAGCCCCAGAGAGCTCTGGGTGTGGGAGGGAGTCCAGGCTTGGGCTGGATGGACATTGGGGTCAACGATCAGCTGGGCCGAAGAAAGGGACTCCACCTCCATCACCCTGTATTATCCCCAGAGGAGCTGAGTTCTCTGTGTGTCTCCTTCAGGACCACACATCGTCGCTCTGAGACCTAGGAGACCACACCCCATGGCAGTACCCACAGAACTCATTTACCCCTTCTCGGAGGCTTCACTACCCTGTGGGAAACAATACAGGTAGTTCACAGCCCAGTGTGTCAGATGCCACACTGAGTCCCCTCAGAGGGAAGAAAACTGGGGCTGGAGAGGCAACACAGGTGTCCCGAGTCTCATGGCATTGGGGTACTGGGTGAAAGGAAGGAATTCAAAATAGAAGCCACTGGGTGTGTCTGGGTGGCCTTGAACTCACAAAGATCTACCTGCCTCTGCCTTGACAGTACCGAGATTACAGGTGTATACGACCATGTTCAGCCCTACCCCTCCTCCTCCACCTCCTTCCTCCTCTTCTGTTGTTTTTGTTGCTGATTTTAGCATCATTCTAAATAACACCCAAGTCTGAGAAGTAAGCAATGCATTTACTGCTAGCATGAATTCGGAATAACACCCGACTAGTAACACAAACCCGCGCTTGCACCCCACCTCGTAATCTCACAAACTATCTGTGGTGCAAAAGCTTCACAAATTCCAGCCACGCCCCCAGACACTGACAGCACCTGGAGCTGTTGGACAGTGCCACAGTCCCTGGGGACCTGTCTACTGTCAGAGGCCACACTCCCCAACCTGGGTAACAGGGATAGTTACCTCTCCCACCCAGCAATCCCCCAGCCTCCCTCCCTGCTGAAGGACACCTCGAGCATCCCCAAGGCTCAGGCAGATGGGAAAATAAGGCCTGAAGCCGGAAGACCGGGGTGTGTTGGTTGCCGACTTCTCAGAGACTAAGTGCTGGCAGCCAGGGCAGAACTCCACAAGAGCCCGAGGCAGTGACCCAAGAGGACATGAGTCCAGCCAATGTCTTCATATCTGGGCTGGCCAGCCTGGGGTTTCCTTCACTAATACCTCCCCTGGGGCCGTTCCCTCCCCTCTCAGGGCCTGGGGCTCAGGGTCCCCCGCCTAACCATCCCACCAGCTTCTGAATTAATGAAGAAGTAGGTTTCTGATCCTGAAGTCAGGCCCAGGACTTAAGTTGGAATAGTTTTATAGTTTAATAGACTGGGCCTCCAACATGGATGTGAAAGTAACCCTTCAGCAAGACCCGCAGCGAGCAGGTCTGAATATCAAGCTCAGGGAAGTGCAGAAACTCACTGAGCCAGGCCTGAGGACAGGCCTTGAGATGGAGATAATCCTGTCACCCTTGGATGCTTAGCCAATGACTCCTTTCCCTGCAAGCCCCAGTGACGGGATGTGTTCTGGGAACCAGGGAGCCAGGCAGGGGTTGCATCTGGGTCTGTGTGAGCCAGACTGAATCAGCGGCTCACATGATGCTCTCTCAGAGTCTGCTCTGGCCACCAGAGGTCAGGCCCACATCTCTGCTTCCTGTCCTCACCCCTCCAGGCTGGCCTGCTGGTCCTCTGCCTTGCTCTCTCCAACATAGTCTCAAGCTCACAACAGAGTGGTTCGTGGATGCCTTGGTAAATGTGTCCCATGCTCCTGCCTCAGTTTTCTTACTTCCTAGCTTTGCTTTGTCTTGTGGCTGCTACTCAGCCCTTAAGGTGAAAGGTCTCACCCTATAGCAAGAGACTGCCTTCCAACAATGCCTCCGACTCAGTGGAAGGTCTCTCTCTGAGCAGGAAGTCCCACTTGGTGCCTAACCCAGTTTTTCATACTGTTACACAACTCAGCTTCTCTGAATTTTTCTTCATGTTCTAGACTTGAGGGGCTGCACAGCTGATGTTCTGTCACACCACACAGGGAAGCCCTCTACCCACCGAGGGTGCTCTCACCTGCTTCCCAATGGTCACTTTCTGTCTCCTCGGGTCTCTTTTTTTTTTTTTTTTTTTTGTCAAGACTTAGAAAAAATTTCTTCTGGCAGTGTGGGTGGCGGGGGAGAGAATAAAACAAATAAAAGTTCTGTTTAATCACCTTACTGTCAAGACAGCAGCAGGGCCAAAATACCTGGGCTCTGACTCACGGCCTGACATCCTTGGCGAGAGGCAGCAGGAAGTAACTGCAGGCGCTTCCTGGGCCGAGTTTAGAGGCTCTGGTCCGCATCCTGACCCCTCCTCACTTGAACAGAGCTGAGATCCAAACGAAGATGCACACAGGCCCCCGAGAGCTGGCCTCCTCCTCAGGGTCACTCCTCCAGTCATCTGCTCACTCTCCCACACAGCCTCACAGGGAGATGCCAGGTCTCTGCACTCCCCAGCACCCCTTCCTGGCTGCATGGGAGACTCAGTGAGAGACTGACAGTTGGAAACGCTTCCTGCTTCTTCTTGGACTTTTCCTTTCCTTGGGATTTCTCTTGGCTTGCGGGAATCTTTGTGTTGGTGTGGTCAAATCTTTCTCTCCCCTTGAGGTTCCCTAGCTCTGTCCATCTAGAAGGAGAGCTCCACTGCGGCTGGGGGATGGTCTTCAGGCCTTAGCTCAGGTCAAAGGTTATGAGGACTGATCTAGGGCTGGCAGGGGTGGGACTGCATCGTGTCTCCATGCGAAGGAGGAAATAAGCCCCTGTCATGGAGTTGTATCCATGAATCAGACTTCCGGACACTCGGGCTATTGGTGCTACATAACTGCTCGCAGATTTGAATACAAATGAAAGCCAGCCAGTGGCCCTTGGACTCCCAAACCAGGTTTGTAGCCCCAGGGTCACTTATTCACCCTGCAAACAGGTCTCCTCTCAGCCGGCTCTGTGGTTCAGTGGCTAACAAACTGGGCTTCTGAAGAGCCGTACACACTACTGTGCCCATGTGGTTCTGGGCCCTCAAACCGTTCTAGGTTATGAAACCAAACCCGGGAAAGCACACAGAGTTGCATCATCGGCCTAGAACATTCTGGAACAATCCAACCCCTAGAAGTAGAAAAGAGACAGTTGCCAAGACAGAGGTAGGGGTTGGTAGGAGATAGGGAGGTGTGGGTCACAGGATTCAAAATTTCCACTTGTCAGGAAGGGGAGAGAGCGAGACACCTGGTGTTTAAAACCACACTGTAGTCGGCCAGGGGCAGCATGACCCTGTCAGGACACCTGTAAGGTTTGGCTTGTCTTCCTTCCACAGCGGAAATCAAACCCAGGGCCGAAAGCTTGCTGAACCAACTAAGCCCTCGATTGTAGCTGTCAGCCCAGGTTTTCCTTTACCTTTAGAGACAGTGTCTCCTGCAGCCCAGAGTGGCCTCAAACTCACTGCATAGCTGACCAACGATCCTCCTGCCTCCCCCTTCCAAATGCTCACACCACCACACCGGGCTGGCTGTCTTCAAGATGCATTACCCAACCTCAAAATGCCCTGGAAGTCAAAAGCCACCACTAACAGCTTAGGGGAAAGTATTTCCGGGGAGGGTAAAAGCCATCACAGCTGCCTAAGCGCCTGGTTGGTACCTAGAACCACATGGGGAAAGAGGCCTGCCTCCTGCAAGACGTCTGGATT